>NC_141920.1:3880000-4526666 GCF_057802395.1 Ceratotherium simum simum
TGACACAATTCAAAATATAATAATTGAGTGCAGTGTTTTTGTAATACAGGTCTACTAATGTGGAGAGTAGCGCTCTTTTTTGAGGGGGTGACATTTCACTTAAAGTTCAAAGTTAGTGTTTGCTGTTATCAAAATTGATTGCAAATGTTCTTTTGTTCATGCTTATCTGTAATGAGATTTTATGTATATTGCATTTAAAAATGTCTTTTCATGCAAATAATGCCAAATACTGATATCACTTCATGAGCATGATTTTTAATTGAGCATATTCATCACTTGGAAAGCACTTATGGAATTATATTAGCTTCTTAATATTTGCCTTTTAGAATGTCATTGCATTGCAGATTGATCACTTTCAATTGAAGGTTAGATGGAAGCTCCTCAATTGCACAGTAAAATCGATTTTGAAATATGGAAATTTCCTTTGCACTTACATCCATGTCCAAAAATTCTGCTGGACCTGTAGTTGGAGCTTGGAAAAAAATATATTCTTAGTTCCATTAAAGTGACCCCCCCGAAGTATAAGTTTCTCATATAGGCACTATTTTGCCTTGTAATTTTGGATTGAATTCGTTAAGAAACATTATCGACTCTGCAGCCCAACCTAATTACCAAAGCCATTCTCTGGTAGCTGATGATGGCTAAATTCATGAGAGTGAATGAAATTCACCTTGACACTTCTGGTTCAATAAAGCATGATAGATTCAAATATTTCCATACAGTACCTGATGATGAATAATACAGCCTTACAGAAATGGGCAGTGGGTCAGATTTGGTTCGTGGGCCATAGTTTGCCAACCCTTAATTTAATGGAATAAAATTTTCAACAGTACACTGAGAACATAGAACATGTTACAACTCATCCTTTCGCTGTGTCTAGCCAGTGTCTTGTGCCAAGCAATCAATCCAAGTTATTTTATCTCCTTGTGGCTTGAGGAAGAATTACCTACGAATTGTTTATAAATAAAGGAACAGCTATTTGCTGCCTTCAGAGCCAAAAAATTTTAAAAGATCCATTGCTGTTTATTTCAGTAATAGTTAATGCTACCTTTTCATTGATTTCTTTGGAATTAACATAACAATCGAGTCTAAGTTCTTAAGTTTTTAGAGGAGAAAACAGTCCTAAAGCACCAATGATTATAAAGTGATCCGGCTAGTTTTTTTTTTTTAAGTAAATCTTTATATCTTTTCACTTAATTGAGTGATTTTTTTTTTCTTTCGATGTAGTCACTTTGGAAAGTTGTACATTTCTGTTGCAGTGGTGCCATTATTTAAAATTATTTTTAAAATTTGCTTTACGTAATAGCACATGGAAAATTCCTCTGAGTATATTTAGTATTGAGAAGGCTTGTCTTTTGAGAATAGGGTTAACTTGTAGAAATAGATAAAGTCATTTACATCTTCATGAGGTTGAGTGGTGTTTGATGGCCATTATGGAATTGTTGAGGTATGACTATAAATTAATGAGACCAGTTTTCATAAAAACCTCAAAATAGAAGTTTCCACTTTTGGGCTGTATTTATTTCATCCAAAAAAGTAATACTGCCTTATATGCTTGAAAGCTGAAGCTGGATCTGGGGTTATTCTTTTGCCAGAATTAAGATCTCCCACATCTGTTGAATGGTGTGTTTTCAAAGCCACATGGCGTGTTAGTGACAGAACCAGGACTGAATTTCATGCTTCCTGAGCCCAGGCCAGTTAGTGGGACTTCTGAACTGAACTAGTACATCCTTTCCGTTAGCTCATATATGAAGATTGCCATTTAAAAGAATTTAAAATACACATTTATCAATAATTTAACACTTTTATCCAGGTAAAAGACAAGTAGTGGAAAGTTTCGTACCCCGAATTTGTGCCCTGGTTATTGACTCAAGAGTGAATATTTGTATTCAGCAGGAGGTAAAGTCATTTGTTAGATTCTCTTTTAAAATCTAAAAATGAGAAAGTGAAGAAAATTTGGTAGCAATTCATCAAATTGAATAGTTATTTTATTTTGGCATTAAATTATCATGCAGTATATTTCTGTTGTCTTAATTTATTACCTGATATAATGAATATATTACCTAAATATTTATTGAAAATTCATAACCATATGGGTTTATGTGTACATATAGTTCATATGAAAATAAATTATAGGGCCGGCCCTGTGGCTTAGCGGTTAAGTGCGCGCGCTCCACTGCTGGCGGCCCGGGTTCGGATCCCGGGCGCGCACCAATGCACCGCTTGTCCGGCCATGCTGGGGCCGTGTCCCACATACAGCAACTAGAAAGATGTGAAACTATGACATACAACTATCTACTGGGGCTTTGGGGGAAAAATAAATAAATAAAATTAAATTTAAAAAAAGAAAATATATCATCCAGATATTAGGAGTTCTTAAGTATTTAAATACTAAAAATAACCTGTATTAGTGTATATTTGTGTGTACATGTGTATAACTATAAGAAAAATATTAAAAGGAATATTTTTTCCTTAGTTCTTATAATAGAGTAATAATAAACATAGGTCATTGCAAAGAGTATAACTTCTTTAAGTACAGGAATCATAGTATATTCTATTTTTGATAATCCTATGTTTTATGTTTTTTTGTATTCACTATTTTACACTTTATATTCTTTCATCCATCCTTCTCCATTTATTGCATAAAATGCTGTGATTAAGAAAAACAAAGGCTTCCAAGTTTATGTACCTACAATATTTCTCTAAATATTTAATGTTTCACTGAATATATAAAGTTAATGGATTATCTTCTTTTTCTTTTCTAGACTCTAAAAAGAATGAATGCTATGCTTGACAAAATGCCTGAAGATGCCAGGAAAATACTCTGTAACCAAGAAATGTTAATTCTCATGTAATAATTTGTACTATATTGCTTTAATTAGTGGTTCAAGTCAAGAATTTAAAGGATGTTTTATAAGGCAATAAGGCAACCATGAGTTGCATTAATAATTAAAACTGAGAAAAAATTGTAGGTTTCTAACATGATGTATGGATATATTTTCTGCAAAAGTGATGCTAGCCAATTGTAAATTTTAGTGAAGTTTTTTTCCCCCAAACATATGGGCTTTCTATTTAATTGATACTAGTCTAGTATATAATCTGTTATTTTGATTCACAGGAGTAGTATGGGAGAAAGGATTTTAGATGCTGGAGGTAAGTATGTTTTTCAAAATGTTCGTATTTGAAATTATTCCAAATTTATTAATAGAATATAATATCTCTTTAGTCAAAATAGTATTAACATTGTAATGTAGTGAGATTAGTGAAGGAATTATAAATGGCACAATCAAGCAATTTTAATTACTTTAATAAGTAATTAAATGATAAATATCTGTGGGACTAAAATAATAATTAAGAATGACAATAGGAGTTGTCAAAAATAATTTGTGCCTAATGGTAGATTTATGAATAATAACTTAATTTTCCAATAGGTGTGAATTACTTTTGCTAAGAAATTCTCAAATGGTATTTTATGAAATTATGAGGTTTAGTATTCTTGGGATTGAAAGATTCTTTTTAAATAAACGTTTATTAAAAGAACTCAAATTTTCTTTCCTAAGTTTCATATGAGAAAATTTTGATGTAGTGATTTACATATAGAATAAACCACTGGTTTAAAGTTCTTTGGAATAACTGTAAACATCATATTACACAAAAGGAAAACAAAGATTCTGTGATTTATAGACTATTGTATGAGTTATTTTGCAATTCACAGCTCTAATAATAGTGGAATGGCAGAGCTTTGAATATTTAGGAGTTTCTTTTAAATATCCTTTTTTAAAAAAATTTTCAGTACTTCTATTTTATTAAACTTGTTATTTGGGCTGTATTCATTCCTGTAATGATGAGATATTTCTAATCCATAGGAAGAAAATGGCAAAAAATCAGTAAATTACACTAATATTTTCCTTATTTCTCTTGCTTATTCTAAAACCTTATAAAATATATTGACTTTTATAAACTCTTAATTTTCATAATTTCAGATAATACATTAACAATTTTTTTTTAAGATTATGATTTACAAGTAGGTATCGTAGAAGCTTTATGTAGAATGACCACAGAAAAACAAAGACAAGAACTGGAATGTCAGTGGTTTTCAATGGATTTCATTGCTAATGCATTTAAAGGAATTAAAGACTCTGAATTTGAAACAGTAAGTAGTATAAAAATAAATTCATAACAATTTCTTTAAGTTACTATGCTTTTTTAAAGTCTCTTTTTTTAAATTAGGATTGCAGGATATTTCTCAACCTTGTAAACGGCATGCTTGGAGACAAGAGAAGGTAAACGTAATGCAGCATACAACTATTTACTGATACAGAAATGAGCCCAAGAGGGAGCACACAATGTTGAACCTTTAATAATGTAACTTTATGCTGTTATGTTGGAGCGTAAATGTACATGGATATTGAAAACAATATCTTACCGTAACACCATTTAGTAAATTACTGCACTGGTAGGCTGAAATAATCTTCCACTGGTCGTATTTTGCTTTGTACTTTTTAGAGGAAAAAGTGTATTTTTATTTAATATTGATTAATAACTTTGAATGTCTGAAGTTGGTTTACCATATTTCAGAATTGCATATATGTTGTCATAAGTTTAGTATTTGAAGAATAATAAAAATCTAGGTATAAATATTACTTGAACTACTTCCTTTATCCACATACTGGAAAAAAATATATAGCAAATAAAAATCATCTTCTTTTATAATTAACATACTGTATAGATGTTCTTTCTGAGCTCCTTTAATCTCAGGAATGGGCATAAAAGGATGGGTAATGTAAATTTTTATCACTTTTGATAATGCCAAAAGAACAGTATTTGCAGTGCAGTGCCTGGTACCTTATTGATGCTCAGGACACATTGGATGAATGAGTTCACTTTTACTTTACTTACTAAGAAAATAAAAGATAGGGTGAAGGTTAAGTGTAAGCAGTCATACTATTTGGATTTGAATCATAAGTTTCCCTCTTCCTATTCTAACATTGGGCAATTTATTGAACCTTAGTTGACTCAGTTTCCCTAGCTGTAAAATAATACTAATAATACCTACCTCATATATTTAGTTGTGAAGATTAAATGAGATAGTTATATGCTGAGTGCTTATAATGGTATCTGACCAAGAAAGCATTCAGTGAACTCAACCATTTTTATTAGCAATATTATTGACTTATACTCTTTTTTCCCCATCTAAGTCCTATGGGAATTTCCATTGTACTAATAGTATACGCTAAATTAGGAATCTCTGCTCGTAGTCAATAGCACAAAAAGTAGTTTGGTACTATCACTTTAGTTAAAATGGTAGGTTGAGTAGTATCCTTAGAGTAATATGCTTTTTCCTACAGAAACAAATTTCCCTTAAACTCTTATTTTTAAAAAATAATAAAGAAGGAGATATGATTTTATCTAAATTGTTATGACCACTGCCTGATTTCCTTTTGATCCTGGGCATGATTTCTGTGGCTAGTCAAGTTTATGCTATAAAGTCTTATTAATTTTTTCTTTAACTCAAGCTATTTTTAATTTCAGGGTCTTTACATTTCCTTGTTTATCAGCATTTCTTGATAAATATGAGGTAAGTTTTAAATTAAACATATGTTGTTTTAGTTATTGGATGAATTTTGGTAGAAGGGTCAAGTGAATTATAAGTTACAAATTGACAAGAACATTAAAAATAGTGATAATTAGATCACAAATACAGCTGGTCTAGTGTTCTGTATCTAAGAAACATTTAATGAAGTGGCATATTTGTAGCCAAGGATAACTGAAATACAAAACTTGTACTTGAAATTTTCTTCTGTTTCCTTAATCAAGCCCATTATTGATTTATCACTCATGAATATATTCCAGGTAATATTTTCAACCTTTATTTGCACTTCAAATATTTCTGATTCCTTGGAGCTAGATAATTTCTGTGTAAAATATTAAAGCAGCATTTATTCTGATTGTTTCTAAATTGACTTAAATGTTATACTTCCCTGTTCTTTATCTTCTCTCACCTTCCAGCTATACTCTTTTCTTTAAAAAAAAAAAAACACTTCAATGATGACTATAACATCATTTTTCTCTTGTCACTCTTAAAAGCATAGTGTATGCTTGTTTTATATGTTTATTTTATTAGCTGCAAATACCATCAGATGAAAAACTTGAGGAATTTTGGATAGATTTTAATCTTGGGAGCCAGAGTCTATCATTCTACATTGCTGGAGATAATGATGTAAGTTTTATTCCCTCTGTGCCATTTTATATGTATGTATATGTATATATAAAATGTCTTAATTCAATTTAAGAATGTGGGCTTCTTTGTATATTTATTTTTCTAGCTGGTTTAGTAGATTTCAGTGTTAGCTCTAGTAGTTTTGATTAGCATGGTAACCTGTCAAACTAACTGGAAATGAAAATTTTCTGATGTTTTATTGCAGCAGAAAAATTAATGTTAAATTTTAATACTCATTTTTGAACATAAGCTCTTCAGAAATAAATTTCATGTTAATGACAGATAAATTTTAACATTCTTGTGGACATTCACTTCATTCACATGAAGTGAATTGAATCTAGAAAAGACAACAGTTACTCAAATACAGAGGCACTCAGTTAAAAATAACATTAACAAATAATAACAAATGGTCTTACCTTATTCATTCATAAAACATTCTGTTTGAAAATAGTGAAGGATTGATTCTTATGATAGTATTTGGAAGTGAATTTTAATTCTTTTCTGTCTGTGCTGTATTATAGCTATATTTAAACCTTCCAACCAGATGGTATATTTTCTACTGACCTCTTTTTAACCTGAGGAAAATTCTTGAGCCATTGTTTCCAAATAGCTACCACTTAATATTTTGTACGTTGGCATACTTCTAGCTCAAACTGTGTAGTGACTTTGCCAAAATCTGAGTAAGAGTTGGCCTTTATTTACTTAATCTAATTGTGGTTGGTGATATTATAATGAGGCTTTGGTCTCTTTAGTCTGTCTCTTGTAAAATCCTGCTTTTTTGTTCCAGGTAAACTATAGATGAACATTAACCAAATATCTCTTAGAATTTCTACATACCTTTATTTATTTTTACTTTAGGATACCTTTTTAGAATGCCTAATTAAAATTGAGTTCCAGATACTAGCGCTGTTTCTCAAGGGCAGTGACAGTTTTCATTAGTGTATTTATTCCTGCAGGGTTTGTAGGAGTATTTTTAACTGGATTTTCTTCAGGAACTGGACTTTCATTTTGGGAGAAGAGGATAGAATACGATTGATGTAGTTCCTGATTGCATTCAGTTTGGTCTAATGGATGATTCAGACAAGAAAATAAGCAATTATAGTATTATAAATGATAGGGATAGTATAAAATGCATTTGTAAGTATTAAATGCCTACTATGTTCCAGATACTGATCTAGAAATGCTGGGAGATTCTTCTTCCCAAAAAATGTATTTAATCCCCTGGATTTCCATAGCCGAAGTACATTCTCCCTATATTCTCTCTTACTCTCCTAGAAGCCATTCTCCATATGGTGGCTGCTTAAAACCCTTCTTTTGCCTCTTTAATATGGCATATGAGGGTCTTTATGATCTGGCCCCTGGCTGTTTCTCTGACATCTCAGACCATTCTCTATGCTGACTATGTTCCAGCCACATTCAGTTTTTTCTATTCTTCTAACAAAGATCATGCCCATTTCAGGGCTTTTTACTTGCTGGTTATTCTGCCTGGAAACCTCCTGCAGATCTTTGCATCTTTAGTCCTTCCCATTTGGATTTCAGCACAAATATCGCCTCTTTATAGAGTAACCTCCCAGCCACATTATATCACATTGTCCTGTTTTATTTCCTTTATATTAGTTATTGCTACTTAAAATCGTTTTGTTTATTTGTTGTTTGTTGTCTGGTTTCCCCTCACAGAATATAAGATTTATGAAATCAAGAGCCTGTCTTTTCTCATTTATAGCTATTCAAGGGCTCATATTTATTACAAGAATGAATAAATAGACTATTCAAAGGACTTAAAGATATAGCAGTATGGTTAGTGCATAGAGTGCAAAGGAGATTGGAAAGAAATAAGGCAGTGTGGAGCCAAAGAAGGATTATAAGTAGGAGGTAACATCAATTCAATGAATATTTATTAAGAACTTACTATGTGCCAGATATATGCTAGGCACTGAGGATCACATTCATGTAAAAGATTCTTCTGGTGAGGAGAATGGATTAAAAAGGGACGAGACCAAAGGCAGTTAAGAGACTTTTGCAGTAATGCAGGTCAGAAATGATGGTGGTATGGTTTTGGAAAGTGATGGTGGGGATGGATAGAAATGGATAGATTACAGAAAAACTTGAAAGGAGGTAGAAATGAGCAGACTTGATGATCTGTTTGTAGTAAATAGAGAAAGGATTTATAAAACTTGTGTAACTGGATGAATGGGGGATGCTGTCACAGGAGATAAGTTTTATATGGGAAAAATGATGAGTTCAGCTTTGAATTTTTTGACTTGGAGATACTTGTAGGTTATTCAGCTGAAGATATCTGGTAGGCAGTTAGATATATTGGTCTGAAGTTCAGGTAAGAGAACTGAGCCATAGATAGAGATTTAGAAGCTATCTGTATATAGATTATAAAGAAAACCATGGGATTTAATGACTGCCTAGATGACATAACTGTGAAAACACAAATTTATACAGGATAGGTAGACCAGACTCTAGCCTAAAGGATACTTGAAGAATCAGCTAAAAGAGAACAAATTAAAAGGATATCATGTTATGGAGAGCAAAGGAAGGGTGTTTTTATGAGAGGAAATGATCAACACTGTCAAAACAAATGTTAAAATAAAAACTGATGATCCGTGAAAGAGCATTTTGACTTAAGCAGTGAGGGTTTAGGCATTCCTGGAAAGTTGAAATATTTGTAGAGGAACTAAAGACATCAAGTTAAGGGAAAGAGCACAATAGTAGCCAAAGTGAGATGTGAATTCAAGGGAGGGTTTATGTTAGGTACTTTATTTTAAGAATAAGAACTTTTTAAAATTGATGGCTGGGGTGATGGAGAGATTGCATAAAAGATTGAGGTCAAGAGGAAGAGACTGTAATGGAGGGAGAGTAGAGGGTGAAGATGAAACAAGATGGACAGAATATGTCAGTAACTGTTGAAGCTGGGTAAGGGCATATTTTGGGTTTGCTATACTATGATTTTTTACTTTAAAAAAATCTGTGAAAATTTATATAATATAAAAATTTTTTAAAAGAAGTGCAGTGAACCAGGTGCCTCCATGGATGAGGAAGAGTCACTTCGAAGTTAGTAGGTGATAACAACCAGTAGGGATAGAGTATGCCAACTGGCATATGCCTCAAGGGAGCAAGTTTTTTACACACAGAGAAATGTGAAGCTGCTTAAAGCATTGGGGAGAGAAGAGGATACTAACCCTTCCCTCCTGACCCTGAGGTTTTGAAGTGTGGGAGAATTAGCACCTTAACAGGAGAGGGCCATAGTGATAGTGGTACCCTCAGAGTATAGTCTTGTTTCAATTAAGGCAAAGAAGTGGAGGGAGTTAGTGAGCAGATTGAGGAGTTAGGGGAATTTCTATGGAATGAGTTGTCCTTAAATAACAAAAGAATTAGATCTATTTTCCTCACAAGATTACGGGAAGATTTTAGGATCCTATCTTTTAGGAATGGTGTCTAATTTTTACTATGACTTTTTTGTGAATTCAGTATTATTTTATTCAGTTATACAAATTTTCAATGAAAATACTTGGAAGTGGAAAACGTTTTAGATTATTATTTATGTGCGTTCAATGTTTGAATCTAAGGACAATCAATCAATGAGTGAAAATTAAGGAGTGAGTATGATTTCACAAAACATTTCAAAGGAAGAAATGACAGGATTTGGTAACATTTAAAAAAAGGATATCCTCTAATAAATGGATAGTCATTCTTTTTTTGGTTAAGAATAGAAAACCATAAAATTACTCAATACCACCATTTCCTTTTAAGAGTGAACAAGTAGATTAAATGTGACATGTTTAGTATATTATGCAGTCAATTGATGGAGCAAGAAAAGTGTTATATCAACTGGTTAGTTAGGGATACTTAGTAAAAAATAACCTATATTGTTTGTATAACTTAAAAATGGTATTTAAAGAGACTTTAAAGCAGGGTTAAATTATTATTTATTTATGGTCAAAACCTGTTTTTAAATTTAAGGATCATCAGTGGGAAGCAGTCACTGTGCCTGAGGAAAAAGTACAGTTATACAGCATTGAAGGTATTAAACTTGTTTTCTGTAATTCCCTTCTTGATTCTTATATGGAGTATAAGTTGCATGCTCTCAGGGAAAATAAAATAGAGTAATGAAAGCAAAATCAACATTTTCATATGGTCACATTCATAAATTTGATACTTCAAAATCATCAAATTCCCTGACCTCACATTTCCCCCCCATATCCCAGCTCCATCCTATACTTATTTCCTTCTCTATCTAGCCTAAAACCCATGATCGGTCACTTTCTTGTAAATATGTTCAAGACTCTTGCCATCCCATCCTATTTGTTTGATGAGATCCAAACGTCTAGTTTCTCCACTCCTATAGGTGGAATTGCATAACACTGCAGGACAAAATCATACAACTTGGCAGACTGGTACCACTACAAATTCAGATATCAAGACATATTTAGTCAGTTCAGTGGGTATATAGCTCATGATAGGTTTTATATGCATTTTCCTAATGGCCAGTGAAGTTGAACACTTTTTCATATGCTCAGTGGCCATTCATGTATCTTCCTTTGTGAAGTGTCTGTTTAAATATTTTGTCCATTTTTTACTGGAATGTCTTTTATTATTAAGTTTTTGTGTTCCTACATATCCTGGATACCAATTCTTTGACAGATATGTATTCTGTGAGTATTTTCTCCCAGTCTGTAACTTCCTTATTCATTTTCTTAATGGTATCTTTAATGAGAAGTTTTTAAATTTGAAGTCCACTTCATCAATTTTTTTCTTTTATGGTTATTGCTTTGTGTAACCTAAGAAATTTTTTACTACTACCAAGTCACAAAAATGTTCTCCTATTTTTTCTTTAAAAACTTTGTGGTTTTAGCTTTTATGTTTAGGATTATGACCCATCTCAAATTAATATTTGGTCATAGTGGATATAGGAGTTGAGGTTCATTTTTTCATATGGATATGCAGTTATTCTAGGACTATTTGATGAAAAGGCTTTCCTTTCCCCACTGGATTTCATTGGTTCCCTTGTTGAAAATCAAATAACAGATATAAATACAGGTCTATTTCTTGATGCTGTAGTCCATTCCATTGACCCATTTGCCAGTCCCTGATCCCGTATCACACTCTTTTAATTATTGTAGATTTATAGTTAGTTTTGAAGTCTGGTAGTGTAAG
Organism: Ceratotherium simum simum; assembly: GCF_057802395.1. Lineage (NCBI taxonomy): Eukaryota > Metazoa > Chordata > Mammalia > Perissodactyla > Rhinocerotidae > Ceratotherium > Ceratotherium simum. The sequence continues at coordinate 3,891,384 of NC_141920.1, forward strand.
TCTTCCAACACTGTGGTTTTTTCAAGACTGTTTTGGAAATTCTAGATCTTTTGAATTTCCGTATGAATTTTAGAATTGGCTTATCAGTTGCTGCAAAAAGCATGGTAGAATTATGATTGAGATTGTATTCTGATATGGGGAGAAATAACATTGTAACAATAGTATTTAAGTCCATGAACATGGTATATCTTTCCATTTATTTAGGTCTTTAATTTCTCTCAACAATGTTTTGTAGTTCTCAGTGTAGAAGTCTTATACATAACTTTGGTGAACTTATTCCCAGGGCTTCAATCTTACATTATATGACTGTAAATAGAATTGATCTTTAATTTCATTTTCCAGATTTTTTCTACTGGTATATAAAAATACAATTGACTTTGAAATACTTATCTTGTATCCTACAATCTTGCCAAAGTCACTATTTAGTTCTGGTAGTTGTAGTATGGATTCCTGAGGGTATTCTTGGTAGTCAGTCATGCTGTCTGCAAACAGACATATGGTTTTACTGTTTCTTTTCTGATTTTTATGCCCTCCCTTATTAACTAACTTCCTTCCTTCTTTCTTTCCTTCCTTACTTCCCTTTTCTGTCCTCTCTCCTTTCCTTTATTCTTTCCTCCCTTTATTCTTTCCTCTCTCCCTTCCTTTATTTCTACCTTTGCCTTATTGCAATGGCTAGAACCTCCTGTACAATATTGAATAGAAGTGGCAAAAGTGGTCATCTTTGTCTGCTTTGTAATCTTTGCTTAGGGAAGAACGTTCAATATTTGACCATTAAGCATGATGTTAGCTGTAGGTTTTTTGTAGATACCTTTCATCATACATGAAACCATCATGGCAATCAAGTTAATTAACATATCCATCACCTGCAAGTGTTCTTTTTGCTCTTATTAATCTGTCCATCCCTTGTCCTACCCCATCTCCAGGCAATCACTAATGATTTCTCTACCATGGATAAGTTTACATTTTCTAGAATTTATATAAATGGAGCCATACAGCACGTAGCGATTTTTGTCTGGCTACTTGCTTTCAGCACTGTGTGTGTGTGTGTGTGTGTGTGTGTGTATTTTAGATTCAGCCATGTTACATATGTCAGTAGTTTATTCCTTTTATTGCTGGGTAGTATTCCTTTATATTTGTTTATCCATTCACCTGCTGATGAGTATTTGCAATGTTCCCAGTTTTTAGCTATTATAAAATGCTGCTGTGAATATCCGTGTGTAATTATCTGTGTGGATATATGCTTTTGTTTCTCTTGGATAAATACTAAGGAGTGTAATGGCTGTGTCATACCATAGATATATGTTTACCTTTTTCAAAAACTTCCAAAATGTTGTCCAAAGTGGTTTTATCGTTTTACATTTTCACCACCAGTGTGTAAGAGTTCCAGTTGTTCTACATCCTTGCCAACACTCCATATCGTCAATCTTAACCTTCTTGCCTTATTGCACTGCTTAGAACTTTCTGTACATTGTTGAATAGAAGAGAGCAGACATCTTTGCCTAGTTTCTGATGTTAGAGGAGAAAGCATTCATTTTTTTTTGTCACCATGAAGAATTTATGGTGACTGCTTTTCATATATGTCCTCCATCAGATGGAGGAAATTGTCTTTATTCCTGGTTTGCTGCTGAGAGTCCTCCTTGATCATAACCAATGTTGGATTTGGAGAAATGCTTTTCCTGCATGTATTGATATCATATATGGTTCCTTAATAGAAATATATTGATTTTCAAATGTTAGACAAACTTTGAATTCTTGGGATAAACCCCAGTTGGTTGTGATATATTATCCTTTTATATATGATTGGAGTTAATTAGCAAAATTTAGTTAGGAATTTGGTATTTCTATGTTCTAAAAGGTCTGTAGTTTTCTTGTAATGTCTTTCTTTCTCTCTTTTATAGTTTCAGAATCAGGGCAATGTTACCCTCATAGAATGAATTGGGAAAGTATTCCCTAGTCTTCAGTTTTCGACAAGAGTGTATATAGAATTTATGTTGTTTCTTAAGTGCTTGACGGTATTTACCAAAGAAGCAATCTGGGCTTGCACTTTTCTTTGTTGAGAGCTCTTAACTACAAACTCAATTTACTTAATAGATAAGGGGTTTTTCAGGTTGTGTATTTCTTCTTGAGTAAACTTTGGTAATTTGTGTCTTTCGAGTAATTTGTCCATTTCATCCATGTTGTCAAATTATTGGCTTTATAAAGTAGTTTATAATGATTCTTTATTCTGTTGTTACTGTCTGTAGACTGTAGTGATGGCCCCTCTGTCACTACTGATATTGATAACTTGTGTCTTATCTTTTTTTCCTGACTAGTCTGATGAGAAGTTTATCAATTTTATCGATATTCTCAAAGAACCAGCCTTTGGTTTCATTCACTTTTCTGTGTTGTTTTTCTATTTTCAATTTAATTGATCTTTGCTCTTATATTTATTATTTATTTTCTTCTGCTTGCTTTAGTTTTAATTTGCTGTTCTGTTTCTAGTGTCTTGGGGTGGAAGCTGAGGTTGTTCATTTGAGACCTTTCTTCTTTTCTAATAAGGGCATTTAGTGCTTTAAATTCTTCTCCTAAGTACTTCCTCAGCAGTATCCTGCAAATTTTGTGTTGTGTTTCCACTTGCATTAATTTGATTTTTAGATTTCTCTTGATTTCTTCCTTTTATATTTAAAAGTGTTTTATTTAGTTTTTATATATTTGATATTTCAGGGATATCTTCCTATTATTGATTTCTACCTTAATTTCATTGTTATCAGAGAGCATACTTTGTTTGATTTGAGAATCCTTTTAAATATATTGACACTTATTTTATGACCCAGAATATGGTCTAGCTTGGTAAATGTTCTCTGTGCACTTGAAAGGAATATATATTCTGCTTTTGTTGGGTGGAAGGTTAGGTTGATTGTGTAGTTCAAGTCTTTTGTATCCTCACTGATTGTCTGATTACTTGCTCTCTCAGTTATTGAGAGATGGTATTGAACTCACCACTGTAATTGTGCAGTTTTTTCTGTTCTTTCAGTTCTGTCATCTTTTGCTTCAGGTATTTTGAATTTCTATTATTAGTTGTATAAACATTTAGTCATATTATCTTTTTTTGATAAATTGACCCCTTAATCATTATGAAATGACCCTGTTTTTCCTATGGTAATATTCTTTGCTCTGTAATCTACTTTATGTATTGTTAATATACCCTCTCTAGCTTTCTTTGCTTAGTTATGTAGCATGACATATCTTGTCTTTATTTTTAACTTGTTTGTGTCTATATATTTAAACTGAATTTCTTATAGGCATCATATACTGGGTCTTGTTTTTTAAATATAATTTGACAATCTCTGCCTTTTAATTGTGGTGTTTAATGTGATTATTGATATGCTTTAAATTTACCATCTAGTTCTTGTTTTTAATACCTGCCATTCCATCTGCCATGTTTCTTTACTTTTCCTCTTTGTCTTATTTTGTATTAATTGATTTTTCAGTGATTTCATTGTATCTCTTCTGTTGGCTTTATACCCCTTTTTTTAGTGAGTGATTTAGGGTTTATTTTATACATCTTTAACTTAATAGTGGGTGAGTTCAAGTAATATACACCTTTATGTATAATATAAGAACCTTGTAACAGTATACTTCCATATTTGCTTTCCTGGCCTTTGTGCCATTGCTGTCAATAGTACAAAAAATTTTTTTTGCTTCTGCATGTGTCAGAAGCCTCACAATATGGTATAGTGATTTTTTTCTATATACAGCCAATTAGCTTTAAAAGAGATTTAAAAAGTGGATTAAAAAGTATTTTATATTTACATACATATTTACCATTTCCAATGTTTATCTTTCCTTTGTGTACACCCAGATTTCCATCTGGTATTATTTTCCTTCTGCCTGAGTGACTTCTCTAATATTTCTTGTGTTGTAGATGCACTGTTGATGGATTCTTTCAGTTTTTATATGTCATAAAATGTTTATTTCGTTTTTATATTTGAAAAGTATTTTTGATACATATAGAATTCTAGATTTCCTATTGTTTTTCTTTCAGTTTACTTTAAAGATATTACTCGATTGTCTCCTGTCTTGCATTGTTTCTGATGAGAAGTCTACTATCATTCTCATGTTTGTTCCATTTTATTTAAAGTCTTTTTCCCTCTGGCTGCTGTTAAGATTTTATCTTCATCACTAGTTTTAGACAATTTGATTGTACAGTCATATGCTGCATAATGATGGTTCGGTCAACAACAGACCACATATATGACAGTGGTCCCATAAGATTAGTACCATATAGCCTGGGTGTGTAGTAGGCTATACCATCTAGGTTTGTGTGAGTACACCCTGTGATGTTTGCACAACAAGAAAATCACCTAACAATGCATTTTTCAAAATGTATCCCCATCTTTAAATGTTACATGACTATAGTGGTTTAGTGTGATTTTCTTCATGTTATTTGTTCTTGGAGTTCATTGAGCTTCTTGGTTCTGTGGGTTTATAGTTTTCATTTATTATTCTTCAAATAATTTTTCCTGCTCCTTTTTTCTTCTCTCCTCTGGAGACTCTGATTATACATGTACTAAGCTACTTGAAGTTTTCCCACAGCTTAGTGGTTCTCTGGGTTCATCACACTCCCATCCTAGACTTTTTCCCCCTCTCTTTTTGCATTTGAATAGCTTCATGTTGCTGTGTTTCATGCTCCTTAGTATTTTCTTCTGCAGTATCTAATCTGCTTCCAGTCCTATCCAGTATAATGTTTATATTTTTCATCTTTGAAAGTTTGATTTGGATCTTTTTTAAAGATAAACTTTTATATTAGAATAGCTTAATATTACAGCAAACTTGCCAAAATAGTATAGAAAGTTTCCATACACCCCCTTATCCAGTTTCTCCTGTTTTTTTTATTGTAATAAAAAAATACATAATATAAAATTTATTATCTTAACCATTTTTAAGTGTATAGGTCCATAGTGTTAAGTATATTCACATTGTTGTGAAACAGATCTCCAGAACTTTGTCATCTTGCAAAATTGAAACTCTATACCCATTAAACAACTCTCCTTTTCCCCCTCCACCCAGCCCCTGGTAACCACCATTCTACTTTTTGTTTCTATGAATTTGACTAGTTTAAGTGGAATAATACAGTATATGTCATTTTGTGACTGGTTTATTTCACTTAGCATAATGTCCTCTCCCGTATTTTTAACATCTTACATTTTTATGGTACAGTTGTCACTGCATCCTAAAATGAAAGGCACGCTGGGATTCTGTGTCTTCCTCTAGCTATCTCACTCTTTTTCCATTCATAGCCAATTTTGAAAGAATAATTTTTACTAAATCTTTCTTTCTCCTGCTATTCATTCCTGTTCTTACTACATTCTGTTTTATATCCCACTCTATTGAAATTTCAGATATCAAGATAATTATTTTATTATTATCAGTATACACACTTCAGTGCTTTATACTGACCCTTCCCCCACATTTGGCAGTACTTACCACACTTTTTTGTGTGTGTGTTTGAGGAAGATTAGCCCTGAGCTAACATCCGATGCCAAGCTGCCTCTTTTTTTTTTTTGTATTTTGCTGAGGAAGATTGGCCCTGGGCTAACATCTGTGCCCATCTTCCTCTACTTTATATGGGACGCCACCACAGCATGGCTTGACAGGCGGTGCATCAGTGCACTCCTGGGATCCGAACCTGTGAACCCCAGGCCACCAAAGCGGAGTGCGCGCGCTTAAATGCTGCACCACCGGGCTAGCCCCCACACTTGATTTTTTAATCTTTTTTCCTAATTTCTCACCTGAGCTCTCTGCAAATGTGAGTAATAAAGTATTCACTTGGATATTTTTGCAAATATCTGAAACCGAACTCATAGTTATACTCCCAAGAGCTCCTCCTTTATTTCCTATCTCGTCAAATGGTATGGTACCTTCCAGGTTCCCCAAATACAGAAGCCATTCTTTATTGCTTTCTCTCCCCTAGTTAATCATTTTCCATGTTCATTCATTTCTGTCTCTTAAAATCTTTTGAATTTTTTCTCTCTTCCTCTGTTTCACATAATTTCTCGTGTTAATCACTACCATCACTTCCTAACAGAGTTCTGTCTTTTTTGCATCTTGCCAAATATTTTTTCACATAATTGGGCAAAAGAGTTATTTTCATTTTTTTAATAGTATAACTTAAAGTTGATTTTTAAGATTTGTTTTCCAATAGATAACTCATCCTAATTTTATGAGGACACTTTTATTAAAAATTAAATTTTTTATGTATGGATTAAAAGTGATTTTTTTGGAGCTTCCGGGTTGGTACAAGAATGCATCTATGTGCTGCGAGAGTGGCACACTCCAAACTCCACAGGATCAGGAGCTCTTGTGCTCAAGACCCTTCTAGACCTTGCACTGTGTATCTCTTCTGGCTGTTCATTTGTATCCTTTAATATCTTTTGTAATAAAGTGGTAATCTAGTCTCCCTATATGGAACAGGCAAGATCTAAATTTTTACGTGAATGGCACTCATGGAAGTTAAAGAAGTGTGGACCCTGGAGATTAAGCAGTATTTCTAGTGAGAAAGAATTTCTGCAGTTGTGGACTGAGGGGATGGGGAAGCAGCAGCATGAAAGAGTACAGTTAGAACCTTTTATGTGCAATTTATAGGAACTTATAAAATATAAAGGCTCCATGGACAATTTTTTTTTAAAAGTTTTTTTTGAGTGGCTTTGCAGGAGAAAGCATATTATTTTCATGTAGGTATAGTATACTAGAATCCTATTGAAATATCTAGATAACATTATAAGATCCAAATATGTTGATATCTATAAGCACTTGGATATTATAGCAAGCAACAAAATGGGAAGTTTTTTGGTATTTCATTAATATTGCTAACTAACTAAAAAGCAAGCCATGATGTAGTCCAGGAAGTCAAAGCAAATATCAGAAATTTCAGTGAAGCCAGCAATAAAATATAACAAATATCAATAAATTCCTATATAGTCACAATATATGTGGAGAATAGTTTATACAATCAGGTACAAAGCATTCAGTGAAGAAATAAATTTGAAGTGATACTAAAACTATGTTCATGTAGGCTGTGAAGCAAATATTGCATTTACAAGTTCACAGCAAGCTTCAGAAAAAAAAAATCAAATGCACATTGGAGGGATATAACAATCAGCAAAATATTCATAAGGATTATGAATGTTCTGATCTTCATCACTAGAATCTGAAACATTATCATCTTCAAAGTCACCTGCAATTTCATCTTTAAAGCCTGAAAACTTGTTGCTTTTGAAACTTGTGACTCTTTTTTCCCCCCACAAAAAGCTGCTGGCACTCTTTGAGTTAGAAACTGTGTCACCACTATCTTCAAGCAATTGATAATTCTTAATACCATTGAAGGACATTCCTGTGGAAGTTTCATGAGCACATAGTTGCAAAAGCAAATGAGACATTTTCTACTTGGGCAAGCCTCATAAGAATTGGAGGATTTTATAGTCAATAAGGACATTTGTCCTTTAGGATAGGTTGTGGAGTGGCCAGCAGAGCTTTTCCTGATGTAGAGACAAATTTTTCTACTTGGTGTGGTCCTTCTCCCTCAGGATGTTTTCCTCCTGCCCAAAAGTACAGACTGGGGGCAGGTCTGGAGACTTGTTGGTCAACAACAGGAGCACCGCCAGAGGAAGGACAAGACCATAGTGGCCTTTAGTCTGTAATACAGGCACATTAATTGGGTGCCAGGTAATTTTTTGTAACTTTGTGGAGGAAGGGAGGTGACTCCCTCTTATAAACTGGCACTTAGAGTATTTTATTTTCACTGGATTGATAAATTCATTGAGAATTATCACTGTATCCTTCTTACCTCACAGTTTCCTGGCACTTGAGTTTTTTTTTTTTTTGTGAGGAAGATCAGCCTTGAGCTAACATCCATGCTAATCCTCCTCATGTTTTTTTTTTTTTTTTGCTGAGGAAGACCGCCTCTGAGCTAACATCTATTGCCAATCCTCCTCCTTTTTTTTTTTACCCCCCCAAAGCCCCAGTAGATAGTTATATGTCATAGTTGCACATCCTTCTAGTTGCTGTATGTGGGACGTGGCCTCAGCATGGCCGGAGAAGCAGTGCGTCAGTGCGTGCCCGGGATCCGAACCCCGGGCCGCCAGCAGCGGAGTGTGCGCACTTAACCGCTAAGCCACGGGGCTGGCCCGGCACTTGAGTTTTTATCGAATGTTTACTATCAACACCTTTGTAAAAACTGTGGATTTAATAGAAATATTTGAATAAGTGCTTATGCCTAGAAATATTTATGGAATTAAAGTTGTTTTCTTTGCCTCTTTTAAATTAAGAAATTCATTTTTCATATGTATTCAAGGAATATTTATTAAGAACCTCTTAGTGTCCAGAATGTATTCAGGGCCTTAGGTCATTAGTTATTGTATTCCCCTGTAATTTATAGATTAGTAAACTGAGACTCTGGAAAATAAATTGATTTATTTACATAGGTAGTTAGTACTAGAATTGATTAAATATTTTTAAATCCTAAAAGTTAATTTTATTTTAATTCATTTTAATTAATATGCTCCATGCTTTTCTTATTTATAGTGTAGCTATAGAGTATCATAGAAATGAATAGAAACTAATCAGTGTCGTGTGTTTGTGTACAGTGAGAGAAGCAAAGAAGATACTGACCATAATTCTGAAAAATACAGTAGAAATTAGTAAAAGAGAAGGGAAAGAATTGTTTTTGTATTTTGATGCATCATTAGACATCACTAATGTGACACAAAAAATTTTTGGTGCAAATAAATACAGGGTAAGTGCTTAAACTCTTTTTAATAAATATTTATTATTTTCATAATTCTGGAAACTTTCAGTTACTTGGGGCTATAAGTTTCATTGATTTTTTTTCTAGTCTTTTTAAATGACATGTAGGTTTTTGGTTCTTTAAATTTGTATTGTAGAATGGCCATCAGATTGTTAGCCATACCCTTTGAGATACCTATTAGAAAGAATCTCAGATGACAAAATCAGCAATGGCTGCTCAAAACATTTAGTGAATTTCTGCCAGGTGTTTAAAAAGTGAAATGAGACAAAGCCTTGTTTTCAAGATATTAAACATTGTTTGTGAGAATTACAGAATATACCTCAGAAGAAGTAAATAAGTGGCATAGGGAAAATGAAGTATAAAAGTTAAGGGAAAAGAATGCCCATTAAGAGTCAGATTTGAAGGAAAGGGTGTAGAGATGGTGCTTGAAATGGAAGTTGATGGATGAAATTTAGATAAGATGCTTCCTAGGATTGTGGAAGATGTTATGAGTAGCATATTGTTTAACTGGGAATCTAAAGTGACAATTCATGTTATGTTTGGGAGAGATATTCTGTTGACAAGTTTAGATAGTGCATGTCTTAGTCTGTTCTGGCTGCTGTAACAAAAATACCATAGACTGGGTGGCTTAAACGACAAACATTTATTTCTCATAGTTCTGGGGACTGGGAAGTCTAAGATCAAGATACCAGCAGATTTGGTGTCTGGTGAGGGCCCACTTGCTGGGTTCATAGTAGCCATCTTTTCACTGTGTCCTCACATGGCAAAATGGGTGAAGGACCTCTCTGGGGGTCTCTCTCTCTCTCTTTTTTTTTGCTGAGGAAGCTTGACCCTGAGCTAACATCTGTTGCCAATCTTCCTCTTTTTGCTTGAGGAAGCTTTGCCCTGAGCTGACATCTGTGCCAGTCTTCCCCTATTTTGTGTGTGGGTCACCTCCGCAGCATGGCCACCGACGAGTGATGTAGGTTCGTGCACAGAAACTGAACCCAGACCGCTGAAGTGGAGCGTGCCAAACTTAACTGGTAGACCATGGGGCCAGCCCCACTGGGGTCTTTTTTTAAAGGGCACTAATCCCATTTGTGAGAGCTCTGCCCTCATGACCCTAATCACCTCCCAAAGGCCCCACCTCCTAATACCATCACCTTGGGAATTAGGTTTCAACATATGAATTTGGTGGGGGACACATTCAATCTATAGCAGTACAAAAGATTCATGGTAAAGAATAGCAGAGAATATGTTTGTGAGGAACCCTTACCAAAATGACAATCTAAGAAGACTGGTTCGTGGGGAGTCAAGCCGAGAAGAGTATTTATGTATACAAAATAATGATTTGAGATAATTTGGCAATTTTTGAAGGAAATAGGTAGGAAATAATTGCATTAAAATGGAAAAAACTGGGAGAAAATGACATCCCATTGAATTGATTTAATTTTAGGAATTTACCAGAAAACAAGGTATTTCAGTTGCCAAAACATCTGTGCATATACTTTTTGATGCGAGTGGATCACAGGTATGTGTCTAACTTACTTGATTTTTATCATTAGGCTAAATTTATCCCTAAATAATAGCACAGTAATAAAGTTCATGTTGGAGGGTGAATATCTAAAAAATAAATTGTCTTAATACAGATAGTGCCTCAAGATGTATATGATTTTTTAAATATGTTATTAATGATCATTTATTTTAGTACAGAAGATAGTCGTTAATACCAGTTTTGGTAACTTTAACAATTAGAAGTATATGTCTTTCCAATGATGCCAAAGCTTGATTTACATCTATTAACATTTTAAGAAGTGGATGCTTCTTCTTGTATCCCTTTGTAGGACTAAAAATTATAACAGTACATATAAGACAGAAAGAATTGACCTTTGTAAGTGTGAGATAAATGGGCACTTTATTAAGACATCCAGTGATTTTTGAGAACTTCCTATAGTTTGCAGTTTTAAAAACTTTTTTCCACATTCTTCAACAGATTCTAGTGCCAGAGAGTCAAATCTCACCAGTCGAAGAAGAACTCGTTAGTTTGAAAGAAAAACCTAACCCCCAAAAGGAATTTGCTATACCTCCAAAATATGTCAAAAATAGTAATCAAGGGGACAGAAAAAATAGTCAGCTTGAGGTAAATATGGGATCAATATAGTTGTTTATAAAACAACATAGATCAAATCATTGCTATATAAAATTACAGAAAAAAGCATGTAAAATTTATGTGTTAAATGGCCTTCATCAATAACATTTCAGAGCATTTTCTCTGCCCTTTACAAATGCAAAGGATAGTGTTTTAGCAAACTGTGTTTATATGTAAGGTTTAGGGGGTTAGAACGAGGTATACTATACACTTGTAAATTCCAAATTAAAGGTATATAGGAAAGTAACTACCACTTTTTGCATTTATCCTGTCTGTTCTATCTTTGCATTTGGCTGTAATGTAACATTCTGTTTATTTGCATGAGGAAAGAAAGAAAAGTATTAGGTTCTTTTTTGTCTTCCTCTTCCTGCCCCGTTGAAGATCTCCTTTAGGCCACATCCAGGAGAACCATTTCTCAGCCTTCTCTGTATCTTGCTGTGACTCTTGACATTGCTAACAGCCCTCTTTCTCAATGTCCTCTCCTTCTTTGACTTCTATATTAGCATTTTAATTCTCTTTCATCTTCTATTACTACATCAGAGATACTTGAGATTTGCTCTAAAAGCTTGATACACAGCCTTCTGAACAGCTCTATGCCTTCTCCCCAGAGAGCTTCCTTCATGTGCATAATTTAAGCTTTTAAAATGTACATACCAGACTTCTCTTCAAAGTTCTATAACTATGTCTCCACTTACTCTTCCATTTCCTTTTGTATGTCTCTTCAAGTCCTTTCCTGAAGTCTAACCTGAAACTCTTTATTTTTTGCCTCAAATTTGCATCTGCCTCCATGCTTCAATAATGCTAACCCATAATTTTTCTGATGATATCCTTGATTCCAGCCTCTTCTCCCGCCCATGCGTAGAACCAAGGTGCTAATGATTGTTCTTTCGTAGTATATTTCACATCCTTTCCTCCTTGTTCCCTTTACCATTACTCGTTTTAGCATAGCTGGGTTAATACAGTAACCTCCTCATTGGTCTTTGATACCATTGCTTCATCCAGCAAGCTACGCTATATGGTATACCACCGATTTTTCTTAATACCGGTATCCTCGTGGCATTCTTCTACTCAGAAAGCTTTGTGATCTCTGTGTTTATCCCACTGAATCTAAATTTGACTCAGCTCTGAGACCTTCTGTAATTTAATTTTACTCTATCAAAATACCCTCACTTGAGTAAGGCCAGTTGCTTTACTGTCTCTTTTTATGTCATGCTCATTTTTGCCTCTATACCTTTATTCATGTTATTTGTTCTTTACCTTTATTCATCTAAAGCATATTTATATTTATCAAGTCTTGGTTCATTTTCACTTTCTTCATGGAGTTTTTTCTGATTATTTCAGTTTTTACTAATCTCTCATCTTTAGGCAACTGTAACCCCACAGGCTCTTACATACATTTTGGCAGTTTATTTTACTGTTTTTTCCCTTTAGTCTTGTGTCCTTCGTTAAATTTAAAATGTCATCTTATATTTCCCATAAACATTTGATCCTAATAGTTATTTTCTGTGTCTTTATATCAGAATCATAACTTGAGTACTTATTAAAAATGCAGATTCTTAGATGCCCCCATCTTAAACCTATTGAATCATAAACTCTGGGAAAGATTTTAAGCACACTAAATTTGGAAAACATTGCACTATTGTTAAATATCCCCTGTGTTTTCAATAAGGATTAACTTTTTGAAGGATTTATAGGAATAAGTAACTTTTCAGACCCATTCACTATCTACTACTAGGAACTGTAATTTCTTTAAGAAGAATTTACTGGTTTGGTAGCTTGTTTTCTTTGTTAATCTTAGAATTCTCTTGTCTCCTCCCCTACCTTCCCGCCACACCCCATATACATACCTACTCAAAACTCTATCAATAGTTTTTCTGTCTTAGGGCCAGGTCCCTTTTTGAAAACAGCTTTCCTCTGCCTCTTTACAGTTTGTCATCATATACTCCTTTGTATGGCACCCTCTGAAACTCCTGTCCCTTGTAGTCCCTGCCTCTGCTTATCTCTTTCTTTTGCTCTTATCAGTCATTCTAGGATGAAGTTAGAAAATGCAGATATTTATTGGAACCACTAGCTTGTGTGCCACTGAGTCTCTGAATTCCTGTAGCTACCTTTTACTCCAAAGGCAGTTTAGTCTTCACAGAATATTAATACAATTTTTTAAAATGTGTGAAAGTTTTGAAGAATGCTTAACATTATGAAGGCATTCACAGATATACCTAAATATGTATCCAAACATCATCTGCATGAAGTAGAATAGGAAATTGTGAGCCATTGGTTAACTAGATGAATCCAGTATCAATAAAATATTTTCAGCTAGTATTTAAAGGTACTGTATTTCATAAGTCGATATTCTATAAATATTCTTTAAAACATTCCTTACTTGTTTTGGCTACCAATTCAGTACCAAATATTAGGATAAAACCCTTCATGTGAGCCTAAAACACAGACATTTCTGGATATCATGTTGTTTATATAATAGCATATCTCTTTTGTGTGTAGTCAAGGTAAAATGTTATGAATAAAATTGTAGGATATTTAATTTCAAAAGAGAATGTGTGTTTACTCTGGTTGTTTCTCATGGTTTAAGATAATTACTCCTAGCAAAAGAAAAATGTCTGAAGCATCAATGATTGTTCCTGGTGCAGATAGATACACTGTGAGAAGCCCAATACTTTTAATCAACACATGTAAGTTTTATAGTCTCAAAAGATTTCTAAAATGTATATTATATTTTAAAACAGGCATTTTTTAATTCAGAGATATTCTGGACATAATTTACCTAGAGGATAAGTTGGGGATATAAAAATTGATAAAATATGAATCACGAATGTCTTCTAATTGTCAAGAAATTTCAAATGTCTGAGAAAGGTATAATGGGTATTGACATATAAACAGTATTCAAAATATTAATATTCAGCATTAATAATTTATTATAATTTAAGCAGGAGTCAGCATAACAGTAGTTAAAACATTGAATTAATCAGGCCTCTTGGGCTTATTTCCCCACTTATAAGTGTGTGCTTCATACGGATTATCCTCTAGCTAAGTTTAGAACCAGTTTCCTTTCTATAAAATGGGACTAAAGTGTCTACCTCATCAAATTGTTTAGAGGATTAAATAAAAATCATTCATTCAACAAGGAATGTTGTAAACATTTAGACAGTGCCTGGTACATTCTGAGAGCTAAATAAAAATTAAAAAATAAACTGATACTGTGTACTAGTTGCTATAAAAACACAGTCTTATTTAATCTTTATGGCAATTTAATAGTGACCTTCTATTCCCAAAATCCAGTTGCCTACTGGGCAATTGTCTAATGTCTGACAGCCTCCCCAAACTTCACAAGTCCAGGATAAATTCATCCTCTACCCTCTGTGCCAATTTTTTTTCCGTTTCTTGCCTTGGTAAACGGCATCCATATCTACTTATTCATCTAAACCAGAAACCTGGGCCCGTTCTAGAAGCTTCCTTTTTTATCTTCCTCATCTAAAAAGTACCTCAGTAATAGAAATATGTAATTTTAAAAACCCCACAAATTTAGCAGTCTTTTGTCCTCCTTTTTAGCAACACCACGAAGAGGAAGAGTTAAACCACCACTACAAATGATGAGTTCTGCAGAAAAACCTGGTGTTTCTAAAACATCAGAAAATGGAGCAGATAATGCTGTATCACTTAAATCGAGACCATCTGAAGGAAGAAATAGAGGAGATAATACAGACAAAGTAACTTTACTTTTAAAGCGTTTTTTAAATAAATTTTTATCAAGTTAGTCAGTGTCTCACTTTGTTTAAAGTATTGCTTTTTTTTTTTTAAGATATTTACTGTCCTTGAAAGTAAGATCCTTCTGACATATGACTCACTGTGCTAACAATGAAATTTAGGAATATCCATTCAATATAACTCTGATTTATGTGTTCAGTAGGAGAAAGGGACTTGCTATCTTTCTTTAGTTTATCATACAAATTAGGGTCTGCTATGGGGAAACCTCAGGTATAGAAATGTAAGACACAAGTTTAAGTATCTCAAAGTCTAGCATGGGAATTAGACAAATTAATAAGATAATTATAATATTATCTAAGTATTCTCAGATGTACATATAGGATGCAATAGGAACATAGTGGAGGGGCAAGTGCCTAACCCCAGAGCTGGAGGGGAAGGTGACGATCAGGAGATGCTGTTTAAGGAGATGGAGAGTGTGTTGATGTTTGAAGGGTCAATAAAGATTAGTCAAATGGACATCGAGGAGAAGGGCATTCATTCAAGGTAGTTGAAGAGATAGAGCAGAAAATAGATAAGAGAAAGTTGTTTCTTAGAGAAATAGGATGTAATTAGTGGTACAGATAAATGTAGATGAGGAACACCTAGTAGCTTTTGTTTTCTCTGAAGTGTGACGATGGTAAGTTTCTCTTGGGAATGTGTTGAAGTAAAAGGCTCAGGGACACATAAAGTTGAGGAGTAGCTACTGAGAGGTAATGAAAAAGGTTAAGAATAAGTATAAGTGTTAGGCAATGTTGAGGGCTCAGTTTAAATTTAAAACTATGAGTTTTGTCATGGCATTAGTTCAGAAATATGTGTAATTTTCTTGAAGCTTAGCAACCTTGGTGTTACAGTAAAAAAGAATAGATGGTGGACTTAAAGAAAATTTTAAATGGTTATGTGGCAGAAAGATAAAGGGTGTAAGAGTTGAAGACATTAGAAAAAAATAGTCAAAGTAATGGCTCAAATGGTGTAGCTGAGTGTTTGTTTAAATAGGGGAAGTATTCTTTAGTTGTGCAGTATGGTGCTGAATGTTGTAGGAGGATAAGCATTCTGTCCCTGTGCTTACTTATTGTCAAGAGAACCCTTCTGTCATTGTGACAACCAAAAACACACCTGCACATTTTCATACTGCTCCTCTCCCAGTGTTGAGAACCATTGGCTAGGTTAAGCAGGGAAGATAGCCAGGATGAGGCAAAATATCTTAGTATAGAGAGTATATTTTTCTGGTAGTGATGGCAGATTTTTATTGAATCGAAGTAAGTGTGTATCTGTGGCTATGGAAAGAGGGAAGCTTGCTGTAGGCAAGAAGTTACTTGTATTGTAGTGTATTGTATTTGGTCTTTTGTAAACTTTACAAACTTTAGAAAAGTTTGGTCTTTAGAAAAGACCAAAACTTTACAAAATCATTTAATATTTCATAATTTTAACTCTTTTTTGTATGTTAGGGAAAGATATTCAGAATAGATGCAGACTATGAGATCAATGGCAATTGGAGATATGCCTTGGAGGTTCTAGAAACTCAGTTGCAGATGAAATTTGAATTATTATACTAGCTGTAGATGAGATAAGAAAATTTGTAGGATCTTCTGCTTCCTTATCTTCAATGAAAGTTATTTTCTTGTGTTTTAGGATAGGCAGTGTTTTAGAATGAGCATAACCTTTATGAAATACGTAGAAATACTATCCAACTTTTAATAGCGAGACAAATTTATTTTAAAAGTTTTAAACTGTAATACTCTGACTTTTAAAAGTTGTTTTCACATAATGTCTAAATTCAAATTTACATTAACATGTCTCCTGTGTTTATAGCATATCAAAACTGCTAAAGTTGTAGAAAAGACAGAAAATAAGGACATTGAATTCCCAAACCAAAATTTTAGTAAGTACTTCTTGGTTTAATTTCAGTCTCTCTTTTAAAAAAATATATTCTTCTCTCTATACTTCCCTTTAACCCCGCTGGCTTTCATTGATTTGCTTTATGCAATGAACTTAGAGGTACAAGGAAATATAATACAGTATCAGTTCCCTAGAAGTTTGGGTCTGAGAGAGGGAAGACGAGATCAATCAACTTCTCCATCCCAATATGTGATCCTTGATCAAACTATACCAACTCCCATTTTACCCTGCCAACTGTACAAAAAAATGAAAATACCATAATTTTTGTTTCATTTAGATGAACTCCAGGATATTGTTCCTGATTCACAGGCAGTGGGAAAAGTAGATAAACCTGTGTAAGTATGAGAAAAACCATCAAGTCATTGAGCGTATATTAATGTTACTTTTAGATGAATGTAACAAATTTAAAGGAAAAGGCCTTTATATACTTAAAATGTAGTATCATCTCTCAAGTATTATTATGATAGCAGAATGAGGAATAGTCTATATATTTTTCCATATCAACCAACATAACTCTTTGTAAATTGAGAGATTTAAAATGAGTGATATTTTTAAAATAATAAAGTATGAATGGGAAGAAATTTAACCAGGTTTAAATACACAGTAGAACATGTAAGATATATGAAGTATATTTAGGTAGATACAAAAATAGTAACAATAATGGAACTTTTTAATAATCTTTAATCCAATCAATTATGTAGTAAATTTTAACTTTCATCTTGACTTATGAAAATATTTTCATACTTGACTGTTAACAAATTGCTATCAATAAACATTGACTAAATAAGAACAATCAACGTCTTACGTCAGAGTCATTGGCTAACGTTTTGTAATATATTAAGCAAATGAATTTATTTTCCAGGCTACCTTGTGTTTTAGACAACATCGATGGAAATAAAATGCACTCCAAATGGTCATGTTGGACACCTGTAACAAATATTAAGCTATGTAATAACCTGATAGCAAGTACTTCATCAGAAGACACATTAAATCAAGGTGGAACATATAATTTTCTCTGTATATATTAGAGTTCAGGGAAACATTCCTTTCTTGAAATGTCTAACAGATATCTTTGGTTTTAACACTTTATATATTATCAGTTTATTAATTTAATAAGGATTAATTTCTCATTTTCCCACTAGATATTATTATCAACAAAAAACTTACTAAGCAAAAGTCATCCTCTTCAATATCTGGTGATAATTCTGAAGAAACAGAAGGAGTGCAATATAAGAAAGAAATCATGCAGCATAACAAAATAGATAAAGCAGAAGTAGAAGTTTACAAAAGAAACAATCAACGACAGCTAAATCATCCTAAACATTTGGAACAGAAAAATACTGAAAATACGGAGCAGAGTGATTGGCGTATTGAATCTGAAACTACTTTTAAATCAGTTCTCCTAAATAAGACAGTTGAAGAATCTCTAATCTATAGGAAGAAATACATATTGTCAAAAGATGGGGAGACTGCTATTTGTGACCAAAGCCCTTCTAGAAACAATGTGAAAAGTCATAGAAAATCAGGAAAAAGATTGACATCCGAACTTAATTCCCGAGATTTGAAACAAAAAAAAATTGTGAGCTTTCAGTGTGTTTTATTTCTGCATACCCATAATATGCCTACTTAATAACATAAGGAAGTGAAAGAAGCTTGATTGATTGCTGTAAATTTAACATTTGTAGTACCTTGTTCTTTAATTCAAGCTTCGACTCTGAGAGTGAGTGCCTCCTGAACTCCTCACTCTCCTCTTTCTAGTCCCAGCCCTGATAGAACATATGTGCCCACTGGCACAGAGGAGGCATGTAAATAAGGACAGCATGAATGAACCCTGCAGTTCCTTGTCTTCTCTCATTGGGTCTCTCCCACTCTATCCCTCAGATTCTTTTGAATATGCATATAGAACTGTCTGTGGTTCTCTTATGGTGCTTACCTTTCTTTTTAATAAATGACTATTTTTGTGGGGTTTTCTTCCCCCGTTTTATCCTATTAGAGTGTAAAGACTATGTTTTATTCAACATTTGTTTTCCTGTATGGCCTAGCACAGCTTTGCACATAGTAGCATCTGAAATATTTCCTGGATTATTGCATTAATGTTGACAAGGTTTTTCAAGAGGATCTAAGTGGAGTGGAGGAGAGTATCTTCTACTGTAACGTTGCTTTCATTGGAGCCTCCAGTTTCTTCTTCAGATTAGTCATGTGTAGAACATCTCCAGGACAGTTGTAGCTAGTTTGCTCCATGCTTTGAGACTGAAAGTTTACTTTTTCTAAGTTAACATAAATCTTTTTTTGGTCATTGCTATAAAGATGCAGATTAAGAAAACTTTTTAATAAGAAAACATTTCCACTGCCAATAATGCAGTTTTTTTTTGCTATTCCTTAGAGGATCCAGGTTTTATAGGCTTTCATTTTCACTTATGTTCCAGAAAATTATTAATAGCTGAGTAGCCAGATTTCTAGAGTCAATATAAAATGTTCATATACATAGCATCTCAGTGTGCAAATGAAATATTTAATAGGTAATTTGCAATAATTGTATATAATTAGGCATTATTTCCTTCATCTTGACCATCCTACTATTTATTTTGTTTTTAACCTGCAGCTCACTTTTTGTGCCTAATTTGACTACGTTCTTTAACCAGTCCTTTTGGGTCACTTTTTTCTTGTTTCTTCGTATGCTGTTCTTTCTGCTTTCTAGTCTTAGGTGCTATTTAGTTCCTTCAGACCCAGGGGAAGTAAGGTTCGTGCTGATCTGTCCTTCAACTTTAAACTATTTTCTTTGGAATTTAGAATCATTCCACAGAATTTCCTTGAACTACTAGTGATTCCTTTTTCCTGGGAGCACAGAAGCTTGATCCTCTCTTCTAAGCTGTGCTCTGATTTTTTAAAAATCAACTTTCTGTTTTCAGAAGTTCTCTTCTTTCATAGTGTCACTGCCTGTATTATTACACAGAATTTCCTACCACTTGCATGCATGGATGCCTCTCCTCTAAGGTCATCATCTGTCTGATCCTGTCTTTCTGTTCACTGGATAAACTGAGAGAAATACAACCTCTGTAATTCAATGGTACAGAGTTCCCAAGTGGAATCCAGTTATATACCAGTAGTTCTTAAACCATACACTATTTTAGGGGAGGTTCATTTTTGCTACATTTTTATCAAGCCAAGTAAGCCCTGTCTTCATTCTGGTAATCTCAAGAAGGGATAGTAACTAATAACTTATTATCATTATATATAAAAACATATAAACTTAAAAATGATTAAAATAGTACATTTTATTTTATGTTATATTTGTGGTTATGTTGTATTTTACCATAATTTTAAAAACCCATATGCCTGTTTCCCAGAAAAAAGTAAAACTAAAATCAGGAGTACTCATATCTTTAGAGTATCATTGAAGTTTTCTTTTAACCAAATTATCTAAAATTAATAGATATTTTTTCAGAGCAGTTTCAGGTGTATAGGTGTACAGAGTGTTCCTATATACTCCTTCACCCCACCCCAGTTTCCCCTATCATTAACATCATGCATTATTATGGTCATTTGTTACAAATGGTGAGCCAATATTGATACGTTATTATTAACTAAAGTCCATAGTTTTACATTAGAGTTCACTCTTCATGTTGTATAGTCTATGTGTCTTGACAGATGTATAGCAACGTGTATCTACCATTACAGTATCATACATAATAGTTTCACTGCCCTAAAATTCCCCTGTGCTCCATCCCTCCCTTTTTCCCTTCCTCCTCTCTAAAATTGTGGCAATCACTGATCTTTTACTGTTTCCATTGTTTTGCGTTTTCCAGAATACTGCATAGTTGGAATCAAACAGTATGTAGTCTTTTCAGTTTGGCTTCTTTCACTAAGCAATGTACATTGAAGGTTCCTCCATGTCTTTTCATGGTTTGACAGCCTATTTCTTTTTACTGCTGAATAGTATCCCATTGTATGGATTTACCAAGATTTGTTTATTCATTCACCTATTGAAAAACATCTTGGTTGCTTCCACATTTTGACAATTAGGAATAAAGCTTCTATAAACATTCATGTGCAGGTTTTGTGTGGACATAAGCTTTCAACTCATTTTGGAAAATATGCTGGATGCTATGGTAAGAGTATGTTTAGTTTTGTAAGAAACTGCCTGTCTTTCCAAAATTGGAAAAAGTGGCTGTACTGTCTTTGCATTCCAGCATCAATGAATGAGAGAGTTCCTGTTGATCTACATCCTTGCCAGTATTGAATGTTGTCAGTGTTGCGGATTTCAGCTATTGTTATAGGTGCTTGATTGTATCTCGTTGTTTTAATTTGAAATTCCCTAATGATGTGTGATGTTGAGCATCTTTTCATATTTTTATTTACCATCTGTATATCTTCTTTGGTGAGTTGTCTATTCAGATCTTTTGCCCGTTTTTTAATTGGGTTCTTTGTTTTCTTATTGTTGAGTTTTAACAGTTCTTTGTGTATTTTGGATACAAATTCTTTATCAGATGTGTGTTTTTTTTTTTTTTGATGTTTTAATGGTTTTTAACATTGTGAAATTTTGGGTTGTGCATTTTTGTTTGTCCATCACCATATATATGACTCCCTTCACCCCTTGTGCCCACTCCCCACCCCCACTGCCCCTGGTAACCACAGTACAGTTTTCTCTGTCCATGTGTTGGTTTATATTCCACACATGAGTGAGATCATACAGTGTTTGTCTTTCTCTTTCTGGCTTATTTCACTTAACATAATACACTCCAGGCCCATCCATGTTGTTGCAAATGGGACGATTTTGTCTTTTTTTATGGCTGAGTAGTATTCCATTGTATATATATACCACATTTTCTTAATCCAGTCGTCAGTCGAGGGACACTTAGGTTGCTTCCACTTCTTGGCTATGGTGAATAATGCTACAGTGAACATAGGGGTGCATAAGCCTCTTTGGATTGTTGATTTCAGGTTCATTGGATAGATTCCCAGTAGGATGGGATGGGTCATAGGGCATCCCACCCAGTGGGATGGCTGGGTCATAGGGCATCTCTATTTCTAATTCTTTGAGGAATCTCCATACCATTTTCCATAGAGGCTGAACCAGTTTGCATTCCCACCAGCTGTGTGTGAGGGTTCCTGTTTCTCCACATCCTCTCCAACACTTGTTGTTTTTTGTCTTGGTGATTATAGCCATTCTAACGGACGTGAGGTGGTATCTTAGTGTTGCTTTGATTTGCATTTCCCTGATGATTAGTGATGTTGAACATCTTTTCATGTGCCTATTGGCCATCTGTATATCTTCTTTGGAGAAGTGTCTGTTCATTTCCTCTGCACATTTTTTGATCGAGTTGTTTGTTTTTTTGTTGTTCAGTTGTGTGAGTTCTTTATATATTATGGAGATGAACCCCTTGTCAGATGTATGTTTTGCAAATATTCTCTCCCAGCTGGTGGGTTGTCTGTTCATCTTGATTCTGGTTTCGTTTGTCTTATAGAAGCTCTTTAATCTGATAAAGTCTCACTTGTTTATTTTTTCTTTAGTTTCCCTAGTCTGGGTAGGCATGTCATCTGAAAAGATTCCTTTATGACCAATGTCAAATAGTGTGTTGCCTATATTTTCTTCTATGAGTTTTATAGTTTCAAGTCTCACCTTCAGGTCTTTGATCCATTTTGAGTTAATTTTTGTGAATGGTGATAGCAGATGGTCCACTTTCATTCTTTTGCATGTGGCTGTCCAGTTTTCCCAACATCATTTATTGAAGAGACTTTCCTTTCTCCATTGTATGTTCTTAGCACCTTTGTTGAAAATTAGCTGTCCGTATATGTGTGGTTTTATTTCTGGGCTTTCAATTCTGTTCCATTGATCTATGTGTCTGTTTTTGTACCAGTACCATGCTGTTTTGATTACTATTGCTTTGTAGTATGTTTTGAAGTCAGGGATTGTGATGCCTCCTGCTTTGTTCTTTTTTCTTAGGATTTCTTTAACTATTCGGGGTCTTTTGTTGCCCCATATAAATTTTAGTATTCTTTTTTCTATTTCTGTGAATAATGTCATTGGGATTCTGATTGGGATTGCATTGAATCTGTAGATTGCTTTAGGTAATATAGACGTTTTAACTATGTTTATTCTTCCAATCCACGTGCATGGATTCCATTTCTTTATGTCATTATGGATTTCTGTCAATAATGTCTTGTAGTTCTCATTGTATAGGTCCTTCACCTCCTTGGTAAGATTTATTCCTAGGTATTTTATTCTTTTTGATGCAATTGTAAATGGTATTATCTTTTTGTGCTCTCTTTCTGTTAGTTCATTATTAGCATACAGAAATGCAATTGATTTTTGTAGATTGATTATGTACCCTGCAACTTTGCTGTAGTTGTTGATTGTTTCTAATAGTTTTCCAACAGATTCTATAGGGTTTTCTATATATACAATCATGTCATCTGCAAATAGTGAGAGTTTCACTTCTTGGTTACCTATTTGGATTCCTTTTATTCCTTTTTCTTGCCTAATTGCTCTGGCCAAAACCTCCGGTACTGTGTTGAACAGGAGTGGTGAGAGTGGGCAGCCCTGCCTCCTTCCTGTTCTCAGAGGAATGGCTTTCAGTCTTTCCCCGTTGAGTATGATGTTGGCTGTGGGTTTGTCATAAATAGCCTTTATTATGTTGAGGTACTTTCCTTCTATTCCCATTTTGTTGAGAGTTTTTATCATAAATGGATGTTGTATCCTGTCAAATGCCTTCTCTGCATCTATTGAAATGATCATGTGGTTTTTATTCTTTGTTTTGTTGATGTGATGTATCACGTTGATTGACTTGCAGATGTTGAACCATCCCTGTGTCCCTGGTATAAATCCCACTTGATCATGGTCTATGATCTTTTTAATGTATTGTTGTATTCGGTTTGCCAATATTTTGTTGAGGATTTTTGCATCAATGTTCATCAGTGATATTGGCCTGTAATTTTCTTTCTTTGTATTGTCTTTGTCTGGCTTTGGTATCAGGGTGATGTTGGCCTTGTAGAATGATTTAGGAAGTGTTCCATCTTCCTCTATTTTTTGGAATAGTTTGAGAAGGATGGGTATTAAATCTTCTTTGAATGTTTTGTAAAATTCACCAGAGGAGCCATCTGGTCCTGGACTTTTATTTTTTGGGAGGTTTTTGATTACTGTTTCAATCTCTTTACTTGTGATTGGTCTATTCAGATTCTCCATTTCTTCTTGGTTCAGTTTTGGGAGGTTGTATGAGTCTAAGAATTTATCCATTTCTTCTAGATTGTCCCATTTGTTGGCATATAATTTCTCATAGTATTCTCTTACAATCCTCTGTATTTCCGTGGTATCCATTGTAATTTCTCCTCTTTCATTTCTAATTTTATTTACTTGAGTCTTTTCTTTTTTTTTCTTAGTAAGCCTGGCTAAGGGTTTGTCGATTTTGTTTATCTTCTCGAAGAACCAACTCTTTGTTTCATTAATCCTTTCTACTGTTTTTTTGGTCTCAATTTCATTTATTTCTGCTCTGATTTTTATTATTTCTCTCCTTCTGCTGGCTTTGGGCTTTGTTCTTCTTTTTCTAGTTCTGTTAGGTGTAATTTAAGGTTGCCTATTTGGGCTTTTTCTTGTTTGTTAAGGTGGGCTTGTATCGCTATGAGTTTCCCTCTCAGGACCGCTTTTGCTGCATCCCATATGGTTTGATATGGCATATTATCATTTTCGTTTGTTTCCAGATAGTTTTTGGTTTCTCCTTTAATTTCATCAATGATCCATTGGTTGTTCAGTAGCATGTTGTTTAATCTCCACATTTTTGTCACTTTCCCAGTTTTTTTTTCATGGTTCATTTCCAGTTTCATAGCCTTATGGTCTGAAAAGATGCTTGTTATGATTTCAATCTTCTTAAATTTATTGAGGCTTGCTTTGTTTCCCAACATATGGTCTATCCTAGAGAATGTTCCATGCGCGCTTGAGAAGAATGTGTAGTCAGCTGTTTTTGGATGGAGTGCTCTGTATATGTCTACTAGGTCCATCTCGTCCAGTTTTTCATTTAAGTCTACTATTTCTTTATTGACTTTTTGTCTGGATGATCTATCCATTGATGTAAGTGGGGTGTTAAGATCCCCTACTATTATTGTGTTGTTGTTAATGTCTCCTTTTAGGTTTGTTAATAGTTGCTTTATGTACATTGGTGCTCCTATGTTGGGTGCATATATATTTATAAGTGATATGTCTTCTTGGTGGAGTATCCCTTTTATCATTATATATTTCCCTTCTTTGTCTTTCTTAACCTGTTTTATCTTGAAGTCTACTTTGTCTGATATGAGTATGGCAACACCTGCTTTCTTTTGTTTGCCATTAGCTTGGAGTATTGTCTTCCATCCTTTCACTCTGAGCCTGTGCTTGTCTTTAGTGCTAAGATGTGTTTCCTGAAGGCAGCATATTGTTGGGTCTTGCTTTTGAATCCATCCTGCTGCTCTGTATCTTTTGATTGGAGAGTTCAATCCATTTACATTTAGGGTAATTATTGATATATGAGGGCTTAATGTTGCTGTTTTGTCACTTATTTTCTGGTTCTTTTGCGTTTCCATTGTTTCTTGTCCCATTTGTTTCGGACTGCCAATTCAGTTTGGTTGTTCTGTCTTATGACTCTTCTAGTTTTCTCTTTGTTTATCATGTGTGGTTTTGTTTTGATTATTTGTTTAGTGGTTACCTTGAGGTTTGGGTAAAAAATCTTGTGTATGAGATAGTCCATTATCTGATGGCCTCCTATTTCCTTATACTAAGTCAGTTCAATCACTTTCCTCTTCCCCTTCTAAGCTGTTCTTGTTATATCTTATTCTATCTTGTGTTGTGGCTCTGTGTTTACAGTGATGAGGTTAAATTTATTTTTGGTGAGTTTCTTCCTTTGATCTTTGATTTTAGTACTTAAGTGGTTGCTAACCTATTCTGGTAAAGATCTACTATTTTTCTGAGTTTATCTACCTATTTTTCTCCTTGCTCCAAGCTTTGTATTCCCTTTCTCTTCTTTTTTCAGGCCTGAGGGCCTTCTTGAGTATTTCTTGTAGTGGGGGTCTCGTGGCCATGAACTCCCTTAGCTTTTGTTTATCTGGGAGAGTTACTATTTCTCCATCATATTTGAAGGATATTTTTGCTGGTTAGAGTATTCTTGGCTGAAAGTTTTTGTCTTTCAGTATTTTGAATATATCATTCCAGTCTCTCCTAGCCTGTAAAATTTCTGTTGAGAAATCCGCTGAGAGCCTGATGGGAGTTCCTTTGTACGTTATTTTTTGTTTTTGTCTAGCTGCCCTTAATATTGTTTCTTTGTCATTGACTCTGGCTAGCCTTACCACTAGGTGTCATGGAGAGGGCCTTTGTCTGTTAATATATTTAGGTGACCTGTTGGCTTCGCTTACTGGTGTTTCCTGCTCCCTCCCCAGGTTTGGGAAATTCTCAGCTATTATTTCCTTGAATAGGCTCTCTGTTCCTCTTTCCCTCTCTTCTCCCTCAGGAATACCTATAATTCTTATGTTACGTTTCCTAATAGAGTCAGATATTTCTCAGAGTCTTTCTTCATTTCTTTTTAGTCTTAGTTCTCTCTCCTCTTCCATCTGGAGCATATCTGTATTCCTGTCCTCTAAAGTGCTAATTCTTTCCTCCATATTGTCAGCTCTGTTCTTTAAAGATTCCAGATTCTCCTTTATCTCCTCCATTGTGTTCTTCATCTCCATCAGCACTGATTGGTTTTTCTTTATGATTTCAATCTCTTTTGTGAAGAAACTCCTAATCTCATTGAATTGTTTTTCTGTGTTGTCTCGTATTTCATTGAGTGTTTTTATGATAGCTATTTTGAAATCTCTGTCATTTAGATTATGGATTTCTGTGTCTTTGGGGTTGATTTCTGGGTGCTTGTCATTTTGCTTCTGGTCTGGTGATTTCATGTATCTTTGCATTGTGGTTCCTGTGTTGGTTTTGTTTTTCCTCATCCTGGAATTCTCTGGTTGCAATTTCCACCCGCTGCCACTGTGTGGTGGTAAAGGGCTGTGTAGTCTAAGCCCCCTGAGCTCTGCCGAGGTTTTTCTGCTGCGATCTGTTTTGTTTTTTTTTTTCTGCTGCGATCCGCAGGGCGGGTCGCTTGATCTGGTCTGCCGCGGATCGCTTGGTCTGGTCTCGTCGGTTGAGCTGCAGGGTCTGGTTTGGGGGAGGGGGGGCTCTCTCTTTTGCTCTCTGGGTCCCTGACGTGGGGGGCTTCTCGTTCGCCACTCGTTATCCGCTCTCTGGGGTGCTCAGATGTTGATGGTAGCCCTGTGGCTTTTCTGAGTCCTCTGTGCGGGAGTTTCCCACTGGCTGAGAGAGCCCGAAGAGCTACCGGTTCCCCGCGGAGGGCCGCCCCTCCCCCCTCTTTGGGAGCCGCACAGACTGGGATCGCTGATCTGATGGGAAGGGAGAGGAGTTCTCCTTACCTCTCCCCACTTCCTCCAGGGGCCCAGCACGTTCCACTCTCACATGTGCGGCAGTGTGGATCTTTCCGATCTAGCTTTTCACTGTCTGGGATTCGTTGTTGGTCTGTGACTGTTCCTTTTGTTGTTATCTTATCGGGAGGAGTTCACGGGAAAGCTCACTCCGCCATTACGCTGACGTCACTCCTCCAGATGTGTGTTTTACAAATATTTTTTCCCAGTCTATGACTTGTCTTTTGATTCTCTAAACACTGTCTTTTGCAGAGCAGAAGTTTTTTATTTTAATGAAGTACTACTTATCATTTTTTTCTTTCATAGATTGTGCTTTAAAAGCACATAAAAGTACATAAAAAGGCATTGCCAATCCAGGTCATCTAGATTTTCTCCTATGTTACCTTCTAGGAGTTTTAAAGTTCTCATTTACATTGAGGTCTATGATCCATTTTGAGTTAATTTTTGTGAAGGGTGTAAGATCGGTGTCTACGTTAATTTTTTTAGCATGCGGATGTCCAGTTGTTCTAACACCATTTGTTGAAAAGACTGTCCTTTCTCCATTGTATTGCGTTTGCTCCTTTGTCAAAGATCAGTTGACTATATTTATGTGGGCCTATTTCTGAGCTCTCTGTTTTGTTCCGTTATTCTATTTGTCTATTCTTTCACCAATACCACACTATGTATAAGTATATATACACTACACTTTAGTAAGTCTTAAAGTAGGGTAATGTCCTCCAACTTTGTTCTTCTTCAATATTGTGTCAGCCATTCTGAGTCATCTCTTGCTTCTCCATGTAAGCTTTAGAATCATTTTGTCAATATCCACAAAATAACTTGCTGGGATTTTGATTGGGATTATGTTGAATCTATACATCAAGTTGGAAAGAACTGACATCTTGACAATATTGAGCTTCCTATCCATGAACATGGAATCTCTCTCCATTTATTTAGATGGTATTTGATTTTTTTCATCAGTCATATAGTTTTCCTCATAGATCTTGTATATGTTTTGTTAGATTTGTATCTAAGTATTTCATTTTTGGGGGGCGCTAATGTAAATAGAATGTAATTTCAAATTCCACTTGTTCATTGCTGGTTTATAAGAAAGAGATTGACTTGTGTATATTAATCTTATATCCTTCAACCATGCTATAGTTGCTTTTTAGTTCCAGTATTTTTGTTGATTCTTTGAGATTTTCTACATAGAAAATGATGTCATCTGTGAACAAAGACAGTTTTATTTCTCCCTTCCCAGTCTGTATACCGTTTGTTTCCTTTTTGTGTCTTATTGCATTAGGACAACTTCCAGTATGATGTTGAATAGGAGTGGTGAGAGCAGACTTCCTTTCCGTTTTTCTGATCTTAGTAGGAAAGCATCTAGCTTCTCTCCATTAAGTATGATCTTAGTTATAATTTTTTTTGGTAGATGTTCTTTATCAAGTTGAGGATGTTTTCTATAGCTTTTTGAGAGATGTTATCATGAATGGGTATTGGATTTTGTCAAATGTTTTTTGTGCATCTAGTGATATGATCATACGATTTTTCTCCTTTAGCCTGTTGAAAAGATGGATTACATTAATTGATTTTCAAATGTTGAATCAGCTTTGCATACCTGGAATAAATTCTACTTGGTTGTAGTGCATAATTCTTTTTTGTACATTTTTGGATTCGATTTGCTAATATTTTGTTGAGGATTTTTGCATCTGTGTTCATGAGAGAAATTGATCCTCTAGCGTTCCTTTCTTATGTCTTTGATTTTGGTATTAGGATGGTAGTGGCTTCATAGAATGACTTAGGAAATATTCCCTCTCCTTCTATCTTCTGTAAGATTGTGGAAAATTGGTATAATTCTTCCTTAAGTGTTTATAGAACTCAAGTGAACCCATTTGGGCCTGGTGCTTTCTGTTTTGAAAGGTATTAATTATTGACTCCATTTCTTTAATAGATATAGGCCTATTCAGATGATCTGTTTCTCCCTATGTGAGTTTTGATAGAATTTGTCTTTCAAGAAATTGGTCCATTTAATCGAGATTATCAAATTTGTAGGCACAGAGTTGTTCATAATACTCCTTTATTAGCCTTTTAATGTTCATGTGACCAGCAGTAATAGCTTCTCTTTCATTTCCGGTATTAGTAATTTCTTTCTTCTCTTTCTCTTTTTGTTTCTTAGTTAACTTGGCTAGAGGCTTATTAATTTTATTGATCTTTTCAAAGAACCAGCTTTTAGTTTCTTTCAGTTTTTTATATGGTTTCTTGTTTGTCCATGGATAGAAACTTTTTTTTATCTCTACAGAGCACTCTGCACAGTTCTATATGTTAAAAGACTTATCCTGATTGTTTTAGTGCCTAACAAAGCTCAAACTTATTAAACAATTTCTGACTCCTTTATCTCTCTTTGTAGCTATACTGTCATGCATCACTTAATGACAGAGATACTTTCTGAGTGATGCGTTGTTAGGTGATTTCGTCAGGTGAACATCTTAGAGTGTACTTACACAAAACTAGGTGGTATGGCTTACTACACACCTAGGCTAAATGGTACTAATCTTATGGGATGGTCATCATATATGCAGTCTGTTGTTGACTGAAATGTCATTATGTGGCTCATGACTGTACATAGAACCAGGTTTTCTTAAATTTTATTTTCAGCCTTTATTTTCCTTTGAAAGTTAACTGGTAGAGTTTTTAAGTAACTTATAAATTGTTTCAGAGGCAAAAGTCAAAAGGGAAAGGATTTACTGATGCAGCAGAATCCTTGATAAGCGAAATTAATAAGAAATACAAACCAAAGGATGACATAAAGTCTACAAGAAAATTAAAGGAGTCTTTGATTGATGGGTATGTTCTTAAATTTTAGACATAAATATTTTCCTGATAGATACAACTAAATTATTTTACACAGTTTTAAGATTAGTTTTAATCAGGTTTTAAATAATGTAACTTTCTAGTAGAAAACGCATAGTTAACTTATGTACTTTTATAAATAGTAGCTGTTTAAATTATACAGGAAGGGAACTAAATTTGAAATTAGTTATTCTAGTATCTGATTACATTTTATTAAGTATCAAAAACACCATGTCAATACAGTATACCATTTCAGAAATCTTTAGGATATAGACATTTTAGGATTTTATTTATTGAGCCTAGTAATGAGTAAAACTAAATATGTTTAAATATATTGCTTAATGAAATATGAAATTTAAATGAGCTGAAATGAGTTATTTTTATACAGTAAATATGTGTTTCTTGTTTGCAGTCTTTCTGACGGTTAGTTTTTTTCTTATTACAAAATATCTCTTTATAGGCTGCCAGGTGGTTAATTCACATTTAAATTAATTCTGGCCTTATTATAGGGCATGAAAAAAATTACTCTCATGGCAGAACCATTCACTTTAAATTGCTTGGCACCTCCTGCTGCATGAATGATTCAGCTTAGAATGGACTGTTATTGTTGCTGTTTAGTATGAGTGAAGCTACAAAAATATCAGACTCGTGTTATCGTATTTCAGTTATTTATAGCACATTGAATGTAGATTTAGTGACCCAAATATGTTTTACCTTATATAAAATGGCTTTTATGAAAAATATTCTGAGATTTAATTGCTTTTTTAATTTTGACAAAATCTTTTTTATAGTGGTCTTTCAAACAAATCTGATCTACAGCTCAGTAAGGTAGGTTTCATTTATTTAACTACACCAAATGTATAGTAAACACTAAAGTAGAATAGTAGTAGGATGGAATTAGATTTAATTTTTTCACTGTTTTGATAAATGGATTAAACAACTGACAAGTGTAGTAGCAATTACTCAAAATAGCCCCCTAACTTTCTGTTCTGCTTTTCAAAGAAAATACTTCTTTTACATTTCTGAGTGTCATATTTTTACTTTTTGGTACATGATTCAGTTTATCTTCATCTGCATTTTCTTTTGTTCAAAATCCTTATTTGGTCTCTGTTGTTTATTGAATTAAGTGGAGACTTAGGGTAGCTCCCTATTCCCTTTAGAAGTCTGTCTTATTTCCTAATATTATTTCCCTAGACATGTCTTGTGTAGCTGGAACATAATAACGAGATTCCCTGAAGTCTCTTTCCTAGGTGTTTATTCTCTTTTTCTAAGCCCTTTAGAAGGAACTTCAAACTGAGTCAGCAGGCTCTCTCACTCTCTTTTCTGATTGTCAAAACTTTATTCCTTCTTGTAAGCCCTACTTCAGAGTCTGACTTTTTTATGAAAACTTTCCAAGGTGCCCTGACTCAAAATCCAAATGGGCAAGAATTCTGAATCTGCACAATAATTTATTTGTATCTTTCTTTGATATTTTATTCACTATTGCAGTTCTTTTTTTCTGTCTTCTACTAGAGTGTAACTGTTTAGAATTATCTTTATATCCTATATAACACCTTTGCTCACATTTGTATCCTCTTTAATATCTTTGCTCATTTTGTATCGTTTGTAATACCTAGCACACACTGGCATGCAAAAGATAAATTGAACAAATGTATCCAAACACTGTTAAAGATCATATTGGAGCAGCTAGCCCGGTGGCGTAGCGGTTAAGTGAGCGTGCTCCCCTGCGGTGGCCTGGGGTTCGGATCCCGGGTGTGTACCAATGCCCCGCTTGTCAAGCCATGCTATGGCGGTGTCCCGTATAAAGTAGAGGAAGATGGGCACGGATGTTAGCCCACAGCCTATCGTCCTAGGCAAAAAGAGGAAGATTGGCATCCGATGTTAGCTCAGGGCTGATCTTCCTCACAAAAAATAAAAAAAATAAAAAATAAAAATCATATTGGAAAGGATAAGTCACATACGTGATTAGAGGAGTAATATATTAAGGGATAAACTTTTTGGAATAATGCAAATAATTCTATGTAACATAGCCAAAAGAAATTAAAAAATTGAAGATAAATAATAACTAAAATGAATATTTTAGTTTTAATATTTCTAATTTACTGCCTATTAAATGAGACTTCTGATTATTTCTGATCAGTAATAAATCATTTAGTGATATTAATTATTGGTGTAATTATAGTTAAATTACTTTAATAAAACATAATTATTCATTTAACTTATTAAAATTTTAATTTCTTTTCTGCCCTCACCACTTTCTGATTGGGTTGAATATGTTTTGAGCAGTAGGCTATAGGAATAATCTGACACATATTTTTCCCTAACAATACCAGTTGACTGATACAATTGTGACTCTTTCACATGAGATTTTACATAAACCTTAGCCTCTCCCAAAGTTTTTGTATTTAAGAATTTAAAGCATGAGAGTCAGGAAAATAAGTAGAAGCATGCTTGTTTTGTGATTCTAGAATCACTAGAATTCAGTTTGTTCAATACCAGTGAGAAAGTCATCTACCCGTATACAATAATGTTAGTAAATATTAAAGATATAAGAATCTTCTATTTTGTATTTGATTTACAATACTCTCTATTATGTTCTTAGTTAATAGCTGTGTTCAATATTTTTAAAAGTGTAAATGTTTTTTCAATTTACATTAAGGAAATATTACAAATGTAAAATTTGTATTAGTGGAAACACAGCTAGAAAATACATGAAACTTTAATTGCATATGTCATTTGTTTGCCAAGTAGAGTAATGTACAAGTTTGAATGGTTTTATGTAAACTTCTTTTGTATTTAGGGAAAGGTTCAGAAAAAAAGTTATAGACAACTGAAGACTACTTTTGTTAATGTTACTTCTGAATGCCCATTGTAAGTAATTTTTCATAAATCATGGTTTTCTTCATATTTGAAGAAAATAAATTTTTTATTGTATAGTGGAGTTAATATTTCTCTTTTTCTTTTCAGGAATGATGTTTACAATTTTAATGTGAATGGAGCTGATGAGCCTATTATAAAACTTGGAGTAAGCTAGAAATCACTAGTTATTTTGTATTTACCATGCAGTTATTAGCATGTATTTTTTTATTTCCATCCTCTTAAAGATATGCTCTAAAATATTTTTAAATATTTTAAAATTTATTTGATACCAACCTAGATGTATTTAGTTTCTTTTCAAATCCTTTGGACTGAAATAGAGAAAAATAAGTAATTGGAGCATGGGGGAACTCAGACTACTCTATCAAGAAAATCACTCCTTATTGATGCAAGAAATTTAAAACAATTCCTCTTATTTATTTTCTTTTTAGTATATTTTTGTAGTATTAGCTGTCTTCTTAAATATAAAAATATTTTAGTAAATTTAATTTTATTATCACATCTAATGATTATGTGAAGTGATAGAAACTAGATTTTATGTTTCTTTCTTTTAATTTTTGTTTACCTTATTTTGACACTAAGAAAAAATTTTTGATGCTTATTCACAATATAGATCCAGGAGTTTCAAGCTACAACTAGAGAAGCCTGCGTGGATAATTCAATAAAATTGTAGGTGTTTTTATTATAATTAGATGGATCGGATTAAAATACACTTATCTCAGTTGTTCTTTTTCTTAAATATTTCCTCCCAGTTTGTCTGAGAGTTTTTAACATGAAAAGAGTGAATAAAAATGCTGCTGTCATGATTACTCCCATTATGATTCTATTATTTCAGCATTTACTTCTAAAATTTATATGCATATTCTGTGCACTGTTAATATTAGTTGTATATCTTAGATGATAAAGCTGAAAAATTTAGCAGTCCTTTCATCTAACCTTGTAATTTTATAAATAACTGAGGTCAGAAAGGATAAGTGACTTTGCCAGAATTACATAATGAATTAGTAAAAGAGTAAGGCTGAAAAGTGAGATCTAACTGTCCAGTGCATGCTACCTTAAGAAAACAAGTAATTAAAATTAATGCATGTTTTTGTTTTAAGGGTAGGTTTAAGGAATCATGATGAATTTGAACCGTCTCTCAAAACAAAAGATAAAAAAGTAAGTTATAATATCCTAATGTGTCTATTAAAAGCAATATTTCTTTTAATAATTTTCCAATTCCAAAGATTATCACATAACTAGAAAAGAAAAATATTTGGATCATTTTTTTTTCCTCTGAGATTATCCATGTTTCCATTATAATTTATGGTCTCTGAGCTATTTGTAATCATCTAGTAATAGAAGATATGACAACTTTACTTACTTTCTTTGATGGCATTAGGTTATGTCTCTATAAAAGTAAGCTGCTTTGATGTAACTTTTAATTAACAACAACACCGATACAGAATACAAATCTCGATCTCTGATCTGGATTTCCAAGTGACTTTCTTGGGTAGGTCCTTAATGCCAGGTAGATTAGTACAGTAAAAAATGAGAAGTTAGTTTTTCTGTTTTGGGGGGTTTTGGGGGCTTAACTTACCTTGCATGACATATAATAAGACACATTTCTTCATCTATTACAAGGATTCTTTTTTTTTTTTTTTATAGATTGTAACAAATCATAAAAAGAAAAATCTCTTTAGTGATACTGACACAGAATACAGATGTGATGACAGCAAGACTGATATTAGCTGGCTAAGAGAATCAAAATCAAAACCACAGCTAATAGACTATAGCAGAAATAAAAATGTGAAGAAACATAAAAGTGGGAAATCGAGTAAGAAATCACTTTGTGGAGAAATGTTGCAAATGATTTTACCGTTTCAACTATATAAAATGCTTTGTTGGTTAAGTATGTATATTTTTGTATGTCGATAGTGTTTATAACTATATGCCCTCATGAATAGAAAAAAAGAGGCCTGCTATTATTCAGTTATTTAGCTAATTATTGTGAATAATGTATTAAATACTAGTGAACTCAACGCCCTAAAAAAAATCAAAGTTTAGACAACATCCCATTCCCTGCCACACCCAACATGTATACTTTTTAGGACTTCAAATAGAAGCAATAAAAATATACTGAAAGGAAAACAATTTTCTTACAGAAATATTTTTGCCTAAATCTTCTGCAAAATGTTTTCCCAGCATATGGCTTCTGCTTTCTGTAGTGAATCTCTTGAAGTAGTTGGATAAGAGTTTGAGGTATGGGTTTTTGGCTGGACATAATGACCATTTTCATAACTTAATGTCAATTTCGATGTTTACTAAAACACAAAGATTTTATATATTTTTAAAAGAAGACAACATAACTCTGAGCTTTTAAATTAAATTTATATTTATTTTAAGAGAATCAGCTTTTATTTTATTTCAGGATAAACATAAGCAGTAGTGACCTGTGTGTGTGAGGGGGTATGGTGATGGCTTAAAAAGAAGTAAAAATAGAGAGATGGAAACGAACATTGGCATGTGTCCATAAATGAGGCTGAGTCCTGAGAACAGATCAGAGGCCCCTAACATGCGTGGAAGAGAAGCAGCAGGGCTGGCATATGTAGAAGAGGACTGTACAAAGTAGCACAGTGTGCTCGGAGTGCAGGATTGCGGTAGTTGGGGTATAGGTCAGACTTGAGGGAAAATGTTGAAAGATGCTGCTGGAACGAGTCACAGTGTCTGCACTTTGAAGCAGTGTGTTATAAGCCAAGGAGAAACCAGTAAGATTAACATGCTCTCAGGGAGCACACAGTCTAGTGGGAAGATGTACAAATAAAGACATTTATAAAGTAGAAGGTTAGAGATCTTGGGGAAACATTAAAGGTTAGAATACTGTAATCAGTAAATACTTTTAAAATTGAACTTCTGAGTGAATTGTTTTGTTTAAATGGCTGAATGACTACAAGTCAATATATATGAGCCGGTTTATTGCCAGAATTGGAGGACATGTCTTCTAGAACTTCATTGCTTCCTTGGCTTGGATAATCCCATTTCTTAGGCTTCAGAGAATATTTAGAAAGTTGAAATTGTGCTTGAAAGGCAAAAACGGGGACAGGGACTAAAGCTACTCCCAATAATATGGATAGATCTTAGAAATATAATGATGGGTGAAAAATAAAGCAAATCATAGAATATTACATATGACATGATACTATTTTATAAAGTTTATTATATTGCTTAGGGATGCATATCTGTGAAATAAAGCTTTTTTAAAGATCAAGTGAATGAGAAACATGGATTTCAGGATAGTGATTATCTTGGCAGAGGGGATATGGAGGATCATACCAGAGAGCAGACATAAGTAGATTCAGCATTATTCATCATCTAGTTCTTAAGTTGAATGGTAGATTCATGGTTGTTAATGTTATAACTCATGTTACATATTCTCTTGTATAAAAAGTTTTATAATATAAAATTTAAAGGAGGAGAAGAGAAATTGGTAATTCGTATCATACCAAACACTATACAGTAAAAGTTATCAATGGCAGGTTAGCTTCAAATATATTTCAAGCCTCATCTTGAAATATAAATTTTTGAATGAGTTTGAAGATGTATTCTTATTGTTTTTATGATTTTTAACTTATATGCAGAAATATTCGAAAAAATTTTAATGTCAGTTCTTATTTTCTTGAATTGCAGGACCATCTTTGGAAAGGGAACAACCAAGATCTAAAATGGTAAAACCAAGAAATTTGTGTTCAAACATCCTTTAAAATTAGTTTTCCCCTTGTCATGTAAAAAGTTCACTTGTCATTTCATACATAATTTTATCCTTATTATCAGTTACTTGTTTTCCATAATTGTTCCACCCTTTGCATGCTTACTTCTACCTTCTGCCTTTTTGAATCATATTGGCCTGTAGTAGGTCTATTTTATTCTGTAATTATAGGTATTTTTGATCTCTCTCTCTCTCTCTCTTCCTCTCTCTCTCTTTCTCCCTTTTACTTAAGTTAGATAATATATATCAGTGCTCTCAGAGTGTTAATGATAGGGATAAAAAGGTGATAAGATATTTGGAATGGAAAGATAAAATCCAGCCATTTTAAAATTATTAATCGAGAATCTTTTTATTTCTACAAATATTTTATGTATGTCTTGTCACAGTGCCAATTTTATAGCAAATAGCTTGTATTTCTTGTATCTCAAATATTGATCTAATAATATTCAGGAATTTTTCTCCTAAAGACACCCAACAAAAACATCACCAAAAAGATAAAGGAGACAGTTCCAGTTGGGAGAACCAGACTTCCACGAAGAGCGACAAAAACCAAAAAAAATTATAAAGATCTCTCAAATTCAGAATCAGAGAGTGAGCAAGAATTTTCACATTCATTTAAAGAAAAATTGCTGGTAAAGGTAAATAGATAGAATTCAGATTAGTAATTTCTGTAAATATATTTTTGTAAAAATGTCAAGTTTATCTTGTCACTTCTTTTTTAAGATTTAACCTGCTATATGAGAAAACTAATGTTAAAATTTGTAATAAATTGGCATTAGTGTTACAAACAGATGTTTGACTCTAGTAAAATTATAACCAAGATAATATCTTTGAGTCAGAGAAGTACTTGATCTTTCCAAAATTATGCTTCAAGAAGGTACAGACTGTTGGGTATCTGTGGATTTTTCTCTTGAATGAAAGCAAAAATATTGGATCCGAGGTTCTTCCTATATGCTACCCACCTGTGTGCATCCCTGACTTCTTTATGTCTCACAATGTTACTTACAGACATAGCCCTAGCCACCTGTGCTTGAAAGCTCTTTTTTTTTTTTAACAAAGTGAAAAAAGAATATAGTGCTTACTATGTGCCAGGTGCTATTCTAAGTACTTTATGGATTTAACTTCTTAAAATCTCATAAGTACCATAGATGACTAATACTATTATGGACGTCTCATTTTACAAATGAGAAAATTGAGGCTCAAAGAGGTGAAGGAATTTGCCCAGGGTCACACAGCTAGGAAGTGGTAAAACAAAGGTTTGAGCCCAAAGAGTCTGACACTAAAGGTGGGTCTCTGACCATTCATTACAATGTGCTAATTTTAAATCATTAAACTTCCATCTCCTTTTGTTTGTAAGCTTGTTATCTCTTACCTGGAACACCTTCAGGACTTCATAACTTATCTCCATATTTTCTGTCACTTCACATATGGTCAGATAAGTCTTCCCAAGCCACCTCTCATCTTATCTTTTTTCAAAGAAAAACCCTGAAAATCTCTGTTTAGTCATTCATTCAAAGCATCAAAATACCTTGCCAAACTTATTTCCTCTCTTCCCCAGTATACACCCAGGGCTGTAACAGTCAAATAGAATAACCTGTAATGCCCA
Organism: Ceratotherium simum simum; assembly: GCF_057802395.1. NCBI lineage: Eukaryota > Metazoa > Chordata > Mammalia > Perissodactyla > Rhinocerotidae > Ceratotherium > Ceratotherium simum. The sequence continues at coordinate 3,929,437 of NC_141920.1, forward strand.
AACAACACCTGTGTGCTTCTCGACTCCCTTTGCTTGTGTCAGCAGTCCTCCTTATTCTCAGTATGCCTTCCCTTGTCATCTTTTACAAACTCCTGAGCATGTCAAGTCCCATGAAATCTAGGACCTCTTTCTGGTTTCCCTAACCTGGATATAATCTTTGAGTGCTTATGGCATTTTATTTGTGTCTCTTATATTTATTGTAATCTATGTATTATATTTCCCTGTAAATTTGTCACTTGCCTTCTATTATATTAGAAAGTCTTCCACTAATGATGTTGAGGACCCTGTTATGCCTGTATGTATTAATATAAAACATTTAATAAATATTTCAGTGTAATTGTTTTATGTATCCAAGTATAAATATTTGTATTCAAGTGTAATTTGAAAGTTATCAATACATTTAGGAGGAGAATATCCGTTCCAGAAGCAAAACCATGAAGCTGCGGAAGAAGCAACAGAATGCCTTCTCTTCTGAAACACAAAAGGACACATCAAAAGAATGGAAAAACTCATCTCTACTAAAAGATACTGTCAGAGATAATAGCCATGACTTAGCTCCTATATCTTTATCTGGGAGTCCATCATCTATAGAAGTAATGAGATGTCAGTATCATATTTTTTCCTTTAGTTGAATATTCAATAATTTTCTATTATAACTCAAATTATGTGAAAATATAATTCAAAGACTAATTTTGAGGGGTGTATTTAAGATTATAAGTAGTCAAAACTTCACTTTTAAGTTAGTTAATGCTAGTAACTTGGTCTTGGCTGAGTAGACTTGGGAAAAATGTTACTACAACACTGAAGTTTTTCATGTTAGAGAGTTAAAAGACCAAATGCTTCAGTATGGAAAATATTTAATGTGTATTTACAAATTATAATGTGAAAACTTGAATAAATGTTTCATTTTAATTTGTTTTTCGAAGTATATTTAATAACATGAAAATAATGGTGGGGATTTCTATTTTTTCTTTTTTACATTTCATTGGCAAAAGTCTCCAAGGCACATCAGGGTCATTCTGTTGACCCATTGTGGATTATCTTCATAAACAATAGAGATTTTGCTTTTAAAAATAATTGGCAAAGAAAAATTCATATTCTTTGGGGCTCTTGCATATGTATGTATACTTTTCTAGTATAGAAACTATAAGAATAAGTTTGTACTTTTTATATATTTTTCAGTTCCTTTTAAGGATATTTTAAAACATTTCTAAGTGTCCACCATTTCAGTTGAAATTCAAGACTTAAATAAGTTAACATACCCTTCTTCTTAAGTAGCTACTTTGTTCTTTTCTAGAATATTTTCATAATGCTCAGGACCATTGTCATCTCAGATAAGCATATGCTCAGAAGACAGATGCCTATGCCCTGATTTGATCTGAAAATTGTCTGTCTGAAAATTCATTTATACTAAGATTTATTTGGAGAATAAATAAAGAAGGATTTAGACCAGATGATTTCCCAAGCTATTTCCAACCTTAAAATTCTGTGACTTTAGTATGTAACAGTACTGGCTATGATGTCAGAATACTCAAGATAATACTTAGGTTGATCATTATAGTGCAGCTCATACTATAGATATTTTTGTTTGAAAATGTTTTGAAAGTTCTTATGGTTATATTTTAAATTGAATGATTAATATTTTTCAAAGTCATAAAATATTTTAAACATAATTTGGTCTTGATTTATTGAAAGTTTATCCTTTATAAATGCAGCTAAGATTTGAAGATTTGAGAAATTATTATATTCTTAGAATTTAAATTAATCATACTATTTCTAAAGCAGACATCAGTGATAACACCTGCCATCTTTTTGTGTTTCGTGAGGCAATATAGGTATAGAGAAAATAACAGAAAAGGATTTTACTCAGGATGATGACTGTATAACAAAATCCATATCACCTTATCCAAAATCTTCATCACCTGAATCCTTAAACAGTAAATATGGAGCTGGAGGTCCAATAAAGTCACCCAAAAACAGTGAGAAAAATTTACTGTATACAAGAGAAAGTTGCTCACCAATTCCACGATCATACTTTTTGGTAAGAATGTATGTTATTTTTTTCCTTTATCAGATATATCTGAAGGGGGTAAATCATTTGCCTCTAATCTTAATCAAATATACATTGCTTGTCTACTTAAGGTTTGGGGTTTGGTCTGGGGGAAGAGGAGGAACCTACTGATAAGTAAAATAGCCTCAGTGAACCTAACAGACTGATACATTAGCTACATAGAAGGAAGAATGTGGTGGTAGGAGACGGACGGAGTGCTGATAAGAGTTTTGTAATAGGAATGACCACTTCCAAAGAGGTACTACTTACTCGGAAGAGGTCGACACATCAAAACTACATAGTTTGTTTTCTAAATTTGAACAGGCTTATTCCTACAACACAGGCGCTTCTTTCAGATCTCACCATAACTCAAAGTCTGTAACCTCTAGTTACTAAATCACAAGTTGACAAAGCAAATTGACAAGAATGTAATTGAAAACAATATGACTATAGCATTTGCTTTAGAGTTTTGTAAGGAACTTTAAAATCAGTAGGTATATGGTATGAATATTAAAATGAACAAATTTAATGATTTAAAATTCTTTATTCTTCCTCTTTCATATATTGTTATATGTACCATTCCTTCTTAATATGTAGGTATGCTCAAAGGTCTTTTAAAAAGACAGAAATAGGAATCAATTATGGGTCAAAGTGAGGGAGGTAGCTAAAAATGTAATGTCTACAAGGAGTAGTTTTTGTATTTTGAGTTCTGCTTTTTTCTTTTTTTTTTTTTTTTTAAGTTGTGGAAACTTGAGCACCAATTTACAAACCCCACTCCACCTCTACCCCCCTTTTTTGTTTGAGTTGTAGAGATGGCTTAATCTGGAGAATTTTGAAGTAGTAATAAAGTTACAGAACTGATTACCAAGGTAATAGTGTTCACTATAGCTGGGTATAGCTGAAAGAGTTTTGAGTCAGACAGAACTGCACTTAAATCCCAGATCCCCTATTTGCTAGCTTTGTAACGTTTTACAAGTTAATGAATTCCTCTGCACCTCAGTTTTCTCATCTGTAAAATGAGGCTGTGAAAAATTAAATAGGCTGATTATGCAAGCATAATACCTGATACATAGTAAATACTCAAATATATTATTTATATTATTCTCTTGATATGTGTTAACTTCTGTATACAAAGATGGAATTAATGACAGTTCAGCACACCTATAGCCAAGATCTAAAACCTCTGATAAAACCAACTTTCTCTCCTACCACTTTGAACTGAATGTTTTTATTCCTAGAGGGTTTTAAGGTCCTTTTATTCTGCTTAACCAGTAGTCTTCACAGAGCATATTTTTCAAACAAAATCTTACATAAAAATGAAACTATGCTGTTTAAAGCAGATAGGAGGACGAAACCCTAGACTACTCATCCTCCCTCCCTGATAACCCCCAAAGCACCTTTGCCGGACTCTCAGTTTCTACAGTCCACAATTTGAAAACCAATTTCCCACTTGACTATCATCCCATGGTCCTTTGCCGGTATTGCTCTATCATCCTTAGTTTCCCTGAATCCTTTATCCCCTCAGTATCCCATCTTGCAAATCTCCAAACCTAGGTAATCACCATCTACCTTCTTTGATGCTACTCTGTGCTGTATGGAATTTTAATTGTTACATATTATTGGCTGGACATTTTGTTTCCCATTTACTGTTGGCGCTTAATTAGGTATTGGAAATTTGCTATATAAATTGGTTGTACGAGCTCATACTCTCCAATAGTGCTTTGTGACATTGCCCATTTCTCTACATTTTAATTAACTGATTGTTATCAGATGTTTCTATTTTTGCCAATCTGAGGAGTGTAAAGTGTGCCTCATTTTATTTTGCGTTTTCCTGATTAACAGCATCAATGAGTATTTTCATGTGTTTCTTAGCCATTTTGTGAATTGCCTGTTTTTTCCTAATTTTTTAATTGCATTGTTTGATTTTTCTTATACATTTGTAGGAGTTCTTAATATATTTTGGGTATTAATTCTTTATCTATTGTGAATTTATTAATTCTTTACTCTTTATATACAATGCAAACATTGTTTTTCCAGTATGTATCTTGTCTTTTCACTTAGTTAAATGTAAAAGTTCCATATGACAAAAAATATGATGTAATGAAATTTAACAGTCTTTTTTGTTGTTCAAGAAATCCATCCCTCAGCTATTGTCATAAAAATGTTTTCCTTTCTTTTCTTGTAAAAATGTCAGTTTTGATTTTAACTTTTAGGTTTTCAATCTTTCTAGGTTTTCTCTTTGCATATGGATAGTGAATTAGTGCAACATCGTACATGGGATACCCCTCCTTTCTCCATCATTTCTAATGCTAACTTGGTCAAAGCCTTGGCAACCATATGGGTCAGCTATTGGGCACTATTCTATTTATTGACCCATCTATCTCTGCTAATACCACATTGCTTTAATTAGTGTAGTTTTATACTTACAGGGTGTTTTACCACAGCTACCCCCATCTCATTCTTTTACCTCAAAATTCTCTTGGCCCGTTACTTGTCCATGGAAATTTTAGAATTAGCTTGACTAAGGGAAGAATTGCCATTTCTCAATATTGATATTGAGCTTTCTCATCTACATATTTCATTTTTCTTTCTACTTTTTGGTCTTATTTCCAACAAAGTTGTGCCAAATCTTCCACAAAGAAAATTATATTTCTCTTTAGATTAATTCTTGTGTTTTGTGGGTTTTCTTTTTGCTGTATTAAAAAAGAAAAACTTTTAAAAAATTTTCTAGGTTTTTAATTTTTCTTGGATTTTGAATATAGACAATCACAAACTGGTATTCATGATAATTTTTGCATTTTTGTTCCAGTCCTTATACTTCATGGTCTTTTTATTGTTAAAGTGACTGTGACCTCTGGAGCAATGTTAAAATAGATACCATATTAGCAGGCATGCTTATCCATAGTTTTTGGTAGATACTTGTTATCAAATTAATGTTCTAATTGTCTAAGGGCTTTTTTTTCCTTTTAATTATGAATGGGTGTTGAATTTTAGCAGCAAATGAATTATTCCCTCAAACTTGGAGTAGTTTTGTTAAAAAATTTTTTGGGGGGCTTTAAATAATTTTCTAACTTCCTCTGGGTTTCTGCATTTCTTATTCATTCATATCAGAGGCATACTCCAGTTAAGAAGAATACTATTGTGAATAGAAAAAACATAAATTCTGTGGTACTTACACAAGAAACACAAAATTGCAATAGCTATTTAGATATAAATAGTTATAGTTCATAAAAATAGTTTATAAAAATTGAGCCTCCAAATATCAATGAAAATCATATACAAAGCAGAGGAGAGGTATATATGGTAGCATAGCCATCAAATTTTCCTTAAACTAAGATGGTTCTTATGAGAATTGGATTACTGGCCTTTAATTGGATTACTGGCCTTTAATAATAATTATAACATTTTAATATTTTTCAACTGTTACTTGCAAATTGGATGTTTAAAGTATATAAGATGGTTTGATCATAGAAAAAAGTTGAAAATTTTAAAATGAGAAGTAGTAAGATCTTAAATAGTGAGGCTATAGCTGCTGTTTCTATATATATGCTATATATGCTGACTTACATATTTATAATGTAAATATATTGACTTACATATTTATAATTAGGACTTTCTGGTTTCATGGTTATATAGGAATTTGGTTGAGCTTTTTGCCACTATAAAAGTCCATCGATCCATCAACAAAAATATTTTAATAACCTGTAAAATACAGAAAGTTACAGATTTTTGCAGCTTGGAGAGGACTGGGATTCGACCTAGACCTAAGTGGATCAGTATATGTACAGACTAAGTGGAGAAGGAACAGTAACCTAAGTAAAGGAAGGGAACTGGAAGTAGACATGCATGTTCCTGAAATGGGGAAAAGACTAATTTGACTGGAACAAAGAAACCTGTGTACTGGAACAGTAAAACATAAGGTTAGATGAAAAAGATGTGGATTAAAGATATAGCTTAGAAGAAGAGTTCAGACTTATTTTTTGTGGCTCCCCAATTCCTGACTCAGAAAGAAATCAAAATCCTAATAAGGAAGAATTGAAAAGAAGGAGTAGTCAAAAAAGGCAGCTCAAAACTATTGCTATAATTTAAGATTGAAGTCAACATAAGAATTTAGTTTAATGCATGGTTAATGTTAGAGATGAAAAGGAAGGGACAGAAACAAAACAATCTGAAAAAAGAATTGACAGCATTTACAATTTACTGGCTTTAGGGTTTGAGAAAGATGGTCAAAGGTGAATCCAAGAGTACTAAAATACTTTTTTTCCAATTTCTAATACATATTTTAGGAAAGTCATTCAGCATCTCCATTATCCATGTCTAGCGGAGGAAGAGAGAAAATATGGTGTGACATGCCCTCTGACTCTACTCATGTATCAGGTTTGTAGTCATAGCCTTGCTTTTTTAAAACAAATTATTAATTACTGAAATACTACTATGAAATTTCAAGTAAAGGAATTATATATTTTAAGTCATACTATTATTCAGTTTAGTTAATGTCAAAATGAAAATAAGGGGCTCCCCCCTGGCCTAGCGGTTAAGTGCGCGCGCTCCGCTACTGGTGGGCTGGGTTTGGATCCCGGGCGCGCACCGACGGACCGCTTCTCCGGCCACGCTGAGGCCGCGGCCGACGTCAGCAACTAGAAGGATGTGCAACTACAACAATCAACTATCTACTGGGGCTTTGGGGAGAAAGGGAAAAAAAGGAGGATGGGCAATAGATGTTAGCTCAGAGCCGGTCTTCCTCAGCAAAAAAGAGGAGTATTGGCATGGATGTTAGCTCAGGGCTGATCTTCCTCACACACACACAAAAAAAGAAAATAAGTAAACTAGATAGAATTTCAGGCACAGTTACCTAAAACAATGCAAATAACTCAAACAAAGGCTTTTTTAAATAAAAGCAAGAAAATATTAGGTATTTGAAATCAAGATTGGAGCACTATTATTTTTTGACTGTTCCTAAGGCCCTACACAACATCTTAGTCGCAAACGAATGCACATAGAAGATAATCTAAGTAATTCCTCCGATGACGTAGAACTGGAAGGGGAAACGCAAGAGAGAGCAGATCTGCTTCCCAAAAAGCTATCTAAAACCAAAGATGCGGACCACCACGCTTACAAAGGTAGGTAGGTCAAATGCATGTGTCAAATATGCAATTATTTTGGAAGGTGGTTTCTTGGATCTTGAATGACTCCATTCACAAAACAAATCCCTTTGTAAAGACAACTTTGGATAAGTCCCAGAAGGATGATGGCTTTGTCACAAAGTTCACTTTATGTAAATAATGTTGTAGTAAGGGTCTTTTTTACTTTAAATCTCCCTTATTATTCTATCACAGATTACAACATATGTTTTACTAGAGTATGAATTTACTGATTAGTGTGGCACTAAATACTTTGGTTAATAACATGGAAGTAGTTAAAACCAGTTAAAAAATAATCCAAATATGTTCCATTTTAATGTTACCATTTCTGCTTTAATACTCATGCCAAAAGGTTTTTTTTATAAACCAAAATAGTATTTTTAAATTAAAAAATATAATGAGGTCTGCCTTTGATTTCATAATCCTTAGATTATACATAGAATCTGAAAATTAGATTTTGTTCTCAGCCTCATGACAAGAAGGCTAAACTTGTAATAATGCATATTTTAACTTTAGCTGATTGTCTTCATTTTTTAGTGTCTGAAAGTGTATCTCCATTATCAACAAATGTTTTTTCTATTCCTGGGGAGAAGTGGGAAACTGAAATTTCAGGTGTAGGGATGATGTGTGAGCAGCTCAACACAGAATTTAGGAGGAAAATTCAGGTGAGTTAACATTCTTCAAATTATGATTTATACCCAACAATATGATAAATCTGCCACACTTTTTACTAGACTATCAGCTTGTTTGATCCTTTGGCAACAAAACACCCATTCATAAATTCAGCTTCCCTCGCCTACTGGTGAAAAACTGGAATGATTCCTAGGTGAAAAACTTTATTATCTCATGAGCTGAGTTTCTCTTCTAAAATCTGTGCATTATCTGTATTCTTTCTTTTTCTACGGGTTCTTTCTCTTTGTCCTATTTTCCTTTTCAATTTTTTTAACATTTAACTCTTCCATGATTTTTCTTTTTTTTTTCCTAAACAGTTTTCTTTTCATGTTTCTTTTCAATACATTTTTTATCTCACAGAGGTGACTGCTGGTGAGGGCACTATAATATAGTATAAAGGATGAGCAACCTCAGTCAGAGAAATCCCATTTCATTTTGTTTCACCAGCTCTCTACTTACGTATCCTTAGCTACTGAGGCTCCAATGAGGTGATGTTTGTTTGCAAAAATACTTCTAAAACAATTTTTAATTATTATTAATGTTTTTTCTACCCATCTCTTTTTCTCACATGCCTTTATTTAGAATAGGTAGTTCTTTTTGCCCTTCTCTTAATAAGAGATGTTTTTCTGCGGGGTTTATTAGCCCCATCTCTTCCTTGCCTTTTTCTTCTATTTGGGGGTAAAATCTGAAATTATTTAAGATTCTGTGTATTTATTTTGTTTTGATTCGATTTATCCAAGGTTAACCTAGTCTAAACAGAGAAGCCCTGATTCATATATTCTGTTATGCATCTATGGCTACATGTGAATATATGTTTTTGTGAAAAATGGTGATAACTGATTCTGAGTGTGACTTTTAGGCTGTGTTCCTGAATTATAATCATTAGCATTTTTGTAAATATTGTAGAGTGTGGTTTCCTTAGGAAAATCGTTAATTACCATTTCAACCCTTAGTCAAAGCCTTCTTGATGGAACTTGACACTGCTCTGAGCTTATTTATTAACACTTCAGCTTAAATCACTGAGTTTAAAATTTTTCACTTTTCTAAGTTTTTCTTAGTCATTTACATTTCATGGAAAAGCCTTTGTTTTTAATATAGTCTTGGTTAGATTATTATTTTGTAAAGATTTTTCTGGTTAAAAATGAGTATTTTTCAGATCCGTTACAAAATGATGGATTATTTTACTAAGCAGTCTTGGAAAATAGCTCAACAACATCTGAAAACAATGAACCATCAGATTCAGGAGTATAGGTCTGTAATAAAAATCTCTTCTGAAATCTTTTGAATGCTATATATTCCGAGTGCTCCCGTTTTTAAAAATAGTCTTATTTTTTTTCTTGAATAGGATCAAAAAACTTGATAAATTCCAATTCATCATCATAGAGGAGCTAGAGAATTTTGAAAAAGATTCACAGTCTTTAAAAGATTTGGAGAAGGAATTTGTGGTTTGTACTTTTACGAATTTAAAAATAATTTTAACTCCTCATTTTTAAAGAACTGCTTCTATTAACCTGCTTTTAGGGCACACTGTAAAGATTTTTGTTCTTTAGAACAGGATTTATTTTTATCTTAGATTTTTATTGAGTTTCATGTACATATACTTAAATTACAGACTTAAGCTTATGATAAATACCTTTTATAAGAAGAGAGAAATCCTGAGATATTTTGCTTTCAATTTTTTTTATCTGAAAGAGTATATGACATCTGGAATATTCTTAGCATGTAGCCAAGCTGTTTATTTAAATTATAAATAATAGAAGTATAGTAATTCTACTGTCAAATTTTCATTTTTAATCATATTAAGGTATAACTAGTTTTTGTATTGTAAAATTTAGGACTTTTGGGAAAAGCTATATCAGAAGTTCAATGCCTATCAAAAAAGTGAACAGCAGAGGTTAGTGTGACATCTTTAATGACTTGACTCTATAAAATTAGATTTTTAAGTTAATAAGTTTATATTATAAAAAATTTAAATTATATATGCTACATTTTAGCAATTTAATTTGAATTTCTGATAAATACAAAGGTAATTGTAATTGATTATTTTACTTATTAGGCTTCACCTTTTGAAAGCTTCATTGGACAAAAATGTCTTCTACCACACTGATTATGAAGAAACTATTTTTACATCTGAGGTATAAATTTTATATTTTTATATATAATTTCTCAATATTGGTGAGTCTAACTTGTCTTTAAGCTGTGAAATTTTATAGTAAGTTTCATGGGGAAATTATTTATTTACAGATGTGTTTGATGAAAGAAAACATGAAAATGCTGCAAGACAGGCTTCTTAAGGAAATGGTAAATCAGCTCTCTAGTTTGGGTTTTTCAAATGGAATAATCAGTCATGCTTTTATATCTTTTAATGGGAAATGCTTTCACAGGTTTTTCTTCTTTCTTTCTTTTAGAGAGGAAGGAATTGTAGCCCAGTGACTTTCAGTTCTTTAAATTAGAATAATGAGAGCAAATTTATAGTAAAATAATAGATGTGATTTAAATAATGAGTCCCTCCTAAGGAAAGAAAGAGAATATCAATTTGCAAATTTAAAAATTAGCTAAAAGAATGATTTCTTTGTACTGTATCTAAGCACTGTGCACTGCAGCAGACCTCTATCCTGCTATACCTTCTGAAGGAGAAGGTATGTCAGGACAGAGCTACCCAGGAAGAATTGTTGTCTATTTTGAACACAAGACTTCATTTAATTAGATTTGGGAATAAAATTAGTTGACTTTCCAAAGGTCTAGTAGACCACCAGCTGCATTCTGGGGGAAAGGTACACCTGAGTGGGTCTAAAGGCACTGCTCCAAGTGAACATGTGTTTTCTTACAGATGGTAGGCATTTTTATGTACACTTTAGTAAATCTTTGTATACAGGATATATTAATGTACTTATTAAATTTTAATAGAACCTCAATATGCTGAAATAGTAGAGGATCAGGATGTTGTAGCTAAGCCAGTTGAGCTTGAAGCAAGCAAGCTAACTAGATTGATCCTTACTGAGATTTTTTTCTAGATTATATTTAGATTACTTTCTTTCTTTAAATATTAAATCTAAATTTCATTGATTTGGGATTTAAAAGAGTAGAGGTCTTCTCTGAACTGATCATCTAGAATATCAGTGATTATCACAGAATTCTGTAGATATCTAGGAATAGACCCTGGGGGACTGGATAAAATTAGCACTGATACAAAAATCTTCAGGAAAGGGGTTCTTTTAAAATGAATACCTAGTAATAGCTTGATTTTTTTTCTATTTTATTTGATGGTTTTACAGAGATAATTTAAAATCTAAGTGTGAGGTTTTTTTTTTTCTTGGCCATAGCAAGAAGAGGAGCTTCTTAATGTACGCAGAGGACTGATGTCATTATTCATGGCTCATGAGAGAAATGTTAATGTGTGATATCTAGTTGTTATCAACGAGTTTTATGTAATTATTCCTTTTTGTGTATAACTAACTGAGGAAATACCAGAATAGCCCTATAAAGAGAAAGATACACATCACTCAGGCAAGAGTACCTTTGTAGGAACCTCCACATTCAAAGAAATGTCATCTTATGGATGAGAAAGAACCACTAAAACATGAGTCCAAGCCTAAAAGACTTTCATCTGTACAATACTACTTTTTTGTTTTTTTTTTAGAGAGAAAGTTTTGGGAAACCAAACAGTAAAAGGAATTGGCTTGTTTTTGTAGTAATATTTCCCATTAGACAAATATTACTGAGTTAACTGCACTCACAAAAATAGTTTCTTTAATAAACTAAAATTTATCATATAAAATGTATTTTTAAATGAATACAGTTTGGACTAAATAAAATATTATTAAAATTTGTTTACTAGTTCAGAATATACTACAAGTGATTAAAATTTAGCTATGCTTAGAAGGCATAGAAGTCTCTGATGTGAAATATTTACCTGAGTGTAAATCAGTACTATTGGAGACTATATTTATTCAGCTATGGCTCCAATGCATTAGAAGTCACTAAATAGCCTAAAATAGTTACTATATTGTCCAAACATTTCTTAACTCATAACAGGCTGTTCTGACAAGTACTTTTTAAGCTCCTAGTGTTCATTGTAATAATATTTTGCCAGATGAATTTATAAAAATGAATACATTTAGTTTGCTTTAATTGTATAATAAAGTTGAAATAAATGCTATCACTTGGATAAATATTATAAAATTATTTTTATTTTAGAAATCATTGTTTTCCTATTTTAGGAACACTGGATCAAACAAATGATCCTTCTCCAATCAGACATCCAAAGTATAATACCAAACAGCCTCACTCACTATCGCTTGCCTGCTTAATGGTAGCAGGGTATTTGAGTACTACCAGTATTTAAATACAGTGGTAAAAGTGGTTTCTTAGTCTAGATAAGCAAAAGAAAATCCTTCACATCTTAGCTGATGCTAATAATTGAATAAAGCTGACTAAGACTTATTGATAGGGTAACAGGGATTCTATTTCAAGAGACAGTGACAACTCTGCTATGATATTAACTACTACTCAAGAGTTGTAACTCCGTGTTGCCCTGTGAGACTTTAGAACTAAATACCATCATGACACACCCCCCTGTTTACCTCAGCCTTGGCCAGACTTACAAGACCCCTAAATCGTACGTCATATGTCTTCCCATACTGCACTGTAGGTGTAACCCAGCCCAAATGCCTACTTCCTCTCTGCTCTTCCAAACCTTTCTGCTATGACCTTGTCATTACCATTACTTGTACCCCTCTGAATCTCAGTTTCCAACCTTATCACCCCAACCTTTCTATCTTTCCAACTTGGTTTGTAGAGTAGTCCAAGGTGTTTGTTTACTCTACCACTGTTGTGCTACGCCTGTTACCCTTCTTGTCCTTCCTTCCTTCCCCATTCTAGATTCCTTAGTCCAAAATAATACTCTCTTGCCCTGTCTCCTCTCCTCGACTTTATCCACTAATTCACACCCCTCATTCCACAACCTGAACATCACTGGAGCAAAATCATATAATCAAGCTTTAAATTTATGACCATATATTTCAAATGGCTACTCAGTGTTGCTCATCCTTACTCTGCTCTGTTTAATTGACTTGACCACATTTCCAGGGTATTATTGCATATTGATACCTTTCTCCTTAATTCTTTACCTTTCAGCTGATGTCTCACCTCATATTTTCCTCATCTCTTCTCCCTAAAATATAATGTTACCTCCATCAATACCAGAATTTTCTGATTTCTCACATGTTCAAATGGCAGATTTGCCTCTTTATTTAAGGACAATCCCCCTACTAGTGCTCTGAATCCTATTGTGTTTGGCTTCTCTCTACGGGTGTGTATAGCCCACGCTTATATTAAAAAAAAGAAAAAAGGCCCTTGACATCAAGTTCAAGTTCCCCTGTAACTGCCCTGTGTAATTCTCCATTCACCTTTACACAGAATATATTTAAAGAATTTTCTGTAGTTACTGTCTCAACTTACACATTTCCTATTTGCTCTTTACCTTCCCTCAGTCCAGCTTCTCCCTACTATTTCACTAAAGCTGCTTTTATCAAAATCACCAGTAATTTATTTTACCAAATCTAGTCTCCATCTTCTTCTTAGCTTCTCAATGCCATTTCACTCTTAAAACCCTTGGCTGGCACGTATTTTCCACTCCTTGTCTCTTTCCTGGCTTCCCTTTACCTCTTAATGTGGGGCTTATTCCTAGTCTGTCACTTTTCCTCAATCTATACTTTCTCTGTAGGTAATTTCATCTGGTCCCGTGTAATAACTATCTTTGTGCTGACAACTTCCAAATGTATGAAGTTCTGACCTTTACTTTGGACATCAGAGTGTCTCATACACTGCTTTATTGACAGTTCAAATAAGCATCTCAATTCTCAAAACAACTCTTGATTTCTCTCCCTCAGCATTCTTTCTCTCCACCAAAGAAAAGAAAAAATAAACCTTGTTCTTCCATTTCAGTAAAAGTCACTTTTATCCTCCCAACTATTTAAGCCAAAACCTAAAAGTAATTCCTGATTTCTCTTTTTCCCTTGGCCAAACAGTGGATCAACAGGTCCTGCAGATTTTACTGCCAAAATATGTTCACTTGCCGTCACTTCCACTGTCACTACTTTTGACAATGTCAAAGTCCTTTCTCACATAGACGCCTGCAACAGGCTCCTCAGTGGCTTTCCAGCATTCATAATTGCCTTTCCACAACGTTTATTTACTTAGAAGCCAATATATTCTTGCTAAATCATAAATCATACCGTGCCATTCCCTTACTTAAAATTTTCCAGTAACAACACTCTTAAATAACCAATGAGTCCAAGAAGAAATCACAAGGGAAATTAGAAAATACTTTGGGACAAATGAAAATGCATCATACTGAAACTTATGTGATGCAGTGAAAACAGTGCTCAGAGGGGAAATTTATAGCCATAAATTTACATATATTGAAGAACGATCTCAAATCAATAACCTAACTTTATACTTTGAACTAGAAAAAGAGCAAACTACACCCAAAGCTGTCATAAGTAAGGAAATAATAAAGATTAGAATGGAGATTAAAAAAAAAAAGAAAAAAACAGAAAATCAATAAAACCAAAAGTTCGTTCTTGGAAGAGATCAAGAAAATTGATAAAGCATTAGTTAGACTGACTAAGAAAAACAGAAGACTAAAATTTCTAGAGTCAGAAATGAAAATTGGGGACATTACTACTGACCTTACAGAAATAGAAAGGATTATTAAAAAATTCTGTGAACAGTTATATGCCAACAAATTAGATAGATGAAATGGATCAATTCCTAGAAACACAAACTACCAAAACTGACTCAAGAAGAAGCAGAAAATCTGAACAGATCTATAACAAGTGAAGAGATTGAATCAGTAATCAAAAACCTCACAACAAAGAATTCTACCAAACATTTAAAGAATTAACACCAGTCATTCTTAAACTTTTCCAGAAAATAGAAGAAGAGGGAGCATTCCTAACTCATTTTATGAGGTCAGCATTACCTTGCCAGCAAAGCCAGATAAAGACATTACAAGAAAAGAAAATTATAGACCAATATCCCTTATGAATATACATGTAAAAATCCTCAAAAAAATACTAGCGAACTGAATCCAGCAGCATATTAAAAGGAATAAATTTAATGAAAGTGGTGCAAGATTTATACACTGAAAACTACAAATCATTACTGAAAGAAATTAAAGAAGACCTAAATAAGTAGAAAGACATCTCAATGCAATCCCTATCAAAATCCCAATGGCCTTTTGGAGAAATGAAAAAGCCTATCCTAAAAATCATACAGAAATGGAAGGGACCCCCACATAAGCAAAACATTCATGAAAAAAGAATAATAAAGTTGGAGGACTCAGACTTCCCAACTTCATACTTACTACAAAGCTATGTTATATCAAAACAGTGAGGTACCTATATAAGGATAGACATATAGACCAATGGAATAGAATTAGAGAGTCCAGAAATAAGCCTATTCATCTTTGGTCAATTAAGTTTCAAGGGTGCCAAGACCATTTGGTGGGGAAAAAATAGTCTCTTCAATAAATGTTTGGGGACAACTGGATAGCCACATGCAAAACAATAAAGTTGGACCCTTACCTCATACCATATATAAAAACTAGCTCTAAATGGATCAAAAACCTAAAAGAGCTAAAACTATAGAACTCTTAGGAAAAAAACATGGGAGTCAATCTTCATGACCCTGGATTTGGCAATGGATTCTTAGATATGGCAGCAAAAGGCACCAGCAACAGGAAAAAAAGAAAAAGAAAGGCAAATTGGACTGCATCAAAAAATACTTTCATAACAGTGAAAAAACGACCTATAGAATGGGAGAAAATATTTGCAAATCATATATCTGATTAGGGTCTAGTATCCAGAACATATAAAGAATTTTTACAACTCAACAACAAAATGACAAACAACTCAGTTAAACAAGGGGGCAAAGGACTTGCAGAAACATTTCTCCAGAGGAGACATACAAATGGCCAACAAGCACATGAACATACACTAAACATCATTAGTCATTAGGAAAATGCAAATCAAAACCATAATTAGATGCCATTTCACACCTACTACCATGGCTAGAATCAAAAAACAGAAAATAAGTGTTGGTGAGGATATGCAGGAACTGGAACCCTTGTGCATTTCTAGGCAAATGTAAAATAATGCAGCCACAATGGAAAACAGTTTGGTGGTTCCTCAAAAACTTAAACATGGAATTACCACATGGCTCAACAATTCCACACTTAAAATACCCAAAGCAGGAATTGGCAGACTGTCTTAAAGGGCCATATGGTATATGTTTTAAGCTTTTTGGGCCAAAAGGTAAATTTGAGGATGTCATGTTGGTACTTGTATAAACATGTCAAATGTAAGCATTTAAAAATGTAAGAACCATTCTTAGCTTGCAGGCTATTTAAAAAAAAAAAAAAAAAGGCAGGCCAGATTTGGTCTGTGGGCTGGAGTTTGCAAGACTCCTAGTTTAGAAGAAAAATTTTAAAGATCAAATCTGTCTTCATTATAAAATGTATTCCTCAATTTATCTTCCTATTTAACAGAAATAATGATTTAAACCAATTTTGCATTAGCCAAAGCTAATGATTTTGTTAATTAACTAATATAGCTAAAACTTCTTGATTTTCCTATTTCAAACACTTTAAAAATAGAGGATCATTGTAGCTAATGACTTATATTTCTTACCTGGACCGAAATTTAACACCATGTTGGTGCAAGTTTACCGCACTTCCTCAACCAAGTGAAGCTGTTAAGTGGTAACTGTTCCAGAAGAATTCATGGAAAAGGACAGAGAGAGAAAATTTTGCAGCATTTGTGTATTCAGGCAGAAACAAATACTAAACTCTACAGACATTACTGCAGAGACCATGATACCATGGACGCCCAGCAGATCCTGTGAGTGGGTAGTAGACTGTGTGGCTTTCATCTAGCGTTTAACTCCATGTTAAATTGGCAGTCTATGGTGACACATTCTGCCAACTCTGACTTCAGCCTAGTGTGAAACTCCACCATTGCTGGAGGTAGTTCTTTAGCCATTCTATCACCACCACCCATTAACACTTAATCCAGTCATGGTTATTGTATGTGAATTGATACTTATTTCTAAGTTCCTTAACATATCAAATTAAAAGCTGAAGTGAGCAAGCATAGAAGGAATAATAAATGCTATGAATAAACAACTAAAGTAGAATTTTGAGCAAAATAACATACCAGGAAATAATAATAGCACAGACAAATGTAACTTGGAATGTAAAAATTGGAGCAAGATGTTAGGTGGTTCCTGAGACTGTGCTTTGTGCCACACCAGGAGTCACTACTATAACCAGGAAGTTCTCTGGTTGGAAAGCAGGGAATACACTGGCTGGTGTATACCAGTCTTTCAGAGCACACACCCATATTGTAGTAACATTTTCAGAACGTGTATCTTTGAAACGGGAGAATAAACTGCATTTAGAAAGTAATGATGCATACATAATATATAATAGCATGTTTTCAACTTTAAAAATTATTAGCATGTATACCATATCCAGATTTCTCTACCATTACTTATTGTCAAGAAATTGTGATTTTTAGAATTTCCATTTGTTCATCCCTTAAGGAGATCTACAGTTGAGTTTAAATACTTAGAAGTTATTTTTTATTACTCTTAATGTAAAATACCATTCTGTTTTCATAGAGCTATGGAACTGATAAGTGGTAGCTTTCCCATTGTTCATTCTAACAAACACTGTTTGCCTAAATACAAACTAGTGACGCATTCCTAATATCATCATCAATAAGTTTACAGAAAAATAAATGTAATTTATAGTAATTCACTGTTTGAAAATATTTTCACATATTCAGTGTGAATTTCAATAAATGCAGTTGCTTATGAGCATCTTTGAGATTTTTCTTGTATATGAAAAACTGAAAAAAAACTCGAAAACAACTTGGTAAATGGGTATTGGAAGCATGTGGGACTAAACCTTATAATTAGAATTTTGCATTTCTGGACTTGAATTTGCTATTGAAGAACTGTGGATATGTAGCTAAAAACTTTGACTTCCACCTCCTGTATATAATAGAATCAATTTAGACGTGTAATTACCATATAGTTCCACAAGGTGGACCTCTTGATGTTAGGTGTTTTTTTAATCCATGTCAGTTGTCCAAAATTACTCACATAATTTCAAAGTTCCTTTAAATTTTTAAAAATATACTTTTTACAAAGTCATATGATGTACTATTCCTCCTATCAGATTAGCTTAAAACTTGATGCTTCTAGAAGTTAATTTCCTCTCACAAAATTACCAAATTTTTTTAATCTTTTAAACTGTTTAAAAACAATTTAATGACTTAATATTCATTGTTACTTTAATAGTTAATCATACTTTATGAAAATGAGAAAAAGTTATTTGTAAAATCAAAGCATAAAAACTTCATTAATGACTACTACTAGTAATGAAGAATTCTGATAATTCAGATACTATATCTAATTGTTATTGAATAGGAAGGCAGACATTGTTTTTCCTAAGTCTTCAGGCTGTTAAGTATATAAACAAAATTTCTCTTCAAATTTATAACATGTAAATTTATATACATATGCATGTATATCACCGGTACCATGTGATTTATGAATTGCTTTTTAATTTTATTCCTCCAACTAACTAGGATGAGAGATTTGAGACACCATGTCATATACTTATTTAGTGCAGGATTACGTATACTAGTAGATGCAGAGTAAATATGCTTGATTCACAGTTTTAGTTTATCTCTTAACCTCTATAATATCTGATAAGAACATGAAATATAGAAATACAATTTAGAGTAATAGTTTATGATTAATAAAAACACAATGGTAGAAGTTAGACACTATTGCTAAAAATTCTGATTACAATAAAAATGTCTTCTGGTTTTATGATATCTAGATCCCTTGAGTCTGGACCAAACCAAACCCTCCTTTGAGTACCTAGCACGTTATCTTAATTTGTAATTGTACTTGCCCGTTAGTTATGGGACTTAGGCAAAAAACCTGCACATGTGTCCTACCTACCAGGTTCTCTCTAATCATAGACAGTTATTTTCTAAGCAGTACTGATCCTTCCAGGATGGTTTCTAGAACAGAAGCACCTTATTCCTTTCTTTATTTCATAGTAAGTATATGGATATTTCTATGTGAGGGAGATTGAAATCTTAGTTTTAAATAATTTGGGCTCCAATTAATATTTTAAATCAAAATATAAAATAGGGAGCTGCTAATATGTAACTTAAAATAGAAAAAAACTAGTTTTTTGGTGGTTGGCCAAAAATAACGGATTATGAATAAAATAGAGTACATATATAGATATATATATTAAATATACAATATATATACATACACATAAATGCTTATAAAATTAAGGAACTGGCTTCCAGTTAGAAAGGGTTTAGATATCATCTCAGTTCATAGACAAAGAAATTGAGGCTCAGAGAAGTCAAGAAATTCACAGAAGTTCACATAGCAAGTAAGAGGTAGGGCTGGAATTCTTCTGCCATAACAGTGATTTCTTATAAAGACTCTACTTCAACTAGCAGTATGTTTGCTAGCATCTAGGCTTGATCACAAGTCCCTTAGGACAAAGTGCTACCACAGAGCTGAGCAGTTTCCATGGGTGCCCAATCCACTGCAGTCTTAGAAGCAGCAGAACAGGAGAGGCTGTGGGAAGCAGTGAGGTAGCGTGTGTGGTAAGAAGCCACAGAGGACAGTCAGCTGCCCTGGGAGCTACCTGGCAACCATACCAATGGCTAACATTTTTTGGATGCTTAGAATGTGCCAGGCACTGTGCCAGCACTTTAGCTACGTTCTCTCCTTTAGAAATTACAGCACTGTTGTGTGTGAGAGAGATGATCTTCCTACAGAGAAAATAAATATCTTGCTGAATAGCAGAGCTGGGATTTGAACACAGGTTCTGCAAGCTCCTAAAGCCATGCTTCAAGCCACTGTGCTTCCTGCCTCACCACTGTACCAGGGGGGAGGGAAGGAGGGTCGTTTCTGTGAGGACACTTATTCACAGGCCAAGTAAAAAGATCTTTCAGGGAACATTTATTTTTATTTAACTTATTTTCCCCCTTTGTGCCAGGATTACTTTTTACTTTTGTGCCGGGGTAATTTTCCTGTTTATAATCTTCTCTCCATCTAAACCTTTGTCTCTTATAACCAAGTTTTAATAATGCTTGCAAATGTGAACTTAAAAATTCTCTTAAAGAAGGTGTAATTTTCATCTTGGTAGAATTTTTCAACAAGTTCTTACTTCTGGGTTCATTACTCAATGATAACATAAACTTAAATTAACTTGAAAAAGGTAATTTGATTTTCCAAGGCACAAACCACATATACTAACAGAATTTATAAAACAAAGCACACAAAAAGTTGGCATTCTCTTTTATGTGTTTGGATTCTGATGGCTCAAAAGTAATAAAATTTGACTTATTTCACAGATCCTTATTCTAACAAATCTCTTATCCCAACCCCAAGAAAATGTAAAACCCAGGTTAATTTCCTGCAATAAGTAGTCATTTAATTAAAGGACAAAATTAACAGGAATCAAAATGTTGCAGCTGTATTTTTTTGTTAGACATTATATAAAAAAAGGAAAAGTATAATACAGTAAATCATTTGTATAACATGAACTTAAAGAGTTCTCAAATTAATCGTGATCAGAATAAAAATGTCTTTTCAACATAATACTGAATGACACTGCGTCACACATCCCTCATGTCAGAGGCCTTGGAGTGATGAGCCTGCACATGCACGTTGCCCATCCTCCGTTACACTGCAGAACCGTAAAGCAAGGTTGAAAGGCAGACAGTTTTCTTCTGGTACAGTTACTTTGGGTCTTAACTGACCCCAACAGTTCACACTCCTCAGACAACAAGAGTGAAGCGTGTCCTCTGGTTTCTCCTCTTACAGGTAAGTGCGGCCAAGATTTCACCTGTGTATGTGATCCTGCTCCTCTCACAAACACAGCAAGTAGTCTTGAGCTGAACTTCAGGAAAGTTCCCTGATGATTGTTCAGTGTTGGTATCAAAAATTAAACACCAATTCTTCTCAGAAGAAAATCTCTATGGCCTGTGGAATCTAGAAATTATAAAAAGACAAATAAGGTTATACGTCTCTAAGTTAAAATTGCCAAAACCTTCCACAAATAAATTGATTGCTATTAAAAGCTTCTCAGAAGTCCAACATGTAGAACATGAGGATGGACCTGCTTTGGTTAAAGTAGTGTAGAGCCACAAAGGGCTCCCAACTCCCCGCCCCTCTCATACCTCAAAAGGAATTATATGATGAATTCTTAAGACTACCTACAACTTAGTTTGAAAGCTGCTAGTTAAGCCCTTGAAGTACAAAGAAAGGCCAGGGCTCTGCTAAATCAGTAGAAGTAATGAACTGATTGATAAAACAAATTATTGGAAATTATAGTAGAGTTATGCTTTTGTTTTGTTTTTGTAGAATTGGTAATGTATTTGTGGTAATGTTTAATACACTTAAGAAAATCTCGAGCCAGCCCTGATGGCCTAGTGGTTCAAGTTCGGTGCTCACTGCGTCAGCAGCCCAGGTTCGTTTCCTGGTCGTGAAACCACGCCACCTGTCAGTTGCCATGCTGTGGCGGCAGGTCACATAGAAGAACTAGAATGACTTACAACTAGGATATACAACCATGCACTGGGGCTTTGGGGAGGGGAAAAAAAATCTCATATGACTAAAAATATTGTTCTGACTTTAAAAAATTAACATCAAGTGCTAAAATGTGGTGGTATACAAATTTCATTATTATTTCCTGATGTCCAAGTTTTGGACTCACTCTTAAAATTCTGTCATCTAAGAAAGCTATGAAGGACTTAGGAGAGAAAATACATATTTTTAGTAAACATCTCTTTTAATAATGTATAATGGGAAAACGTATTAAATATTTTGACATTACCATACATAGAATATGCAGTAATTGTATCCTGTTTCATAGAATATGCAGTAATTGTATCCTGTTTCTTTAACAGAGTGAACATTAAAAATAACTTTGAATGTTTTACTAGAGAATGTTTATTTCCTAAACATTTTTGAGTGTTTTGAACAATCACAAATAAGATGATCTATTCCTGCCCAAATGTATGCCAGTTATGGCGGGAACCTTAAAAATTTTTTAAACAAACCATTTACTTGTGTCATTTTCTCCTGCCCTTCCAACCTCCGCTTCCTCCCTTGATATATTCATCCTAAAGTGTCTTGTAGGGTGGAATTCTGTCTCACCTGGTTTCTCTTCCTCAGCCACACTGAGCTTACAGAGTAAATCTTTTAAATAATAATTGCAGTGGCCACTTTGTGACAAACAGAAAATAAAAGGAATCCATTATTTTAGTTTAAGGCAATTATCTATACTTAGGGGTTCCTTTCTCTTTGTATCTGGGGCTTGAGCATCTTTAGACAAAAGGAAAAATGACAGAGCCACTGCTACAGCTAAAGGCTCACTGAATCACGGTCACCCCCTTGAGGGTCAATGGTCTAGAAGAACTTCAAACACTATGACTTGCCATGGCCACGGAAAAGGAGGAGGGAAAATGCTGCAAGAATATGTAGCCAAATGAGCAAAGAGAAGTAAGTCTTTTCCCATTTCATCATCAGTCAGAAACCCCAAGTTATCTCTGGTTAGGATAACATGGACAGAGAATACAATTCATCTTCACGAGAAAAGTCTTAATTATGGAAGAATCAGCCAATATATTCCTACTGGAATATAAGCTCCATGAAGAAGGGAACCTCCTTTTCTTATTCATAGTTGCATTCTCAGCACCTAGAGCGGTGCATGGCACACAGTTTTTTGCTGAGGAAACAAATGCTCTTTGAGCTTTGGGGAAGCATTAGCTTGTGTTAAAGATGTGAATATAAATTTAAATAAAATAGGAAAAAGTAAATGGGAGGGTGGGGAGTAATTTCACAGCACTCCTTTGAGGATAAATAAATTGGGCGCTCTATAAACTGGGAAAGTTCTGAATACTAGAGAAGGAGAGTTAAAAATATAGGTAAATTACTTTCATTGCTTTGAGACTAATTTTCTTAAATATATATTAGCTACTTAAATCAATCAATCACCTGTATAATACTGTTCTACATATCACCTTTCACCAAGCCCTATAAGAAACCATGGGAGCAAACAGCACTTTTTATTGAGGTGCATTCTGTCTGTTCCATACAGTTCTCTGTAGAAATACTGAATTTGTTTATCTGAATATAGGTCTTTGTGGTGTTTTTCTTTTTCATACCATGTTATAAGTATCATGAAATTCATACAGACAGAAATCTGACCTTGTCAAATGCTTGCTTGATGCATGTACCTCCATTTCATTACTTTTGTATTCATTTAGTTCTTTACGAATTGCTGCCTGAAATTTAAAAACAGGACATTGTTTCTCAGGACATTAAAAAGTTAACAGGAAATTAGTATCGTGGTTATGAAGTAACGGCCTTTCCTAATACTTGCTGACTTTTGTTGTTTTGTAATATATTCAAAAAAAAAAAAACTTTTTGTTCAGCATTTAGACTCTTACTCATCTTTATAGTCCTACCAAGCTAATACATAGCTGGTGTTCTGGAAGTGTTTAGGGAAGTTAGTTGCTGTGCTGGAGTAGGAAGATAACCGCCCTCTGTTCCACGATACAGAGATGGACCAGGCACATGCTTAGGACACTTACAAGATAGGAATACCAAAATAATGAGTAAAGTTCAGCTTTTGGTGAACTTACTTGGAATTTTGCAGTTAGATAATCTAGAAAGAATCATTCTAACTTCAGCATACATTTATATTTTGTGTAATTTGAAAAATTTGATTGTCACTCCATGGGGGTGATTATATTATAGGTGTGTCATTCCATGGGGTAAGGTATGGATCATTGTCCTTTCAGGGCCTCTCACCTGGCCCTCCTCTAGCTTTTCTCTCAGATAAACCCTCCAGGTGGACACAAACAGACACGGCCTCTGGGACAAGCAAGGGCTTTGAGTCAAAAATTTCAGCGGAGTATTATTCCCATACTCAAACAGGTCTGTGGCCAAAGATACTTTTCTTCTCCCCTTATGACTGCACTCCTCTGAGCGCATCGACCGGGGGTAACCAAGAGAGTCAGTCCAACTACAGGAGGTCTGCACCTCCAAGATAACGTAATGCCCACGTGCAGTTATTTATAACCTCACGTACTCCTACTCAGCATATAAAGGAGCAAATTCAGCAAACTCACTGGCTGAATGTATTATTTTCTTCTTCCTAAAGGCTTTAAGAGTTCTGAAAATCACTAGTGGCAGGAAGATATGCTAGAAAGACTCTGTAGACAGACACTTCTGGGTTTAAATCCTTGCAGTCAATAGCATTTGACCACAGACAAGAACTGACCCTCTCCAAGCCTTTCCACGTCATCTGTTCAATAGCATGTCTATAGGGATAATAACACCTCTTTCACAGGGATTTTTTTGAGGACTCAATGAAATAATACCCGACAGGCTGGGTTCACTACAGGGCAGAGTAAGTGCTCAGTGAATGTTAATTCCCTCTGCTTCACCCCTTAGCCTCTGTGACCCACTGCCTCCTTGCTGCCTTCCTGCCTCTCTAACCATTCAGTTCAGACTGCTCAGGAGCTTCCCAAAGACACCTCAAACTGGACCAGTCCAGGACAGAATCCAGAGCCACCCCTGTCTATACTGTAGAGGCTTTCCGGAATGCCTGCTGGATCTCTTCCATTCCTCTTTGTCCCCACTGTAGCTCATTTTGTTTAAACCTATGTTGTCTAGTCTCTTAGGCCAGCCTTACCTACTTTTGATTCATCCCCCAGACCAAAGTTTCTCAACTTCCACATTCTTGACATTTGGGACTAGATAATTCTCTGTTGCGGGGGCTGTCCTCTGCATTGTGAGATGTTTAGCAGCATCCCTGGGCTCCACCCACCACATACTAGTAGCATCCCCATTTGTGACAACCAACAATGCCTCCAGACGTTGCCAAATGTCCCTAGGGGCAAAACTGCCCCTAGCTGAAAACACAGCCCTAAGCCTGGATTGTCTTTGTGAAACCAACATCTAGTCAAGGCATAGGCTTAATTTCAATAGCTGACAGCACCCACTGTCTGAGAATAAACTCCCTGGCATGACGGGATCTGCCCTCATTACATGATACTGTCCCCCTGCCCGGCACAGACAGGTCTGTTCTGTACCTTATCTGCTGCTGACAGTCTCGTCCAGGGTTTGTCTGCCCGTCTGTCATAATCTTGTGCTTTCGCCACTTCCACATAATCACTGAATCGTATCAGAATTTTTCTGTCTCTTAGTTCATCAACTGTGGGTCTCTGGTTAAGCTAAAATAAAAGATCATCATAGTTAGGTATGCCAAACAAGCTTTCTTAAAGTACTCTGAACAAACAGCACACTTCTATAAATAAAGATAAAACTGAAACTGTGAAATACAACCCTAATGCAAACAATCTGTAATGTAAAGGGCTTAAATTATACACTCTTAATTACAACCCCCTTCCCTTAACATAGTTCATCAGGACACACACCCCCAGTAGCCGAGCAGTACCCTATATAGAGCAGAGACTCGAGGAAAGGTTGATGAATTAACTTAGAGTAAATTTTATGGCAGCAGCTTCTTGGTTTCAACTATCATTAGATAAGCTTTAAAAAAAAGTTACTGATAAAGTTAAAATGCTAACTACTGCTGGTACTCATAAGTCAAACTCAGGAAGGATGAGATTTCATTAATTATTACGGAGCACAGTGGAGACAGGGAACACCAGAACACTTCAATTCAGAGACGGGCAAAGCTTTAAAAGTAGATCAGGTTTATGGAGCTGCTACCTAAAATGGCCATAGGAAACTTAAACTGTCTGAGTCCCAGATACAAACCCTTAAGGCTAATAAGGTTTTCAGCAATCTGGAGCCTCTAGACAAACTGAAGGTAACCAGAGTCTGAAAGGTAACCGAAACACTGCTATCCAGCTATGCTTTTCTCAGGCACTGTGTAAAGATCTCAAATAAATGAGGAAAATGCCCAGTTAACATCTGGCTTCCTAGAAATAAACAGAAATGTCATCTGGATTGTCCTGCCACACCACGCTGCTTCTGTGCTGGGTAAGGACCTCATCCCTAGGCATGTCAGAGTCATACCCTGGGATGCGGCAAAAGCCCTGCTCTGAGTGTCTGGTGAGTGAACTCACTGCTGCCCAGGAAATCCTCATTCACGATCACAGAGTGATGTCTTGCATCACCCATTCCAAGTGCTACAGAAGCAGCTTTTCTCTAGTCCACCTTTTTCCCCTTGATATTCAAGAAATAAAATACTTAAATTATAGTACCTTTCTTGTCAATCTTTGCTTGATTTCTCTTCTTTCTTCCTGCTCAGTCTGATCGTTCCTTTCTGTGCAAGATTAAAAAAGAAAAAGAAAGGAAAGAAACAAATTGAGACTCTTCTCTTCGGCATGGAAGTGTACTCAAGATCTCCACATTTCTAGTAGCTGAAGGAGGAATATCAAGGACACATTGTAGGTGACACTTTTTTCCATATAACTTTGTTTTTCTTTACTTTGCCAGTCGCTGCTCAGGACATCATGGTCTCGTTACACAGAAACACTTGTATAAGGGAGCTTTGCCATCATCCCAGCCTGGTTCTCCTTGGCCCTTGTCCATGTCAGAAATAACCTCACATATTGCTGCTGTGCATTTAGATGCAGGAGAAATGGGAAACGGATCTCTCTCTCTCCCTGCTCTAATCAAATATCTCTATCTGTATATTTATATCTAGGAACATAGATGGCAAACAAAAATAGCTTTAGTAGGATAATTTATATATACATATTTTATATACATATATATATAAATGAATGTATGAGTATGAATAGAACTGTCACTGTTTGCTTTTTTTTTTTTTTTCCCATTTAATAGGTATACATACTTGAAGACAACCAACCTAAGACAAGGAACACCCTCTTCAGTTTCTGGGCAATGTATGCTTGCCTAGAATTTATATTTTAAAGGTATACGTCAAATCCAAACATACTCATGAACCCAGCTGACTCTCCATTGCAGAAGCGAGCACACTTACATGAGATGCCTTTTAAAGGATCCTGAGTCCCTCGCCAAAATTGGCTTTGCTTGGTGAGTTGTGACTATTAACATTCAAGCTGTGCTCACACCTACACATGGGAGCTAAAAATAGAGCAGAATGCTGAGATGTAGTGTAAAATGTATGCCTTGCCCTGGGGTAGGAGATAATGGATGTCCTATTTCTGGCTCTCTGTTGCTAAATAAACCTCAGGTCCCTGACCTGAACATAGTTCCAGTCCTAGGAAAGGGACCTCATCCATCAGCACTCCTAGAAGCACTGCCAGCTTCAAGAAAGGGAAGTCCTGCTACTTGCAGTTAACATAACTTCACACTATCTGCCTTTATTTAAAACATTCCAAACACTTTTGCATTTGGGGGCTTGGGTATATGGAGTTTAGTACATTAGCGATTGCAGTTTTCAGTGATTTTTTTTTTTAAAAAGGAAGATTCATCTTGCATTTAGGTGTTTTAGAAAAGGAAATGAAACCCTGTTATGTTCCTGGTTCTTGATCCAAGTGATAAACAAGAAGAAACCACTTATAAGCTCTAATCAGAAAGCTGGCAATACAATTAGAAAAAAAAACTGTGATAGTATCACATATAAGGCCAATCATGAGGGATTTAAATGACGATATGAAACTAATTCTTTAGATTTCTTAAATATAGGCCATGGACAAATCTCAAGTGCAGCCTCCATGTGAAAACACTGAAAACAAATCAGATCTTTCCTTTTTTTTTTAATCGTGAACATCAGCATCATTACCAAGGCCATATAAGCACAGCACGTGCTCTGGAGAGCTGATCTTTGAAAGTGCCCGGCAGGGTCCTTCTCGACCAGGTGCTCTGTAGGGCACCAACTCCAGGAAGTCCTTCCTCAGAGCCTAAGCCACAGGCTCACTCTCTGAGCTCGACTCAGCAATGGGTTTGTGGATCTCTTATTCCTAGACCCAGAAAACCTGTGCCTTATACAAAATGAGGGAGCCATGATCAGAGCCTCCACACCCAAGTTTTCCGGAAATAACGTCAGTAGCGTGGACAGTCCCACACAAGTCTTCCTAAGTAATCAGAGATGTATTACTGCTCCTAATGCAGCAGTTAGACCATGCACGATGGAGCTAGGCCACCTGGTTGTGAACTTGAGCTCTACCCTCTTGTCAAGATTCATGTTAGTCTTCTTACCTCCCTGAGTCTTAGCTTCCTCACTAGGGAAATGCGGACAGCAGGGCAAACCTCACAACCACGTTGTAATGATTAAATGAGGGAAAACAGGCAGGCACTGAGTACAATGCCTGGCACACTGGGTGGGCCTAATGTAGATTTATCATTTTTAGTACCATCATATATAAAGGGGCCACTGTGTCTTATGTTCTTATATCCATGAATACACAGGCCAAGTTCTGAGTGTTCCTCAGACATGATGGCAATTAGTCATGAGCTCCTCACTTGAAGGGGGCAAGTACAGCGTGATGATATTCTAAGAACTGATTACAGGCAGAAAATGCAATATAGTATGAGCGTTCAAGGCCGGGGTTAAGGGCCTGTGGGTATGATGTTCTACACTGGACTATATTTGGTTACCTATTCTCACCTCCACAGAACAAAACAAAACAAACACCCCCACAAACTAGAAGTGAATTCTCAGATGCTCCCACCCAGGGCATGAGAAGCTTCCAAGCTAGGACACCCCCGACTGGTGCAATAGTGAAGAAGGGATTGCCACAGCCACAGTGGCGGAAGCCCATTTCTGCCCCTTTGTGCACTGAAGGTGAATGCACACGGTTCAGTCACCCACTTGCCATCTCTATTCACCAAGCACAGATCTATTAAACAGCCTCCACGTTTATTTACAAAGACTAACACAACGAGAAGCACTTGCTGGTGAGAGGACCTGGCCATCCACAATAGCGGGAAAGAGGTCACAACCGACAGGAGAAACGGTTCCCAGGAGAGAAGCCTCTGCCTCCTGTGGGCAGGAGGCCACTCCAGGGTGGCACAGCCTGAGTCTTGAACTTGCCCCATTCACATCTTGGATTACTGCTTTCAGGAGCATCTGTGACTTACAAGCTTTATAAATAAGTGACAATTTTTAAAAATTCAAATATTTGGTAACAAATGGCTTGACTTTTCTATCTGCCCACTTGACGAAGCATGTTATCAATGAAAAGCTTTTCTTTAAATCCTCAGACGGGGCCTGGTTCACATAATATAAAATAGCAGTTGCCCTATCTTAAGTTTAAAAAATAAAACGAAGAATTCTTAATCTTAGGGTTAAATATTTCCAACAGTCTATAAAGGAGGGAATTTTTTAGGCAGTTAACGAAGGCATTGAGACAAAGCAAGGGGAGAGGAATCAGGCAGGACCCAGCACCCAGACCAACCAGAGGCTCCGCGGTCTGCTATCTGACAGGAAGTCAGCCTCGGTGCTGTTGCAACTTTGTAAAAAGATGTTCAAGGAATAAACAACTAAACTCAAAGGATGTCTGCAGTGTTCATCACATAAAGAGAAAAAAAAATTAAAATACTCTAAAAATCCAGGCCCTTAGAAGACACTCTTTAGAAAATGTTTTGAAAACTAAAGCCCGTTGGCCAGATATGTAAAAACTATCTGAGAAGGATTTTACCTCCCCAAATCATCAGTGACTCTAATGAGACGGAATGGTGTCCTCCACAGTGTGGAGGCTACTCCTGGACACCAATGCTCAGCATGTGTTTTAATTACACACCAAACTGTGGCAACCCAGGGGTGTGGGGCCGGCAGGGGGGCCCTGGGGTCACAGTTTCCAGCCACAGAAGATGTTCCCACCTTCACTGTTCCTTTGAGCTGTCTGCTTTACTCCTCAGGTGGACCAACCAAGAGGCTGTTCTTCTCTGGTGGGATTCATGACCCCCTCCACATCTTGCCTGTGATGTCTGCGCCCATCAGGAGCCCCCACCCAAAGCCGCCAGAGAAACCTGCTTGAAACCCAGCACGCACAAAAAGATATTCATTCCTTTCCCTTAGTTCTATAGGGCTGACTACTTAACTCTGAAAATAGGGATTTAATCATGCTAGGGGGAGAGTTTTGGTTTTTTTTTTAATTTTAAAGGGGGATATTTCTGGGTGTATCAACTTTCCTCCAGGGGCTTGCTTTCGGAATTCCTCAGTTGCTCAGATGTAATGGGAACACGGAGCGTTCAGCCCGCAGAGACGGGCTGGGTTTCGAACACGGGAGAAAGGCAGCGAGTTAGCCCCTGCCCCGCACGCCGGGCTCCCGCGCCGGCCTCAGCGCACACACGTGAGGGGAGCCTCTGGAGGGACCACCAGCTACTCACGTTTCAAGATATTTCTCCTCTCCAGTTCCTCCACAGCAGGTCTTTGGCTCAGCCGTCTGCGGAAAAACACTAGAATTACATTTTGCACCATGGTGGCCGCCTGCAAATTCCACCTAGGGTCTGCGAGGGTCGGAGGTGGCCGGCACACCCCCTAGAGCTCGCTCCCCAAAAGCTGGAGGAGAGGAAGGGGACCTCTGCTGGCCGCCTCTTGCTGGCAAATCGAGTCCGGCCCCACGCGGGAGGGAGGTGGCCCGCCGTCACGGGGCGGCCGGGGCAGTGCGCGCTCCGCCTCTGGACGTGCGGCTGCGGCTCTTCATCTCCGGCGCCCGCCCGAGCCTGGCCGTCCGGGCGGCGGGTGTAAGCGGCGCGGACACCCGTTCGCGAGACCGTGTCCCGGCCGCCGGCAGCGGGCGGGTGGGGAGCACCGGCGTCTGCAGCCTCCGCCTGGCGCTCCGGCCGCGCCCCCGGGTGGCCGCGCACCACGCCGGCCCCTCCGCTCCTCCGCGCGGGGCCCGCGGCGCGCCCGCCGCAGGGCAGCGACTGCGAGCTGCCGCCTCTCCTCCCCGCCCCCGCCAGGGAGCCCGCGGCGGGGGGAGCGGAGCCAAACTGGGGGTCTCCTCCCGCACCTCCGCGCACGAGCCCGGCGCCCCCGCGCCTCCCGCCGCCGGCACCGGCCACGACCCAGACACCGCGATTGTGCCATGAAGGCAAATCATTATTCCTTACACATGGCTCCTCCCCGAGGGAGCTGGGGGATGCAGCCGGAAAAAAAAACCCGTAAGTAAATAAAAGGCTTGTCAGGAGAGAGAGGCATAATTAGCCAAAATTAATGCCAAGCACCAATTATTATCGTGACTCCAATAATGCTGTCCTTGGGTCAGAGCCAGAAACCTTCCCACTTCCGGATCCCGGAGCCACTGCGGGGAGGCGACAGGCCTGAGCATTTGAATGCCCAGAATTTGGGGCCATAATACTTTGCCCCAAAGAAGATGTTGCCTCCAGAGATATTTGTCTCCTATTTATAATCCCTGTCCCAGCACAAAGCCCAGGGCGTCCCCCGGGCTCAGCTGTTCCTCCCTCCACTCTGAACACTGACAGTGTGCTGTGCGGTTCCCCTCGGGCTTTGTGTGTCTGCTGGCTCTGTGGGTGGTTGTTTCAACATCTTGTCTCCATGTTGGTGAGACTTGAACCTGCCCCCAAGAACTCCTGGCTGGGACCCAGGGGCGAGGGCCTCCCGATCTATCCCAAGCAATGCATGCAAACCCTAGCTCACTGGATGGCGCTCCCTGCAGCCGGGTCAAAATACCCCAAGTGCCATTCATTCACTCACTCAGTAAATGACTATGGAATATTTCCTCTGTGCCAGGCACTGTTCCAAACCCCAGAAAACTGTGGTGAACAAGAGGAGCCTTCCCTGCCCCTGGAGAGCTCACAGTCTAAAGAGGAAAGCAGACAAATGGTAAACAAACGAACAAGATCATTCCAGAGAGCCGTCAATGTCGTGGAGGAAATAAAACGTGGGGATGCGATGGATGAGCGATGGAGCAAGGGAATTTAGGGGAGATCCATTTCCGCTCAGCCCCACTGCATGAAGAGAAGGAGTCAGCCGTGGGAAGACCACACCTCTCTAGACACAGTGTCTCCTAACTGCTTACCTGCTGGGCTTGAGGGCTGAGGGCGAGAGGAGAGGAGGGATAAAGGCAGGCTTCATGGAAGAGGAAACTTTGGGCAGAGTTGTAGAAAATTCACACGGTGGGGTAGGGGGGAGGGGAAGCATGTGTGAGAGCCTGGGGATGGAGGGAGATGAAGGAAGAGAACTCTTCAGGAACTCAGAGTAGTCCTGGTGGCTGGGGGGACAGGGGGGGTGATGGGAGCAGGCACACCAGGGGAGAGGGCTGGAAAGAGTTCAGTTAAACCTTGCAGGGCCTTGAAAGACGTGCTATGTGATTACGCTTCGTGTATTTGTGGGTAATGGGGAGCCAGCGAAGGTTCTGAGCAGGGCAACGATGTGGTCAGCTCTGCAGTGTCTGGACGTCTGAGCTTTCCCATCCCTGTCTCAGGAAGCCCAGGCCCCCTGCCGGCCTGCTCATAGAAAGGGCCACCCCCAAGGGCATCCAGGGGGTCCTGACCAGAAAGGTGGTGCCACAGAGCGTGAGGGGATGGGACATGGAACCAGGAAGACAAAAGCTTGAGACCTGACTTTGAGACCTGTCATCTTCTAGCTGTGTGTTCTCAGGCAGATTATTTAACATCTCTGAGCCTTGTCTTCTCATGCAAAATGAAGACTAATAATAGATCTTCAGAGTCATGAGAATTAAGTGAGATAACGCACAAAAGCGTTTTATAACCACGTTTGCTTGGAATATAGTAGCTTCTCAAGAAATCATCATTACTACTGTTTCAAGTGTAAGTAAAGGACATCGAGTTTATCTTTTCAAAAGCCTTTCTAGATGTCATGTCTGGTGCCTTCAATCCACACTTGTTCTCTGACATTTACAAGCAAACCCTGTTTTCAGAAAAGCAATCGCGCAGAGATTTGTTCCCTGGCCTGGAGATTGCTCCTCCCTGTGTGCCTTCGCTCTGCGGCCAGGAACTTTCTGCTGTAGCCCATCCACAGCCCTCAAGTCCACTTCCAAGTCCAGGCGCTGCAGGGACCACACGTGACTCAGTGGGGCAGGTTCTGCTCCATCATGAGTGACTGTGGAAATGCACTGCATCAGTCAGACCCCACCTCTTCTCTCACTTGCGCGCGTCCCAGGCATCCTACCTCTCCCTCTGACCTACTATACACTTGAGGCTGGCACGCCAGTGCAGCTGGTTTTGCAACCTGGCGCCTCAGCTGGCTTTTCTAGGAATTTCACAGGGTTCAGGTATCTGCCGGGTTCACACCCTGGCTCCAGTGCTGGCCAACCTTGTGGCTTTGGGTAAGCCACAGAGCCTGATCCGCATATCCTCACTTCCCAGGGGTGCCGTGCAGAGTAATTGAGATGATGCAAGAAAAGGTTCAGCTCAAGGGCTGCGCCGTCGTGACTGCACAGTAAACGTGAGCTGTCTTTACTGCTTTCGTTGTCATCCTTATCACCATCGTTATTACGACTACCATTATTATTAGGTTCTCAATAAAAACTGTGGAATCGTACGGAGGCATTTAAAATATACCAGCACGTACTCCCCCAATTCCACGTATGAAAACCCGGGAAGGGCAGATAAACACTGGTGTGGGAAGACCTGTCAGGTCTCACCTTCAGAACAGGGCACCCAGGGGTTAGAGCCTCAATGAATCCGAAACTCCGTAAAACGGGAACAGCAAGAGAGCCTACATGGGCCAGGGCCAGGTTAAACGAAATCAAAGCCTTTACTCAGCACACCCTGCCTTTCACACGCTCGTTGTCCCTGCTGCCGCCCGTCCGCTGTCTTCCTCAGCCCTGGTCTCTGCCGCTTCACCTCAGTGTCCACCAGACACACACACCCACACGGACACACACCCACTCACACCTACGCTCGCACACTGCCTCACACACAGAGCCTGGTGCCTAGTGACCGCCGGCCGCTCAGCCGGGGCACCCGCAGGGATCGCAGAGGGAGGGGGCCACGCACTTCCTCAAACCTGAAAAGCACCCCAGACCTCCTGCGATACTGCCCGGCAGAGGCTGCTCCTCCGTGGAGCCTTGTCTTTTCCTCCAAAATGAGGACTAGAATAGACCTTCTTCAGGTGTGAGAACTGAATGAGATGATGCACAGAAGTGTCTACACCAGTGCTGGCCTGGAATACAGTCACGTCTCAAGAAACATCTCGAGAAAACCCAAGCTGGGAGTTGGTCATGGGCTGAATTCCCAGAAGGGCATTTCATCTAATTCACGTGTCTCGGGAAAGCGTGGACATCTCGCCACCAAAATCTACACCATCGGCCCGAAGGGTGAAGGCGGTGGGTCCTCCCACTCCCCTCAGGGCCTCGCCGGCTGCTAGTGTCCCAGAAGGCTGTCAGGTTGGGAGCCAAAGCCGGCCCCAGGGAGCCTCTGAATGAACTAGAACAGGCAGTCCTCTGGGTGGACGCAGCCCCGCAGGCACACAGCTGCGAGCAGAACACAGTGCAGGCTGCTGGGCTGTCACTCACCTGCCCCTCTACCCAGGGGGGACCCGGGAGCCCACGGCTGGCAGAAGACCCTGGGCCCCAGGCAGCACTGCCAGCCCAAGCCCCCCGCCGCCCCCGTGTGGTTCTTACCGGGAGAGAGGACCCTGATCAGCGGGGGGAGGCGACGGAGCAGGCCCCAAGGTGGTACTACAGGTCCCGAGTCCCAATCTGGACTCGCTCCTACGCAGGAAGACCATCCCGCACGGGGACCCACCTCATGACACTGTGAACCCCTCCCTCAGCTTAACCCGACCTTCCTTCGTCAGAGGTTTAGTGAGTATGGACGACCCGCCCGGCCCTGGGAGGCAATGGTGAGAAGTCACACCCAGCCCTGCTGTCAGGGAATGCAGGCTCGAGTGGGGGGCAAACATTCACTCCATTATCACACAAACAACTGTGCATTTCAGCAGTGACCGGCGCTAGGAGCAGAACCCGACAGCGCCATAAAAGCCTGACCTGGCCAGGGACCGCTCCCAGGAAGATGACGCTTGAGTCGAGATCCAGAGGATCAGTGGGCATCATTAAGCAAGGAGGTGAGGGGAGAGCCCTGGAGGTAGGGGGAGGAGCATGTGCAAAGGTCCTGAGATGGGAAGGAATCCTGCACGTGCCGTTTAGACTGAATGGAGGTGTGTGCACATTCATGGGGCAGGAGAGCTGGAGTGGGGCCGGGCAGGACCCACATGACCTGGAGCCTGTGGTGAGGAGTCTGGATTATTCCTGGAGCCCGGGCAGGTGCTGCAGGGTTTGAAGCAAGCAGGGGTGGGATGTAGGTGAGGGATGCCAGGATTGGCTTTGCATTCGGAAGCACTCTCTGGACTCTTCTAGACTGCTGTCCAAGGAAGGACAGAGCAGAACCCGCCACCAGGAGACTTGACCTTCTCAGGGCCGGGACCCCCATCAGATAGGAAGGACAGGCACCCCGGCCCACGAGGGGTCGAGGGCTCCACAAAATGCTCAGGACCTGGGGAATATATTGGCTCTACTGTAAGAACATTGCAAATTCCAAATTAATACACATTAGACTAAACATATATAAGACATAATATTTCATCGATTTGCTGCCTGAAACAGCTCAACTCTCCACGCAGGGGTGGGGCTTCCAACAGCAAGAGTGACGACAACCGTGATCTCAAGTCACACAGAGTGATGATGCCCACTTCACAGATGGAGCCATTGAGGCTCAGAGGAGCAAGTGTGATCAGATCACATAGACCTCAGAGCCGGCAGAGGCAGAGAGAGTGGCGTAAACGAAGGAGCAAATGAATGGGTGCTGGCTCCCCTCCCTCACTGTGAAGCGCGCTCCGTGGCCCAGGGGAAGGCTGCTGCCGGAGCATCCTCGCTTTGGAGCTACCGCAGCTAGGGGGTGGCTGGGCTTCAGGAGCTGAGGGGGCCGAGGCTTCGGGGCGGGCGGGATTCCCCAGCTCCCTCCTGATTCAGAACCGGCTGCTGCTGCGGATGACGAGCAGGTGCCGCCTGGAGCTGGGGAAGCCGCAGTCTATTTCTGACTCGCCCCACTCAGAAAGCCGGAGTACAGCGGCTAATTACAGCACCGTAGAGGGGTGGGGGCAGCACCGAGAAAAGAAATGCCAGGCTAGAGAGAGGCACCTGTCTGTCTCCTGCCTGCTCCCCGCCTGTGCACACCGGAGAGGCGGGGATGCTGGGGGACCAGAAGCACACTGGGCAGGCCTGGGGGACCCGAGCAGGAGGTAAAGGTATGGAGCCCCTGGCAAAGGGCAGGGGGAGGGGTGTGGCACCTCGGGGGTCAGTGTGCAAGTGTGGGTGTGTCATCGGGAGGGCCCCGGGGCTGTCGGGACCCCAGTACTGGGGAACCAGCCCCAGTACTGACCCCACAGGGGCTCCCGGCCCTCCTGCCTCCCCACTGAACAGATCTGTAGTGAATACCTACCCCACACCTGGCCCTGAGCTGTGAACACGGGAAACGACTGAGGCAGAGGGGACCTGTCAGGGAGCAGGTGACGAATGACGGAGAGGAACGGGTGGAGGAGGTGTAGCGACGAGACCACTGACAGCTGGGTGACCAGGACGCCCAGAATGGGCTTTAGAACAAATGACGCGGATGTACCATCCACATTCCCCAGGCTCTGTAGAGGGCTGTCATGTTTCCATTCCCCGGGAACCAGCACCGAGGGCCACGGCACGGGCACAGAGTCTGAACTCAAGTCCCAGCTCTGCCACTTGCCAGTGGGGTGACAGGGGCTAACGCGCTCCCCTACATGAGCCTCCAATTCCCTAGCCCGCCCCTGAACCCACGGGGTACCAAGGGGGTTGAGACAAGGAGGAGGCTGCAACACAAACAGGTTGTGGTGGTATTATTCGCATCAATATTGCTCACCGGGTCTGGTGAGCCCAGGCCTCCCAGCCTCAGCCAACACAGCTGCAATCTCCACCCTGCTGGCCAGGAACCCCAGGATCCCCAGTGGAAACACTCCTCCCTCAGACACTCACTCAGACCTCCCTGTGTCAGACACTTACTCACACCCTCCTCTGTCGACCTCCCTCCATTAGACACTCCCTCCCTCCTCCATCAGACACTCACTCACCCTCTCCTCCATCAGACACTCACTCACCCTCCTCCTCCATCACTCACTCACCCTCTCCTCCATCAGACACTTCCTCCCTCCTCCATCAGACACTCACTCACCCTCCTCCTCCATCACTCACTCACCCTCTCCTCCATCAGACACTCACTCACCCTCCTCCTCCATCACTCACTCACCCTCTCCTCCATCAGACACTCACTCACCCTCCTCCTCCATCACTCACTCACCCTCTCCTCCATCAGACACTCACTCACCCTCCTCCTCCATCACTCACTCACCTTCTCCTCCATCAGACACTCACTCACCCTCCTCCTCCATCACTCACTCACCCTCTCCTCCATCAGACACTCCCTCCCTCCTCCATCAGACTGTCACAGTGACAGGCTCCACCAGGCAGAGGGATACAGTGGTGACCAATCCGCTGCTCTCATGGAGCTCAGCCCCACTGCACCATCGCACCAGCCTCCACCCCATCTGCCGCTGCCAGTGGCCCTGGGCTCGAGAAGCTGACCTGGGCCAGTGGTGCAGAAATACCCACTGCTCACCAGACGGTCCGGGACCCCCTATACTTCCCGGCCCCCTTGCAGCCAGGCAGGGCTGTGTGGCTTTCTGACTGACAGCTGGGAGCAGGAGAGATGTCACTTCTGGGCTGAGCCCAAGAAAAGCGGGTGGGAATCTTCCATGTACGCCCTTCCCCCTCCACGGCAACCTGGGGCCTTGTGCAAGATGGCAGAGCCCCAGAGCTGGGCAGCCCAGGCCAGCCTTGGCAGGGGGACAGCTGCCCTGGACAGGCACCCAGACACCCAGTGGACTTGGCGAGCAAGAAATAAAGCTGCTCTTGGTAAGGGCACCACAATGCGGAGGTTATTACTGCAGCACAGCCTCATCTAACCTAATACACCAGATGTACAGCTCAGGCGCAAGCCATGGCTGGCCGTGACACTGGCCCTGCCCAGGGCACCGTGCCCCTAGGGCCAGGGGCTGCCTCCCACCTCTGCCTCCAGCCAGGCAGCCCAGCAGGGAGTCTCGGCAGGCCAGGCGGGGCCAGGGGTGTGCAAGTGCTCCACCCGCTGACAGCACCGACAGCACCGAGGGGACGGGCAGCCTGGCCGCAGACCACAGTGCACCATGGCCCAAAGCCAGCCAGCAGTCGCATTTTTGGCTCACACAGTACTTTTAAAAATGTGGTCGTGAAGCAAACATTAATCAATTGGGAGTTTTCACTTTAAAAAATATGTACCTTGAAGATACAGAAGAACTGACGCCTCCAGGTCCAGACTTTCCAGGGCAGCACGGGTGGAGCCCGGCAGCGGCTGGGCTGAGGGCACCTCAGCTCCTCACAGTCCCCGCAGCTCCCGCCTCGTGGCCTCACGCCCATCGTCTGGGCTCTCCTCTGTTACCTGCGGGACCAGCTCCTGAGTGAGCTGAGTCCTAGGGACTTGCCCCTCCCTCTCCTGAGGACCCCCTTCTGCCTCCCCGATTCTTGCGGGGTGAGGGTGGCCAGGGGTGAGTGGCCCACGTTCCTGGGAGCACCTGGCATGGCAGGAGGGTGGCTTTGCCGCTCAGAGGCCCAGGGACAGCAGGTCCGAACCCAGGCTCTGAGGCCGGGGGTGAACAGGAGGCCCCTGGCTGAGTACCCAGTGGGAGCACCCAGCTGCACAGCGCCTTCCGTCAGGGAGAAACGGGGCACAGACGGACCTCCTTCCACGCCAACGTGTCTCCATAAATCAGCATGGCCGCAGCAATGGTCTTTCTGCTCTGACTCAGAACCACACGGTGCACGTCTGCAGCGTGACACCAGCCCTCTCCACGGGTGATCGCTGGGCTGCCCTGGGAGCCTCTCACAACGCGGCTCGTGGAGATGAGC
This sequence comes from Ceratotherium simum simum, assembly GCF_057802395.1. Taxonomy (NCBI): domain Eukaryota; kingdom Metazoa; phylum Chordata; class Mammalia; order Perissodactyla; family Rhinocerotidae; genus Ceratotherium; species Ceratotherium simum. The sequence goes on from NC_141920.1 coordinate 3,968,277, forward strand.
CCCGACATCAATCGAGGGAAGGGGAAAGTAACCCGGCTGCAAAGTGATCTTGTGTAGATGCCTCAGGGACCAGAAGGAAAGAGAGAGGGGCTGCACAGCGCTAGGGTTAGAGGTGAGGCGGTTTTTCTTCTTTTTGTTAAAAGTCCCTCAGACGTCATTATTACATACATATTTTAAACAATAAAAAGGTCATGCTTGATAATCAAGACGCAGCCCGCCTGCAGTGCACCTGTCATGGGCTCTTCAGCCCCCACGGGAAGGACAGGCTGGTCAAAGAGCAGGCTGCCCACCGTGGGGTCAGACATCCCAGGACCCAGCCTCCTGGCCTGCAGAGGAAGGGGGCACGGGGGCCCACCTTCTGGATCACAGGCTCGGGGCGAGCTGCGGCCAGCTCAGCAGCTGACAGCGCAGCCCTTTCATCAGCCACACTGGAGTGGAGACTGCAGTGGCCGAGGGGAAGGGCTGGCCTTCCCTAAGGCCTAGATTCCCGACTCGGGCACCACCACCTGCTCCCACGGGGGCCTCTGAAGACTGAGACCTGCAGACGGTGCTGGGCGTGGGGTCGGCCACGGGGACGACTGTTGCTTAGGGGGCCCCAACCTTTCCTGGCGAATCCAGGAAAACAGCCACTTCCTCCCAAACCCAAGGAGAGCTGCTGCCACAGAGGCCTCTCCTCCTGCCATGGCCTGGTCAGTGGACCCGCCCAGGGCTTAGTGAGACCCTGAGACCAGGGCCCAAGAATTGTCCAAGGAGAAGGGGCCGTGAAGTGGGCCAGACCCTGCCCAGCCCAGCGGGGAGGCAGGTGGAGGGACTATGTGGGGAGTGCTGGGAGCTTCGGAGAAAAAAGTGCTGTCAGCCACCGCTCCTGGGTGACCTGGGCCTGCACGCCCACCCCCAGGCCATGTTCCAGGGGCTGTGCACACCGGGGCCACCCGGCCTGCTGCTGCTGAGGGCTCGTGCAAGGAAGGCAGCTGGGGAACAGCACCCCTCTCCCCGGCATGCACATCACGGAGTTTCGACAAGGCCTGTGAACCCCGACTCTGACTTGTTCTGGTCCCTGCTGACCATCTTGTGCCCTCTCATCTGCCAAGTGGGAAACTGAGTCACAGGAATCAAAATTGCATTGTCACCCTGATCCCCATAAAAAGCCCCACACTTGCTATGTGTTTTCTTTTAACCCTCTAACAGCTCTATAAGATGGGTACCATTAATATGCCCATTCTACAGAGGAGGAGACTGAGGCTCCACGAAGCTAAGCACTCCGGGGTCACACAGCTCGAGGGTGGAGGGGAGAGCCGAGCCCAGCTCTCTCCATCCCCAAAGCCCAAGCTCTCAGCCACCACGAAACTCTCCGAGCCTCTTCCTCAGGCCTCTGACGCTGCCCACTGATGAGCACACCTAGCCAGAAAAGCCACAAAACCCCCAAAGTGAGGTCCCTACAAAGGAGTTAATGACAAACCAGGGAAGCCTTAGAAATGATGTTCTGTGGTGCTGAGCTGTCACACTGTGTGCTCGCCTGACTCACCTAGAGAAACGCCGCCTTTCTCTGCACAGCAGGGCACCAAGAGACAAGGAGGCTGCCGGGACTCAGGTCTGGCCCCGCCATGTCCCCCTGTGACGCTGGGTGAGCCCCCGACCCTCTGAGCCTCAGTTCCTCACCTGCCCAGTGAAGTTTACACGGGGCCAGCCCCGCGGGGCGTTGGGAGGACCCCGCTGGCACACTCACTGCCTGCCCTGGCCTGCGATGGCTGCCCATCCCCCTGGCGCCTTCTGGAAGCCTCTCCAGCAGGAACAAATCCCTCCATCTCTGGCACTACCTCCTGCCCGGTGACGATCTCCCGCCCCGGCCAGGGCTTACGTGAGCTTTCCTGCCTCCTTTTCTAGACTCGCAGCCTCCTGAGCGCAGGCTCAGGGTTGATCCACCCTCGTCTGGAGAAGCGCTCTGGTGGCAAGGCAGCCCCTAGGGAGTAAAGAGCAGGCGTCCTGGCCCAAGTCACTCCAGACCTCAGTGCTGCCTGACCCTGCCACCTGAGAGCTACAGGCAAGTCACTCCCTCTGACCTCCCGTTCTCTCTCCCAAAACACACTGATGACTATCCCCGCCTCTCTGGACTGCTGTGAGTTAAGTGCAGCGCCCAGAAGCATGCAGGAGCCCGGAGCCCAGCCCACAGCGGGCCTGCAGTCAGGGGCCTCTTCTGAATCGCCCTTTGCACACGACTCCCCCTCCTCACAAGACGACCACAGCAGCCGGCACGACTCGGCCCCAGCCGGCCAGCAGTGCCCGTCGGTGCATGCGCCCCCAATCTCTACTCCATCCACGGCTGGGCTTCGCATAAACGTCTGCAGTCACCTCAGCACGGAACAAGAGCTGAGAAGCTGTTCCTCCCAACAGGCAGGAAGCCTTGCTGGAGAGCGGAGCGGCAGCTGCAGAGCACACAGCTCTCCGCCCACGGGGACGCCCGGCTGTTTTGGGAGCTCCTTCCTGGGAACACCGATCCTGCTCCACCGCCAGCCTTGAGTCACCGAGGAACGCTGGCGGGCCCCGCCTGGGCCGGGATTCCCCCAGCGGGGCGCCGAAGATTCCTCGTGCCAGACGTGTAGCCCTGCGCTGGGCGTGGGGTTTGGGGGACCGTGAATGAGAGCCTCTCTGCTCCCACAGTTCCCACGGGTGCTGTCATGGTGGAGAGACCACAGGGGCAGGTGGGTGGCCTGGGAGAGAGGGTCAGGGAGGGGAGGCCTCTCCAGGGGGAGACATGAAGAAAGTCCAACGGACAGGCTGCAGGCTGAGGGGGCGGAGCTCGTCCACATTGGAGAACAGCAGTATGCCCCAAACCTTAGCACCTTGTCCTCACAGTGACCCCACAACGATGGATCATCGCCCGCTGAGGGCTCACCTGGGGAGGCGCTGGCTGCTGGACCCTCACCAGGGGCAATCCCCCTCACAGCATCTTGTGACCCCCAGGCCCCCCAAGACACACAAGGCCAAAGCTGGAGTCACACTTGCTCATCGTCTGGTGTCCCTGTCTCAGAGGCTGGTGCCAGCCATCGTCCAGACACTCGCCCCAGACCCCTGGGTGACTCTCTGCCCCTCTTGCTCCCTACTTCCTGCCCCTAGGAGTCTCCAAGTCCACTGGGCTCCATGAGCCAACACTTCACACGTCCATCTGCCTCTCCAACCCCCTGGCCGCCTGACCCAGGCTCCCAGCCTCCGAAGGCCCCCAGCTTCCCTGCTGCCCCTTGTGCCAGCGCCCACAGCAGGCTGACCCTCACTCCACGATGAGCTTGAACCCCGGGTCCCCAGTGAACTCAGGACAAAGCTCAAGCTCCATGAGTCGGCGAGTTCCTGGGGACCCCTCTCCAAACTCTGTGCCCAATGACCCCCACACCGAGCAGCTCACGCTGCCCCCCTCAGGGACAGACATCCTTCTCCAAACACAGGGGTCCTCAACCCCCAGTGAGGGGCAACACCCCCTTACTCCAACTCACCCACACACATGATTTTAAAAACCACTGTAATGTCCTAGCTGTAATGTAAAAGAGGAAGGCAGGTGAATTTTGATCTGATGATATTCACTCAACACGTAATTGTTCAGACACGAGCACACTAGGTGTCGTGGCGAAGGCATCAGATGCTCACATGTCCACACAACAATCACCACAACAACATCGGCCACAAACGCAGGGGCCCCAGGAGTCCCCTACTGATCACTCGCACACTCCGAGTGACGCTGCCGTGGAGGAGGAGCCATATCCCGAAACGAACGATTCGTGGTAAAGTTCTGAATGAATGAAACCAAGTGCGCTCTTGCGTCAATTTCCAAGGCATTCACATTCTGGGAAAACTCAGTCTGACAAAACTCCGCCAACTCACTGTGCGTGTCTCCAGTGCACGAGGTGGCAGGTTCAGGTGACTGTAGCAGGCTCTGAACCCGCACGAGTGCCTGAGGGATGTGCAAAGTCAGGTGGTGCCGGGGGTGACTCTTCACCGCTCAGGAAGTGCCCTGGACTGCAGGACGCTGACCCCACAGGGCTAGCCCCAAAATTGCAGAAGTCCCTATCACTATGACAACCCACAAAGCCTTCCCAAGTTTGCCAAGAGCCACAGGGAATGGCTGGCCTAACCCCTGTGTTCTCGGGCAGCCACCTCACCTCCTCTGGGAAGCCCCCAGGCTTGGATTGGAGGCCCGTCCTCCGCCACCAACTGTGGACTTCCCGATGTCCAGGAAGGTCCCATGCCAGGAGAGCTGGTGAAATGCCTTCTGGCCAGCCAGGGGCTCTCCCCTCTGCCCTCGGGGCCAGCGTCCTGCAGGAGGGACCGGCCCCTCACACCCAGGCCCACTCCTAGGGCAGGGGGACAGCTCTGGGGCCCAGGGTCCGCCTCCCTCTCTTCCACTTCCTCCAGGGTGGCGGTCCCTCTCCGCACCTTGAGGTGGGGGTGACGATGGCTCCACCTCACAGGTTTATGGTGGGAATTACAGAGTGATGTACGCGAAGCCTCCATGGGCACTGGGCTGGCCACACTTGAGCACAGAGTAAACGCCCCTAAGCTTCGCTGTTGCCATGACCACTGCCAGCTGGGGTCCGCCAGCCTGTGCAGTGGACAGCGGCGGGCCGTCCCAGCCCCGAGGGTGACCCCACGGGAGGAGGACCAGGCCACTGACTTTCAGGACCGGACACTCTACCTGGTGAGAGGCACTCTCTCTCTTTTCTCTCAGCCCAGGTAGAGGAAATTATTCAAAACGACACTGAGCCCTGTCAGCTGCTATTTTTGAAAGGAGGAATCGGGAGTGTGGAAGAGACACCAGGACATGTGTGAGGGCGTGAGAGGAGAGCGAGCGAGCGTGCACGAGGAACTGAGTGTGCAAGAGAGGGAGACAGAAATAGTGTGTGTGAACAAGAGGCACAGACCACTAGAACGTGCACGCGAGTGTGAGAAGGGAGTAAGGGAGATGTGCTGGAGAGAGAATGTGCCAGAGAGAGATTGAGAGGCAGGGCAGGAGCTGCAGAGGGCGGAGTCTGAGAGGGGGCCAGTACAGGAAAGGCCCCGGTGGTCCCCACCGCTGCCTGGCCTACTCTGGTCCCAGCCGAGCTCAGGCCCAGCCAGGAAGGACCAGGACACTGGCCCCACTCATCTGCTGACCTGTCCCTACCTCACTCCCCAGCCCTCCTTCCCCTCCCCCCATTTCCTCTCACCTTGGCTTCTTTTCCTCCTCCTACCATATATGCTGTTCCCTCTGTCTAAAAGGCTGTTCCCCAAGATCTTCCCATGGCTCAGCTTAAATGTTTCCTCCTCTAGGAAGCCAACCCTGACTACTCTAGCTGAAGTAACCAACACCTCTCTGCACCAGGTGCTCTCAAGTGCCTGTTTTCTGTTTTAATAATCAGGGCCATACTGTCCATTATGAGGCTGCAGGAGGGAAGTCAGGCTGGAGCACCAGTGGCCTTCGTGGCCTGAACGCATTTATTTACATGTTTATTCTCTGCACGGCCCCCCACTCAACTAGGTTCTTTGTGAACACCCTGATGGTAAGAACCACATTGACAGTATCTAGTGCTGTGTAGTCAGAGCCTAGAACTAGGCCTGGTCCATGATGGGGAGGGGCGGGGAGGGAGAACAAGAGCGGGAGGGAAGAAGGAAGAAAAGGAAGAGGGGAGGAAAGGCAAGATACCAGGTTCATGACAGGAGACCTGAGCCCAAAGCCTGGTTCTGACGCAGCAGTGGGGCAGCCTGGAGGAAGCCATTGTCGGAGCCTGTGAATGACACCCCACACCTCCCCCACCCGGGGATCGCCATGGGAGCAAAGAAGGCAGTGCGTGTGCAAACCCCAGGACTCAAACCGGCTGACCACTGCTACAATCCCAGCACCTCGCACAGTGTTGGCCACTCAGCCAAAGGTCCTGGGCACGTGGGACATGCTAAAAGCCTTATGGGGTTCCTGGGCTGCAACTGTAGCGAAAGTGTGGAGCCCAAAGCCATCATCACCCCAGACCCCACTGAAGCGCCCCGTTATTCAGTCAAACAGTAATTTAGGTGTGGCTGGTAAGGAACATTGTAGACGTGATTACCGTCCATAATCAGGTGACTTTACGTAAGGGAGACTGTCCCAGGGGGTCTGGGCGGGCCTGGTCCAAGCAGTTGAAAGGCTAGTGTTCAGGCTCCTTGAAAAAGAAAAAATTTGGCCTGTGGACAGCAGCCTCGGCCCACGCCTGAGGGTTCCAGCCCTTCCCGACGGCTGCCCCACGGGTTCCGGACCTGCCTAGCCAGCCCCACAGTCGCATAAGCCCACGCCTTGCAAGTAATGTCTTATCTCCTACAAGTTCTGCCTCTGGTGTCCAACTGTCACAGCCTCCTTGTCTACACACGAGGATGACAACACCAGGGAGAGGCTCTCTCGAGTTATCTCCACTTATCTGACTCCAGGTTAACCGAGATCTTCCGGAAAACCGGAACCCGCTGACCATGCTCAGCAGACAGCCCTGTCTCGCGTCTGTTCCCACCGGTGAGACCACCAGGGACTGGTTCTTCTGTTCCCTAACCTACGTGTGCCAGGTGTCCTTGTGTCTATAATTAGGTAATTTAATTAAACTTTATGCACGTTGATTAAATGATCTAATATGGGTATAAAAAGAAAATGTTATTTCTATCAGAACTGAGTTGAATGCTTTGGAGTCAGGAAAGGCAAGACGCTAAAAATACTGCTGTCAGCTCCTGTGGCAGAGAAAAGTGTAAAGGATGGGGAGGGGACAAAGACTCTGGAAGGAGTCTGCACTTAGATTGCTTCCAAGTGTCTTCAAATTCCCACTCTTCTTCAAAGAAATCACTCTAGAGGTTGTAGGAGACGCATCCAATGTTTGTTCCACACACGAACTCCAATTATAGATCCTTCCTCAATGAAATGTCCTGATTCCATCCCAAAAGATGGCCACACACACACACACACCTGTATGATTTCTTCTTTTAACTGGCTTTTTGATTTATCACCCAGTGCTGAGTGCTGAGGAGGGGGCCCTGTCCCACCTCCCCAGGGACTGTGATCTCCTGCAGGTGACAGGCTCCTCCCCAGGTAGGGCACATGGGATCCACTCACCAAACAGGAGTCAGTGCACGCTAACACCGTCGGGGCATCACTACTCGTGCAGACCTGCTTCTGAGAGGTTACAAACTGCCCATGGGCAAGGGGATGGGGTGGGAATGAGAGGTACTGTGTAGTTTTCACCCCGTATATGAGTCCTTTATTCAGATTGTAAAAATTAAAATAATATGCAATGCTTCCCACTGCCTGCTCCCTGGCATTAAGATCCTTTGTCCATCTTGTCCACAAACATTTGTGGGGTTCCTGCTGGGCGTGAGGCCCTGCCCTCCTTTCTAGCTCCCTGCCCCAATGGCACCTGCCCCCCCTTTCCTCCTCTGAGCCTTTGCTCAGGCAGTTCCCTCGCCAGGCCTTCCTGTCCCTTCTCTGCTTTCCGGGGAAGGTCTCCCAGGCATTCTAGAGTCAGCCCCACTGCGCTCCTATCTTTAGCCTCCGACTCAGGCGGCCTGAGCAGCCTGCTCACTCCCCGGGCCCCTGGACCCCAGGCTACCCCTTGGCGGAGAGGTTCGTCCACTGGGCCGCATCTCCTGGTTCCTGCCCCTCCCTCCTCAGCAGGACTGGGAGCTGAAGGCCCGTCTAGCGCAGGGCCTGGCCACTCAGCAACACTACAGTAGACAAGCGACGGCCGGACAGGGTAACGCCAAGACAGAGAAACACAAACTCCACTTCAAACCGTCCTAGATGGTAAAAAAGAAACCGCACCACCCTACACACCAAGTAATTTTACAGGACCCAGAACCTCGTCCAGGCCACAAAGGAGCATCTGACCCTCATCAGCCCAGAGAGGGGAGCCAGTGACCACCTGGGGTGGGGCTGGGGAGGGGACACAGGACCCCAGAGGACCCTGTGCGCTGTGGCAGGCTAGGAGCACCTCCTGTGTCCCCTGCCCATGCTGCGTGTCCCAGTACGTGTCACGCTCTCTTACTTGACCCCTCTGTGTCCCCTCGCCCCAAAGGCAGCACCTGCATCTCTTTCTTTCCTTCCTCCATCCCCAGCGCCCAGTGCACACAGAGGATGCTCAGGAGGGGTCTGTCTTTGAACTGCAATGTTGTGGGGGTGGGGACAGCAGTATCTGTCCACGTCACCCCAGGCCCCCTCAGGGTTCCCCTTTCCCTCCTCCTCCTTCCCAGCTTCCTGCCACCTGCCGAAACCCCCTGGCCCAGCGTTGGGCTGTCCGGAACGCGGGGCACTTATAATGTGCCAGGTGGCTCTCTCCTGAGCCCACGGGGCTCCATGTAGATGCCTCCAATCAAACTACTTTAGAAATCACTGCTCCGTAACAGACGGAATGTTGTTCATTCACTCGTCCATCTGTTTGTTCACTCCTAACTTTCTTCCTTCAATCTGTCTACACAACAAAATTAATCTGAACACTTACAGTAGCAGAGGCTGCCACTTTCGTATCCAATCTCCATTCTCCCTTCTTACATAGCATCAGACAGCTGGTTCTATTCAGGACGGCCTCTTTTCCAGCTAGGCATGGCCATGCGAAGAGGTTCTGACCAAGGAGCAGGAGGCAGAGGTGGGCTAAGGAGCTTCTGGGAGAGCCCCCCTGAAGAGCTGACTCAGCTGGGATGTATGCGCCTTTGAGACTTGAATGTGACGTCTGGGGCTCCTGAAGACATGTTGGACCACGGAGGAGACATGCCAACATGACGATAATCAAGTAGGAAGAAAGGAGGAGGCCGGGTCCTTAGCGACTGTGGAACACCCACGCCAGGCCTGATTGTCTGCAACTACTCCATGGAGTTGGGTGGCTCCAGGCCCGGCATCCAGAGCCAGCCTGCCTGGGTCAAATCTCAGTCCAGTGCATACTCGCTGTGTGACTTTGAACATCTTACCTAACCTCTCTGAGCTGCCATTTCCTTAACTGTGAAATACAGATAATAAGAGCATTTACATCTTAGGCAAAACACAGTCCCTGGAACATGACATGAGTCTAACAAACATCAGCGAGCTACCATTGCACTAATATTACCCAGACTACTACTCGCATAGGATAGGCCTGATCGAGGGTAGAGCAGGGCCGGGTATAGACAGTCCCTGGAGCACCTGAGGGGCAGGCATCACACCCCCATTTCACAGGCTCGGACAGGTCCAGTGACTCACCTGGGCTCACGTGGTCCTCGACTCCTGGCCAGCCGACCTCCAAACCCACAAGACCCCCTGCTCCCCCCGGGTCCAGGAATTGTGCATTATTGACACTGAAGGGGGATTAACGTTGCTTTGCATTTTCTTACAAAACATGCTGTACCTTCCTCAACAGACTCCAAGCAACCAAGGAAACACACAGTAGCTGACACCACGGGAGACTCAAAGCTACGGGGTCACCCCACAGTGATACCCAACCAGGGGCCCGGAGCCCTACCCACGGGGATCACCAAGCCCCCCCAGACTGGCTCTCCCTCCCTGAGCCCCACCCGTGGGGACGCCGATCTCCCCCACACTGGCTCCCCTCCCTGAGCCCCACCCGTGAGGATGCCGAGCCTCCCACACTGGCTCCCCCTCCCCGAGTACCACCCGCGGGGACGCCGAGCCCCCCAACACCGGCTCTCCCTCCCCGAGCCCACCTACAGGGATCACCGAGCACCCCCGCACTTGCTCTCCAGCCCTGCACACCGTGAGGTCTACCCAAAAGACCAAGATACGTGTGTCCTCTGAGGCTTAGATTTTGTCAAACTTTCCCCGATTGGGAAGCACTGTTTCCTGTTGCTTAGCTACCTCCATCTAAAAGCAGAAGGTGCAGGATCCACACTTTACAGCCATTGCTTTGCCAGGACCGAGCTGGCCTCGCCTGCCTCCCAGGTCCTCCAGGACCACCTCCCTCCAGGGCCGAGGTCTCGTCACCGTCCCCACAACACCCCACAGGGCCTGTTCACAGCCCTGCCTCTTGAGTCCCTTTTGCATGTTAGCAATAAATCCTTGGAAGTGCCCTAATAAATCCCGGCATTCCTCTGAAGGCCATGTCGTACCGCGGGCAGGCCCCTCAGCACAGCGGTGAGCTGGCAGGTGGGGCCAAGGTAAGGGCCCAGGAGGGCTGATCTGGATAGAGCAGACCTGACCTCGGTTTACCCTGAGGTTTCTAAACAAAGAGACACTGAAAGCCACAGTAACACACCCAAGACTCCTTGGAAGGCTGAGGAAGCAAGTCTGGTAAACCCGCTTCATCAAAAAAGGAATAAAAGCAGAAAAATCGCTAAACACAAAGTCTTTGTTCTTGGGATCTCAAAATCTAAATAGGAGGGCAGAGCCGGGCCCTGCACGCCCCAGCCCAGAGGGGACGGCACCTCGAGATGGCTATCCCTACCAGGTCTCTGCACGGGCGCTGTCCTGAGCTGCACCTGCGGGGTCTGCGATGTCCTGGCCCTGCCCCACCCTCAACCTTCCCCCACTTTCAAGTCTCCCTTTCTCTCCAGAGAGGAGTCAGCAGGAGGCTCCTGACCCGGCTTTAGACGTGGGCTTCACTCCCCGGAAAGATGGAGCCTCTGAGCATCAAGGGGGTTGAGAGCCAGTGTTTCCTGAGGGCTTCCTATGTATCCAAGACTGGACACATTAATGGTCATGCTGGAGACAAAGATGAAGGGAATGATGAAGATGACGAAGATGATGGTGATAAAGAGGCTGATGAAGACGTTGCTAAAGACGATGACAAAGATCAAGATGATGAAGAAGATAAAGATGATTAAGACATTGATGAAAATGATGATGATGAACAAGATGACGAAGATGAACAAGATGGTGAAGAGAGTGACGAAGATAAGGAGGATGACAATGATGAGGATTCCGAGGAAGAGGATAAAGATTTGATGAAGAAAAAGATGATGGTGATGCTAATGCCTGGTAACGTTTAGGACCAGCCTTACACGTCGCATCCCCTCAACCCTTGTGCTGGTCACTGCAAAGTCACTAAGCGCCCATGGGGCCCAGGTGCTGCTCTAGGGACTGGGGTTACAGCTGAGGGGTGAGGGGCTTCTTTGGGGGTAACAGAAATGTTCTAAAAGTTATTGTGGCGATGGACACACAACTCTATAAACATACTATAAACACTGAATTGTGCACTTGAAAAAAGTGAATTATATGGTAGGAACATTATATCCCAACAAACTGTTAAAACAAAACGAGACAAATTCCCACCCCCGTGCAGCTCATATTTATTTATTTCATTCCTGGGTGTTTCCTCCCTGCCAGGCACAATTCTAGGCATTTTACGTGTCCTGTCTCATGGCATCATTTCCACAGCCCTATGAGATGAGCTCTGTTGTAATCATCTCCATTTTACAGATGAGGAAAGTGAGGTACACGCCAGGGACGTAGCCTGCCCGTGGTCAGACAGCTGGAAAACAGCGGAGCCTGGCGGGAACCAGGCATTCTGTCCAGAGCTCAGTCTTTCACCCCCGAGCCGAGCTGCTGCCTCCGATCGAGATCAGAGCTGAGATGCATCCCCTCACTGGCCAGAGGAAGGAAACGATTCCCTGGCTACACAGGTCGGTGGTGGTTACAGTGTGGTGGTCACTGCTGCTGCCAGTCAGTCAATTTCAATGCTGACTCAATATTTTCCCTAAATTAACTCAACAGTCAAAAATCCCCTAATCTCAGCACAAACAAGAATGAGCTTCTCATAAAACATGTGCATATGCATATGTGTTTCACATCAGAGCGGCTAATGGTGTCCCCCAGGCCAAATATGGCCTGCAAATGTGTTTTCTGAGGTCCACACTTTCCTCTTTTAAAATGCAAATAGGCTCCCAACACGTAAATGAAGGAAATTTCACCTAAAAATAAACATTTCCAGTTTCTCTTGAAAGATGGCGCCCACACTGGTCTGGCATTCCCAGGGGTGACATCCACAGTTGCTGGGTGGCGGCTGCCCCCTTCAGCGAGGACACGCACTCCCCAACCTGCCACAGTTCCCACCGGGCCCAAGTCACCCCCGGGGCATTTGGGCTTGTGACTCCTACCCTGTGAGATGAGCCATGAAGACACAGTCTGACCTCCTCTCTGGAGAGTCACGGGTTAATGTTAGTCACTGTCACCCAGGAAAGCTTCTCCTTTTTCCTCCTGAAGGTGCTCGGAAGCTGTCAGAGCAGCCCTGCTGTCCAGCAGCCTTCCAGCGATGGTGACGGGGGAGTTCTGGGGCACCCCCACCAGAGGACCTGCAGCCCAGAAGTAGTCCAGTCTGGTCATCCGGCCAGAGAGCGGCAGAGCAGCAGGAGACGTATCCAGTCCCTGGCCTGGACACACCCCCAGGATGGAACCGAACTCCAAAATTGGCAATGCCCATTGTGGATCTGAAGGTTCACATTCTCCTCAAATATGCTTCTGAATGTGTTGGTTACACATCAGATTGGTAAATGGAATCACTGCGTAAAGGGATCTGAAGACCCCACTACATAAAGGAAGACATTCGCTCAGTGCACATTTACTTTGTTGAGCTGAATTCTTACTGAATTGCATCCTATCCACTGTGCCTGGTGCACCTTGATATTCATCCATCCATTCATTCATTCATCCAACTATCTAACTTTCTATCTACCTACCCATCCATTTAACTATGCAACCATCTAACCATCTGTCTGTCTGTCCACCCATTCCTCCACCCACCTACCCAACTATGCAACCACTTAACTGTCCATCCATCTAGCCCTCTCTCCATCCACCTACACATCCATGTAACCATGCAACCACCCATCCCCCACCTATCCAACCCTCCATCTATCCATCCAACTACCCACCCATTCAATGGTTATTAGTTGAGAGCCTATTTTGTACCAGGCATGGGGTAAGCACTGAGGAGTCTTCTGTCTAGGTGGAGAACCATATAAGCACTTCAGTGGTTCTGAACCAGGGCATGGCCCACAGACAAGCCGCAGGGTGCTGTGAAGCAGGCTAGTGCTGTGGGCACTGAAGGAGGACTGTGAGCTGGAAGGACTCAAGCTCATGTCCTCACAGTACTCAGTGGCTATTAACAACTCTGAGCCTCTGTGTCCTCACAGGCAAAATGGAGATTGCAAGACCTACCATGTAGGAATTAATGCCACAATGTCACAAAGTCCTTAGCACATGCAGACTGCACTAGACAGATGGTGGCTATGAAACGTGAAATTCCGGAAATCATAGGAGATGTTCCTATTCCCAGTACGCTTAAAGCTTTCATCAAATTCTTAAATCCAAGGCCCTGAAAGGTTAATCATCACAGGCCTAACCACTCGTTTTGCAAATTTGGGGTTCACTGTAAAATGTGGGGCCCATTAGATCTAAATGGCACCCCTCCCCACCCCAACTCCATTTCTTTCTGCTGAGATGCCCAGCTGTTAGTTCTGTTCAAGAAATTATCTGCGGCATAATGAGTTCTTTATTAGTCTACTCATCTACCTTCTTTCCTCTATTTTCTAAAATCCCTTTGGAAAGTGGCCCCCTGGCAGTTTCAAAGACCGAGCAGACGAACGTGCTGTCGTATCTCAGGAAGCCAAGCGCAGCCCTCTGAGATTTCTCATCGTGCAATTGAGCTGGTGCTGGGAGAACGTTCTGTGCTTTCCTGGTGGAGGCTGTTCATTAATGAGGAGCCTTCGACTCGAGACTTCCCCGGCTCTCAGTGCAGCTGGGCCCCACCAGGCTGCACCTCCCAAGTCTGAGAGCTCAGGCCCCGGCCCTCCTCAGCCGAGGGAGGAAGATCTGAGCCTCCTTCCCCCACACCCTGTTCCACCCCAACAGAGACCCCAGCTCCCGACGCGCCCAACCTAAAACCCCAAATTCCTCAGCAGGTCCGACAGCTCAAGCCCTGCAGGCTTCTAGAAGAAAGACAAGTAGATTTCAAGTGTCCCTGTCCCCCTTGGATTGCAGTTATGCTGCACCGTTTCAGGACACGGACAGGGTTTATTAAACCTGAGCACACAGAAGCCTGTTCTGTCCCCGGCCGGCAGTGAAAATCCACCTCCTGCTGGCTCTCCACCTGTAGACGTGAGGCAAGGTCAGAGGGAAGACATGGTGGGAGGACACACAGCCCTATAAGTGCCACGCTGTCCGTCAGCGCCCTGATCTCAGGCTGGCGCTGCTCTAACTGCGACCCAACTAGCTCAAAACCGCCAGTGGATTCTCTTCTACGCGGTCCATATGCTCCTTGTGCCAGCTCACCTATGCTCGGGGATTTAACCACCGCAAAAAGTGCCAGGGACCTGGATGTACCAGATACACCGCCAACTTTGAGTCCAAGTCCAGAACCTTCTTCCTGCGTCTCCCTTCCTTCTTCCTGTCTCCCCTGCCCCAGTGCAGGGCGGCAGAATCCACCCCAGCTGGGCATCTCCTCAAGCCTTGACCCCGAGTCCTGCTCTTCACCATCCCTTTCCCTCTCAAATCCATCCCTCTGCAGCCCCACGGCGGGTGAAGATGTCCACCCGCCCAGACCTCACTCCCCCAACCCAACCCCTGCGTGTAGGCAGAGTGGTCTTCCCTAGACACGCCCTTGCCCTGCCACACCCCTGCTCATGACCCCTCAGGGGCCCTCACTGCTCCTCAGTAAAGGCATACATCTCCATACCCCATTTAACACCGATTTATCGAGCGCCTACTCCATGCATTGGGGAACGTCAGTGAACAAGACGGGCGGGATCCCCGCAACCTAGAGGGGAGACAGACCCTGGAGAGGCAAATGCACGAACACAAGGTCATTCCAGGCAGCTGTCAGTGCCACGAAGAAAACAGAATGGGATGATGTGATGGGGAGTGAGAGGGAGTGAGGCCACGTCACTTGGGGGGGCATCAAGGAAGGTCCCTCTGGGGAGGTGACATTCGAACTGAGCCCTGAATGACCAGAGGCAGCTGTGAGTGGATTGGGAGCATGGAAGGCCCGACCACTTGGCCCTGCCGAGCCCTCCAGCCTTCTCACCCTCACCCCCCACACCTGCCTCCACCCTTAACCCTCAGAGCAACACCACACTCTCCCATGGGCAACACGGTTTCAGGCTTTTGTACTTTTCTGTGCGGCTGCTCTCTGCCTGGGACACCCTCGCGCTCCAGTCTGCCAGGAGAACTGACACCTATCGACCCATCAAAACCGTGCTCCGCGTCACCCACTCTCTGATGCCTGCACCCCAGCTCTGCGGCCCTCCTGCCGAATTAACCTCTCCCAGACCCTCCACTTCTGTAGCTGGCTCACAGTCTATCTTTGTACATAGACAGTCCCCAAGTTACGATGGTTCGACTTATGATATTTTGACTTTAGGATAGTTCAAAAGTGATACGCATTCAGTAGAAACCACACTTCAAATTCTGAATTTTGCTCTTCGATCCTCTTGCATAACGCGGGGCAGCAGCAGCCCCGCAGCTCCCAGTCAGCCCCGCGATCACGAGGGTGAACAACTGATACACTTACAACCATTCTGCACCCGGACAACCATGCTGTTCTTCACTTGCAGTACAGTATTCAATCAATTAGAGGCAATATTTGACACTTTATTATATAATAGGCTTTATGTTAGATGATTCTGCCCAACTGTAACCTAACGTAAGTGTTCTGAGCACGTTTAAGGCAGGCGAGGCTAAGCTAGGATGTTCGGGAGGTTAGGTGGATTAAACACATTTTCGACTTAAGGATATTTTCAATTTACAGTGGGTTTATCAGGATGTAATCCCATCGTAAGTCGAGAAAGATTTGTATTTTATGACATGCAATGATTCATTACACATCTCTGAGCATGTCTTCTCATCTCTGCACCCCAGCACCTACCACCTGCACGTTGCAAGAAACTGAAATTTCTGTGACTGGGGGGTGTGCACCCTGGCAGATGTATGAGGGGACTTGATGCTATGGGAGAAATCAGGTCTGTTTTCCTACAATCTCAACTCTTCCCTGTAAGTAATTGGAAACATTACCTTATATCACAGCAGCCAAGGATAAACCGTGGGGTAGGAGGCAAAATCTACAAGAATTTTTAAGGATGACAATAATAATTGTTGTAAGAGCGACATTCGGTGCTGGCTGTGCGGCTGGCCTATTCTAGGAGTGTCTGTGCAGGCATTCTCAGCGAGGCTGTGGTGTGGGCATTAAAGGGCTGATCTAAAGACCCAGGCAGTGACACGTGTACAGCATCCTACAGCACAGGGAACGCAGAGCAAAGGTTCCAGGGCTGCTGGTGCTGAAGCAGGCAAAGACTCAGCCTGGCGGGCCTGGACGTTAACCGCTCCATTAATACCACCACGCGCCAGAAACCAGACGTTAGCCATCGTGTGTCAGTCACCTTCTGCACTTGTGGCAAGAGGAGAGCGTGACGCCAGGCATCAGGCGGCGAGGCCAAGTGGTTAGGGGCAAGGCTCTGGGACCTACAGTCTACCTGCTCACTAACCGTGAGACGCTGGGGCACAACTTCACCTCTCTGTGCCGAGAGCGGGGATGACAGTCCCCGCCCAGGACCGCAGTCACACTTGCAAAGCAATCAGCTGGATGCCCCGCCAGCAGTCAGGGCTCAATCTTTCCAATTCGCTGCTGCTGCTGTTGATGTTGTCATGAAATCTAGCATCAGAAGCTGGTGCTCCCCCTCCACCCGTCTCAAATTTCCCAAAGGGCACTCCCGCAGAAGTGAGAGTCACTGTCCACACAGGTTCAGGTAGAAACCCAGCGCAGGACAAAGGCCTGGGGAGACCAAGCTCACCCCAGGGTGGCTCAGCACGATTTCCGCTTGACGGCCTGAACGGCAGCTTCTAGGGGAACGCCCGGGGCCTAAAACAGAGCTGCCTCCCTGCAGCACATCCGGAGGACGGAGAGGCTCTGCACTCGGCTGACGCGCTGTGTCCTGCTCCTTTGCTCCCACAGACAGCAGGGCGCGGCTGCGGGGCTGAGGCCACACCATGGCTTTGTCCCCACGAGGCCATGAATCACAGGAGGCGCAGGGAAGGTGGAGGGAGAAGACAGCACCCAGGCCTCGGGCCACGTGCGCTCTGGGCACTCTGTGTCCACGGCACCGGCCAAGATGCAGAGGGGCAGGAACTGTTAGGACTCCCACGAGGTAGGGGGAAGAGGCTGGAATGAACGACCTACCCACGGCCACACAGCCCAGCAGAGCCCAGGTCAGCCTGACTCCGGGAACCCTGCTCTGGGGCAGGGCTGGATCCTGAACCCCACACAGGAGTGGCTGACTTGTGCCAAGTCATTAACATTTGCTCCCTCTGCTTCCGCTCAGGTCGGGTGTGACGGTTCGACCTCATTGGCTTGAGGTGTGTGATGTGCTGGGAACAGTGTCTCTGGGCAGAAGCAGCCCAGGGGCATCTGGTACTCATGGGACTATCCATCTCTCTCCACGGTCCCGAAAGCCAAGAACCAGGAAAGATGTGGAAAGTCAATCGGTCCATGCGTCTGCTCCTGGAGCGGCCTCACCAACCACCCCCCACCAACAGCAGAACAGAACCTGCTGACTGTGTGTGAGCAAAACTCATCACTGTCTCCTCTAGGACTAGACGTTAACCACCACAACGCTCTCCTTCCCCTTCCCCTTCTTTTCCTTCTTCTAAATTCCTTAACATCAACTCCCAGAAGTGGAATGTTCAGTTAAAATGTGCAAATTGTCACCCTGGCTCTGCACACGCACTGCTCAACTATTTTTGAGTCCCGGGGCTGCCGGCAGTGGGATGGGCATGTAAACCACCACCTCACCAAGGCTGGGTATTATTATTCAGTTCATTGTTATTCACATTAATAATCATATTATTAAAAAGTAATACTTAAAAATAATATTATTTAAAAGTGTTACTGTCATTTTAATTAGGGATGAAATGTTCTTTGTTATCATGAATTTTTATGTCTGCAGTTACCAGTGAGGCTGAATTATTTTCCATATATTTGTTTGGAAATTTTGCCCCCTCCCTCCTGAGCCATGCATTCTGGGTTTTACCCACCGATCTGGGGGGGTCCTGCTGTATTCTCTGACAACTGGTCTTCAGTCTTGAACAACGACATTGTCTCATTCAATGCATTTTTTTCTCCTCCTCCCTCTCTCCTCTTTTTTCATTTCCAGAAATGCTGCTTATGTAAATAACCCATAAAAAGAAAAAAAACACTGACGTGTGAAAATGAGCATTGTGGTTTTATTTTAAAAGTAAAGATTTTGAGGCAAACTAGAACTCTACTGATGGCAGGAGGGAAAAGCAAAGCTGGCAGATGTGTCTCCTTCTTAGATACTAAATACTGCTGAAGATACTAAATATCTTCAATCTAAGATACCTCTAAGATACTAAATGTTAAAAAGGAACAATTGAATGCCGCGTTGCAGTATGGAAAACCCTTCTGACATGATGTTAGGTGGCAAAATCTCATGTATGCTAAGAGGGCCTCCATAAAAAAGACATTTTTATTTACATTTTTCTAGTTAAAATCTAGAAATGCATTTGAAATCATGTATAGAAAAATATACCCCATAAAGATAAAATGAAAAGTTGAGGAAACTGAGGCAAAGGGCATACAACAGAAGGTCAAACACAGACATACACCCCAAATGATACAACACCCTTGCCACAGATAACTGCACACTTGGTTCTGAGCTTCCTGGTTGCCAAAGCAAAAAGGGAAACACAATTAATTGCAAAATGTACATTCTCCTTAAGATACTAACAGGCAGCTGTTACACAGAAGCACAGCTTATTTTGATCCTGAGGCCTCAGAGGTCAGTCTTCCAAAGGTCCTGAGGAAGGGGACACAGTGTAGCATAACATGCAGTGACACTTGGGAGAGAGGGGCTCTGTTAAAATATAGATTCCTATTCAAGAGATCTGGAGTGAGGCCTGGGAATCTGTGTTTCCATAAAGCTCCCTGGTGATTTGGATGCATAGGCAGATGTGGGAACTGGCGTGGACTGGATGACCAATCACCCAGCCCTTGTTTCCTGCTGTGTGAGCATGGGCAAGTGACTGTACCGTTTGGAGGCAGTTTTCCTCATCTGAGAAACAGGACCATTAATAGTACCGACCCCAGACAGCTCTTGCGAGACTCAAGGACATAGTATGCGTGAAGCACTCAGCAGGAAGCTGCTATATAGAAGACACCGAGTAAATGCTGGCAACAACCATTATGCATAACTACGCTTCTCTGTCCCGCACCCTGGACGATGCCCCCGGGACTGGATTCCAGTCACTCAGGATGAGGGGGGCGCCCACCCAGCACCACAGGTGGAGAGGAGGGAAATCAGCAAATATTTATCAATATCCGTCTGTTATTACGCAATCCCCCACCCCTTGCAATAGAGCTTCAACACTTGGGAAAGGAGTGGCTTCCTTTCCAGCAATTAAAAGTCATTACTTTCTGCTAAGCCCCCCAAAAGCAAGGTTTCTGTATTTTCAAAACTCTGTGCGCACCGAACTGAGACCCTGCACGGTGCCCCGCCTCTCCTCGCAGCTTCAGCAGGAAGAAAGTACCAAGGCTAATGCTCGGGTCCAGCCGCCCCCACAATTAAGCTGCGCCAGTCTCCATCCCTAGCCTTAAAAGCATCAAGCACCCGCCTTACAATTCTGCAGATTTCAAGGCGAGTAAGGCAGTGGGAGCAGTGGTGCACAACATTTTTTTTTCCCGGGAACTTGTGTTTTCCTGGAGGCCCGAGTGGCAGCAGCCTGTTCTGGATGCGGCAGAACAAAATGTACAAAGGGACCAGCTCGAGGATCATTTAATGCCTATGTTAACATGCTAAGTACCAACTCCTGAAGGACGCCACCAAGCCTTAATCAGCTCCTCACGCTGCGGTCCCAGGGTGGAAGACCCCCCAAGGGACAGTTAATAGAAGGTTCGTGCATCACTCAGACGGCGCCTGCCCAGCTCCTCGGTCTCCAGGAAAATTACACAACAGTCACAAAGAAGAACAATCATCATACCATCAACAACGACGCCAACACCACTACTGGGCCTGCTAGCTTCTTAGGCCTCCAGGTGCTGTCTATACAGCAGACAGAGCTCACCTAATCCTCACACAAGGCCTGCTGCCCAGTCCCCCTGCACAGGGGACAAGCAGCTCAGGAGTGTGCCCAGTGTGCCCATAACAGCAGCAGCTCCATCCCTCTGAGCAGCTCCTGCTGGGAACACGTTTTTATGTGTTTTTACAGGGACTAACCTGGAACCTTCCAAAGGGCCCCAGGAGGAACGTGCTGCTGCTGTCTCCATGTCTTAAACCAGGAGGGAGATTCAGAGATGGCGGTGCTTGCCCCAACTCACACGGCAGTAACGGGGAGGCCGGGATTCCAACTGGCCTGTCTACGTTTCTCCAAAGCCTGCGCTCGACCAAGAACCTCCTTCTGGATATTTCCACTAACTCCCCACTGCTCCAGGTTGGGGCATTCTGCATCATCTCCCACTGCCCCCCACCAGAGCACAGGCAGGAAGTACTTTGCACCCAGAGGCCCAGTGTGTTGGCTGGAGGCCTGAATGTGCTCTGATGGAAGCCAAGCCAACATAAGAAAATGCAAAGCTGTGACCAAGATAAACGAGCCACAGCAGAGCCTTCCCTTCCAGAATATGCCTCACAGAGGCCCAGGCTTGGTGATATACGGGGCACCCATCTGCTTCCTCCCCACCTCCCCCCAAGCTGTGGGCTGTTGGCAAGTTCCTTCACCTCTCTGAAGGATTAGTTTTCTCATCTGTAAAATGGAGATGATGATAACACCGCCCTTATTGGGTTCCTGTGAGGATTAAATTAAATGAGGGAAAGTAAGCAAAACTTAGTGCATGGGGTTGGCACCTAAGAAATGAACGCTCTCAGGCATCCTAATTGCCAGGTCCCCTTAACTGATGTGTGCACGATAGGACGGAAACAATACGATCTGTGCCCTTGTGCGTAATCTCCAGAACATGCCTACTGTGTGAAGCTCGGGAACTGTGGATCTTTCCTCCGCCAATTTATTTGCACGCAGTTTACAGGTAAGCGGGGCTCATACAGAAGGATGACCCGGACTTCACTCTATTCCCCAGACCCAGCACACGGTGTGTGTCAGGGGTGAGGGGTAGGTGGAGACAGGGACCACTTCATCCAGAAAGGCCCAGGAGCACCCAGAAGATAAAATATGAAGAGTCTGGAAATGAAAAAACAAACAAAAAAAAAACCAACTGCACTTCAGGGTACGGTGGATGGCATGTTGCCATGGCAACAGAGGCTGAATTATTCAGCAAGTGACAGCAGAAGCATCTCTAAAGGGAGGTGAAGCAAAGACAAAGGGATCCAATTAAACCACTTCTGTAGGGGAAACAAACTGGGCGGCCGGAAGCCTACGTCTGACCTCCCGGGATGCGGTTTCTCAATTGCTGTTCCTCTGTGTCTAATTCTGGGGGATGCTTTTCCATTTTTAAACATGGTGACAAATATCCATGGTTTAAAATTAGTTACAGAGTCAGTGAGTAATGGAGTAAACCCAGTCCAGAGCCTGTTTTGGGGCCTCTTACTTAGGGGGCCTTGGAGGCCCTGGGGCATGGTTTCTCGGCATCCATTTTTCCCACCTGCCCTCTGCACCTGGAGGCAGTGGTGGGGCCCCAGACTCTCTTACTGTGAGCATCACCACCATAATTTTGTCCTATTTTTGAATCACACATACTATCAGTGTTTACTTACTATTTTTTTCTTTAAATTAATTCACTTAATACTCTATTTTGAAGAACTTGGTTTGTTTATCAAATAGAAACCACTATCAATTGGCAGAATTTTAGACAGCAGTTGCAAAAATAATAGGTGTAAATATAATTTTTTGACCTCTGGGTAGGGAAGGATTTTTTAAACACAGCACAAATAGTATGAACCATAAAGTATATCAGAGGTCGGCAAACTTTGTCCCACGGGCTGCTGCCTATGTTTGTGAATAAAGTTTTATTGGCACACAGCCATGCCCATTCATCACATATCGGCCACGGGCACATTAGTGCTACAATAGCAGAGCTGTGAGTTCCAACAGACACCGTCAGGTCCACAAAGCCAAAAACATTCACCATCTGGCCCTTCACAAAAAAGCCTGCTGGCGCCTGGAGTATATGATTGGTAATCTGACGATCTTAAAAATGAAAAACTTCTGTACAGCAGGAACAAAATGAAAACACAAGCCCCAAACAGGGAGAAGGGCTGTGTAACTCACAAAACTGGGAAAGGATTGGAGGCCACAATTTCCAAAGTAAACTCCTAAAATCATTAGGATAAAGAAAACTGCAGGTAAAGTGCACGTAAAGAAAAAACCAAAAAGCTGATAAACACTGAAAAGAATGTTCACTCTTACTAGAAATACGAGAAATAAAAACCAAACTTCGTGCGATCGCACATCCCATCAATGAGACCGGCAGCAATGAACGCCGAGCTTGACCAATTCACAAATTCCCTTTGCCACAGTGACTGGTTCACGGATGTGCCAGGATCCAAACGAGCAATTAGCCTCTTCCATCCCCTTGATCATCCCCTTGATCAAGGTGACTGGTTCAGGAATGGGTACCTGACCCAAGGCAAACCAATGAGACTCAACCTGGGGCTTTTCCTGAGTTGGAGGAAGAAGACCTTGTCTTTTAGCTGCTCCTGCAGAGATGTAAGCCTGGAGCTTCTTGGGCCAGGATGTGGAGTGAGATGGCCAGAGAATAAATCCACACAGAGCACAGAAGAGTTAAGAAACAGAAACAGACCAACTCCTTTCAATGCCATGTGAGCACCTAGATCCAGCCATGCCTGCAGCACACTCAGATGCTGTAAGCCCCACGAGGGCAGACAGCACCGTTATCTTGTTCATGGTGGTAACTAGTATCCCGCATAGTGTCTGGTACGTCGTAGGTATTCAGCAAAGAGCTGTTGAAAATACAACTGGATGAATATGGCCTGTCTACCAATGAAAAGAAAGGAGAAGTTTGCAAAGAGATGGAGGGGGCAGAGAGAGGATCGAGAGCGATCATCCTATCACAACTCCAGCAGGTGAGCAGGACGCTTTATTAACAAGGTGCCTTCTCCCTGTGGCTTCTCATCTGAGCCTCAGAACACCCCGACGGATGAGAGGAAGGGAGTCTCTTCTCCTTTATTCAAAAAGAACATGTACCTAGAACCTCAGACCACAGTCCAGTGGCTATCATCGGTCAGGATGAGGCAACGCTGACCTAAAGGGAAATGAACACCATCTGCTCCCAGGGCTCTGCGGACCCAGACGCTTCCCTCGCAGCAACGCTCCACAGTGACGGCAGCGTGGGAAGCACTGATTCTCCCCTGCTCTTCGTTTTACGTGCTGGGAACTGGACGTCCAGAGAGAGGCAGGGCCCTGCCTGTGGTCAGTCAGTGCTGGGCCTGCCCACCTGGCCAGGAGCCGGATCACGGCAGCCTGTGGTCAGAGCAGGGCTGGGAGCCTCCCTCACAGGCGGAGGCTGTCAGGGAGACCCTGAAGTGATAGCCGTCAAAGTCCTGATCGTGGTGGTGGCACCGAGTCCCTCACGTCATCCCAGGACGATGAGGTCTCCTCGTCACCTCCCCACCCACAGTCTGACATTCCTTCCACTGCTCAAGTAACTCCCCAGAGGTCCAAGAACTGCCCCCCCTCACTGTGGGCGAGGTCTGGGCACGTGGGTCTGGGTGGACAACCCACAGCCCACCAAGAACACCTCCAGCCGCAGCTGAGGCCAGGGCCAACGCTGGGCTTGGTACACCCCATGTGGCCGTGAATGTGGCCGTCCCAGCGCCCTCAGGTTTCCCTGCACTCCAGCTCGGGCCCCCAGCACAGCTTCATGACCACAGCTGCACTCCCCAGGAGGGGCCCTGACATGCGTCTGTGATGCCCTGGGAGGAGAGGCCTCCTGGTTGCACACACCAGGACAAAGACACGCTGTCCCCTCCCGCAGAGCTGCACCATCGCATTAAAGGCTCGGACGAGTGCAGTGGCAAATAACCACTTGTGTCATGGTTTCCCAAACTTACCTGGTCGCGGAGAACTCGCATACACCTCACGCCTGTCATCTTTTCAGGGGACCTCTGAGGGATCACGCCAGTGACAGGGGCTGACCTGAGTCTCGGGTGTCCCTGTCCTGCCTCACCCTGTGCACTGTCCTGGGATGTGCATGCCTGAGGTCAAGCCTCCTCTTCCTCTGTGACTGTCGGATCCCTTCTGAGGGATGGAGGCACCATGTTTCCCGCTCTCCCTCCCACAGCGTTTACTGAGCATCTTGTCTGTACCGAGCTCCTGAGTGGGTTCAGCCACACAGCACGAGGCCTGAGGCAGCCGCTGCTCTCCAGGGATGCACGAGCTAATGGGAGGGGTCTCCTTCATCACCCATGGCGGTACCTCTAGCAACTGCAACAGCGTCTGCTCCCATATGAGTGAAACACACATGTCGCATGACAACGTTTTGGTCAACGACGGATGGATGGCATACACCACGGTGGTCCCAGAAGATTAGTACCACAGAGCCTTGGTGCGAGCAGGCTGTACCACCCAGGTTTGTGTGAGTACACTCTATGATATTCACACAACAACAGAATCGCCTAACAACGCATTTCTCAGAATGTGTCCCCATTGTTAAGAGACATGTGACTGTAAGTACTGAATGACCAGACAGAGTGACAAACGCTTGACGGTCTGACAGTCTCGCTCCAATGTGAGGACGTTCCCTCAACCCGTCAATATCAGGGAATTGGCTAAAATGCCCCCCCCTGCCCCGCCCAGACAGTGAACTGTGGGTCTGGGTGGGGCTCAGCAATCTGTATTTTAAAAAGCTTCTCCGTGGGAGCCCTCCTCTGGGTTCGGGAGCCCCTGGTCACCACCAGGCACGGTGACAGTGATCTGTGCCTCGGGCAGCCTCGGCCACACAGCTTAGAGCTGACGTAGGAAGAGGGGCTGCGGGAACCCGGCTGCCAGCCTCACCAGCCAAACGGTGACTCCCTGAGCACCTACCGCATGGCAGGGGCTCTGCAACACACCTTCCTTCAGGACCTCCCCGAAAACTCACAATGACCTTGAACATGTCGGCACCCCACTTTACAGATGAGAAAACCAAGAGGAGGGGTAAGGTCACTTGCCCAAGGTCACCCAGCACGTCAGCACAGAGCGGGGATTCAAACCCAGGTCTGTGAGATTCCAAGCCCTCCACGACACCGCTCGGGACCCCCACGGCCTGCGGGCATGTGTGCCTCGCCGAACCCGCCCCTCTGCCATGAGCCTGGCAGCTGGTATCACCCCATTTTACAGGCAAGACACCCGAGGCCCCTGAGAATCACAGGCCCTGGGGTCTGGGCTTCTGCACACACTCACTGCCTTCCACCCTGGGCGGGGCAGGGGTGAGAACACTGAGGCCCAGGCCCCCTGGCAGGGAGCAGGAACCAGGCCCACCACCTGGGAGGAATAGCCCTGCGCCTCAGGCAGAAGAAAGACTGCCCAGAGGAGAAGTCCAAGGGACCTTCAGATCAGTGATTCTGACCTGCGATTCCGTCCCCCCAGGGGACACTTGGCAACGACTGGAGACATTTTTAGTTGTCACAGCTGCGGGCAGGGTGCTATGAGCATCTCGAGGGTAGAGCCCAGGGACGCTACTGAATGTCTTACCATGCACAGGACGGCCGCACAGGACAGTTATCCGGCCCCACATGTCAAGAGTGACCGAGTTGAGAGACCCTGCTCCAGACCCTCACTGCTCCCAGCGTGGCCCACAGACAGCAGCACTGGCGTTCCCCGGGAGCCTGTCCACACACGGACCCTCAGGCCCCACCACAGACCTGCTGAATCAGAATGTGCATTTCACAAGGTCCCTCCAGGTGACCTGGATGCAGGCGACAGGGAGGAGCGCTGACCAAGAGCACATCCACGGGACTCAGGGACAGCGCTGCTCTCGGGGCAGGCCAGCTCACCTTCAGGGCGCCATCTCTCCCTGCCGTGCAGGGCCTGCTTCTGGGGTTTAAAGAGGGAAGTGGAGGGCCGGAGAGTATCCAGGACACCGGTCCCCCCAAGCCCAGTCCTGCACGGACAGACTCATACCCCACAAGCAGGAAGAGGGAGGTGGGGAAGATCCCAGCCTGAGGGTGGCTGTGTGCCAGGATCACGTGCCCCAACCCCGTTAATATTTCTTCTCCCAACACCCACACACGAAACTTGGGGCTACCGTCTGGCCCCACTCTTTGGGGATCAGGGGAAACGGAGATGCTCCCTACTGAAGGGTCTGCTTCCCCTTCTAAAAGCCTGCTGGCGCATGCTCAGCCGCTCTCAGCTGTCTTTGTGGCAGGAATGCTGGTGAGGGCTGGGAGGCAGAAGAGGCTCTGGGTTCCGGACCCCAGCTCCTCTGGTTCTGGAAAAGCAACCTAGAGGGTCGTCAACACTTGAAAGCCGCCAGATTTTATGTTCCTGCCCCTCACTCACTGTCAAGGCATCCATGTCAGGGCATGACCGGATCCCGACAGAGCTGGGCCATGGAGACGCACAGCTCGGCGTGGTCCTGTCCCGTAGCACAGCAGATCCTAGCCAGTGACCGCCTGGGGGACCCTCGGGGGCTGTAAGGCAGAGGGCGCTCCCTCGTAGCTCTGGGTCACAGCCAGGCAGCAGATGGGTTTGACTTGGTGCACATGTAGTCCCCCCTTAATACACCGACTTCCAGCTTTTCTTGAAAAACTTAGAGGATTTGGCAATACTGGGTGCACACTCTTGCAGGAAAATGATCAGGTGGAAGTAAATAGGGACTTTCCCCCCACCTAGCCCCTGACAAGGCATGTCGTCACCACTCTGCCACTGTCCCTCCCAACCGCAACCCCTTCACTCCTTTGGGCACCTCGCTTGGCTTCTATAGAACAGTGTTCTCCACAGGGGTGATGTGCCCCACAGGGGGCATTTGGCAATGTCTGGGGACAGCGTGGGTTGTCACAGGGGGATGTAACATGCAGAGGCCAAGGATGCTGCTAAGCATCCGACAGTGCACCAGACGGCCCCCACGACAGAGACCTATCTGGTCCCAAGCGCTGACAGCAGCGAGGGTGAGAAACACTGCTGCACGCACGGCGTCTGGGAGCGCTGGGAGAGCGCAGCGGGGGAAGGCGAGGCCTCAGAGGGGTTCGGCCGCCAGGCTGGGACACGGCCTTCACTCGTGTCTACACACTGCTACTTACTTGGAGAGTTTCATTTCAATCTGCTGCCGAATTTCCTGCCTTTCTTCATCAGTCCTCCTGGGGAAAATATTCCGGTCTTCCAATTCCTGCTTGCTGGGCCGGTTCCTCAGTTTCACCGCCAAGAGCTCCTTCTTGCATTTCCTGGGCAGTGTTCCTGGGGGAGCCGTCGGAGGGAGGGAGAGAGAAGGCAAGAACACCGGTGTTAGTGTGGCGCTGGCTGGTCAATGCAGCCGCCCACCTGCTGCAGGAAGGACAGTGGACCAGAGCGGCGGTGCCTTCCCGCAGACGGTGGGCCACGCAGGGCGAGAGAGACGCCACCACCTCCCTTCTCTGAGGCCCCTCACCCGTGGCCACATGTTCCATGGGTGGAGATGGATCATACGTCCCGGGTCTCCAGGGACAGTCCTGGTTGACACTGTTATCCCAGGGTAATTACCAACAGAACCCACTTTTTCTTTCAAAAGTGTCTGAGTTTGGGTCATAACTTACAGTTACTTGACCCGCGGCAGCCCTTGCTCCCATCTCTATGTGGTCCCACTCTCCCGCTGCCCGCTGCCCTCTGGCCACATGCGTCTCCTTTCAGCTCCTAGAGAGTGTCCCACCTCAGAGTCACTGCGCCACATCTTTCCTCTGCCTACCTCCCTGCTCTGCTGGACCGTCCAGGGCTGGCCCTGAACCGTCTCCACAAAGAGGCCCAACGGCCTCCAATCACCATCGCAGGACCCTATCAATTCCTCCTTTATCTGATCTCTTGCTTGTTATTAGTTTCTCATCTGTATCCTCCACTAGACTTTAAATTCAACAACAGTCTGCTGTCCTGGGTCCTAGAATAGTGTTGACGTAGTAGGTTATCAATGAATACTGCTGGGAGAACGAACGGGTGGGTTGATTCAGGGTCTACGAGGCTGAGACTGACCCTTGTATTCTGCATGTCCAGAATCAGCTGAGTGAAAGCAGGGCACAAGTAAGATCTTAGGGAACAAAATGTTTATTTATTTATTTTTTCTTTTATCATTTTTTGTGTGTGTGAGGAAGATCAGCCCTGAGCTAACAACCAATGCCAATCCTCCTCTTTTTTGCTGAGGAAGACTGGCCCTGGGCTAACATACGTGCCCATCTTTCTCCACTTTATATGGGACGCCGCCACAGCATGGCTTGCCAAGCAGTGCATCAATGCGTGCCCGGGATCCGAACCTGCAAACCCTGGGCCGCCGAAGCAGAGCATGTGCTCTTAACTGCTACACCACCGGGCTGGCCCCAACAAAATGTTTAAATTAACCTAAGAGCAGAAATGGGGTTTGGCTGCATTCACGGGCAGAGAAGGGCACTCATCAGAGCGCTAGGGATTGGTGGTGTTCTGGTTAACTGAGCGTTCTGAATAACGGAGTCCCGACCCGCCCCTGGCAATTGCAGATGGTGACTGCAGGCAGGTAACCACAGAGTACAGTGCAGACTGCGGTTCTGAGTGTGTGGTTTTGCAGTTTTACTAGGGCATCGATTTAAATCCTGGGGGCTCAGACCATCAGCCAACACGGTCACCCCCACAGATGGAGGCAAACTTTATTTCTTAAGAAAAATGGCTCCCAAAGAAAGTCAACTCCTAGTGTGGAAATGGAAACAAAGGAAGAAATAAGTCTAATAACATGATAGTTTAACAGAAGTTTGGGAGAAAGCAAGACAGAAAAAGTTGAATTCAGCTGAGGCTTGAATTTCTAATATGAACTTGTTTGCTATGTTTTATAGAGAAAGAGAAAAACAATGACTCCAGCCTGAGTTGGTTTTAATAGCTTTATAAATGACTAGAGTCCTGTAGTTATAGAATCATAAAGAGCCTCAAGGAGTCACATACATTTTTAAGTTGGTCTTTACAGCGTGTTCTGGGGGAAACTGAAAGCTAGAGTGGCATTTACGAATTGAGGGAGTCTCAAAGGTCTCCAGACCAATCCTTCGTGAATGTCAAGGGCCTAATACAAGGCAAGAAGGGATTGCCATTTTCAGAGAACCAGAATATGCTTAACCATAAAACTACACTGAATGTGGTTTAATCGTGTTAGCTTTTGATCAAGTCTTTAAGCCTGGTGCAAATGTCTCAAGCTTGTCATTACAAATTTTAATTATATTTTTTCCTTAACTGAGAAAAAGAGCCCTTCATCAGATTTCTAGATGTAAATGAGAATTCGCTCCACACGAAATCTCTGTGCTGGGAGCAAGTCATTCTCCTCTGCTTGTCCATCCCACCTCTGTGCTCACAACCTGGGCACACACACAGTAGGGCCCCAACAAAGACTTACGGGCTGACGTCAGGTCTTCCCCAAGGTATCAGGAGGTAACCAGGGTTCGCAACTTAAAAGTCAGAAAGGGAAATTTCCAGACAAATAGCCTAAAATGAGGGCTTTTCATGAATGAGTGGCGCGTCTATACAACTGTCAGAATTAATCTGAGAGAGCACGCGTTGCCCGAGTACGCTGGCTAACCTGAGCGGGTGTGAGGCTGGGAAACAGAGGCCGGGAAACCCTTCTATCCAGCGTGGGGAGCAAGCGATCCTCCCCCAGAGCCCCCAACACGCTCACTTTCCTATCTTTTGACCCAGAAATCCCAATTTTGGGAGTCTGCCTCCCACAACGAAGGGAACAAGCACATAAAAACACACAAAAGGGTGTCCATCCAGCCCTAGTTATGCAAGTAAGAAATTAAACATAGCCTAACTATCCAACTTGCTAAATTATGGTGCTTCTATACCATCTGCATATTGTGAACCTAATAAAAATGATGGCGTGTGTGTTACTGAGGAACAAAAAAACATTCATGATACGTCGCTAAGAAAAGCAACTTAGAAAAGTAGTATGCATGTTATACACAGAAACATATTCATGTGTGTGTGTCTAATTTTGTAAGTGTATACAATCTTATTATCAATTGGCAGGGAAATGCCAGGAATCGATCGTTTTACTTATTAATTTTGGTTTTCTGTATTTTATTTTTTATCATAAACATAGTTCTTTATATAAAAATAAATAATTGTTTAAAAATAAAGAACTTTGTCAGTGACATTGGCGAAGATGGCGGAAAATTCTCTCCTTCATAAAAGCAACAAGAAAACTGGCAAAAATGGTCGGTATCAACTTTTTCAGAACTCTGTAAATTAACCAAATGGCTATAGCAACGCAGAGAGTGTTTATCCAAGAAAAACTGGCTGACTCTCGGTGAGAATGTTTTACTCTGTCCAGCCCTGTGCCCCTCTCCAGCTCTGCAGCAGCCTTGAAACACAATAGCTTGCATTCTGGATGAAGGCCAGCCGCCTGGCAGCCACTGAGGGAGCAGATGGGCCTCCTTCCCAAAGCACTGTCACCATTTGACCTGTCTGCTGGCTCCCTGAAGTCCCCACTCGCAAGGCTGTCTGTGTTGGCTCTGACGCAGAGCTGGCCCTGCCTTTTCCCCAGGGTGCATTTGTCAACAACAATATTGTCTTTCCAAGTGCAAGACTTGTTTATCTTCAGATCGGTCCTGCTTGATGGCCTGTGGAGCTCCCTAGGGGCAAAAGCCAATAAAAATCAATGCCTACGCCAGAAAATTAAGTAAATTAAAAGTAAAACCCTGATGTAAGCAGATCCAGTCCAACCCCAGCAAAGGTCGGGGGTGCCTTTCCAATGCACGGCTGACAGACGGAGCTTAGGAGGCAGGATGGGCAAGGCCAGCTCTTTCTCCCCAGTTACCAGGGTAGCCCAGACAGCCGCCGAATGGCAAAGCTCCGGGCTCCCCCTCACCACGCAGGGGGCAGCCTCCCGTGCTTGGTGCACATTGACACACCAGCACGGGTGGGACTCAGAACAGTCACCCAGCCCCGTCTTAGCAGCTCCCATGATCTACCCCAGTGGAGCAAAGGATGCTCATGGAGGATCTCAGGCTGTCAATCACTCCCTTCTTTGTAGAAGACTCTTTGTTCTCCCTGCAAGTCACCACACTAGCCTGCGATCCTCCCACCTCGATGGCCACGTCTCAGTCTCCTCGATGCTTCCTCGTCATCCCCCCACCTCGAAATGTGGGTGTGCCCCAGGACTCAATCCTCAAACCCCTCTGTCTGCACTTGCTTCCTACATGACCTCCTCTGTCCCAGGACACTAAGGGCCAAATGCTAATGGCTCGGGATCTCCCTCTCCAGCCACTCCCTCTCCCTGAACTCTAGGTTTGCATATTCAGCTCCCTTCTGGGGTCTCCACCTGCCCCTATCAGGCATCTCAATCTCAGCAAGTCCACAACCAAGCTCCTGTTTTCCTGCTGAAGAGCCGAGAAGTTAAGTGACAGAACCAAGATCTGAACCCAGGCCCGACCCCAGAGTCCATGCTCTTAACCCTGACATTCACGGATCTGCTCAGTTCAGTAGGCACCCACCATACACCTGGCCCTGAAGAGCAGAAATGAGGACCATGTGCCCCGCTGGGCCCGCTCAGCTGAAGGAGGGAGAAGGGAAGACAGGCACCGGTAATGACCTGAAACACACCACGTGTGTTTCTGTCTATTGTGCATCTTCACAACGTATCCTAATTATCTGTTTGTGTGGCTCTTTCCCTAACCATACTCATTATAAGAACTTGAAACACATCACTCAATGGAGAAAAACAAATCTGGTGAGCATCCATGGAGAGGACTCTGCCTTGTTCCCTTGTTTCCACACACAAACTCGGAAAATGTCTGAATTATGCAGGGCAGGGCAGAGTCAGTAACCCACACCAGGAAGAGTGTGTGAGGTCGAGATGAATGAAGGATTTCTGAAGGAAGCAGCATCCGAGCTGGACCCTGAAAGGTGAGACGGATTCACACCGAGGGACACGCAGCATCAGAACCTGACTTGGTTCCGTAGAAACTTGGAAACTGAAAACTTGTCTCAGGCTCCAAAGCAAAAGCAACTACATTAATTTCTGCTTCTGAGCAAGATGGAGTACCACGGACTGAATTCTCTTTCCCACTCAAAAATAAAGTCAAAATATACGAAATGATGGTTTTCAGGACACTAGAAAGGACGTGATCCTTGAGAGATGGGACTCAAATAAAGTGAGCCCTAGGCCGCCCAGCTTACTGCCTCTGGAGGGTTTCTAGCTCATGGATGGCAGAGAGGAACCAGGAAGAGCCTGGGAAACTCCCTGAGGTGAGAAGATGAAGTTGAGAGACGAAGGAGACCACGGCAGCTCGAGTCTGCAGGACAGAGAATTGGAGAGGAGACAGTCGCACACAGAGAACCCAACAGTCCTGCAGAGCCAAATGGTGAATTTAAGCCTAAAAACATCAATAACAACATTAAGTGTAAACAGTCTGAATACCCTAATTAAAGGCAAAAATTCTCAGAATGGATAAAAAAGCAAGACCAAACTATATCCTGCCTACAAAACATGCACTTTAAATAAAAGACACAAGTAAATTAAACGTACAAGGGGAAAAGATGTACCATTCTGAGACTAACTGAAAGAAAGCTGAAGGGGTAGGTTAATATTAGGCAAGGTAGAGTTCAGAGCAGAGGACCTCATCGGGGATAAAGAGGGTTGTCTCACAACGACAAAGGGACAACTTCATCAGGAGGGCAGAACAACCCTAAATATTTATGAACCTATTGAGAGGTTCAAATACATAAAGCAAAAACTTATAGAACTGAGGGAAGAAATAGATAAATCTATAATTACAGTTGGAGATTTCAAAACCCCTAAGTAATTGATAGAACACGTGGACAGGAAATGTGTAAGGATATGGAAGACATGAACAACACTTTCAAGCAATTTGATCTGGTTAACATTTATAAAAACACTCTGCCTCACAACAGAAGAACACACATTCTTCCCAAGTGCACATGCAACATTTACCAAGACAGACCACATTCTGGGCGATAAAACACATCTCAACAAATTTAAAAGCACTGAAGTCATACAAAATATGTTCTCTGATCAGAGTGGAATTAAATTGGAAATCAATAACAAAAAGATCTCTAGAAAAACACTCAAATCTTTGGAAACTAAATAAAAAACTTCTGAATAACCTATAGTTCCAAGAAGGAATCAAAAGGGAAATTAGAAAGTATTTTGAAGTAAATAAAAATACAACGTATCAAAATGACATTGAGGCAAAATTTACAGCATTAAATGCCTGTACTAGAAAAGAAGAAAGGTCTCAAACCAATGACCTCAGATTCCATCTTAAGAAACCAGAAAAAGAAGAGCAAATTAAATCCAATGAAGTAGAAAGAAAGGAAGAATGATCAGAGTAGAAGTGAAATCAAAACTAGAAAAACAATAAAGAAAATAATTGAAACCAAAAGCTGGTTCTTTGAGAAGGGCAATAAAATTGATAAAACTCTAGCCAGACATATCAGGTGAGGGACAGACAGACAGACATATCACCAACATCAGGAATTCCACCTGATTCTACATAAACTACCAGGGCCCACTCAAGAAGAAACATATAACCAGAATAGACCCATATCTATTAAAGAAATAGAATTTATAGTTAAAAACCTTCCTCCACATCCCAAAAATTCCTGCAGGCCCAAATGGATGCATTGATGAATTCTATGAAACATGTAAGAATAAATAATATCAGTTCTATACAAATTATTTCAGAACATTAAAAAGAACGGAATTCTTTAAAACTCATGCTATAAGGCTAGAATTTACCGTGGTGTCAAAACCAGAAAAGATATTAGAAGGAAAAAAACCTAAGACTAATAGCCCTCATGAACATGGATGTAAAATTCTAGACAAAATTCTGGCAAATCAAATTTGATAATTTATAAAAATGATAATACATCATGACCACCTGGGGCGCAAGGTGGTTTATCATGTGAAAAGCAATCAATGTAATTTGCCAAATAACAAACTTAAAAAAGTAAAAAACATATGATTACCTCAATAGACCACGCTTTGACTATAGAGTGCTCGCCCTGACTATCAGAGCTGAAAGGGGCCCACCAGGCTCTCCCCAACTCCCCTCACCAGTGAATTAATGAGAGGGACAGTGAAGTTCATGGAGACGTGTGATGTCCCAGGTCACAGCTGACAGCAGAGAGCAAGTTGGCTGCTCTCTGGTTCAGAGAAGTAGGTTCTCTCACTCGGCTACAAAAATAATGCACACTCATTGCAAACAACTTCAGCCTGACAGCAGCACTAAGAGGAGACAGGTCCCCTTTCCCCACTCACATCTCCCCTCCAGGAGAAACCACCACTAATGCTTTGCGACATCCATTTCCCCACCTAGTTCTATACAATGAACAACGTACAGACTCCCACTTAACTCTTACGTGTTACGAAAGTGGGTTCCTACTGCACACAGTAGCCTGCAAGGGGCTGTCTCGCTCACCCCACGTCTGGCTCTGGTTCCAAATCAGGATGAGCTGATCCAGCTCTTTCCTTCGAATGGCTGCAAGTGATCCCGGAGTGGGGATGCCACGTAATCTCATCACCTGTTGATCTGGCCCACCATGAATGGACATCTCGGTTAGTGTTTGTTTCTGCTCTTTTAACCAAAGCTGCAGGGACTGTGCTCATTCCCGTATTTCCCCGCACATACACGAATATTCCCAGCAGCTGGTCCCTGGAGAGGGGAGAATTCCTGAGCCACGGCTGCTGTTCATTGTAGGTTTTCACAGGCACTCCTTTTGCCACTCCACCCTGATTCCTTGGCTCACTGTTGATTCCAGAACTACAGTCTTGGGTGCCCTCTTGGGGAGGAGGAGGAAACGTAAATGGGGTCGTGTATAAATAAGAACATAAGGCTGAGAGGCTCTGGAGTTAAAAATAAACTTGCCATGAGTATCGTTTCCTCAATTAGACACACTTTGGAATTTATCCTAAGGACATAACTACGGAGATGCACAAAGTCTGAGCTACGAGAAGGCGCATCCCCATGTTACCAATGCAGCCGATTCCCATCCCAAACTGCACGTCCAGACTGGCAATCTGGACTCAGGGGGCTCAGGCCGCATGAGTTGATGTGCATGAGGCTTTGGCGTTTGAAGGAAGAGGAGGAACGGATGGGTGCAGGAGAGCAAGGAGGAGGGCAGGGCTTCCCCCGCCTGCCCACGTCCTGGCTGCACAAGCCCCGCATGAGAGCAGCCTGGAGCCTGTCTCGGCACAGGCAGTGACACGCTGGGGCCACCTGTCATCTGCCGTGAAGTTTTCATTTCAGATATTATACTTGTTAATTCTAGAATTTGCATTTGGTTCTCTTTTATAGTTTCTGTTTCTCTGCTAAGATTCTCCATCTGTTCATTCATCTTGTCCTTTAAGATCCTGAACATACTCATAACCACCACGGGTCTATTTTGGTTCTGAACATGGTCCTTTACTCCACGACACGCTCCTCCCTCCTAAGGCTTGGTCTTCCTGGGGTTTCAAGAGACTGTCTGCGGTACTCATCGGGGTCTCTCGATGGTCTGAGTTGGACTAGATCCCCCAGTACCCCTGACCTCTAGTATCACGGTTCAGCTCTCACTCCCACAGGTGACCCTTGCTAAGCCTCGGGGGTCCTGCCAGCACAGGCACACCCCAGCCCTCGGCCAACTGAATCTGCACACAAGTTTCTGGGGCCCCCTTTACACAACTCCCTCTTCTCCAGTCCCCTGTCCTACAATTCCCGCTGCTTCAGCAGTCCAGAAGTGCAACCTCCACCTGCTCATCCCAGTGAGACCACCACCCTGCTTGGAGGCCAGCTCCTTGCACCCCCGCAGGGAGATGCTCCAAGCAGAAAGCCAGACAATCAGTTGTGGGGCTCACTCTGTGTCTCCTGTCTTCCAAGGGTGACAGTCCTGCATTGCTTGCTGTTCAGTGCCCCCAACAGTGGCCTCCTACACTGTGTCCAGTTTCGTAGCTGGTTTTAGGGGGAGGACAGCCGACTTTGCTCTGTCAAGGCTAAAAACAGCAGTGGCTGACCCCTCCTAAAAACAATAGTGACACTGTTATAACTGCTGCTGCCAGACCCTCGGAGTCTTGAGGGCATGGACTCTCCCTGCCCATCTCTCCCCTCCATGCCTGACACATGGTATGTGACCAATATTTTCTGAAGGAATAAATAAGAGTGTGACGGGGGTACGGCAGGGGATTGTTGTGGCTTGAATGTCTGGAAGCATGGCAAGAACATTAACTAAGACTGGGGACCTGGGAGGTTGAGCGGGTTTCCTGGGCAAAGGAATGGCACAGGCTTTGGCTCTTGTGGAGTTGGGGCCTCGACAGGGACACAAGCAATGGACAGATGGATGCACGGGGCTTCTGCATCAGAGAGCCCTGGAGCCAGGGATGAAGATTTGAGACTGTCCACTTATAGGGAGAAGCTGTGGGGACAGCATGTGAGGATGAGCCGGGAGAGGGAGCACGGAGCTGGGAAAGGGAGAGGCAGGGGTGGTGGCACACCCATGTGAGGGGCCGGTCGGGAAGAGAACCATGAGTGGAGAGGGGAGGGAGCCACAGTGAGGGCAGGGAGCCAAGAATGGAGGAGAGGCTGCCAGGGAGCCCAGCCCCTGACCCAGGGGCCTCAGGGAAGGGAAGTCACCCTTCCTCCTGCCTGTCGGGGTTCCTGAATTCCCGCAGCCTGCTGTTCTAAGATCACTGCTCCAACCCTTCCAGGAAACCACACTGTGGGTCAACGCGGCTGCTAAAATCATTTCAGCCTCATCTTTCTCATCAATCCTGTTCAGAAAAAAGACATCGGGCCCCGCACTTTGTAAGAAATCTCAAATAACCTGAAAGGGGAATGCTGAGGCAGGCGTTCTGTGCTGACAACTTTCTCCAGGGAAGGACACACCTTTTGGTATGTACTTCAAATGTGAGCTAGGACTGCAATTTTACTAAATAATTCTCTGGATCCCTGTTAATTCCACATCCCCCAAGTTCTCTGGAATCTGGTTTCTGGAAAAAGCGTTGCTGCCTGTCACCAAAAGGAAAGCCAGGGTGCTCTTCTTTGTCTAGTAGCTGTGTACAGACAGGGAGGGTGTGGAAGTCAGGGCCTGTGTCTGGGGCGCTGAGTTCCAGCCCAGACCCACACACACTGGCCGTAGAGTCCAAACCAGCCATTTAATCTCCTGGGCCTCCATTTTGTCATCTGTGAAATGGGGTGACAGAACCCAGCCCAGGTCACACCACTTCACTCATCGCTGAGGACCTATTATGGTCCCGGGCACTGTCTTGAGTATGATACAGAAGTGAGCCACAGTGCCTGACCCAAAGGAACTAAGAATCTGAGACAGGGACAAAGCACGTCATCTGAAACCTGGCCCCCTCCCAGAGGACGGGAGGTACCTGTGGCCACTCAGCCACCCCAGGCAAAAGAAAGGGTGGCTTTCAGACCAGGGCTCTGCTCCTCCTCTGAGACACAGAGCACCTGGGGTCCCATTACAACGCAGACCCTGATTCAGCACGTCGGGGTGGAACCCGAGACTGCGTTTCTAAGCTCCCAGGGGATGCTGATGCTGCTGGCTGAGGCTTGGGACCCTTCTCTCCTCCTCAGCTCCTCCTGGGCAGGGGTCTCTGGTGCCACTGAGGTCAGCCCCCAAAGATGTCCATGTCCTGATCCCAGAACCTGTGAGTACGTCACCTGACACAGCAAAAGGACTTTGCAGATGTGACTAAGGACCTTGAGATGAGGAGATGATCCTGGATTAACCAGGGGACCCAATGTAATCAACAAGGATCTTTATAAGTGAAAGAGGGAGGCAGGAGAGTCAGCGTCAGAGCGATGTGGTGTGAGCAAGACACCACTAGCCACTGCCAGCTTTGAAGATGGAAGAAGGGGCC
Organism: Ceratotherium simum simum; assembly: GCF_057802395.1. Classification (NCBI taxonomy): domain Eukaryota; kingdom Metazoa; phylum Chordata; class Mammalia; order Perissodactyla; family Rhinocerotidae; genus Ceratotherium; species Ceratotherium simum. The sequence continues at coordinate 4,006,187 of NC_141920.1, forward strand.
AGGAGCCTCCGTGTAGGCAGCACGGAGAGACGGAAAAGGCAAAGAAACAAACTTTCCCCTAGTTCTTAGGAGGAACACAGCCCTGCTGACAGCTTTATTTTATCCCAGTGAGACTCTCCAGGATTATAAAATTATAAATTTGTCTTGTTTTAAGCCACCAAGTTTGTGGCAATTTGTAACAGCAGCAAGAAAGACTATTACAGTCCCTGAAACCTCTCACATCTGACCTGTACCCTCCCCATGTCTGTGTGGCCCCCATCATCCTTCTCCCGGCTGCTGCTGCCCCTAACCCCTGTCTGCCCTTACTCCCTCCCTCTCGTTCTCACCACGGCAGACGGAGCCATCGTCCTAAAACACAAAGAAAAGCCTATCGAGGCCTGGCTTAGAAACCTTCACCTCTTAAATATTTTCTTTAGGTGAAGAGTGAAATTGCTGGTGAGGTAGACAAGGCCCTGCGTAGCCCAGCCCCTGCCAGCCGTCTCTCTGTACTCTGGCCCCATCTTCTTCCTGTGAGTCCCCTGAAAGCCAGCTTCCTTTCACCCCAGGACCCCTGGACGCCTTGCTCCCCGGGCCTGGAACACTCCTACCTTCTCAGCTCCCCCTCCTCTGGACCGCAGTTCAGTTTCCCTCACCCAAGGAAGCCGTCCACTGCACCTTGTCCTGGCGTCCTACACCTCCGTCACGGGCCCGCGGGGGGCGCCCTCTCCATCAGGGCACTTGTGTCTGCAGGTGTACTTTACATGCTCATCGTGAGGTTATTTAACATCAACTCTCTACGGTGCATTGACTGCAAAGTGGCCACTATTCTCCTCTTTGCCTACAGAAAGGTGGCATCCATTTTCCCACCCACTGAATCTGTGACAGCCTCAGGACTTGGTTTTGCTAATAGAAGGGGCGTGAGTGACGTGAGCAGACAGGAGAGATGCGTGTCTTCTGCTTGCTTTCACTCTCGCGAGGTTCGGTACTGCTGCCATCATAACCGTGAATTATAAAAATAACGTGTGTTTGATTATAAAAGTCCTGCATACTTCCTTTAAATACAGACAGGTGACCATACCGATGGCCACAGCCTATGAGGACATCTATGTGGGGCACACAGAGGGACCCCCATCAGCACCTGTTAACTGCATAGAGAGGGACCTCCATCAGCACCTATACACTGCGTAGACTCCATAAACACCTGTTAACCACATAGGACGACCTCCATCAGCACCTGTTAACTGCATAGAGCGGGACCTCCATCAGCACCTATACACTGCGTAGACTCCATAAACACCTGTTAACCACATAGGACGACCTCCATCAGCACCTGTTAACTGCATAGAGAGGGACCTCCATCAGCACCTGTTAACTGCATAGAGAGGGACCTCCATCAGTACTTGTTAACCGCAGAGAGGGACCTCCATCAGCACCTGTTAACTGCACAGAGAGACTCCATAAACACCTGTCCGCTGCACAGAGGGGCCTCCAGCAGCACCTGGCCACTGCTGGGCGGTGCTCAGCCCCGTGCCGAGCACGCTGCCCACCTCCTCTTGTTTCATCCTCATGCCAAGTCCATCTGCCCTAGAACACTTTTGCCCCGAGGTGGCCTCCTGGGCCAGCACAGGTCCCCCTGTTCATCAGAAGGACAGATATGAGTAGGAGGCCAGGTGCAGCCCTTGAGCGGCCAGGGGCGATCTCACATAATTGAGTCCTCAGGTTCTCAAAGTAATTCTCTAAGGGAGGCTACCACATCCTTTTCTGAGGGGAAACTGAGGCTCCAGGAGAAGAGAGAGCCCCAAGGCTATGCTGGGGCCTGAGTGGGTAAACTGAGCGGCCAGGGAGAGCTGAGAGCCCAGAGCCAGGTCAGGGCCCCCCTAGAGGCCAAGAAGCCTCCGCTCCACAGCGGGCGTGCCCCCAGCTGGGGGATGAGCAGGACGAGGAGACAGAGGCCCCTTCCTGGTCCCCTGCTGTGGAGGGTCTCAGTGTGGGGAGAGGGCAGATGAAACAGTGAGTCAACGAGAAGTCTTGACTACCATGGGGAAGGATATTCTGACTTCAGAATCAAATAGCATTTGTGACTTCAAGGCTATGAGATGTGTGGTTACCTCTGTGAACAGCAATGTCACGTGTCCCCTGGGTTTCACCAGAGCAGGGGATGAAGAGGGAGGGTGGGACACAAGATGTGGCTCTGAGATCATCCCAGAACACCTGACGCTCACCTGACCCACACTCGGACCACTGACTGTCTCCCTCACAGACACGACAAAGCTTTGCTCACCACGTATGCAGGAGGTGCTCAATAAATGCTCCTGTGGACTGTGGGGCCCCTGGTTGACGGTGAGCCAGGCACAGCTCCCCTCGTGAGCTCACAGCACCAGCACAGGGCTCCCCCTTCCTCTCCCCTGCATTCTCTCTCTCAGCCAGCAGCCCCATCGCCCCCGGCACAGGCCCCGCGGCAGCACCCACACCCAGCTCCTGCTAGTTCCTCCTCTCTCAGCCTCCCAGACCCCAGCGTCACAGACTGAACTGTGTCTCCCCAAAATTCACATGTTGAAGCCCTAACCACAGTGTGACTGTATGTGGAGACGGGGCTGTAGGGAGGGGAATCAGGGTAAAAGCGGTCACAGGGTGGGGCTCTGATCCCATAGGACTGGTGTCCTTAGAAGGAGAGGAGGGGACGCAGAGCTCGCTGGAGCTCTCCTCGGGCCCACACAGGAGAGGCCACGTGAGGACAGCGAGAAGGCTGCCGTCTACAAGCCAGGAAGAGAGATCTCCGCAGAAACCTGCCCCAAGGCACCCTGATCTCAGAATTCCAGCCTCTAGAACTGCAAGAAATAAATGTCTGTGCTCTCAGCTGCCCAGTCTGTGCTGCCCTGTCACGGCAGCCCGAGCCGACCGCGACGCCCATCAGCCGTGCTCGGCAGCCCCCACGCCCCTCCCAGGCCGGGCCAGGCCAGGGCCCTTCTCACGGCCCTCTCCCGGCTTCCTCTGGGAGCCCACCCTCCCACCACAGCCGGGGCCCGTTTCTGAAGCAGGAGTCAGGAGCAGCAGCATCAGACCTGCACCCTAGAAACATCCCTGTGGGTCTTCGGCTGCAGTGGCTCCTTGCACTGCTTCCTGCCGACAAGAGCAGCCAGAGCAGCCAACACTTAATGACCGCCTGCTGTATGCCAGGCACAGGGCTGAGCCCTGGTTTGCATGCTTTTCTCTGTCACCCCCCACAGCCCCATGAGGCAGGCATGAGGATTTGCTTTTCCTGTTTGCAGATGAGGACATCGAGGCACAGAGACATTAACTCCCTGCCCCAGGTCACACAGCTAGGAGGTGGGGGACTCGGGCCGGCCCTCAGAGGCTCCGCATTTTGACACCTTTTGAATGCCAAAGTTCTTCTTATCCTGATAGAACAAGTCTCTCTCCCTGGCCATTCCCAGGTCCCAGGCGGGGTTCCATAATAACCATACTACGTCGTGCGTCTCATGCGTCTTGGCTCAAGCTGGGCTCCACTTGGAAGGCCCATCGCCTTTCACCTCAGCAATCACACACCTCCTTTGAAGATTCTGATTCTCAACCCTGACCACAAGTTAGGATCAGCTGGTGTGTTGGTCAAGGTTCTCCAGAGAAAGAGAACCAGGATATAGACACACATAACACACATATGACATATAACATATATGTGTGCATGGTGCATATGTGTATACATATATATGTATAATGCATATACACATATGTATACATGTGTATATTGTGTGTTTTAAGAGGTTCATTTTAAGGAACTGGCTCATGCAATTATGGGTCTGGCAAGTCTATACTCTGCAGGGCAGGCCGGCAGGCTGGAGACTCAGGCAGGAGCTGAGGATGCCGTCTTGAGGCAGAATTTCTTCTTCACTGGGAAACCTCGGATTTTGCTCTTGAGGCCTTTCAATATATTGAATGAGGCCCACCCACATTATTGAGGAAAATCCCCTTTTATGGAAAGTCACTGATTGCAGATGTTAACCACCTCTACCAAACACCTTCACAGCGACCCTTAGATTGGTGTTTGACTAACTAGCTGGGTTCGCCCGCCCAGCCCTGTGGACACATAAGATAGCACACACCCGGGACGCTGTAAAGGGCTGAGGCCCGGACCTGATGCCCCAAGATTTTGATGGAATTCCTCCAAGCTGGGACGTGCATCTGTGCTTTTCAAGTAAGCAACTGGCCTGAGAGCTGCTACTTTTAGATGTAGAAATCACGTCTTCTTTGCTTGTGCCCAACCTGGGACTCGCCCCTCCATCCTGAAATCGCCTCTTTGCGGGTCCAGCCTCCCCTACATGCTGTGAGCACCTGCAGGCTGGAGTCCTGGCCTGTACCGCTGTGTTCACTGCACCAGCGCAGCGCCTCGCACCCAGGAGGCACCCAAAAATGTTTGCTGGTGAACGGTGGGGTTGCACCCACGGCTGCAGAGCTAGAGAGACCTGTGGTCAAAATGGGCAAGTTCCTTCCCCTCTCTTTGCCTTGACGTCCTCAACTGTAAAAAGGGACAACAGTCCCTGCCTCGTCAGGCTGTCACGGGGAACGGGTGAGAGAACGCAGGAGACAAGCTCAGCAAAGAACCTGGTACGCAGTCACAGCTGAAGAAAAAGTAGCTCTGTTGCGGCAGATTAGCACTGGGTCTGTGACTCCCACTCCCACAGCCCTGCTGCTTGGTGCTCAGCGAGAACCACCCAGACCCTCACAGGCTCCACCAGGGAGGGCCCACCAGTTGTCCCAGTGGCCGGGTCTCCAGAGCATCCTGCATCCCACTGACCGTCTACGGCGCCACCTAGCGTCCACGGCGGATATAGCTGGGTTTCCAGGTAATTTCACCCTCAGAGCCCTGTGGGCAAGCACAGGCAGTAACTGCAGCCTATGATGAGGACAGGTGAGCCCTCACCTCACTACAGGTGACTCTCCACTTCACAGGAGGAGTCACTGCAAGGGGACTTTCAGTGCACCCTCCGACGCATTTAAAACAGGATTCAAATAATACAATGCGTTCAGCTTTCACTTTTCACAAGTGTGTCCCCAGGGAAAGGCCCCCGGAGCCTGCCAAGAGGGCCACATTTCTCTCAGTTCAGGCAACTCGTCTTTCAGTGGCCCCGCGTGGCCACTCCCCACGGTAACGTTCCTTGGGTTATCCAACACCTGAGTCACCACATCGGCCCAGCCCGACCTGTCGGGACTTCTCCCCCAGACACGGCCCCCTTTCACCTCCAAGCCTTTATGCTGAAAGGCAGCTTTTTAATGTTAGCCAGGAGCTCCTATGGAGTGGGCTAGTCTTTCCTTAGAATCCTCAAGACCAGAAGCTGGGACATAGAGTACTTGCTGAATAAATAACAAAGGCCTTTTGAAAAAGCTTTTTAAAAACCCTAGCTTTTATACTATTTTACACCAACAATGAACTCTGGACCAGGTGCATCAGAATCACCCCAACACACACCTGTGCGTGCTTGCTGAAATGCCAATTTCTGGGCCTCACACCCAGGAGTCAGTAGGTCAGACTGGGGTAGAAAATATTAATACTTATACAGTGGCTATGTCATGTCATCCTTCTTTCATTACTATTTTTGTGCATTTTATGATGTTCACAATATATTAGTATATTCATGTATATGGTTTATAATTAAACAATGTACAAATACCTGGTGTGGATATACATTTATATTTGCCACTGGGATGCACCATCAGGAAACTTGGTGAACTTCTCTTTAGGCTGTTGGTTCTAAATGCCAATCTGGTCGCACCCTAAGAGTCATTTGATAGGTCCCTTGTCCTCAGGGTCCTGAGTGTTACCAGCTGCAGAACCCAGCAGGGGGGTTCTATTTAGGTTCAAGTAAACACTTCGGTTCACAAGACTATCACAGACCCAAGGTTGCCCCTGTCTGCTCAGGACTCAGGGCAGCCCTGGGGGTTCCACTGTGAGTCCTTAAAGCAGATCACATAGCTCCCCAGGACTGGCCCCTCCCCAGGTGACGCAGCTCAGGGAAAAGATCAGACAGGTGTGGAAACCACCATAAAGCCGTGCAGGGATCACTTCCTACCCCTGGGCTGAGCTGCCAAAGTCCCTCCAAGAAACACTGCACTCAGAATCTCAGATGTTTCTCGTTATTTATAGTCTTCCCCAAACAGATGCAGTTTGCCAATCAGGGGTGTTTTTTTTTCCATTAGCAATATTGGCTAGTGACACCACAGCTGGTATTCTTAACCTTTTCAGGTTACCTGGGAAACTGGGAAAAGTGATGGAGAATGAGATTCTCACGTGAACCCTTTGCCCACACCAACAGAGACCCTTGGAATTGGGGCCCTTCCCGCACGCACATGCTGGGCCCCAGGTGGTCCACGCCAGCTTTACTTCCTAAGCGTGCCCACCTCTGCTGTGCGTCTGAGACTTTACCCACCTGGCAAACTCTTATTCATTCTTCAAAACCCTACTGAAACCTTCTCTGTGCTCCCCTGACATTCACCCCTCACCCGTCTTGTTCCCAGCCCAGGCGTCCACTCCTCTGTCATAGGCTTTGCCAAGTCATGTTAGTCTCATCTGCTTGTGCATTTGTAAGACTGAGAACTCCTCAAAGCAGGAATGGGTCTTTTCAAAAAATGTCTGTCCTAATTGATTTGCTAATGATAAAAGTAAGACATGTTCATTAAATCCAAAGTAAGCAACGAAATAATAAAAATTAAAACAGAAATCAGTGAAATTAAAATCAGGAAATCAGGGGCTGGCCCGGTGGTGCAGTGGTTAAGTGCGTGCATCCCGCTTCGGCGGCCTGGAGTTCACAGGTTTGGATCCCAGGCGCGCACCGACGCACCACTTGTCAAGCCATGCTGTGGCAGCATCCCACATAAAGTAGAGGAAGATGGGCACAGATGTTAGCTCAAGGCTGATCTTCCTCATAAAAAAAAAAATATCAGGAAATCAATAGAGAAAAATCAACAAAACCAAAAGCTGGTTCCTTGAAAGATCAATAAAATTGATAAGCATCTAGCCAGAACAGCTAAGGAAAAAAGATAAAGGACACAAATTACTACATCAGAAACGAAAGAGGGGGGCCGGCCCCGTGGCTTAGCGGTTAGGTGCGCGCGCTCCGCTGCTGGCAGCCCGGGTTCGGATCCCGGGCGCGCACCGACGCACTGCTTCTCCAGCCATGCTGAGGCCGCGTCCCACATACAGCAACTAGAAGGATGTGCAACTATGACATACAACTATCTACTGGGGCTTTGGGGGAAAAAATAAATAAATAAAATTATTAAAAAAAAAAATGAAAGAGGGAACATCATTCATATAGATATAGTAAAAATAATCAGATTCTATGGATGTTAAAAGGATAATAAAGGAATACTATGAAAAACCCTATGCCCACAAATTGGATACTTTATTTATTTATTTTTTTATTTTTTTGTGAGGAAGATCAGCCCTGAGCTAACATCCATGCCAATCCTCCTCTTTTTGCTGAGGAAGACTGGCCCTGGGCTAACATCCATGCCAATCTTCCTCCACTTTATGTGAGACGCCACCACAGCATGGCCTGGTAAGCGGTGCGTCCGTGTGTGCCCAGGATCCGAACCCAGGACGCCAGTAGCAAAGCGCGTGCACTTAACCACTACGCCACAGGGCTGGCCCCCAAATTGGATACTTTAGATGAAATAGAGCAATTCCTTAAAAGACACAATCTGTCAAAAGTCACACAAGAAATAGATGATTTGAATAGGCTTATATCTAGTACAGAAATTGAATCAATAATTAATAACCTTCCAAAACAGAAAGCACCAGGCCGACATGGGTTCACTGGTGAATTCTACGAAACTTTTAAGGAAGAAAGTATATCGATTTTCTACAATCTCTTTCAGAGGATAGAAGCAGAGGGAACACTTCCTAACTCACTCTATGAGGCCAGCATTACCCTAATAACAAAATCAAAGACATTACAAGAAAATAAAATCACAGACCAGTATCTCTCATGAACACAGATGCAAAAATTCTCAACACAGTATTAGCAAATTGAATCCAAAAATGTATAAAGAATTATACATCATAACCAACAGAATTTATACCAAATATGCAAGGCTGGTTCAGCATTCAAAAACCAATTAATGTAATCCATCACATCAACAGGGTAAAAAAAAAAGTCACATGATCATATCAATAGATACAGAAAAAGCATTTGACAAAATCCAACACTGATTTATGATTAAAAAACTCTCAGTAAACTGTTAATAGAGAGGAATTTCCTCAACTTGATAAAGAATATCTACAAAAACTTACAGCTAACATCATACTTAATAGTGAAAAATTCAAAGCTTTCCCACTAAGATCAGGAACAAGGCAAGAATGTCTCCTCTACCATCCCTTTCAACCTCATACTGGAAGTACCAGCTAATGCAATAATATAAGGAAAGGAAATAAAAGGAATACAGATTGAGAAGGAAGACATAAAACTGTCTTTGTTTGCAGATGACATAATTGTCAATGTACAAAATCCAAAAGAATCAACAAAAAAAACCCTGGAACTAATCAGTGATTATGGCAAGATTGCAGGATACAAGGTTAATATATAAAAGTCAATCACTTTCCTATATATCAGCAAGGAACGAGTGGAATTTGAAATTAAAAAAACAAAACCATTTATTTATATTAGCACCCCCAAAAATGAGACACATGTATAAATCCAACAAAATATGTCCAACATTTATATGAGGAAAACTACAAAACTCCAGTGAACAAATCAAAGAACAACTAAATAAAAGAAGAGATATTCCATGTTCATGGATAGAAAGAGTCAATACTGTCAAGATGTCAGTTCTTCCCAATGTGATCTATAGATTCGATGTAATCCCAATCAAATTCCCAACAAGGCATTTTGTGGATATCAACAAAGTGATTCTAAAGTTTATATGGAGAGGAAAAAGACTCAGGATAGCTAACATGATATTGAAGGAAAAGACTTCAGTTGGAAAACAGACACTACTCAATTTCAAGACTTACTTTATGGTGTGGTACTGGTGAAAGAATAGACAAATATGTCAATAGAACAGAACAGAGAGTCCATAAATAGACCCACATAAATACAGTATACTAGTCTTTGACAAAGGAGAAAAGGCAATACAATGGAGCACAGATAAACTTTTCAACAAATGGTGCTGGAATAACTGACATCCACATGCAGAAAAAATGAATCTAGACACAGACCTTATACCCTTTAGAAAAATTAACTCAAAATGGATCATAGACCTAAATGTAAAACGTAAACTAAAAAAGCCCAAGAAGATAGGAGAAAACCTAGGTGATCTTGAGTATGGTGAGGACATTTCAGATACATCACCAAAGGCACGATCCATGAAAGAAATAATAGGCTGGACTTTATTAAGATTAAAAACTTCTGCTCTGTGAAAGACAATGTCAGGAGAAAGAGGAAATGAGCCATGGACTGGGAGTAAAGATTTGCAAAAGACACCTCTGATAAAGGACTGTCATCCAAAATATACAAAGAACCCTTAAAACTCAACAATAAAAAAACAAAAAACCCAATTAAAAAATGGGCCAAAAACTTTGACACCTCACCAAAGGCAATATACAGATGGCAAGTAAGCATATGAAATGATGCTCCACATCATATGTCATCAGGGAAATGCAAATTAAAACAATAAGGAGATATCGCTACACTCCTATTAGAATAGCCAAAATCCAGAACACTGACAACACCAAATGCTGGTGAGGATTCAGAGCAACAGGAACGCTCATTCATTGCTGGAGGGAATGCAGAATGGTGCAGCCACTCTGGAAGAGAGTTTGGCGGCTTCTTACAAAATTCAACATACTCTTACCACAAAATCCAGCAATCATACTCCTTGGTACTTACCCAAAGGAGCTGAAAACTTATGTCCACACAAAACCTGCACACGGATGTTTATAGCAGATTTATTCATAATTACTAAAACTTGGAAGCAACCAAGATGTCCTGCAGGAGGTGAATGGATAAATAAACTGTGGTCCATCAGACAAGGGGATATTATTCAGAGCTTAAAAGAAATGAGCTATCCAGCCATGAAAAGACACAGCAGAAATGTAAACGCATATTACTAAGTGAAAGAGGCCAATCTGCAAAAACTGCATCCTGTATGATTCCAACTATATGACATTCTGGAAAAGGTAAAACTATGGAGACAATAAAAAGATCAGTGGTTGCCAGGATTTAGGGGGTGGGGGAGCGAGATGAATAGGTGGAGCACAGAGGATGTTCAGGGCAGGGAAAATTCTCTGTATGATTCCTTAAAGATGGACACGTCATTATACATTTGTCCAAGTCCATAGAACATACAACACCTAGAGTGAACCCTCATATAAACTGTGGACTCTGGGTGGTGATCTATCAATGTAGGTTCATCAGTTGTAACAAATGTATCATTCTGGTGGGAATGCTGATATGGGGGAGGCTACGCAGGTGTGGGACAGGGGGTATACAGGAAATCTCTGCACCTTTCTGTTAATTTTGCTGTGAATCTAAAACTACTCTAAAACACAAAATCTTCAACAAAAAAAAAATTCTCCTTTGATGACTTAAGAATGCTCCCAATGTCCTGCCTTCTACCTGGCACCAACTGCACATGCCCACAAAGGTGTCCACGTGTGCAGACATGTGCCTGTGCAAGCGTATTGTGGGAGTGTGTGTACACACTGTGAGCTGTGGCATCCAGCACAAGGCATAAGCACGCAGCCTGTAACATACCTTTCTGCGTTGATCAAGACATCGTATTAGCGCTGCATGGATATCCAAGTGTTAGACCCAGAGTAAAACAATGACATTTTCCACTACGATCAAGAAGGATGGCCTTCCAGCTCATTCACGTGCAGGCCTGCCTCAGGTGGGGCCTCCGCCATCTCCAGGAATTAAATTCTAATGTAGAAGCATGTGATGCTGACTATCAGAGAATTCAGGTAGACAAGACGTTTGATACAGAAATTCCCTTGGGGTGTTCTCATTGGACAAGACAACACCTGCAAAGCCTCCATCAACAGCATGTTAAATGGATAAATAAGTAAATATCACTGCAGTCTTTATGATTAATAATTGATGATCTACTGCCCGGCACTTCTCCGCTTCAGCACCACAGAGATCTATAAACAACGAGCCGGCAGTGATGGTGGGAGCGGGGTCTGAACTCGAGAGAGGCAAACAACAACTGATCCTTGCTGCCATCCTATCAGGCAAAGCACGATCCTTTTATGGGCCTTTCCTACTGTGAATAATTTTCCCCTTAAAGGTAACATTTTATTTATAGGCTTTTTCTAGAACCAATATTGATTTTTTTCCTCCAAGCATTTTATCTCAGACTCATAACTTTGGGAGAGTTATGGCCACATATGAGAATGTGATAAAAGCAAAGAGCCTGCTTTCTGCACTCGATTGCAGGGGTTCAGGGACCCCAGATTATGTCCCCTGGTACTAGCAACAGGGGCCCTATTTGCAGACGGCAGAAATCTCCAGACGTGCCTGACGGTGTGTGTAACGGGCCCAGCCCTCAACAGGATGTTCTTAGGGCTGAACGTGAGGCCTTGAACTTGAGCCCCAAAGGCTGGTGCCCACAAAAACCCCACGGCAGGGAGGGGGCGCACTCGGGGTTTGCAAATACAGCAAGTGCAGACGTCCAAAGGTGGCATGGCACCAGCCTGGGCGCGTTTATGACAGCAGAGCTTCTAGAATGACTTCTATCCTCCCTGCTCTTGTCAGGCCACCGTCAAACTGTGTTCACTTAAGGACACTAGGTTTTAAGAGATAAATAACAAGAGACTTGGGTTTGACAAAACCCTGGGAGAACCTTCGGAAGAGGAGAAAGTGCTAATCTTCCACAGGCCTGCCAGGCTGAGGACAGGGGCGCTCTGGGCGGGCCGGCCAGCACCCATGAACTCCTTTAATCCCCCGACAGCCTGTTCCTTCACTCAACTGGCACTTATTGCGTACTTAGCACCCCAGGGCTGCAGACACAGCAGGAACTATCGGACGAAGGCCTTGACCTCATGGTATCTACATGTGGGTGGGGACACGCGTAAGCCAAGTCAGGTGGGGGTTGTGGGGTGGGGAGAACGAGGCCAAGTGAAAAGCCAGCAGAGCCGCGGTGGGGAGGGGTCACCCGTTTATGCAGGGCCGGCTTCCTGGACAAAGCGGTGTTTTAAACACAGCAGAGGGCCGGCCCTGTGGCTTGGTGGTTAAGTGCGCGCGCTGCAATGCTGGTGGCCTGGGTTCGGATCCCAGGTGCGCATCGAGGCACCGCTTCTCCCTCCGTTCTGGGGCCGAGTCCCACATACAGCAACTAGAAGGATGTGCAGCTGTGACATACAACTATCTACTGGGGCTTTGGGGGGAAAAAATAAAATAAATAAAATCTTTAAACACAGCAGAGCTACTCACACCTCCTGGGCACAGTGAGAGTCCTGTGGTCGCTGGATCATGGTTGGTGCATGTGAGAAGCAGTGAGGGCCTGCGTGCAGCTGGGTCCCAGGGAGCATGGGGAGGAGATGAGCCCAGGAGTGACGGGGACAGGCCACACGGGTCCTGGTGAGGATGTGGTGTTTAACCCCCAGAGAAGCCACTGGAGGGATGTGAGCAGGGGTGATGTTATCCAACATCTGGCAGTGTGAACAACAGACTAGAAAAGGGGTGACGGCAGTGACGAGGAGACCCATCAGGAGGCTGGGTCCTGGCAGGAAGGAAAGGCAATACAGCAGAGAGGAGGAGAAATGGCCGGACCCCGGGTCAGCTCCAGAGGAGCCAAGAGGACTTATGGCCATCTGGACAGATGTCAGGTGCCAAGTCAAGAGAGCGGCCAGGTGGCTCCACCCACAGGAAGGCCAAAGACACCATTTACAGGGACGGGGAACAGTCCCGGTTTGGAAGCAAAGATCATAATGTCAGCGACACCTACAAGACCCCAGGTGCAGGTGCTGAGTCAACAGAGAGGCAGCCTGGAGCTCAGGGGACTCGGGCTGGAGGAATGAACCCAATGAATGGGAGCTGCAGACAGTATTTAAAGCCATTCACGCAGCAGCGACTTACTGACTTTTACCTAGAACCAGGCACTCTGTGGACAAGGGGTATCATGGTGCACAAATGGATGCTAGCACTGTCCCTCGTGAAGACAACAGTCAAACATATAAGTTAGATAATCAATAATAATTGATTAATTGATGGGTTAGTGCGGAAACAGGCAACAGTCAGATAATGACAAAAATCAGTGTAAAATTGTAACCTTGTCGGAGCTATGAAGGAAAGGTCACGGTGTTGTCATAGGAGCCGAGGATGAGGGGGTTTGATCTGATCAATGAGGAAACGGGGGCCGAGACAGGAGGGGGATCTGCCAGGGCTGCAGGGGCCGGGCACCAGTGCCTTCTTACGACAGGTCCCGTCTCAGGCAGGTGGGCCGGTGCCGCTGCAGAGGGCACCAGGGACGGGTGGGGGTGGGGGGTAGGGATGAAAGACCCTGAGGGCTGACTTGAGCTCAACAAGGAGAGGAACACGTTACACCATGAAGGGCAGCTGTAGTGGGTGGAATCGTGACCCCCAAAGACACGTGTACCTGGAAACCTGTGAATGTGACCTTATTTGGGAAAAGATGTAATTTGTTTTTTCAGATGTAATTAAGGGTCTCAAAATGAGGAGATCATCCAGGATTATCCAGATGGGCCCTAAATCCAATGACCAGTATCCTTATAAGGGAAGGAGGGGACACAGGGAGGAGAAGAGAAGGTGAGGTGAAGATGAGGCAGAGATCAGAGGGATGTGGCCTCAAGCCCAGGAACGCCTGGAGCCACCAGAAGTGAAGGAGGCAAGGACCCTCCCCTAGAGCTGGAGGGAGATGGTTTAGTGGGTGGAGGTCAGGGATGCTGCTCCACACTCTACAGTGCAGAGACAAGCCCCACCAAAGAGAATCAGCCAGCCCCCAGCGTCCCCGGTGCTGAGGTTGAGGGACCCTGCTCCAGCCTGTGACCCCTGCTGACACCAGCCGTTCTCAGACACGTCCCATGTAACCCCATCCTGCGGGAGGCTGATGGGTGTGTCACGGAGCGAGTTCCCAGGCCAGATAAATTTGGGAAACCCTGCAAGCTTTAGCCTCCTCTGAGCTGTCCAGGGCCCTTTGGCCAAGGACTGGCTCCAGGTTTCTGCCACGAAGACAGTGGCTCAACTATCAGAGTCAGCCTCTTCCACACACATGGGTGCCTGTGCCCCTCACACACTGCAGCATGCACACCCAGAAATGCGCCACTAGACCAGGGTGGAAGAGCCTCAGAGGTAGGCAAGGTGACGGGAAGGGGTGACAGCCAAGGCCGCTGTCTAACCCTGGCTCCTGGTGTGTCCACCTGGTCACGGTGCCCACTACCCATACCCGCTTAGTACCAGCCAGGAGCAGAATCAACACCAGCCCCCGCCCCTTTCCCACCCAACACCCAAGGAAGAACGACTTGCTGGGCCAGGTCCCCGGTGCCTCTACCCAGAGCTCTGCCTATGGCCATACAGCCACCATGAGATGCTCCAGGAAGCACAATAACCCTTCACTCAATAACAAGAACCGTCCCTCCAAGGCCTACAGCCACGTCCACCCTCGGCCGTCCCATGAACCACAGGGGCTCAGCGCAGCCTGCGCCAGGGGCACGGTAAACCCTCTCAGTGTTGTCCACCCCTGGCCTGCGCCTCCTGGTACCTTTGTTATGGGGGTGCCTCCGATGCTCTGTCTCCCCGAGCCCGAGTCCTCAAGGGTAGGACAGAGCAATTTCTCTGACCTCGAGAACACGTTGTGAGGCAGATACGGAGGTGGTGGTCCCAAACAAGGAGGCGCTGTCACGGGTACCCCACTCCTGAGACGGCCATTGGAATCAACCCCCCTCCCTCCTTCTCTCCCCCTCCCACCTCATCTCACTTTCCCATCAGCGTTTCTCACTGTATTTTCCTAATACCGGGCATGTGAGTACCATCTATACTGCTTTCTGCCATGTCATGCCAAGCAGAGATATTCTCAAAGTCACCTGCTGAGTCTCTTTTATGTTTTTTCAAATACACATGAAAATTAATATGCAACTATCAAAATAAAACAAGTTCCCTCGGTGCCTCCTGAACGGTGCCTGAGCCGTCTGCACGCACCCCTGCTCGTCTTCAGAGGTGAGTCTCCCTCCATTACTGGGGGGGCAGGCCCGCGACGCTGTCCCCGCTCCCTGCTCGGGGCAGACGCGCCAAGTCGAGCACGGGCTCTGTGCCCCGCCCGGAGACACCACCTCTGGCGGGAGATTCCCACACGCCGGGACCCGCCCTCTCCTCACCAGAGATGATGGAGTCGTTTAGTGCCTCCTCGTCCTGATACAGAAGCAGGTCGTCCTTGAGTTCGGAGTTCATGATCAAGTTCTCCTTGTTCTCCTCGGACTCTTGAGCCGCAGTCCGCTTGTTCTCCGAGGCCCCGTCGAAGCTCCAAGCCTCCTCCCGCTCCTTGCCCCGCTCCACGCTGGACGTTCTCGACAGTCGGACGTCTACCCGCTTCTTCGGGGACCCTTTACTGTCCCTTCCTGGAAAACTGAATCGGAAAGACAGCTCAGGTTGTACGTTGTCCCCTTCACGTGGAAACCCAGCAAACCGCCTTAGGGGCTTACAATGGGTATTGCAAAGACGGCCCCCAAATACATGCGACTTCTCAGCTTCCGTCCCAAACACACAGGACAAGAAACACCAGAAGGCACACACGACTTTGAGGCCCAGGCACACGGTCGTTCAGAATGCACCGTTTTAAAGGGCACAGACATGCACATAATAAAACTTGCCAAAACTCAGTGCAACGTAGACCAAGGACTTCCTGAGAACAGAGAAGGGCATTTGTTTGTGTAATATTTCTGCCAAACCATACGTGTGTTCCATTATCTGCTTTGCCCTCCAACGATTCACTCTCCTTCACACTTTATGACCCACAGGAGATCAAGAATAAAAGAGTGGGTTTAGGAACAGGCTTTCTTACACTCTGGCATAATGGAAACTGGAAGCCATCAGAATCCTGGGACAAGGGGACAGCTGCTTCCCTCTCACGACTCTCCTGTGAGGCTCCCACCCCACCCGGGGGAAAGGCAGGGGTTCTGTGGCCGGGTTCCCACAGTGCACACCTCCCGCCTGTCCCCTCCCGGAACATGGCAACCAACGCCAGCTACGTAACTTGCGGAGCCCAGTGCAAAGTGAAAACACGGGGCTCCCTGTTCCACAATTATGAAAAATTTCAAGATGGTGACAGCAGAGCACTGAGCCCAGCCTGGGGCCCATGGTGACTGCACAGGTGCACCCCCGAGGCTAGCCCAGATGGGAATTCAGGTGCACGGGTCTCCCCTGCCAGGGGAAAGGCCGCACCTGTCCTGGCGGTGCTTGGTGGCCAGCGCCCTGTGCAGCTCCTCGATGACGCGGCTGGGGGGCAGCGGCCGGTGGACAGTGGTGAGATGTGGAGACCCTGTGGGCGTGGAAAGCTGTCCTCGGAGGAGAGGGTCAGTACTCTTCCCACCAGAGCCTTGGAAGAGTGTGGGCTGGCCTGCAGGTGCGAGAGGAACCGACAAGAACGTAAGTCTCTGGGAGCAGGGAGGAAAGGCCTTGCTGACAGACAAGAGCCAGTGAGCAGACAGGACCCAGGCCTCTGGCCAGGCGAACCCACTAACGCCCCATCCGAGATGCTGCACCAGGCCCCCTGCCCCCAAAGCCAGAGACAGGGTGTGCCTCTGTCCAGTGCTGCTCCATCCATGGACCCCTCTGCCAGGGGGCGAGCTCCACAGACATCAGTGCCAACAGGCCCCCTGCAAGGTCTCAGGCACAGAAAACCCTCCTTCCTGTTTCTCTGCTACGAACTCAGCTTCCTGAAGCCACACTTCCTTTTGTGGAACCTGGAAGAACTTCCCAAGCTCTGCAGCCATCGCTCAGCCTGGAAGACCAACACAGCCCCTTCTCTGCTTCCCCACATCATCCACTCACCTCTGCCTCCAGCCCTCTCCCTATAACTCACCCAGTGGGAGCTTTCTGGAAGGTGAATCTGATCACAGCTCTCCAAATTTCTTTAAGATGTGATCGGGGCTCATGGCCCAGTCCCAGGGCCCCACAGGCTGCCCCTGCTCAGCCCTCCGGCTTTACACCCTCCACTGGCTCCATGTTCTTTTCCTTCCAGCACATGAGGCTCTTTCCAGTCCTTGAAGGGAACATGTTCTCTCTCTACTCTGAGCCTTTACACAGGCTATTCCCTCTGCCTGAAATGCTTTTCCCCTCCTCTGCCCCAACGTCACTTCCTCAGGGGAACTTCCATGAATCTCCACCCTCATTTAGAGCTCCCTGTACCTGCCGTATGGACCCAGCCCCGACACCCTTCTCCTCCCACTAGGAATGAGCTGCTTCCTCGGGTCTGTCCTTCTCACCCAACTTGGAGTCTCCAGGCAGGGCCTGTGTCTCCCTTTCTTACCGCTGCATCCCCAGGCCTGGCACGTAATAAATAACATTTATTTACCTGGGATGAGTTTGAAGATGATTCAGAACAGACGCTCAAAGCCAACCTAAGAAGGCGAGCCCCCCTCCCTTCCTTCAACAGGCGCGTCCTGAATGTGAATGCCCCATCCTGCACGGTGTTAGGTGCTTAGGGCAGCAGGAAGCGTGAGTTTTGTCGCTGCACAGATCTGGCCTCCGGTCTCAATCTGCTACTTCCCAGCTGTGAGACCCGAGCACGTCCCCTAAGCTCTGGAAGGCTCAGCCTTCTTGACTGTAAAATGGGCCCACAGCTCCCTGGCAGGGGCTGCAGGAGCCCAAGCAGGAGGCGTGCTGTCTGGCATCCAGGAGGTTTTCAGACACAGATTCTCCTTCCCAAACGTGTCTCAGCAGAAGCAGGCTCCCGCTGGACCAGCACAAACAAATCAACTCCCTTTTTTAAACACCAACAGGAAAAAACAAAAAAGAGATCTAAACCACTCCTACTTCCTAAAAACCAGAACCAAAACCTCTCTGATGCAATCCTGGAATGCAGACGGCCTCAACGAAAGGATAACTCAAAGCTAGAAGGGAGCCTGTGAGGCCCGCTGAGGACTCCCACGTAGCTTTCTTCATGAGCACCCGCTGCACACGCCAGGTAAGAGGGAAACAGCCCAGGCCCCCAGGCCCCCAGGCGAGCTGGGTGGAGCCAGGCAGAGGACAGGCAGACAGAAAGGGAACAAAGTGATTTCAGGGAGAGAGAGCCATGCGGGTGGCTGGGGGGACGGGGCCAGGGAGGGCCAGTTGAGGCTTCTCCGCAGAGGGGACATGTGAGCTGAGACCCCAGGGATGAAATGGTGCCAGCCACGCAAGATGTCGCCAGACATGGGCAAGGCAGAGCATGGTCGGGGCTCCACTCCAAGTGTGGCCCCCAAGATACCCCGCCAGCTCATCCCCCACCAGCCTCAGCCCCTCCAGGGGCTGTCCCTGCTCATCACAGTGACCACCTCCCAAGCAGGTGACGCTCTAACCACCACTTCCTCTAATCCTCACCCTAGTCCTACCAGGAAGGCACTACTAGCCTGCCGTACAGATGGGAAAACCGAGGCACAGGCTTGCCTGTGCTCATTCAGCTGGGACTCCCCCCAGGGTCTCCCACTGTCAATCATAGACACACCGAACACGTGTCTCCCACTTACCGCTCTGCTGAGCAATTTACCTGCCCGGAGGACCTCTTATCGCTCCCATTTCTCAGATGAGGAAACTGAGGGTCAGAAGCCAACTCAAGGACATACCTCCAGGGGGTGGTGGGGCAGGATCGGAACCTAGGAGCATGACGCCAAGTGTAGTTGGCAGAGGCCACGAGACCCCCATACAGGGAGCTGACTGTCACCCAGCTGGATCTGGGCAGGGAAGGCTTTGCCTGAGCGGGTAACTCACACGTCTCCAGGGTCCAGGCAGGTGAAACACAGGCGAGCCAAGGTGACGCATGCAAGTCACATGACAGGGATGGGCGGGGACTGCGGCAGACAGAGGACCACCTGCCCTTCTTAGTGGGGCTCCAGCAACTCGGGGGGCTGCCAGACGTTAAGACTTTTAAAGAAAAGCCAGAAATGTGGATTACAGGTAAAAATTTTCCTGTTTCTATATGTATTAATATTTAAAACTTAAACATACTTTATGTTTAAAATGTTAGCAATTTTTTAAAAAATATATTTTTTTAATTTTTAAAAAAAATTTTTTTAAAAAATATTAAAACACCATGCAGACCCAGCCAAGCAAGCCTGTGTGTGACTCTGACGTCTGGCGGAGGGCGGCGGGCTGGGGGCTGCTGCGCAGGCCTTCTCAGACAAGGAAGCATCCAGTGGGGACTCAGCTTGTGCATGCTGTCCCCTTGTGGCCTAGTTAAGCCCAGGTGAGGGGCCTTCCCCCTCCTCTGCTGCCACCTGGTGTTCACACGCTGAAGCAAACATTTCCCCCAAAAGAAAAAGAAAAAGGGAGAGCCAAGAAAATTAAGACAAAGTCACCAAACCGTAGTCTCAGCTGTTAGAGATCCAGGCCGAAGTGCAAAGCCCGTAACTACCCTCCTGGCTATTCCTGCTCTAATCCAGTCCCCAGATTAACTGGTGATGTGTCAGAAAATGTCCCCTGACGTTCCAGAGTTCCTTGCAACTGAGGGGCAGGTGGAACTCAGAGGCCGCTGGGGACCCAGAATTTAGGACGTGGGAACACAGCAGAGGAGTCACCGTGGATGAAACTCGTGCAGTCTGAGGTCTGATGTTTCTCAAGCTCAGTGCAAGCAGAGTCTCTGGGCTACTGAGTGACTGAGGGTCCGTACAAATGACACATGAGCCAGAAGGAAGCGCAGTGAGGGTGCCCAACCAAATGGAGTTCCCATCGTTTCAGGTTTCGATGGATGGAGAAGGGGACTATCACAGAGACAGTAACAAGATGCAAGACAGCATTATTTTGCGTCAAAAGTGTCAAAATTGGCGCCAGCCCAGAGGCGTAGTGGTTACATGTGCGCACTCTGCTTCGGTGACCCAGGGTTTGCAGGTTCAGATCCTGGGCATGGACCTATGCACTGCTCATCAAGCCATGCTGTGGCATCATCCCACATACAAAATAGAGGAAGATGGGCACAGATGTTAGCCAAGATGGGCCAATCTTTCTCAGCAAAAAAACAAACAAAAGAAAAAACTGTCAAAATTGACTATAGTGGAGCCATTTTAAAATAAAGTTGGAGCTGCCTTTCTAGAGAAACTGCTCTGCTGTTCTGAACCTTTGGACTGGGCCAAAAGGGCAGCTGTTTTACAAGCCATTGTTTGAGATGTCAGCAGGAGAACAGACATCTTGATCACAAAGACTGAGGACTTTCTGAAGATGGAATCAATAGTCAATCAATGTTTAGCCAGGACTAGCTCTCAGCCTCCAACTCCAATTAACATTCTTTGTACTATAACCTCCCTTCTTTGCCTTTAAGAGCCCCCGACTTTTACTCCCTAGCGGGACACTATTTGCATTTCTACCCAAATCTGTGCCCCCGAATAGCAATTCTTGAGATTCCAAATAAACTTTTTGCTTCTCTTGCAGTTTGTTGACAAAACTTTTACTCCAATCTGTGTGGCCACGTCACCCAAGGACTGAATACTTCGACTCATTCCCAGAGACGGAGAAAGATGGAGAAAGCAGACAGGGGTTCAGAACATCCATTTGTTCCTCCAATCACAGTCATTCGTACCTGCCAAGCACTGCTGTGTGCCAGGCACTGGGACGTGATGGTGAACCAGAGACGTGGTGGCTCTTGTGGGGCTAGTATCCGGGGAGGGCGGTGGAGACAGACGAATAATCCTACAGACAAGGAGTATCTGGTTCCTGGGCTGCTGTAACAAGGTGAGTAACAGCAGAAGATTACTCTCTTACAGTTCTAGAGGCCAGAAGTCCAAACTCAAGTGTCGGCAGGGCTGGTTCCTTCTGGGGGCGTGAGGGAGAAACCGCCCCAGGCCTCTACCCAGCGTATGGTGGCTGCTGGCAATCCTTGCCGTTCCGTCCCTTGTAGACGTCACTTCCATCTCTGCCTCCATCTTCACATCTTCTCTGTGTGTCCTTTTGTGTCTTTTACAAGGACGCTCTTGCTGGATTTAGAGCCCACCCTAACCCAGGATCATCTCACTTGATCCCTATCTAATTACATCTGCAAAGACCCTTTTCCAATTAAGGCCACGTTCTGAGGTTCTGGGTGGACGTGAATTCCGAGAGGATACCATTCAGCCCACCATGCACAGTGAAGCGATATGGTCAACGCTGGACGGCGAGGTGCATGTTGCTGTGGGGTCGGGGTCAGGGAAGGCTCCCCTGAAGGAGGGCCTGGGATGCACAGGCACTGACCAGGTGAAGTGAGGGGAAGAATGCTCCAGCAGGGAAGCAGTGCAGGGATTACAAGCTTTGGGCCCAGATCTGAGTTCGAGTCTCCATCAGCTGCGGGACCTGGGACAAGTTGCTGGAGCCCCCTGAGCCTTGGTTTCTTCAACTGTAAATTGGGCACATGTGCCCTCCCTCGGGGGCTGGCCCAAGGATTCTGAATGGGCTGTGTGTACTCGGCCTCCCTGGAGTGCTGGCTGGTAAGTGGTGGTATTACGGCTGGTGGTCAAGCGCTTAGAGCAAAACTACTGAACTCTGCTAATCGTTGTCATCTTCACGTCCACCTCTGCCACCGAGGGTAACATGTAAGGATTTACTCTTATAAACAATCACCTATTAGCGAAGGCCCTGCCTTTTCCCTGTGACCAGCAGTGTCTCCTGTTTCCAGCAGAGATGGGACAAGAGAAATCCAAGCTGCAAGAGTAAATGTCCCGACTCCCTGGGATTATTCAGGCAGGGTGGCCAAGGCTACAGAAGTGGACGCCTTCTGGGGCCTCTGCCCAGCCGTGCTCCCCTCTCTGACCACCACCCTACAGTCTGGTGTTTATTCCAGGCTCTGTCTTGCTGGACAGAGCTCACTGGAGAGACAATCAGTGAAACAGAGATGAGCAGAGCAAGTGAGAGAGACTGAGGGGTGGGGGAGGAGAATGAGAGAGAGATTGACTCAGAGAGAAGCGGAAATAGGAGGACAGACACCTGAACATCCAGACAGACAGAAAGTCCTCATCCTGGGGACTGGCTGCATTTCCTGCATTCAGGTTCTAGAGGACACCTTTGACTCCTGCAAATAGACTTCTCCATTTGCTTGAGGAAGCCCTAGTGGTCTGCTCCTGACAACCCTTAGAGATTCTCACTAAGAACAGCCCTCCTGCCTCCAGCTCTGCTCCTCTGGATCTGCCCATAGCCCCGATCGCAGAAGCAAAGGGTGAGAACCAGCCCACAGGGGCAGCCCCATCAGGACTGGTTGAAGGCATGGATGGACGAATGGAAGGAAGGGAGGATGGACGGGTGGATGGAGGATGCATGCGGACCCACCTGTGACACTTTTCGTGGTTTTGGAGCCTGCCTTGGGCGGTGGGGTGGGCAGCAGCGGAGGGCTGGGGAGCTGGCCCATGGATCTCTCCAGAGGTCTGGAAGGACTGTCCAGGGACTCGGACCCAGCTAAGGCTTGAGGGTGCTCATCCATGGTAGGCGGAAGGCTGCTGGCGGTGTCTGCTTCTTCACCTCTGGATGCTGATGGCATCTTGGCTGGTTCAAAGGCAAAACAGAGAGTTCACAAACCACGGTTCCTCCGACTGGGGTGAATGTGAGCAAGGGGCTTTGGCTGGGTGGGACTGTTAACATGGAGCAGAGCACAGAGGGGTCCCTTCACACAGAGACTTGACTTCCTGGGAGTTCAGCTATCAATAGAAACATCAGAAGCGGGGAGAGGAGGAGGGGGAAGGAAGGACGGAAAGAACTTCAAGAGCCCGGATGATTCTGTCCCTTTTTCCGCTCCATCGGTGGCGCCAAAGCTCCCACCTCACCTAGGGGTGCTGGTCACGATCACAGGTTTTAGAAGGAGACACATCTGGCTCTAGTCGGCCCCTGCACTTACTCTGTGATCTTGGATAAGTTACTAAACCTCCTGCACCTCCACTGACCCATGAATGTGAGGGGGAGTGGAATTTGTCACCCCAAAATCCATCTCTTTGGCATAAGGGTTATTTTAGGCTGATTATCTTTAATAAGCAGCAGACATCGGAGAAGCTCTGCAAACCCAGTAGAAGTTGCCCTTTGTAAAAAACATTTATAAGAGAAATCTCCATTTGTAAGGGTGTCTCCCTCAATGTACCAGGAAGAGGGTGATGACCTTATGTCTAAAAACTCTTATCAATGCAGAAAGCAAGGACTTAAACCTGCATAACCACCTCACCCTTGTTTACTGTGCTTCTCGTGGTCACCTCCCATACCTGACTCCCCACCCCCCACATCCTCTTTTGTCTTTAGCTGAAGATGGCGTATAAGGTGGTGGCTTTGGCCATTTTGGCGAGTTACTCAGTTTTCCTGGATCTCTCCCACTTACACAGGAGGCATACATGGTATTAAACTTTTGTTTTTCTCCTGTAATCTGTCTTTTATTACAGGGATGTCTCAGCTAAGAACCCAGAAGGGTTAAAAGAAAATTATTCTCCTCCCCAACATACGACATCAGACTAATAACAAGAGTCCCTCACAGGATTGTTATGAGGTTTAAACAAGAAGTGACAATGAGAAGTGTGCCTGGCACACTGTAGACCCTCAGATTCTGCAGCTATTGATTTTGGGGTTTTTTTGCTGAGAAAGATTCGCCCTGAGCTAACATCTGTGCCAAGCTTCCTCCATTTTGTATGTGGGTCACTGCCACAGCATGGTCACCGATAAGTGGTATAGGTCCTTACCCAGGAACCAAACCCAGGCTGCCGAAGCAGAGCACGCTGAACTTAACCACTAGGCCATGGGGCTGGCCCCCAGCAGCTACTGATTTTACATGTTCAGCTTTTAGCAGCCCTGTCCCCAAGGCATGCCAGCCAAGACCAGCGCGGGGAGAGGGGCAGAGTCAGCCCTTAAGGAAGGGTCAGCCTGCCCAGAGCCCCCTTCCTCTCTTCTCCAGCTGCTGGTTCAGGCTCCCCCAGAACCACTCCCCCACCGCCTTGAGCCCTGCCTTCTGAGCCCGTCCACCCCTCTGCTTTCTCCCAATCCATCAACCCTCTTCTTTCTCACTTCTTTCTTTTTTTATTTTTTTTATTTTTTATTTTTTATTTTTTTGTGAGGAAGATCAGCCCTGAGCTAACATCCATGCTAATCCTCCTCTTTTTGCTGAGGAAGACCGGCTCTGAGCTAACATCTATTGCCAATCCTCCTCCTTTTTTTTTCCCCCCCAAAGCCACAGTAGATAGTTGTACATCATAGTGGCACGTCCTTCTAGTTGCTGTATGTGGGACTCGGCCTCAGCATGGCCGGAGAAGCGGTGCCTCAGTGCGCACCCAGGATCCGAACCTGGGCCGCCAGTAGCGGAGCGCGTGCACTTAACTGCTAAGCCACGGGGCCGGCCCTCTCACTTCTTTCTTTATACAGCTCAAGCCCCACCATCCATCACTGCAACGACCATCACATGAGTCCTCTGCCTCACTTCCTTCTCATTTAACTCTCTGGAAAAATCCCATCTCTGGAAAAGCCTCTGTTTGCCCATCCCACCCCTATCAAGTGCCGCAGGAGAAAGTGACACAGAAGCCCCATCACAGCCATCTCAGGACGAACCCCCTCCAGGGCCCTCAGCTCTGCCTCCATTGCAGTCTCCTGCTTCAAACCTATTCTGTCCCTTTCCTACCTCCAGCTTCTCACCTCCCTCCCTCTTCCTCCCATGCAGCCTCACCTCTGGCTTTACAGGGGAAACTGAGGCCATCAGATTGGGGGACTCTAATCACATTCCTGACTTAAACAGGAACCTACTGTCCCTGAACCCCCTTTCTTCCTCTTCCCTGATACAAGAGAGGCAGCCTCCCATCCCACCTCAGGACCCCAGCACTCCTGCCTTCCCAGAGCACACCCCTGGTGCCCAGCCCTGGGCAAGGGCCTTGCGGCAAATCGTCTCATTTCATCTTTACAACCAGCGAAGGAGGAAGACACTAACACTCCCCGGGAACAGCCTGACTGGTCCTAAAGCCCCTGTGTGGGATCCGTCCATCCATCAGGGAACGTCTCTGGAGGGCCTACCATGGGCGGGCGCTGTCCACGGTGCTGAAAACACAGTGCTGACCGAGGCACGCCAGCTCCCTGACCCTAGAGAGCTTCCAGGGACACTTTTGAAGCAAACACTGCACGTCCTATTGTTGTCACCACCTCTATTCTTTTACTGTCCATGTTGGAAGTTGAAAACCTGTCGGACCAGTCCCTTACTCTTGTGAAGCTCATGGAAATGTAGGCTTTGCCTTAGAAGGGCTTGCCCTTCTAACTCCTGATGTTCAAAATCTGAGAAACGAAATGCCCCCTTCCCCACCCACTGCAGAGGGCAGACTCAGTTCTGTATCACGAAGTTAGTCTGAACTGAGAACAACCACTACAGTGTGCTCCTCACCCCTCTGTCCTGTATGGGTACCCACGCTGTTGTTGTTGTTATTATTATTTATAAAACTATCCTCGAAAGCGTTATTTGTTAATAGTTTTTTTTGGTTTTTTTTTGAGGAAGATCAGCCCCGAGCTAACATCCGTGCCAATCCTCCTCTTTTTGCTGAGGAAGACCGGCTCTAAGCTAACGTCTATTGCCAATCCTCCTCCGTTTTTTTCTCCTTTTTCTCCCCAAAGCCCCAGTAGATAGTTGTATGTCATAGGTGCACATCCTTCTACTTGCTGTATGTGGGACGCGGCCTCAGCATGGCCGGACAAGCAGTGCGTGGGTGCACACCCAGGATCCGAACCCGGGCCGCCAGTAGTGGAGCGTGTGCACTCAACCGCTAAGCCACGGGGCCAGCCCCCCGTTAATAGTTTTTAAAAGACTCCTAGACTTCAAGACTATTGTTATGTCCTACGAACTGTAACCTATAACTTCTAAGAGTTCACAATTCTGATTTTTTATTTAATAAGTTTTCCACTAATAATAACACTAAAATAAACATTTTGTGTTTTCCTGGTAAAAACAGTTGTGTGATTTCCTTGTTAAGCCACAGGTAAGCACAGAAATGTCCTTCTTCTCCATGCGTGCACCTGTCCGATGACTTCGTTGGGGTTCCTGTCTCATGTAAATCAGAGCAGGGCAGTGGACACTAACTCTGGGGAGACGATGCCCCAGAGCCAGGCCCTCAGCGGCCAAGCTTGCAGCTGGAAGCACCAGGCCTGGGGCCGGCATGAGCTCACAGTGCTCCGTACAGGCTCAGATTCTGTCCTCTGGGCACCCAGCATGTTCCCAAAGTCACGGTTTCGGGGGGACAAATGGCACAGGGATGGCTCACCTGGCCTCAGGCACGTCAGTCTCCCACCTCCATCCCTTCCTCTGTTGTGTTGGACTCATTTCCAGACATGTGACCTTGGTCTCTAACTCTCTGAGCCTCTGTTTCCTCATCTGTACAAATATCTGTATAAAATAACCGATTCTGCCCCCTACAATGGAGGGGAGGCTGACGTGAGGTCCCAGAGGAGAGGTCTGGAGCTGGGCATCACTCGTCCGACTTTGGACAGTTAAGAGCCACACTGCCAGAGAGAAAGGTGACTTTAGAACAGAGATGAGTGTCCCTCTCATTCCAGGTTAGGGGTCCTCAACCCTGGCACTCCTGACATTTGAGGCCAGATAACTCTTTGTCAAGAGAGGCTGTCCTGTAAGATGTTTAGCAGCATCCCTGGGCTCCGCCTGCCAGATGCCAGTTGTGACAACCAAAAATGTCTCCAGACACTGCCCAATGTCCCCTGCGGGGGAGGGATTGCCCATGGTTGAGAACCATTGCTTGAGGTAGACACTATTTAGACTTCTGAAGGGACGCACTATGGTGTCTACTTGGGAGGGAGGCCCACAGCAAGCTCATGGCTGTGACATACTCTCACAGCACAAGCCTGGGTCCTGCCACCATAGAAACAGGCCAGTTTCTCCCCATGGGATATGGTCTCCTTCCACAGGCCCAGGAGTCTGGACGAGGTGAGCAGTGCCTGAACTGGACTCCATGGTTCTCTTGGCAGCGTCGCCAAGGGAAGGGTTAATGGGAGATAGAGCAGCCGGGGTCAGGGTTCTCACCCCAGGTCAGCCAGAGCAGGTCCACTTGGATCTGTCTCAGCACAGTCCTTTCAGTCTCTCCACCTTGAACACTTCTCTTTGGCTTCTGGACACCACATTCTCCTGGTTCTGCCCCGGTTCCCTCTTGCCACGCTGGCCACTCCTGCTCAGCCTCTCACAGGCTCCACCTGGACTGTCCCAGAATCCAGCCCTTGGTCCTCATCTCCATCTAACTCTCTCATTGGGTGGTCCCATCCAGTCCTCCGGCCTCAGAATCAATCCCACCTCTGTTGACCCTGTCCTTTCCTCAGAGCTCCAGACTCGTACATTATCAGCCACTTTGACCTCTCCATCTAGAGGTCAAATAGGCAAAATAAACCTATCTCTTGATTTCCCATGGGAAATCCCTTCCCAGTCTTCCCCTTCTCTCTCACTCATCCATCCATCCATCTTGCAAATGTTCTTAAGCAATTATGGGGCTCAGGCACCCTTTTAGGAGCTGCGGACATGGCACTGACCAAGACAGAGCCCCACCTTCACCAGGCTTACTACACGGCCCTCCATCCCCAACTGTCCAGCCAGACTGGACACAACACTCTCTCCCTCTCTTGTCCTCTCCACCCTGTACATCGCCCCTTATATCTAATTCATGGATACATCCTGTGCACTTTCCTTCCAAAATATTTCTCAGAAGCGCCCACTTGTCCTCCCAGTGTCCGCTGCCATGTCCTCTGAGCTCCTATCCTTGCTGCTCTTCACCCTGTCCCACAGCCATTCTCCAAATTATCCATTCTCCACATCCTGCCAAAGGGGTTGGAAAACATTTTCCGTAAAGGGCTTTGGCTTTTTGGGTCACAGGGTCTCTGCTGGTGCAGACAACTCTGGAAGGGCTAGCCAATCCAAACAGCAAAAACTCTCCTGGCTGTGCACCCAAGTGGACAGGCAGCCACCTCGCACACTCAGGGCTGCTCAACAGAACTTTCTGAGATGATGGAAATGTTTCCACCCTGTCCATTACAGTAGCCACTAGCCATGTGTGGCCAATGAGCACCTGACAAGAGGCTGGTGTGACCGGGGAGCTGAATTCTTAACTTTATTTGGTTTTAATTAATTTAACTAACCATGCAGCTAGTGGCTACTGTACTAGATAAGACAGCTCTGGATTTTCTGGGAGTGAGTCAGTGGTCACAGCCCACAGCTCCTCAACCAGAGAGATCCCAAGGGAAGCTTCTAACAGCCCCATGAAGGTTCCCCCACCCCACTAGCCCAAGGTGGAAGTGTGGGTCCCCCAACCTCTGCTCTGAGGACCCTGGGACTCAACACACCAGCAACTCTCACCAAAAACCCTCCTCCGACATCTCCCCACAAAACCCATCCATGCTCATCACACCCTGACCGCTCGTGTCCCTGAGGTGTCTGAGGGGTCCACAGGCTGGGTAACCGGTTTTTCAACATCTCTCTAAGCCTACATCTTCCTCTGCATCTTATGTGAGCCTGTAGCTACCATTATAGTTCAGAATCTTGTCAAAACAGAAATTTTAACAGTAAGTCTCAAGTGTTGTTTCAAATTAAAAAAAAAAACACGCAGAAGCCAGTATCAGCTTTGCATGTGCCCTGCACCTGGGGTCCCTTCCTCAGGGCTATCCCTGTCCCACCCGGACCAGCAGAGGTCTCTTCTCACTGACTCAACCCCCAGCTGAGGCTCCTGTGTTGCCATACGAACCCCAACGTAGGGCTCACATCTAGGAGCAGAAGTAACTGACGCTCAACCACGCATGCACATCCATGACCTACTGTACGTCTTGACGGAACACGTTTGATTGACATACTTCTGTATGGCCCTCTCCTCACTTATTTTCTAGAAGAGGAGCTGGTGAACTTTTTATCGACAGGGCAGATAGTAAACATTTCAGGCTTTGCAGGACAAGAAGCAATATCAAGATTCCCCCAAAAGGAACGACCCCTTCTCAGCTCTCAGCGATGGTCGCTGGGTGGGGACACCAGCCCAGTGGGGCCCGAACTTTGAAGGATGAAAAGAAGCTAGCTAGAGGTGTGGATTTTTGCAAACACTCTCAATTTTTAAAGGTTGACTTGCAATTTTTTAAGGAGTGAATTTAATGTCCTTGCGTTAAATTATGATCTGCTCCCTCACTGAAGGGCTGCGCCGAGGCCAGGCTTCTCCACAGACACTGGGAGCTGCAGTGGTGGTCAGTGTCCCTGGTGCAGGATTCCAGGCCTGCAGGGCTGCAAGTGACCCCACGGGGTCCCAGCTTACAGTAAAATGCAGGTGGACCCACACCCCTAAAGACACGTGCTGCTCAAGACAGGGCCTCAGGGGCATTTGCCGGCAGCCAAATATGAGTGTGAATGTACCACTCTCCAAGGGCTGCTTTTCCACGATGATGATGATAAAATGAAGATGATGACACAAACGATGAGGATGATGACAATGGTGACGGTGGCAATCACTAGCAGCAGCAGCAAACACTTTCTGAAGACTCACTGTGTGTTAGGACTGAGCTAAGTGATTCCTGGGGATTACTTAATTTAATTTTAGTAACCCTGAGAGGTTGGTGCGACGATTACCCTCATTTATGGTTGATGACACAGGCTCAGAGAGGTTGAGTGACTTGTCCACGGCCACACAGCTTAGTGAGTAGTTCAGTCACATCTCAGACCTGGGTCAGCCTGATTCACAGGCGTTGCTCTCAATTCCCTAATTCTTTACTCTTGGATGAGTTGCTTACCCTGCGCACCTCCATTTCATCAGGAGTAAGAGGGGGCAACAGCAGTGCTGATCTCCGAGGGGTGTTTCCAAGGTTAAATGAGCTAATATATGCACAGCACCCTGCACA
The DNA here is from genome assembly GCF_057802395.1 of Ceratotherium simum simum. Classification (NCBI taxonomy): domain Eukaryota; kingdom Metazoa; phylum Chordata; class Mammalia; order Perissodactyla; family Rhinocerotidae; genus Ceratotherium; species Ceratotherium simum. The sequence goes on from NC_141920.1 coordinate 4,036,138, forward strand.
CTGGCCGAGGACGTCAGCTCTTATCGTCTCGGCCTTATGACAAAGATCACCAGCTGCTACTACGGGGTAAGGAACGAACGGGGCTTTCTCCAGCTAGGCTTCGGGCTGCTTCAGAGTGGACGTTTCTCTGCACTTCCCATACTTCTGCTTGCTGCATTTTACTTATGTGAACACACACTTTTTAACTTACCATGAAAAGAAAATCTCTATCACTACCCCAAATGAGAAATCCACACCACTTGCCCCAATTAATAAAAATAAACATCACTATTAAAATGTTCTCTAACCGTGTGCCTGTGCCACCCACGTAAAATCATCCCCCATCCCCAGGGGCCTGGGACTGCACTGGGGCAGGCAGAATGAAGAGCCCGGCCACGGGATGAGGCTGCGCCGTGTGGATCACACAGTGACCAGGCCCAGTGGGTCTCACGCCCCAGGCCCTGCCCCACCCTGAGGCCCAGGGCTCCTCCTATCCTGCAAACCTCATCGTCATTCCATCCCCATCCCTATCCGAGGCTCCAACTACCTGCACAGAAAGGCTGCCTGCCTGACCCCCTCTATCCTACCCCAGCTCTGGCCACCCTTGCAAGCCTTCAGCCCTGCCAAAGTCCTTTGGTCTTTCCTGCTCCCAGGCCAACCACACCTGCCAAAACCGGGCCTGTGGGCTGCTTTTGTACATACAGTTTGCTGGCACACAGTCATCGCCTTTCACCTGCACCTGTCTATGGTTGCTTTTGTGCTACCAGGGCAGAGGCAAGTGGTTGCACAGAGGCCTTCTGACCCACATAGCCAACATTATTTACACTTGGCCCTTGAGCCCATTCTCAGTCTCCACAAGCGTCCTTCCTCCTGTCCAGGATGGTCTCTCACTCTCTGCCCAGCCAACTCCTACTCATCCCTCAGGCCCCAGCTCAGCTGCCCGGGCCTCAGACCTGAGGACGAGGCTCTGTGCGTGTGCCTGCTGCCACGAACTTAACTCAGGAGGCCATCAGGTTTATGATCCCCAGACCCAACAGCACGTCTCACTCAGGAAAAGGTCCTTAATGCAAATTTATGGTCTCAACAAACCAACTCTGCTCTCAAGAATCCATCCCCAAACCAAGCATCTGGCTAGAGAGAGTGCCCGAGGTTGCAGGGGCGTTGATGGGAGCAGGCACATTCCTCAGAGCTGAGCAAACACAAAGAACCCGCCGAGGAGAAGTGCCAGGTGCCAGCAGGAGGCTCTGTGGCCAAGGGCAGGGTGTGGCTACAAGAACCACAGATGGGAGGCAATGGATGCTTCACTCAGCCATCAAAGTCACGACAACCAGCAACCTGAAGTCTGATGCCAGGGGACATGTGGACAGGGGGTTGCCAAGAGGGCCTCTGGGAGAGGCCACAACTGTCCCAAGGGCCAGAACTTTTCAGACCCCAAACATCTATCACTTCCCAAGACAGGGGGAACTGGAGAGGTACAGCCACCCCCAGGGAGGGCAGCACATGCCTCTTGGCAGGTGCCTGCTGACGCTGGAGGGACACTGTGGACGGGGCAGCCAGCGACAAGTGTAGGCGTGAGACTTCTCTGCCAGAAGGAAGCAACAGAGAACAGATGCCCACTGGCTCTGAAGCAGAAGACCTGCCGGCCACAGAAGCCCCAGCAGGCTTGTCCACACGGCCTGGACTTCCAACCTCCCACACTTGTGGAGACACAGCTCAAGTTCCAGCCCCTACGCCGGGCCTGTCCCAGTCATGCTTGCAATTTACGAGGGAACAGGCTTCCAGCTCGACAGTGAGCTCTCCCGGAAGATATCTATAAAAACACTCCAAACGGGTCAGAGAGAGCGGGTGGCGTGGATCTCTCAAAGCTCCCAGAGGCTTCTTTGGTGGGTTCATGCTTCTCTTCCTTTCCGTCCTTCTTTTCTTCCTTTCTCCTCCCCTTCCCCACAGCTGGCAACTGTCCTGGCCTATTCTATTAGAATAACAACAGTAAGAACCACCACCACCAATAATCACTCAATGTGGCAGGCACTGTGCTAAGCTCCTCCCACCCTCCAAACAACGCTGATACAGGCCCCACTGTTTCCCCATTTAACAGAGGGGAAAACGAGGCTTAGAGCAAGGCACCAGGCACAGCAGGCAGAGACGCAGTGAGGAGTGCCCTGGCACACAAGCAGTGGGGCACACCGCGCCTTCCCCTGCACCCAGCAGCTCCGGGGCGCCGCGTGCAGGCACCGAGGCACTCCACCAGGGAAAGAGGCCATCCTCCGCGGAGGAGGCAGCCACCTGCTGCAGGACTTGGGCCACCAGGAAGGTCCCTCTCCCTCTGTCCTGCCCTACTGTCCTGGGGTCAGCTAAGATGCTCCCACAGGACACCGGCTCCTTTGGAGAGAATGTTCCTGCTCAGAGGTTCCCAGTGAACAAGCAAAGATATCCTGGGAGGAGGGTACATGGGAAGGCCACCTCTGAACATCTTTAACAAGGCTGTGTCAGACTTAGGAAGACGCTGGAGAAAATAAATGCTCCAGCAAACGTTTAAATTCAGCCACATGGCGGAGTGTAGCAGGACTCAGAGCCCGGGGCACGGCTGTGCCTCTGAGGACAGTCTTCTAGGAGCCATTGCCCAGGCCCTGACTGGGGACCCCCTTTACCAACCCAGCCGACGGCCATCCTGGCAGCAGTTCAACCCCACACCATCTCCCGCCAATACCTGCATCGTCCGAATGAGCGTCCGAGGACAGCAGCTCCTCCAGGGAAGCCTGGTCTGTCCCGGGGGCCAAGGGGCTTCCCGGCTGGGCTTCTCCCGAAGTCAGAGCCTCCTGCTTGGGAGTGGACGGCTCGCTCTGTGCAGCTCCGGGGCCTCCGTCAGGGGGGCACGCTTTGCTTTCAGCATCTGCAAGGAGATTCTGCTGTCAGCTGAGCCTGTCCTCTCTGCCTGCAGGCTTTCATTCCTAGGAAGTGCCCTCCTGGGAAGTACGCCACCCCGGGCCCTGGAGGGTACCCTACACCCCTCCCACACACCCGGGAGCCCCTCCCCACAGCCTGTCTTCGCATTGCAACACCCACTGGCCTCTGCTCTGTGCACACCACTGCCTGCCTGTGCGCTCTCTTACTCCCACACCCTCGGGAGACTGCACAATGCCCCCACCCTAACCCCGGCTCTGCCTTGCGGCTTGCTTCGGTCAACGGGACATCAGCAGCTTTGATGCAGGAGCTTCAAAGGCGCCTGCACGCTCCTGCTTGCTCCCCCTGTGGACCCCGGCCCTCGCCCCGAGGACACACCCAGGCCAACGTGCTGGGGGATGAGAGGAAGGTGGGGCAGAGCCAAGCTGCCCCCGTCCTGCCAGCCAAGGCCGGCCCAGACAGACGACAACCAACACTGTTGCTGTACGCCTCTGAAGTACTGGGGTTGTTTGTCACGTGACACTTTCATGGCTGCACATAACCAACTCTCCGCTGCACCCACCATCCCACCACTGATGCCCCATTATGCAAACGTTTCTCAATCACCCACTACGCGTCTGGCACGGTGCCGACTCTGGGAAGGCAGAGATTAACAAAATGCAAGCTTTGTCCCCTAGGGGCTCACACTCTGAGGCATGGTGAGCCCAGGAATGGGGGCACAGCCAAGGACTGAGCGGGGGAGCAAGGAGTCTCAAGGACCAGACAGGTGGCCGTCCCAGAAAGGATGACACCAGCCTCCTAGTTGGGCTGAAAGGAGGATGTGGTGCCTCCCTTGCTTGGGGTTCAGCTGCTGAGGCCTTTGAGGGTCCGGCCCTTGACTGATCGATCACCACCAGGGTCATCTTACTGATGAGGGGCTCAGCGCTCAGCAGCGTAACAACTGGTCTGGGTTACACAGCCACAATGTGGCAGGTCCAGGCTGGGAGACGCAGCCAGCTTCTGAGAGACAGATCACAGCCCAATGCACAGCACGCCCACATGGTCCCCGGAATGCCCCTTAGTCCCCACAGCCGGTTCGTCGAGGCCACCACTGCACAGAGCAGCAGCGAGACCGGCACATGTTCACACAGCCGGGAGGCAGCAGTGGGGGACCAGCCCAGCTCGGATTCTGGACAGTGTCCTCCCACGTTGCTCCCATCATGGCAGCAGGAGGAGGAGGAAAGGTTGATTTCAGAGTCGGGGGCCCCCTGTGCCCAGGTCGGTCCTGATTCCTACCTGCTGTCCTTGTGACCTTCAATAGTCCTTTGACTCCCAAAGGTGTCCTGGGTGGACACGGGCAGGTCACCCTACCCATGCACCCCACGCCACTGCCAACAGGACTACCTGTGCCCACACAGCAAACGTTTCTGGGCCTCAGTTTCCTCATCTATTAGATGGGGATGATAATCTTACTACGTGCTTCACAGTGTCACTTGGGGAATTGAGTTAACACAGATAACGTGTCCAGGACAGAGTAAACACTGTATGTGCGCTGGCAATTATTGTTATTGCTGTTGATGATGACCGGTTTTTGATGAGGAAGAAGATGATAAGGGTGATGGTCTGGCCACTCGGCCTGGGCCCTGTGCCCACGTGATAACAACAGGCTCAGGGGAGAGTTTCACAGGCTCCCTTAACAGGGTCCTCGCCGCACCCAGGACTCAGGCCAGGCCCCCGGCATGTGGCCCTCTAAGGGATTTGAGCCTGTAATCATTGCTCATCATGTTCCCTCGACTGCACATCTGTCTCCTGGGAAGAAGGGCAGAAAGGTTGGTCACACCAGAGGTCTAGAGATTTGGGGCTAGGAAGATATCATCTACGCAGCCATGTCATCTGACCAGGGGGTCCAGGCCAGGGGCCGGCAACCTTTCCAGAAAGGGGCAGATGGCCGGTATTTTAGACTTTGTGGGCCACATGCCATATGGCCCATGCTGCATATTCTTAAATTTTTTACTTTTACAAAAACCCTTTAGGTTTACAAACCAGGTCCTGGCCCAGGTGAGACTCTCAGCTAGATTTTGCCAACTGACTCCTAAGCTAAAAAGAGACTCAGACGCAAGCCAAAAGAACCCACCCAGTGGAGAAAGTTAGATATCACAAAGCTCAGAACTACAGTTTCTTGGATCCTCTCTCATGACTGGTTTACTCATACCTGGCACACAGTTGTGACGGTCTCTGCCACCAGCTAACCTGGCCCTGGGTGACAGAGATGACAGCCAGCACTCACTGAGGGTGTGCACTCTGCAACACCATCTCACCTGAACTCCATGACCATGTAAGGTGAGGCTGCTGCCTGCCGTTTACAGATGTGGACACAGACCCTTGGAAGAGGCATGCCATTTGCTGCCGTGACTATCATTTTTGATAATAATAATGATGTCTCCATCATCATCATCAGCAAAATAGTCAGAACATTGAATCAGGAAGCCCCAAAGGTCTCCAGCCTCTCACTGGGCTCAGCAAAGGCTCCAACCCCAACGCACCATCCTGGAATTCCTCCACCTGCTTCCGCAGCTCAGCAGACTCGCAGGACTTTTCTGGGCCGTGCTCAGAGCCCCGGCTCATAACCATGTTCAATGAAAAGTTACAGTTCCCAAAATAGCCCTGGTAGCAGGGCTGTTGCTAAGAAACGCTGGTGGAGGCGGGGGAAGCCATGGGCGGCTGGTCCCCTGCTCCTCTCACCGTACAGTCGGCCCTCCCTCCTGGCCGTTTGCCATCGGACGCCATTCTCCTTCTGAGCTGCAGAGAGGAGCACACAGCCGGGCGCCTGTGTTACGTACAGAGTAGTCACAGTGCAGGGGAAAGTGCCACAAACACACACACATGCAGGCACACATGTACACAGTGAAAGTGCATACAAGCACACACATGCATGCAGACACACACATGCACACACATACATGCAGACACACACTGCCCCCGGCGTTCCTGCCACACAAGCACCAGATAGACTTCACTTGTCACTGCCCAGTTCCCCTGAGGAAAGAAACCTCGTGTCTCTCAGGTCACTGAACACAGCACCAGGGTAACAACCCTCTCTTTCTTACATCCAATGATGGAGAATGACATTCCTTCAATTATTGAAGAAAATGCCAAATGGACACGTACTGGAAGATGGAGGGAAGTCATTCAGGAACATACACAGCGTCTGGCTGAGAGAAATGAGCAGGCTCCTGTCCTCAGTGAGTTTGGGCTGGGGACCGGGCGGAAGGGCTGGGGACCGGGTGGAAGGGCTGGGATGCTGACCGGCCCTTGCTTGCTCACAGACGCTTCAGAGGAGGATGGCCAGAGCAGTGAAGCGGGAGTGTGGGGAAGGGTCACCTCCTCCCCTCCCCATGCAGAACTGGTCCCATCTCACACGGCTCATAACAGCACAAACGGGTCCTTCCGAGGTTCCAGCAGACTACCAGACTTCCAGGAACGAGAGTAGAGCAGGGGGTCAGAGTGGGTCATAAAGTGCACGTGTTAATAGTATCATAAAATAACACACCCCCCAGAGAGAGTGAGGGCAAACCCGTGCCCTGCACACAGTCCTGGGGACTCACAGGCTCTCACCTGCAGGCCCTGTCCAGCGGCCAACTCTCCCGTCACACTGCTGACTGCTTTGTGGGCAAACTCCAGGGTAACTGACTCTGGGGGCAAGGGGGTATCCACATGCGTGTGTGTGTGCAGGCCAGAGGGCCCTCCCGGGGTTTGTCCTGGCCAAGGAAGCTCAAATGCGAGGTCTTGGGGCTGCTCAGGACTCCGGGCAGCTCTGCAAGGGTCTGTAGCCTGAGCCATGGAGGCCTCTCTGGGCCCCTCCATCACTGTCACCCACTCAGCCTTCCAGGTGCCCCCTAGTTGTGAAGTCTTGGGTACAGTGTGGCCAGATTCAGCGGGGCAGCTGGCCACCAGGGGGCGCTCCTGGCTGCACATCCCGCTGGGCTGGGAGCAGGTGGTGGCGGCTCAATGATTCCTTATTCCAAACCCAGGAAACTGCTCTGCCCTCCTGCGGAGGCCCCAGGAAGGGAGGAGGCGCTGCGTTCCCACGGGGGAGCCTCAGAGCTCACTTTCCAGCCCTTCTGGGCTCTGGGCCCCAGCCAACCCTGAGCTGGGAGGGAGCGGCTCTACACTCACGGATTCCTATCCACGGGGCAGGAAGCCTCCTTATCCCAACGCCAGGACGAATTAGGGGCAGAAAGGCCCTGACCTGGGCTTGACTTTCCCCCAGTGAGAAAAGGCATTTTCCCAGCAAGTCTCAGCAGGACTGAAACAATAGTGCAGGAGGTATGTACCCCGGGGGCCTGTTGCCAAACATCTTCCCGTGTCCCATTATCACTGTGCGTTCATCAGAGGTCAGACATGCAGCAAAGAATTCCAGCGTACAGGAGTTGATGGTGAAACATACCTCTCCTCCTCTCCCTGACCCCAGGCCCTTCCCAGAGGCCACCCGTTACCTGCTTCCAACATGCCCTTCCAGAGACACCCTGGGCAGGCTCACGGCAGACCCACTCAGCCCACCCACCCCGTCTGCCCTGGGCCCCCACGCCTGCTTGGAGGTGTCTTTGTCACTCAGCCGCTTCTTGAGGAGTCTAATGTTCTTAACTCTGTCCACGTTGGAGAGAGGGGCAGGGAAGACACAGGCCCTGTGGGACCCAGGACCCTCTCCCTCTTTCTAACCACCTTGCACCCTGCCTTCCTTCACGGGGCGCCCCGCTCCCTTCCACACGGGGCCCTGCACGTGCTGCTCCCCGGGCTGGAAGACGCCCTCGCTCCCTCGTATCTCTCGGCTTCTCGACCTTGGAGCACCAAAGGAAGAAGCGGCCAGGGAGGATTATCAACTCTGCGTCCCACCCCCAGGTGTTTAATTTACGAGCTCCCTGGGTGATCCTAATGTGCAGCAAACTGAGAACCAGCCTGTTCTACTCCTGCGGCCTCTGGATCCCGCTCAAACATCACCCCCCGACCAGGTCAGGTCCCCCGTGTCATGTCCTCAGGGCGCTACATGCCTTTCCTTCACCACACTCATCTCAGACATGATATTACACTTATTTGTGGGATTATCTAATGCTTGTTCCCCCAACCTTGAGTTCTGGGTAGATGCTATTCTGCTCACCTGTATCCCCAGCAGCTAACACAGACCCCAACACATAATAAGTGCTCAGGAAAATGTTGTGTGACAAGTATAAGTGCATTTTCCACTCTTGAGGAAAGACTGTTTCAGGGCCCTCTGGCTCCTGGTCCATAATCACTTAGCGAGAGAGAGAGTAATCTAAAGTACAGTTGGTAACAACACCGTGGGGGCCAAATCCAGCCCACCTGTTCTGTAGAGTCCCGAGCTAAGAATGGGTTTCACATCTTTAAACAGTTGAAAAAAATCAAAAGAAATATCATAGTTCATGACACATGAAAATTATAGGAAATTCAAATTTCAATGTCCATAAAGTTCTATTGAAACACAGCCACGCCTGCCCCTGTCTGTGTGGTCCAGGGCCGCCCGGCCACACAACAGCAGAGCCAAGTAGTCGCCACAGAGACCGTACGGCCCCCGAAGCCGAACGTATTTCCTATCTGACACTTGCCAGAAACGGTTCACTGACCCAACCTAGAGTGACACTGGAGGAGGGCTGGTGGGTGACATCCCAGCGAACACACGGAGCCAGGGGAGCAGCTCCCGCAGCAACCCTGTCAACTCGGCCGCTGCCACGCTGACAGCGGACAACTCGGCCGGGTTTGTCCCCGCGTCTCTGTTCTCCGTCCATCACAAAGTCGTTTTACAAAGATTCAGAGTTTAGGAAAGGCAAACCACTTCTCCCGGAAGTTTTCCCCTTTAGTTATTCAACCATCACTTCATTTTTGACGGGAATCAAAACCACACCTTTACTGATTCTTCATTCAACAATATTTTTTAGGACCTATGATGAACAGGTCTTAGTCCTGTTTCTACTTCCCCTTCCCCTCCTCCAAGATCCGGAGTAAGGTTTGTCGGCAACATGTTCAAAATGCCCGAGTTTGGAGCTGCTTTGTCCCATCCAAATTGAAAGAGCCCAGATTTCTAGCTCACCAACAACATTCTTCCAAATCCGAGAGTCAGACTAGAACATTCAACATCTGACCACAGGACTGATTCCAAGCTCCCTTTCACATGCGAAGTCTGATTATTAGGATTTGATCAGTGGTAGTATTTACTAGAATAACATATTAATTATTTGAGTATTATACAATGGCCAATGTAGGTTTCCCCTGAAAATAGCATCATCAGAATATTTCACTCTTTGAATCTAAAGAACGGAAGTGATGACAAAGGCTTCAGACCATGTTGGGCCTGTGAGCCATTAGGCCCGGCCAGGCTCAGAGCATTTTATAAATCTGATTCACGGACCTCATGAGCAACCTCCCTAATTCCTCATACCTGGGCCCAATTACAAAGACACCCGTAGTATTTTAAGGCTGAAAGGGGGAGATGGGAATCTTGATACACCCTCGGGGAACTGGCTCCTAAGGCTGGTCCTTCAATCGGGAGGCAGGAGTTGGTCCAGCTCCAGAGAGACTTCTAAGCGGCAGTGAGGGTTTGTGAAATGCCCTCCCTAAGCTGTAGCATCTCAGAGAACTAGAGAGCATGCAGGGTTAGCGTCAGGATCCACATCCTGGGCCTCACGCCTCACACTGTCTCCGCGACGCAGACAGAGGAATGCAAGAATTTTGTGAATTAATTGTGCTAGCGATAATAACCGGTGTTTCTGAAGGATGCAAACAAAGGCGGCCACGCAGACACCACCTGATTAAGATCTCCAGGCCAGAGTCTGAACAGCGTCTTGGCCTCCGGCTGTGTGACCCGGGGCAGCTGCCTTCGGGACCCTCACAGTCTTCATCTGCAAACTGGGGATAACAACCACGTCTGCTCCTGGGGATGCTGTGAGGGCGAAAGGGATAAGGCGGGTCCAACGCCTAGCACAGCACCAGCATTTCATTGATGCTTAATAAACGGGAGCAGCAGTAGTGGGTGGTAGTGGAAGTAAAAATAACCTGCCCTAATGAAGGATGAAATGTGAAGATTAAAAAAATGAAAGCCACTGCTACCACTTCAGGGGAATCAGAACTAACCACTAACTTAATCCACACCCAGCTCAGGCGGGCAGCCACAGACAATCCCCAGGGAAATGACTGCTCTCAGCTCCGAGCCCCAGGAGGAGGCGGCCTTAAACTCACTGACGGGTTCTTGGAGGCCGCGAGGGCTGGGCCCATGGGTCTTGACTCTGGGAGAATTCCTCCAACTGTGGAGGCCTCATTTGGCTCCAGCCACCACACCTGGACACCGGACTCCTCCAGTTCCCATCCCGCCCTGACAGGCTTCCTGGGCCCACACGAGATGCCCAGGTCTGCACTCCCGGGCCCAGCACCCCACCCGGGCGGTGGTCCCACTTACCCTGCTCCATCATCTCCAGCAGCCCCTTCTTGATGAGCTCCTCCCGACCTTGCCTGCCAGCCATCTTCTTCTCCAGCGCTGCACAACACACAACACCCAGGTGAGTCACGGGCAAGGACGTCGCGTGGCCCCGGCTGAGCCTCGGCCAACGCCGGCCTCCAGTTGACAGAATGGAACAGCGAGGCAGCAGGTGACTTCGGGGTTAGGGGCCTGGCCCACGGGGAGGGGCTGTCTGTTCAGGAATCTCAAGCTTCCTTACTGAGCAATCTGCTGGGCAATGTGCTCGAAGCACAGCAGAACAGCAGCACACTGAGTGGATTTTTCAAGGCGATAATTTCTGTGATTCATCTGAAAAGCAACACCTCGTATAACACCCTTCTCTAAGCTGGCTCCCACTGCCCATTCCTACCCCCTGCCAGATGCTCCTTAATTTACCAGCTCAGGAACGCATCCTCTCTCTGCCCCCGAGACCCCGGGGCACTTTTCTGCAGTTCCTATTATCATTTGCTAAACACATCCTGACCACTCGTCGTGTCGGTTCACAGACCAGACTTCTGAGCAACTGTCCCACCAAAGGGTTATCCAATAAACCCCACGTTAATGCTTTCAGAGAATTCACCAGATGAACAGGGAGGGAGGAGGCCGGGCCCCCATTCTCCTCCACCACCCCTAACCTGCCAATTCTTGTCAATTCCTCCTTCGGAATAGCCCTTCCCGCCTCCCCACCCCAGAGCAAAACACTCCAGCAACCTGCCCCCAAGTTCTCCCTGCCTCTGCCTCTCCCCTCACGGGGGGGCAGGGGGCTCACTCCACCTGACAGTCTCTACCTTTTCTCTAACTGCCCAGAAAACGATGTGCCTACAGTAGAACTCAGTTTCCAAATACAAAGCTATGTAATCCCGCAGACCCTGTCTTTGAAAGACGCAAACAAAGTGCCGGCTATTAAGCCTGGATGACAAGGGCCCACGGGTCACCTGGTCACCGTATCTGCAATCACTCTGCCCGATGAGTGAGGGCTGCAGTGGGGACACAGCAGCCGCACACCTGTCGGGGCTGAAAGTCTAGTGGCAGACAGACAACAAACAGGTAATGACGATGAAGTGACTTAATTTATTCCAAACTACTTACTGAGCACCTACTGTGTGCCCGCGGGGGATACAGCTGTGAGCAGGCCAGGCGTAGACTCTGCCTGAGGGCCAGCACATTGGGGCAGAGGACAAACATCTAAAAACAGGCGAGTGAATAATCCAGAACTGGAGGGCACTGGGGCGGGAGTTGGTGGGCCGGGCTGGGACATCAGTGGGTTCCCCTGAGGGTGTTTACACTGAGAGCGAAGGATGAACAGGGAAACCCAAACAGTTCAGAGAGAAGACATTTTCGGGCAAAGGGGACATAATTTCCCTTCTGCAGCCCAATGTCCAATCTAGTTTCCAGGTGCCGGACGCATGGATGAAACTGAGAACTTGAACTCTGACTTTGGGAGGTGTAGGTAAAGAGGCTGCCGTCCGTCTGAAAAACAGGGACGAGCAGAACGAGGGAAGAACCGAGGGACCCCGTGGTCCCACCAGCACTGCACGGTGCTCACAGGGACCAGCTCGGATTCAGGCCATCGCCTGTACTGACTCGTGAGTCCTCCCAGTGGCCCGAAGAGGCAGCTGCGAGGGTCTGCTGTCCCCAGCTCAGGGCACTGCCCCCACCACCCGGGCCACCCCCAGAGCAGGCACGGGCTCAGATGAGAGCCATTGTCATGGTGCTGCCCACTCCTCGCCCCGCCCAAGCCACTGTTGGCTTCATTTTTTTTCTTTAAATCATCTTTATTTTTACTTTATCTCAACCGAACCAATGACGCCTGTGAAATCAGGGTTTGATATACTGAAATAAATAACATCCCACACTTAGGGGGAAAGAACAGTTTAAAATAAATAAACGAAATGCAGTCCTGTTCCCCAGATTTCCAAATGTTCATAAAGGGCCCGAAGGTGGGGACACTACAGGTATTAACCCGGGGACCCTCAATGCCCCATAGGGTTCCCTCAGCACCCTGATGACCTTACAGGTCACTCGCCCACTATGACGAGGGGGCCTGGGGACATGGAGTCCTCAGAGCATGCAGCTCAACCCTCTAATCCCACGACCTGGAAAATATCAGGTGCTCCCCCAAGGTCATAGAGGTTACTCTGCTCTGGTCCCCTCGGCCTTCACTGATGCACAGACAAGCCTTCCCCAACTTAGTGCCTTTGCATGGGCTGTTCCCACTGCCACAATGCCCTTCCCTGCTTTCCTCAAGGGAGTCAACGAAGTTAGCTCAATGCTGCCTCCTCACCTGGGTCTTCTCAGACCACCCAACGGAAAGCAATGCCTACCACTGCCCACTTCCTCCCCAGCACCTACTCGGCTCCTTCGGGGCCCACCACAGTCGTGACTGCGACTGTCTCGCATGTTGGTTCACTGCTCACTTGTCTGTCGCCCGACTACCCACTCGCGGTAAGCTCTAAGCAGGCAGGGCCCGTGTCTACCTTGCACCTGGCACACAGGAGGCGCTCAAGATTCACTGAATAACGGTGTTTGTTCTGCTCTGATTCTTGACAAGGAGAATTCATCAATCAACTTCTTGGGAGGTTAACAAAATAATTTCGTAAAACGTAAAACAGTGTGAGTGGGGGACCTGCTGCTGTGGCAGCCCTGCACTGGCTCTGTCTCCGCCATCCTGAGCCCTGCTGTCTGTGCCTCTTCAAGGCTGGGAAGGAAACAGGCACCCAGGGGACCGCCAGAGGCAACAGCCTGAGACGGCCACTTACCAGGCCAGTCCCCAGGGCCTGGGACTAACTCCGCGTGAGCAGCTCCCACACTAACTGTTTCCCGCCGTAGCTAACAGGCGTGTGGCTCAGCCAGAGGCCTGTGGGAGCTGAGATGCTGTCTCCCCCTGGGGTTTGCTTCTCAGAGCACCGACCTCCCCTCCACCAAGGACTCCAGGGACACCCTGTCATCCAAGAGCCAGACCCGCCCCGGCCCCACGACCTGCTAATTGCCTGACCCTAGGAGTAGCTTCCCCTCTCTGAGCCCCTTCCCATCCCTGAGACGGGCAGGGTCACAGGAAGAGACTGGCTGACAGGAGTGGTCCTGAGGATTCAGGTGGTTAGAAACGTGCTCTGTGGCTATTCCATCACGGGCAGTTGCTTTACTGTCACCACACGCGTCTCCAGCGCTTCAGTCTCACGGCCATAGTTTCCGGGGTGGATTTCGAGGGAGCAGGGGCAATGGTACAACATGTCCCGACCCAACTTCCCACAGAGCTGGGACTGGCAGGGTGTGAGGATGCAGTTGCAGGTGAGTGGGGAAGCTTTTAGATCCTCTGGCGGGAGGGCATGGGGACAGGAGCACCAGGTAGGAAGCCTCTCCAGAAAGAGAGTTAGGAGCCAGGCAGCGGCTGGCTCTGGCCTCCAGGAGGAGAAGCCATGAGGCATCAAGCCCAAACCGAGGGCCTTAACCCTCCGAATCACCAGGCGCCTCTCAGGGACCGCAGGATCCGGACCCAACCCAGGCCAACTGACCCCGAATCTCTGGAGAGGGGCCCAGGCCCCAGGGTTGTCAAAGTGAGGTTCCAGGTGCAGGAGGGCTGGGTGCTTGCTACTCGGGTGTGGTCAGCAAGTGAGGGACTGTTATAAGTCAGGGTCTCGGCCCAGCCCCGCTCTGCACTGACTTGGAGTCTACAATTTTAACAAGGTCCCTGGTGACGTGTGTGTCCCCCAGGGTCTGGGCAGTGAACGGGTTAGAGGCGTGCCCGGAGCTGACCCGCCCCCAGCCAGGTGGGACCTGGAAGGGCCAGTGGAAGGAGGTGACCCAGAGGAGGCTGAGCAGCTCCTGCCAACAGAGGCCACAGAGCACAGCCTGCCGCTCCCGTGTGGGGCCTGGGAAGACAACATCGGCCACGGAAAGCAAGGTGACAATGACGCCGGGTCCCCTCTCCCCGGTGCTCACCGGACGTCGTCTGCTTCAGTTTCTCGTTTTTCTTTTTCCTCCATTTCCAGGGTTTGAAGATCCTGCCCAGAGTGGCCAGTTTGCTGTTCCTCCGCACGGGGGGAGTTCGAATCCCTGAGACCAGATATTCGGAGCGTGCTGGGGGCGTTTGGTCCATCTCATCTGCAAGATGAAAACCAAGGGAGGGCTCAAGTGACCGCCAATCCTGCGTGACTCCTGGGGGGGCGCCTGAGGTGATTCCCCTCACCCCGAGGGGCCACCAGTGATTGTCCAAAGCCTAGGGCCCAAGAGGGTCCTCAGAGCAATGGAGACTCTCTGGGGCCCATTCCAAACGGGTGTGCCTACAGGTGGCACCTGCCAGCTCATGAGTCCGTGTGCTCCACATCCCATCTGTGGAGACCCTGCCTCCTGCAACCCTCTCAAGCCCACTGGAGCCATAGGGGTTTGAAGACAGCAAATTCCACCATGAAGCCTCTCCCACCCCAGAACCTTTGCTCCCACTACACCCTCCCCCTGTGCTGCTCTCCCCTCAGCTTCGTCTCTACCGCATAAACTTCAGCTACTCAGCTCAACCTGACTTCCTCCAGGAAGCCCCTGCCTTCTCCTGTCCCAGACGAGGGTCAGTCCCTTGCCCTGTGCTCCCGAAGCCACTGTGCAGGCCCCAAGGAGCTGTAATGATCCCCGGGTACCTGCCCCTCCCGCACAGCTGTCAGCGCTCTGCCGTGGACCCCAGCACAGACCTGGCTGTGCTCCTCAGCGCACAGCTGCAGAACAAGTCAGTCCATGAATGGACAAAGGGAAGCAGCTCCCCCTGGATCCCTTCCTTGTTCAGAAAACCAGGCCACTTTTGTACACTCTGTGGGCTGCATAAAGATGGATGCCCGAGAAAGCTCATGGCACTGTTGTTTGTCATACAAGAGACTGGTAGCCACATACCCACCCATCGATAGGGCACTGGTTAAGTCATCATCCTTCCTCTCAATGACCCGGGTACAGACTCGGAAAAGAATAAAGCAGATCTCTGTGTGCAGACAGGAAACCTGGCCAAGACAAACTGCTAGGTCAAAAAAAGTCAGCATGCAAAATCACACAGTATATGCCACCAACGAGCGAAAGGGGGCCAAAGCCACGCACGTGCCAGTACATGCAGAGAAAACGTCTGCAGGGGCCCCCAAGAAATGGGGAGCACTGGCCTGGGAGAGAGGGAGATGTGGGCTTCACCACAGGCCACTTTGTAGTATATGATGCGTATTATTTTTTATAAAGAAGATTAGTTAGAATGGAAAGCAAAATGCAGCTACCAAAATGGTGCAGCTGGAGAGCCGTGGGCAACAGCAGTGCCGTCTCCACCAGCTCACCGGGCCCCCAGCTGACCGGCACAGCTTAGACCCGAGCCAGGCCATCACCATGGCAGGACCAAGAAAAAATGCCTGAGTTGCCTCAAACCCCTCCTGGGACAGGGAAGGGATGTTTCTTCCAGCAGTGACATTGACCTGAGTCCCCTCTGGGCTCTCTGACTTAACCTCCCAGTGTCACGTGGGTGGACGTTCGCAGGCCCACCAGTGTTCCCCAGCACAGCTGCTGGCACGTGAGCCTGGACCTCGGCCAGGACACCCTGCACCCACACAGACACACACAGCGGCGAGCACATGCCAATTCCACACCTAGGGGGTTAGTTTGCCTCACTGCTGCCTATGGGAAGGGGCTGGCAGCCCGAGTTCATACAAAGCCAGAAGCTCCAGAGAGACTCGAAGATGCCGGAGGAGGAGGCTGGAATGAGCAAGTTCCAGGAGGGTGCACAGAGGAAGGAGGCCACGCACAGTCGGAGGGGCCGGGACCTGTGATGGGCCAGTCACTGTCAGACCCAGTGAAGGGTCTTCAGCTCCCACCTTTCCTACCTGAGGTGTCCCTGTGCCACCTACTCCCCACTGAGGCCCGTTGTGGCCTGCTCCGAATCCGGGCCCTGCCGAGTTCAGCCTGGAGAAGAGCTCGGTGGTGTCCGAACACCCAAGGCCCCAGTGACGGGTGCCCCAGTGATGGGCAGCCCTGGCTAGCAGCCCCTGGAGCCACCCCTCAAGTTCCAAAGGACTGTGCCCGTCAGTAGCCCAGGGCTGTGGGCAAGCCACTCAGCCCTCTGAGCTCAGTTTCCACATTTGTAAAATAAAGATAATAATCATCTGCATACCTGGGGTTGAGAGGAAGGTTCAGTGTGGCCAAAGGGCGGCCACGAAGTCTGGAAACATAGGTAAATATACATAATACACAAGTGATTGATAGTATGTTACAATCTGTGTAAAATAATATTATCTATGTTTCTAGACTTCATGGCCATTCTGATTAACATACCATGCTAGCATGGGTGGTTTTGGCAGAAATTTAAAAAAAAATTTTTTTATTGAAATATAGTTGACATAATTATATTAGTTTCAGGTGTAAATATAGTGATTCAACATTTATATACATTATGAATTGATCACCACAAATCTAGTAACCATCTGTCACAAAGTTATTACAATATTATTGATTATATTCCCTATGCTGTACATTACATCTCCGTGACTTATTTATTTTATGACTGGAAGTTTGTACCTCTTAATCCCCTTCACCTATTTCACCCATCTCCCCACGCCCCTCCCCTCTGGCTCGGTAGAAATTTTCACGATAACAATTTATATAAGTAATACAATAATTATTATGGAGTGAAAGTTAGCCACTGCTTGCTCAGGGCCAGGTACTGTCCTAAGGCATTATCTTATTTTACCCTCACAGTGAGTCTATGAGTAGAGACTGTTATTATATACATTGTACAGATGAGTAAACTGAGTCTCAGGGCACTGAGCCATTTTGTGGACTGACACAGGCGAGGAAATGCTGGGGATGGGGCATGACCTCAAGCAGCCTGACTCCGGAGACCCCTCTCAAATCTCTAAGCTGCTTTTAGGCTGACTGTATAAATTTATCACCCAGAGAGGACACAAATGGATGGCACACCAAGACAAGAGGCATAAACCAGCACTGTCCCAGCCAACCACTCTCTCTAGCTGTCATTAATTGAGCGTTAACTGTGTACCAGAGGCTGTGGCCACAGGCTGCCGTGCAGAGGATGAGCCCAGGGGTGTCTTGTTTGAGAATTTCTCCCTGCAGGCTCAGCAAACCAAAGGCACCTAAGGCAGCGACATCCTCCGCCCTGTTTTCAGCTGAAACTCCAGCAGCCAGAGCCCAGCACCCAGGAGAGGCCCAGGAAATTCGGGTGTGGGAGTGATCAAGCCAGGGAGACCAAAGCGCACGGGTCAGGGATCCCTCCCGCCACCATCTCCCCAGCTCCACACTCTAGGCGTGCGGGGTGCAGATGGGTCCTTCTCTTCCCAGAGGCAGCTGATTCCATGTTATTATCCTCTCCTTTCCTTCCTCCGCCCACGAACGCCAGATGGGAGTAGAACCACCAGTGCCACGTGGCCCCAGGAAAGCTGGCTGTCCTGGAGGCATTTCTGGCACAACAGGAAAAGAACTGGACAGGTCTCCCCAAGCCTCTGGGCTTGTTTGAGATGAAGACGAAGATCCCCAGAGATGAGCATGGGGACGATGGAGCATTGTGATTGCTTTGTTTATACCTTGCCTCATTCCACAAAGGATGGGTGGCAGTCACCAGAAACACACACACCCAACAAGATAAAATGCATTTGAGGGGCCGGCCCCATGGCCGAGTGGTTAAAAAGTTCTGCACTCTGCTTCGGCAGCCCAGGTTCATGAGTTTGGACCCCGGGCGTGGACCTACTCCACTCATCAGCCATGCTGTGGAGGAGTCCCATATACAAAACAAAGACTAGCAATGGATGTTAGCTCAGGGCGAATCTTCCTCAAGCAAAAAAAAAAAGAATGGGGCCGGCCCCGTGGCTTAGCGGTTAAGTGCGCGCGCTCCGCTGCTGGCGGCCCGGGTTCGGATCCCGGGCACGCACCGACACACCGCTTCTCCAGCCATGCTGAGGCCGCGTCCCACATACAGCAACTAGAAGGATGTGCAACTATGACATACAACTATCTACTGGGGCTTTGGGGTTAAAAAAAAGGAGGAGGATTGGCAATAGATGTTAGCTCAGAGCCGGTCTTCCTCAGCAAAAAAAAAAAAAAGAGGATTAGCATGGATGTTAGGGCTGATCTTCCTCACAAAAAAAAAAAAAAAAGAATGAGCATTTGAGGAAATTGAAGGAAAGGGGAGTCTGGACCGGACCACAGCATCAAGGGAGTATAGATACCTCATGGGTGTCAGAAGAGGGCACACATGTGGCTCTGAGCTTCCTAGCAGCCAAAGCAAAAAGGAGCATCACATAGAATAAACTACATTCAGACCCCAAATCCCACTCTGTTTGCACCTGCATTGCTGAGACCCTGGTCCAGGGAGCCAGCATCTCTACGCCAGATGCTCACACAGGCCTCTAATTGGTCTCCCCATGACCTCTTACAAATATAACTCTAATTGTATCACTTCCCTGCTCACCTACACCCTACCCCCACCCCCACCCCTAGAGGCTTCTCTTCTCATTTAGGACAAAATGCAAATTAATCACCAAGCCTGTACAGCTCTCCAAGATCTGCTCCAGCTCCCCTACCCACCTCATCTCTGCCCATTTGTCATCATCATTACTGTGCATTAACATTTAGGGCATGTTATGCAAACCAATATGGCCTAGTTGTTAAGAACACAGGTGCTGGAACCAGGCATCCGGGTCCACAGCCTGGCTGTCACTCACCAGCAGAGGCTGAAGCGTTGGCGCCCTTCTCCTCTTACCTGCATCCTCACCCTTGCCATGTCCTCACTGGGGGTCGGGGAGATGGGGGACCTCCCAAATCCTTGCCTGGGGCCTCGGCCATGTGGCTTGCCTGACCCGATGGAAGGTGGGCAGAAGGGACAGCGCGTCCCCCTCCTAAGCATCCCTTTCCTCCCCAGCCTCCTCCTCCTCACCACCATCACCACCAGCACTATTTTAACCCCCTGACTCCCCGTTCCCCCTGCCACCTCTGACCCTAGTGGCTGCAGCAGGCACTGGGGTTCCCACCCCAAGGCTGACACACAGGGCTCCTCACAGCACAGCCTGGGGCATGCACTGGGCACTTTGGCCACTGAGCAGACTGCACACCTCTCTCCCCTCGAGAATTCATTCATTCGTTCAACAAACACATGCTGATACCAGCCATGCGCCAGGAATTGCACCAGGCATGGAACGCACAGAGGTGAGCAGAAAGAAATTCCTGCCTTCACGGGGCTTCTAGTCGCCTGTGGGAGACAGTCGCCAGATGAAGACGTTAAGAATCCGTGCCTGCTCATCCCATGCAAGACTGCACCCCATCCTTCTCTGCTGCCTCCCTCTCCTCACTTTTCCTCACTGCATTTATCACCTGGTGTGTGTGTACGTCTGTGTGCGTGTACACACACACACGTACACACACGTACACACAATTATTTGTCTGCCTGGGGTTGTCTCCACTCCTCGCTCCATCCCCAATTTGAGGGCAGGGTCTTTGGTGGTTGGTTTACAGCTGAGTCCCCGGTGCCCAGAACAGGGTGGGCACATGAGGTAGGAGCCCATATGCTGAAGAAGATCCTTACAGACACGAGGACGGACGTACCCTAGGGCCTGCTCAGGGAGCTGGGGGACGGGGGGCCGACTGTAAACAGACGGTTAGGAAAGCTTGCTCTGAGTGGGGCTGTTGGAGCAGAAGCCTGAGTGTGAATGGGCGCCAGCCATGTAGACAGGGGGCTGGGCCAGGGAAGAGGGTCCCAGACAGAGGAAGAGCGAGGTCAAGGGCTTGGAGGAAGAACACAGCAGGTGAGAGCCGTGGATGCGGCTGGGGAGCTGGGCAGGGGTTTGAACTTGATTCAAAATTCAGCAAGGAGCCACCGGGGGATCTTCAGCTCAGAAGATCTGATTTGTTCATTTACCAAATGACCAGGACAGATACTTCAGTCTGAGTGACTCCTTGGGGAGCCTGCTATCATTGGGGGAGTGAAGACCCCCAAGCCCAGGTGGCGACAGGCTCCAGAGGTCTGAAGACCACGCCTCAAGTGTCCCCTGGGGAGGAAGTGCCCTGTTCCCCTCTGCCATCCCCCAGCTGGCTCAGGATCACGGCCAGGCTGGGTGAGGGTGTGACTTGCAACCTAAGAACACAAACCTCAGAAGAGATGCTGTGCCGTTCAATGAAGGAATTACTTATAAACCACCTCACCGGCAGAAAGGGCACGAATGTGTCACTGCCTGTGTGCACAGGGGTCTGAGTGAGCAAGAGGTGGGGGTGGGTCCTCCTGGCACATGGCCCACGCACTCGAGGGTGGGTGTGAACGTGGATGAGCGTGGATGTAGGAGAGTGGGTGTGCGCGAATGTGCCTATGTGTGCACCTACACGGGCGGGCATGTACACACAGGGGTGAGCGTGTGTGCACCGTACGCAGGTGTTCACAGAGAGAAGGGAGGGCTGGGCGCACTTGCCAGCTTCCCTGTGTCCCCAGCCCACGAATTCTCAGTGTCTCTCTGGAGCTGCTGAGGAACCTCCCTCCCACATGGGGGAGGATTCGGAGGTGCAAACACATTAGCAGGTCCCTCCAGCCTCTCAACGACACAGCAGCGCTAAGTTCCAGGGGCACCTTTGCCGCCTGTGAGGCATTAGCAGTTAATTAATGAAAACCGTTCCCCACATCCGCCTGGGGAAGTACAACGTGCAGCTACAGGGCAGGAGGGAGGCCTCGGGAGGTTCCCAGTGGTGGGCGGGGCAGGCGCCCCGCTGACATCAGACCTGGAGCTGCAGGTGCTCCCTCCAGCCCCTCCCACCTCTGGTCGCTTAGGCAACTGCAACCCTCTTCCGGCCCCCTCTCAGGCTCAGAGCAGTGGGTGCACTTGTCCCCCAGTACCCAACCCCACCCACCTGCCCCGTCGATGGATCACACAAACCTACAGGCCAGGCACTGTTCTAGAACAAGACAGTGAAGGATACCGATGCCGTGGCCGAGCTCACCGAGCTTACGGGCTAACCTCCTCGCCTGGTGCAGGGCCAAATCCTTTACTCATAACAGCCCCGATCACTCTCAGATATCATCCTGGGATGTAATACTGTTTATTGCTGTCATCTGTTTTTCCCACTGGAACCAACGCACGCTCCAGGAAAACAGGATCTGTGACCGTTTTGTTCATCACAGGTCCCTGGCATCTTTCCTGGTGCCTGGCACCCAGGAGGTGCTCAAATAAACACCTGCTTGACCTGTGAATCTGGGATGCGGAACTGCCAGTGCTGGAGCCAGGACCCGGCCCCCGGCCGTCTGACTCCAAAGTCCACCCCCCTTAGTGACATCAGGCACTTCTGCTTCCTCGTCTTCTATCCACTGACCTATCCCCGTCTCCTTCCACTTCACCAGGACACTCTGCCCCCAAAACACAATAGAAGGGAAGCCCCATCTCACTGGGGGAGTGAGGTCAGACACCAGGTGCCTCGTAGGGAAGACAAGCACCGTCTGTATCACACAATATTGGGACACGACTTTGTTTCATTCATTCATTCATTCATTCACAAACTCATTCATCGAGTATCAGCAGAGGCCTACCATGTGCCAGGGCTGCTCTGAGTTTGAGACAGAGCAGTAAACACAATCGACATGCTATCTCACTCTGCATGAAGCTCACCTGCTTATGGAGGAGGAAGAAAACAAACAAGGAAACAATGAGATAACTCTGGAATGTGATGTGAGCTATGAAAGGGGCAAACACGAAGCTGGAATGTGGACCAACAGAGTGTGGCCTCGACTTCTTTGGTGAGTCTTCCCTGCCCAAAAGAATCCATCTGGCAATACTTAGCGACCATCCTCTGTGAACAAAGCACCGTGCCAGGCCTGAGGTGGAATGAAGAGGTGCAGGACACACCCCTGCCCTGGTGGGCTCGCTGGCCGCAAAGAAAACCAAAGTGCATGGGGTCACCAGGAAGAAGCAGGACAGAGGATCACAACTGCAGAGGAAGTAATTCTTCCTTCCTGGGGGTGGGAAACTCTGGGAAGGCTACTGGGGGCAGAGGATATTAGAGCTGGGCCTTGGAGGTTGAGTAGGAGTTGAATAAAAGGTGCAAGTCCATAAAAGCATGACAGTATGTGGTGTTTGAGGGATGGAGAACAACACAGGGAAGCAAGATCTGATCTCTAAATTCTGATCCCTAAGTCCCTAATCTCTGAGGTTCAGAAGCACAGGAAAACTTCCACATATAAAATTGGGATCCACACAGAGATGCTAACTTTTTATGGTGCCAACTAATGCCCAACACATGCCCACAAATACACATACACAAAACTATCACCTATTACCATCACCACTGACTATAAATAATTAGGAAGAACATAATCTCAACATAAGAAAAGAATCTTTTAATTAAATATATATTGATAAATGAAAAGATAACAATGCTGTGTTGTCCTTAGTGTTCCTAACTTCTGGCATGGGTCTGTGTACTTAAATCTGAGAACTCTTGGGCTGGAGCTCATGGTTTCTGGATCAGAGGGGATGGAGAGGATGGAGGGGAGGCTGGGGCCTACTCAAGAAGAGCTGTGAGTGGCCGTGATAGGAGCCGTGAGGGCATGGGAATCCCTGAGGGACCTGGTGTGAGGTCAACGTTGAGGAAAGACCACAGAGGATGCTGATGTGAACAGCAGACTGCAGGGAAATGAGGCTGGACGCAGAGAGCCCACTGAAAGGGGACAGGCAGGGTGAGGGCAATGGGGCCAGCAGAGAAAGGAGGGAGGACTCCAGAGATTCGTCATTAGAGCCAGGTGAGAAACCAGCGGGGCGCATTAACATATGGAAGAGTCCAGGAAACCAAGGTTTGTTTTGTTGTCATTGTCACCAGCAACAGCAGCATCTATTGAGCGCCTGCTGTGTGACTAACTCTGTCCTAAGCATTTAACATGAATTAGCTCATCCCATTCCCATCCAGACCCTGAAGGCAGGTCACTATTTTCATCACCTACACTACAAGGACGCAAATGGAGGCACAGAGATGTGAAATAATTTTCCCAGGTCATGCAGCTAAAGCAACAGAGTGGCCTTGGAAGTCAGGGCACCTGCTCCAAAAGCCCTCATCCTAACCCCTGTGTTAGACCCCGCAGAGCAGATGATAACAGCACTGTTATCGGGGATACGGGAAGAAGGAGGAGAAACGGGGCCGGGGCCGAGATAAACATTCAAGCAGCATATACTAAAATCATGGCAGTTAGGGTCAAAAGACTAACAGCTTGTGTCCAGGCTGCAAGAGATGTGGCTTGACGGCCACCTACAAAGAAAGTGCTGGGTGTTTTAAATCACCCACCACCAGGATGGGCCTGAACGTCCAAAACCAAATTTTCAAAATGGACTTTGCGTCTCCTAGATGTGCAAGTACTCTTGGTTTGCCCTTCTTCACTCCTCCTGGAAAATGATTGTGTAACGACTGAAGAGTGGGGTATCTGAGAGTACTGAGCATAGAAGCAGAACCAGGGCCACACTTCCAGGAAGGAGCGAGCCCACTCCGCACGATCCCGCTGCTCAGACGGAGGAAGGAACGGTCACTGGCGTGGAGTGGGGGCAGGGACAGATACAGGAAGAAGGGCGAATTTACTTAAAGGGGGGAAAAAGAACTCCTACAGGCCTATGGCTCTATTCCCAGAAACCCTGCAGACCTTTCCCCAGAGCTCTGCGAGCGCAACTCTCTGAATCTGTGATCTATTGCAGCCCCTGCGGTGAGAACGCTGCAGCCTTTCCAGTTTGGAGGAAACAGGGACCCAACAGCAGGATCTCCCTCCTCCGGCACCCAGCACAGCCCTGGACACACGGAGTGAATGAATGAAGGAGTGCATGAGTGAATGAATGAGAGAGATTGATCCTGCAATACGAAAACTTTAGTGGAATCAAAATGCAGGTCAATGGTTATTAACAACCACCTGGAGCCATCTCTGCCCCTTAGCAGGAGGTAACTATGATTCCTAAGTAACTTCCAGGCCTCGTGCTGGGCCATCCTTTCCCCCCACTGCCACCTGAGCAGCCTTTTCTCTCCCTTGCTCGTTAGTCGAGGTGCTAAGAAACACAGAGAAGCAAGTACAAGAGCCTCACTAAGCTTCATAGTGAATAATGGGCCCCTGGAATATTGTGAATTGAATGAATGCTTAATCACAGGAGAACATAGTTTTGAATGCTCAAGGGGAAGCCACCAAATTCTTTTGGGTGTTCATCCCAAGAAAACAATCCCAGGAGGCAGGGACTACATTTTCAGCTCCATTTTACATTTAGGAAGTGGAGGCTCTGGGGAGAGGCCATGTGTGAAGGCACATAGCTACTAAGTGGCAGGTCTGCCATTAGCGCCCAGGCTCTCTGATCTAAAGTTCACCATCTGGGCACGACACCAGTGTTTCCTAAAGCGTGTTCCATGGAACCCTAGCACGGGAGATGCTTTGTGGATGAAGATAGTTGGGAAAACACTGTCTACGCTAAAAGCCCTCCCTGAAGAGCCCCACCACATATGACCATAGTAAAGGCTCTGAGAAGTTCTGAACAGACAGGTCAGGCAATTCCTACTTACATCTTGCTGCCAGGCAGCAATAACCACACAAAAGCCATCAGACGGAGTCTGAGCAATAACCTGAGATTAAGCAGTCTGAATGTACTCCTGGTAAGTAGTGTTAATGACAATTTATTTTTGGAATATCAAAGTCTTTTCTTCAATATCTATATTCCAAAGATAACAGAGTTCTCTAAGACCTTAGCAGAAGTTGGGCCTCAAAATTTCCCAAGTCGCCAAGCTTCTGCCAGCTGTCTGAGGCCCCCTACACAGCAACGATGCTGAAATTAAGACTAGATAAACGGGCGTCATTTATGCCTCTGACACCAGTGGAAAAATCAAGACATTATTAAAGCGGCTTTTTTTTTCCCCATGTGTATTGCAGAAAACACAGCACATAAAAAAGCAAGCCCATCTGTTTCGTATCAACCCCATAATTCTGCCAATGGTCACGGGTGCCTGCCAGACGTAAGGCCAGTTCTCCAAATAAACTCAGCTCAAATCTTTAAATCAAGTGGATCTGAAAACGCTGCCTGGCTTTTGGAACCAGGAGTTAAAGCACGAATATGATGGGGTGGGGGGGAGAACAGTGGAATCTGGAAAACCAGCTCTGTCGTCGTCATCGTCCTCTGCTGTTCGCAGGCCTAGCGGGATGCTCTGTATTTGCACATAAGCAGACTCATAAAAATTCTTTTGCAAGAAGCCCAAAGACTTTGCAAAGACTAAAAGCTGCTCTTGGAGACATCCTCCTAAAGATCCTATTTGACAGAGACGAGAAAGATAAGTGTTTCCGAGAGAGGATAAACAGTAAAATAATGCATAGGGAGACTGGCGTTGTGGCACAAATTTAGACAAATAATATTGCCCAACATCTTCAAAGTCCGAGTTCCAACCCTGACTTTCTAAAGCTAGAGTGTAAAGTGAGGTTCTTGTACAATGTCAGTCAAAGCTTAAGGAAAATGTTAATTTTTGAAATATGCATACTTTAGCATTTTTCAGAGGAATTAAACGCATTTTAAATGCTGGGAAGATTCCGAGCCAACAGATTTGTATTTTGAAAATGTGTCCCACACTCATTTTGCTTAGGTCAGAGACAGGCAAAGGTTTTCTGAAATGGGCCAGTTAGTAACTATCTTAGGCTCCATGGGCCCCACAAGCTCTGTTGCAACCACTCAACTCTGCCACTGTAACACGAAAGCAGCAGTGAGTGGTATGTAAAGTAATGGGCATGGCTATATTTTAATAAAACTTTATTTACAAAAAGCAGTGGCAGGCGGATTTGGTCCATGGGCTGTTGTTTGCCAACTCCTGCCTTAAGTGGTGCCTTTGGAAATGTCTTCAGGGAAAAAGTACTACAGGACGCTCTAAGAAAGAGGGAGAGAAGGAATGGTCTTGATCCTGAGTCCTTACCTTCCCTCCTACCTCTAAGCCCAGGGGTCCAGGCCAGCATCATGCTCCCCCCACCAACCCTGCAGCCTCCCCCCTGGTTTCCAGCATCCGCTAATCCTGCCCTGCTAAGCAAACAGAGCCTTGCATCACGTCCCTGCTTGACATCATAGTGGCTTCTAGGATGGAATATAAAAGCCCAACTATGACCACAGAGTCCTGGCCCCTGTGTTCTTAAGGTTATCTCAGGCCACGCCCCTCCTCCCCTATGCTCCAGTGTATCTGTCTCTTTTCAGAACCTCACTCACCAAGCTCTCTCCCACCACAGGGCTGCCTCCCATGCCGATCCCTCTGGAGACAACACTTTTCCCCTAATGACACCTACTCATCTCTCATGGTCCCATTCTCCATACCTAGCTATTAGGTTTCCTAGCTCTTTTTTCCACCATAGCCTTCAGCACGAGGTATAATTAGCTATTGATTTTTGTGTTCGTTAGTTTAATGTCCATCTTGGCTATTTGACCCTGAGAGCTGAGAGCAAGTGTATCCCGCGTAACTGCCTCCACAGGCCCTAAAAGAGAGCCCAGGAGGGTCCCAGCAAGGGCCCAACAAGTATGTGAGAACCAAAAGGAAAGGAGCTGTAGCTCTTCCGTGCTCGAGTTCACAGCCCCTACCCATGGGGAGCTTGTCTGGGCACAGCCAAAGCTTACAATCCTAGCAGAACAGGGCCCGGTTCTCAGAATTTCCCAAGTTGGGCTCCGTCGTGAATCTGATGGGTTTTTCTGCCACATGACATTTTTGCCCGGCTCTGCCTCCTTCTGGCATCTCAAGAGTGGATTTCCAGCTGCTCACCGAGAACTTTCACCTGAGAGCAAACGATCTTATGCCTGCAAGTGTCTGTGCTCTTGTCATCGTGGCTACTTGCTTTACCACAGGCCCTGTCCTGGCCCTGGGTCCTCTGGTGACTGCCACAGAAGCAACAGAGCAAGACGGAGACAGCCCAACAAGCCAGCAAATCTGTACAGCGCACGCCTTCCGGGAACAATCAACAGCGGGTGACACGGGCCAGTCCTGGGAGGATGCTCCTGCAGGTGACACCTGTCTGCTCAGAGCATCCGTAAAGACCTTCCACTGCTGTTGGGAGACAGCTCCCTTGGTACCCCCTAGGGAGGGCCCGCCCCAGTTGGCAGACACACGGCTAACTGCCCCCGGCCCCAGCCATCATTGTCGTCATTCTGGGGCACCAGGGAGCCATGCTGGTGAGGCAGCCAGCTCTATCCACTCCCCACTGGACCAAGTGGCTCATGCCTCAGTCCACTTTCCTGGGCATCTACTCCGTGCCTGAGACCTGGCCCCCTCCCAGTCCGAGGGTCTGGAGGTGGGGTGTGGTGACAGTCAGGTGAATGGGCAATTAGGACAGTGTGACTTGACTCCTTCCCCACTCCCCTGCCCATTCGCCCTGGCCCTGGTCACCCTCAGTGCTCTCAGGTTCCTGCCATGTCCCACCCCTGGGTCATGTCACACCACGTCCCCTGTCCCCATCTTACCCTGCTTAAACCCCTCCAGTGGCTTCCATCTGCATCTGGAAACAAACCCCACCTCATTGTCTTGGTCCTCAAAGCCCCGTGACCTATCTCCTCACCAGCAGCCCCCGCGCCCCAGGTCTCTTTAGCTCCCCAAGCTCGGAACCCCGCCCTTGGCCGGCCCTGGAGGACCCTCTCCCTCCCACCTTTGCAAAGCCACCTCCTTCTTGTCTCTCGGTTTTGGTGCAAAGTCTCCTCTGCGGGGAGGTCCTCCGAGCCACAGGGAGACCCGGCGCCATCGCAGCACACCTCGCTCTCGGCAGGGCACGCGTGCCTCTCGGAGGTGTGCTTATTTCACGGGCTCTCCTCCCTGGGGAGACCTTGCAGCCTCGGCCCCCAGCAGGATCCTGAGAGACACTCTGGAAGGAATCAGCGAACGAACTGATGAATGGAAGAGGCGCTGCGATCAAGATCAAGACAGGGTTCATGGAAAAAGGTGGAAAAAGGATTGGTCTCTGGACTCAGGTGAGACTTTCTGGGAAAGTGATGGCACCTGAGGTGAGTTCTGAAGACCCAGCAGGAGTTAAGTGAGCTGTAATAAACACACAAAAAAGGTACTATTCCATCGTCTGGATGTATCACATTTTGTTTCTCCATTCATCCACTGACGACGATTTGGGTTGTTTCCACCTTTGGGCTATTGTGAATATGATGCTATGAATATTCAGGTCTAAGTTTTTGTTTGAATACCTGTTCTCAAGTCCTTTGGTATATGCCTGGGAGTGGAACTGCCGGGTCATATGGTAGCTCTGTTTAACTTTTCGAGGAAAAGCCAGGCTGTTTTCCACAGTGGCTGCACCGTTTTACATTCCCAGCAGGAATGAAGCACCGATACATGCTACAACACAGGTGAATGCTGAAAACACAACGCTGAGTGCCAGAAGCCAGGACAAAAGACCACATATTGTATGAGTCCATTTATATGAAATGTCCTATATGAATAGGACAACCTACAGAGACAGAATATAGCTCAGCGGTTGTCAGCGCTGGGGGAGGGGAGAATGGGGAGTGACTGCTGATGGGCATAGAGTGATGAGAAAGTTCCAGAATTAGATTGTGGTGGTGGTTGCACAACAACGTGAATGTATTTAACACCATGGACTTGTACCCTTTAAAATGGTTAAAATGTTAAATTTTATGTTATGTGTACTTTATCTCAATTAAAACAAAACGTAGGGGCCAGCCCAAGGGCGTAGTGGTTAAGTTCACGCTCTCAGCTTCAGCGGCCTGGGGTTCGTGGGTTCAGATCCCGGGCGCAGACCTACACACCACTTGTCAAGCCATGCTGTGGCAGCATCCCAAATGCAAAGTGGAGGAAGAGGGGCACAGATGTTAGCTGAGAGCCAATCTTCCTCACCAAAAAAAAAAAAAAAGGAAAGAAAAGGTATATCCCAACCCAGTGGAACTCCCTGTCATGTCATGAAGCTGGGGTGAGACCAAAATTGATCAAAAAGAGCAGTGGTTTCCAGGTAGACTGTGGAGCAAATGGCTCTCCATTTTCCATTGGCCTGCGTCTTGAGTATGGCATGGCCAGGGGCTCAGGAAACCCAGTGTCCGGGGAACAAAGGATGCAATTACTCTAGCAGCAGCAGGCCTGCACCGAGCAGCCCAGCCTCCCTGTGTTCTTAATGCCAGCTCACTGCCAGGCTCGCTTCCAGGCCTGGCCTCTTCCTTCACACAAGTCCATCCAGCGCTCTGCAGGATGAGGACTCCGGGCTGCAGAAGAAAGTGGGTCAGCACGTCACACGAGAACCCACACGTACATCACGACGGATTCACGCAGAGCTGAAAGAGCCAGAAAGACCCCAAGTCTCACGCAAGGCGCAAACTTTGCAATCACTGTAAATTAGAAACTTTGTAAGGGTCCCATGTCTCAAAGCCTTCTGGCTGTGGGAACCGTAAACTGGGCTCACACGATTGCCACATGGAGGAATCTCTTTAGCGGACGAGCAGGACCATTCTCCTTCTTATGTCAGAGCACACCAGAAATTGTGCAAATTCTGGATTAGGTGGCAGCCTTGTTCTTCCAGGCAGGTCCAGGAGGCCCCGGGTTGGACACAGGATGTGTGCTGGCCCCACAGCAGGAACTGTCGGCGCGCTCCTGGGTCCCTGCGCCCTTCTCCTTTTGTGAAAGAGAAGGCAGTGCTGGGGGTCGCTGCGGCCCGGCTGGCCGGAGCCAAGGGCTGACTTGACACAAGTAACGCCCAGTCCCCTGGCCTCCATTAGGGACAAGCTCTGAGGAGCTGATTACACACGAGTCCCCGGCAGGCTCAGGCTGCAGCTGTGGACCGCACCCCTGCTTGGCCTCCTCCCCCATCCTGTGCAGCTTCCCCCGTTGTTACCAGTCTCTCCTGGGAGCACTTTCTTATGAGTTACTTGCCCTCAAACCCTCATCCCAGGGTCACCCTGCAACCATCT
Source organism: Ceratotherium simum simum (assembly GCF_057802395.1). Taxonomy (NCBI): domain Eukaryota; kingdom Metazoa; phylum Chordata; class Mammalia; order Perissodactyla; family Rhinocerotidae; genus Ceratotherium; species Ceratotherium simum. Next base: position 4,066,384 of record NC_141920.1, read on the forward strand.
ACTCTGTGCAGGGTGCTGGGCTGACGTCGATGAACAAAACTAGACATGGCACCTGCCTTCACTGAGCTCACGGGCTCCCTGGGCTCACGGCCTACCTGGGTTCACGGCCTCCCCGGGCTCACGGCCTACCTGGGTTCATGGCCTCCCCAGGCTCACAGCCTCCCCGGGCTCATGACGTACCTGGGCTCACGGCCTCCCTGGGTTCATGGCCTCCCTGGGTGCACGGCCTACCTGGGCTCATGGCCTAACTGGGTTCACGGCCTCCCTGGGCTCACGGCGTACCTGGGTTCATGGCCTCCCTGGGCGCATGGCCTACCTGGGCTCACAAGTATCAATCAATGACTCCAATGCATAGCTGCACCATGACAGCCCAGATAAGCGTTTTGAGGGAGAGGGAGAGAGCTGTACAAAAGCATGTAGTGGGGAGTGGACACATTTCCTAGAGGAGGTGACTCAAGCTCAGATGAGGATGAGCTGGACTGAGAACTTTTCATTCAGAAAAAAACAATGTTCAAAACCACCTGGAAAAACAGTTTGGAATATTCAATTCACACTTTTCTCCAAAAATCTCCCCTTCCCGTTTATCTTGCCTTCATTTCCATCAGAAGCCATGTGGCAAAGAGATAAGTACAGTCCAGAAGGGTTAAGCGACTGGCCCAGGATCACGCAACATTGGGTGACGGTCCTGGATATGAACACCAGGCTTCCAGTCTTCCCAGGTGAAGTGGATCTCTGCAGGTCTCCGCTGCTCGCCCACCCTGGAGGATGCCCAGACCAGAACACTATCAAGTACCATCTCGTCCAGCCGCCTCCTGCAAACTTCAGAGAGACTTGGGCACCAAATGATCTCAGGCCTCCCCACTGAAACGCCTTTTTAAAAGTCATTAGTCTCCAACTCTCTTTATAAATATAAAATGTTGAAAGGTCCTTGGTCACAGTTCCAGCCTAATGAGCCAATTCCCAAGTGGGAGTTTAAATGCTTTGTAGAAACTGAGTCCTTGGGGACCACTCGGGTCTCGGCCTCAGAACCATTTCCTTCCTCGTCCATTAAGTAAATGAAGTTAAGCCTGAGAGCACCAGCCCTTCCAGCAGGTTGCAATGAATATGGGAGAGGAGAGAACACGAAGACACTGCTCCTAAAGGCATCCTGACCCTTGGGAGCAGATAAACGCTGGACGGCACAGCCTCTCTGCAGCCGGGGAGCGTGGCAGGCCCTATGCTCAGGCACCTGTTTCACAAATCGACAGGCAACTGCTCAGGGCAAGTGTGACCGAGTGTGTCAAAGATGTTCAGCAACAATCACAAGTGTGGGTGAGGATAGGGGAATCAGAACCCTCAACACACTGCTGGTGGGAATGGGGCAGCCACTGTGGAAAACAGTCTGGCAGTTTCTCAAGCAGTTAAACATGGAGTTACCATATGACGACTCATTCCTAGGAAAATACCCCAAACAACTGAAAACATATGTCCACACAAAAACTTGTACATGAATGTTCGTAGCAGTGTTATTCATGATAACCAAAAAGTGGGAAGAAAAACCAAATGTCCATCAACTGATGAATGGATAAATAAATATGTTATATCCGTCCAACGGAATATTATTTGGCCATAAACAGGAATGAAGTACTGACACCTGCCACAACACAGCTGGACCTGAGAACATACGCTAAGTGAAGTAATCCAGTCACAAAAGACCACGTATTGTATGATTCCACTTACAGGAAACGTCCAGAATAGGTAAATCCATAAAGACAGAAAATAGCTTAGTGGATGCCAAGGGCTGGGGGAGGGAGAGATGGGGAGAGCCCACTTAATGGGTATGGTTTCTTTTTGGGGTAATGAAAATGTTCTAACATTAGATTGTGGTGATGGTTGCACAACCCCATGAATATATGAAAAGCCATCGAATTGTATACTCTCTACAGGTGAACTGTATGGTATGTGAATTACAGCTCAATAAAGCAGTTGAAGAAAAAAAAAACACAAGATGGTTGAGGCCTGTCCACATCCTCTCACGTCCTTCTCTGAGCTGGTTGAGAGCCATGGGGGTCTTTCCTAACCTCTCTGGATAGGAGTCTCTTTGATTACAGGTAGGAACCCAGGACCCAGGACTGACTCCCATAAGCTGTGGTCCTCACCGCCCCCCAGCATAAGTTCCACAGCAAAGCAAGCATGAGCATCTGCCAACATCTCCCAAACCTGCCTGGGTTCCTCCCCCGACGGTGACTGCTCAAGTCAACTCACCCACTGCTACAGCATGGATGATGGTAAGAGCTCACCCACCTCTCCCCTTACCAACCTCCATTCCCGCTGCTCCCCAATCCAGTGACCACACAGAAGCAGAGTGACAGTCAAAAGTACAAATCAGGCCCTGCCATCCCCTGCTTAAACGCTCTAGTGGCTTCCTCACATTTAGGATCAAACCCAAACTCCTTGAGGACCCTCTGGCTCCACCTGGTACCTTCTCCACCTTGTTCCCTCCATTCCAGCCACACTGACCAGACTCTGCATTCCTTGAGCATGCCCAGTCGATGCTGCCTCGGGGCCTTTGCACCACTGTCCTCTCTACCTGGAATGCTTTCCCCCAACACTGCCGCATAGCTGAGTCATCATTCCCAAATCTCTACTGTACCAAGGGCCATCCCTCCCCACCCACCCTCTCTATATGGCTTTCCTGTACCTTTCACAGCTCACTCGGAGATTTCATCTTGTTTCACCTTCCTTGGGGCACATATGGCTCTGTGATGTGGTCTTCTGTATTTATCTGTTTGCTTTTCCACTGGAATACACGCTCGTTGAGAGCAAGGACTCTGCCCTTCTGTCCACTACTGCACACCGAGGGCAGCAGGGGCTCAGTAAACTTCTCTTGGATGCAAGTCGCCCCTGCTCAAATCCAGCTGCCCTCAGGATGGGAGCCCAACAGGCCCTCAGTGTCCTCCCCATGGGGTCTGGTCCTGCCTGCTCTCCAGCCTCTTCACTCATCACCCCAACCAGACTGGCCACTTCTTGGTTCGACAGGGTCTCTTTTCTTTTACTTCAAGAACTTTACATCTGCCTTTCCTTATAAAACCCTTCTCCCCCTCCTCTTGGCCCGGCCAACTCCACCTCTGGGTCACAGATTCAATTTCACTTTTCCCCAAGAGCCATCCCCAGTCAGGGCTCGGGCCCTGCTCGTGCACCCACAGCCCCTCTCTCATCGCCCTCTTTCACTGTGTCTCACACAGAGCACTGGAATTGCTGGTTTCACTGGATTTCTTGCTGGAAGGACTCTACCAAGTGGAGAGACAGGTGTGACTTGCCCACCACCGTCAATCAGGGCAGAATCTCGCACTAAGTCCTCAGGAAGGACCTCTGGAGAGAACAGCGGCCGTGGTGGGTTTCTCCTGCACAGCATGGTGTAGCATTGCCACGCTGGGTTCCACAGGCCAGAATGGACTGGCTGTGAATGCAAGCTCTTGTCAACTGTTGAGACTGGGACAAGGTATCAACCTCTCTGAGCCTCAGTTTCCTGACATCTGTGGAAGGGGGTTGACACAAATGGCCATTGTGAGGATTAAATACATATGAAAGGCTTCATACGGTATCTGGCACACAGCAATGTTTAATGAACGTTAGCTCCCATCACCACCTTCTCGTCGTCAGTTTTTCTAGGCTCTTGAGTGGCCTTCCTGTATCACAGTCTCTGGCACACAGTAGGCACTCGATAAATATTTGTTGAATGAGACACCACAGAGCTCCTGGGCAAAAGCGCACAATTTCCAAGGGAATCATGAAAATCAAACACTTTTATCAAGTCTTTAATTTCCAACAGAATGGATGTTCCTTTCCAAAAGCAAAACAACAAAAATGAATGACAAAAAAAATCAGTGGTTCCCTTTGGAATCTGCAAGGACAGGGTTGCTCTTAGGAGAAGTGGCCACTATGGCAAGACTCTCAAGATACTTGGAAGAAGCACAATCCTTTCCCAAGATCTGAAAAGAAATGCAGAGCAATCAAAATTCAGAAGAGCCACTGCCCTCAGCTCAAAGGAGCTGCAGAGAAGTGAGCGCAGCTCCTGCTCGTTGTTGGGAGGGAGGATCAGGCTGAATGAGGAAGACTGGCCCAAATGCACAGACAGAGGGGAGCCCGGCAGAGTGCTGAGGGATGCAATCAGCCGTGTGTCCCTGGTGGGCCCGCCAGAGACAACATTCCTGGACGACACTCATTGAGTGTCCCCCAACAAGCAAAGGGGACAGGAACTGAGAGACGTAAGAGGCCATGGCCTCTGTCTCTTTCAGTGTCCACGTGCCTGTCCATGTGAGCCCATGGACTCCTCGTGGGTGGTTTTAATGTCTACTGATATGTACGTGTATACAACACGGGGCCTCCAGGAGCCGGCAGGCCATGTTATGTGGTGTGGGCCACTCTGTGTGGGGCTCACCCAAAGAAATGGCAACCTTTTGGCCCAAAGTGTTAGCCTCCTGAGAGAAGCTGATCAGGTCCTCAACAAGGTGCCCTCCGAAGGGTAATTCGGTCGTGATGCCCCTTCCTCACTTCAGAAGACCACCCCACACGAGACGCCTTTCCTCCGACTCACCACATGCCTCTTAGGAGAGAGGTGGTGGGAAAATTGAGAATCACAGCACAGGGCGCTGCTTTCAAGGAGTTTACAATCTCATCTGGAAAACAAAATGCAACCAACAGGCATTTTGACAACGTGGAAAGAACCTGGGCTTCAGAACAAAACCTGGGCCCTCGGGCTGGCTTCACTTCACACCAGCTCTGTGACCTCTCCAGGTCATCAGGGTCCTCAACTGTGACATGTGACAATACTGATGTTAACATTGGTCACATCCATGACGAAACTGGGAGAGGAACCAGCCACGAAAACAGGTGCTTCAGCAAGCCAGACTAATTCCCCAAAGCCTGTTTAAATTCCTCCAAAACTGAGGCTCAGTTGGGGACTACGTTTGATTCCACCATTTCTCTGGGGGAAGGTGGGCTGCATCCTTCAGGCTAAAAGCACAAAATCCAGTTAAAACCCCATAGAAACTGGCAAACTTGAAATCACCTCAGGAAGAAAAATCAAAGGCAGGAAATTCCCCCGAAGAATAAGCTACAAATAAGAAAAAGTGAATTTCGCCCCTGTGTGCTGTCGGTCAGCTGACAGCCCCTGGGGAAGGCCAGTTATTAATTTATTCATCTGGCATTACCAAGAGCTACGAATTAATTTATTAAAAAAAAAACCCGCCTTCATGCAACTGTACAGTTTGACACATTAAATTTTCATGAGATCTGACAGGTTCTTATCTAGACAAGCAATGGCCCCTCGATGAGATCCCTGCCACTTGGAGAGGTGGAAAGACTTTCTGGTGACAACAGGAGGCCATGCGTAGGCCAACCAGAATGACTGAACCACTAACAGCTGCTCACAACACATGACAGAAATATGGCTGAAATGTGTTGACATCCTTTTTAAAACAGAGCCACGCAAAGTGCTAATTTGCATATTCCTCAAGGTTTAATTTAATTTGTGGTATAGATTGAACCATTCGAAATGGCCAATATTCGGCCGTCTTTGACCTACAGAAATGGCAATTTCATACAGATCAACCTCATATAGTTCAAAACCAGGTCTCATTTTATAACGAAATAAACAAAGACAGGGACATCATTAGAACTGTTTGGGGGAGAGTTTTTTCTAGACCACTATAGGGGCCATACCAAAGTTTGAGTAATGTGCCTTTCATCATGCTGTAACTGACAGCCCTTTTCTTCTACTTTCAGAGCACGCACACACAAGGAGTGATCCTCGCAGACGGTCCAGGCAGGTGGAACCACTGACGCTGGGGGTGGGGTCCTGGGGGAGCTCAGCCACAAACACAGAATCCACACTTTCCTCTTCCCCGATGGGACCAGACAGAAATGCTGGGTAGCAAGAGGCATCTTGATCCAGGATCATTCACAGCCACACAGCGACCAGGAAGAAAGACAGAAAGGGAGAATCATCTTGCTGTTGGCCACCTAACTTCTAGGCTGCCCCAGTCACCTAGCTTCTAAGAACACAGGAAAATATTGCAAACCCAGGTTTCTTACCACCTGGGCCCTTTTCCCAAGCCTCACGGGAACATCTACAAACCTGGATGGAGACCTATCCCAGGACATGAAGCCACTGCCAGAGATGTCATAAGTCCGCTTACCATGAAATTGAAAGATGATGAATCATACATGCGTAAATTCAAGAGTTTCTTCAGAGACTTGGGTGCCTTGAATATTTGCGGAGTTTTCCACAAACTTCAGACTTCTAGAAAATACGATTCTGGATGAATACTCAAAAAACACACTTTTACAACAAAATTCTTTTTGTTACCCAGGTAATTTTCTTCTTTCTTTCTTTATTTATTTATTTTTTTGTGAGGAAGATCAGCCCTGAGCTAACATCCATGCTAATCCTCCTCTTTTTGCTGAGGAAGACTGGCTCTGAGCTAACATCTATTGCCAATCCTCCTCCTTTTTTTTTTTTCCCCAAAGCCCCAGTAGATAGTTGTATGTCATAGTTGCACATCCTTATAGTTGCTGCATGTGGGATGCGGCCTCAGCATGGCCGGAGAAGCCACGCGTCGGTGTGTGCCCGGGATCCGAACCCGGGCCGCCAGTAGCGGAGCGCGCGCACTTAACTGCTAAGCCATGGGGCCAGCCCCTAATTTTCTTCTTTAAAAATCTCTAGTGAGGGACAGATCCACAGGTTGTGGTTCACATCAACGTGGTAAGGAGCACAGGCTGGGATACTGGTCTTCCCAGTGAATTCAGCATCACCATTTAGTATCTGCAAGGCTGTGGGCAAGTCTTTACCTCTCTGAGCATGGGTGGCCCCGGGCTCTAGAAAACGAATAATAATACCATCTATCTTATGGGGTTGTTGTAACAATTAAATGAGATGAAGCCCTCAGCACAGTGCCTCAAATATAAATTAAAAGTTGCCAAGGTGCTAAGTCCAGTGGACTGCATCCATGTCAGTATCCCAGGTGGGTTGTTACACTCTAGTTTTGCACTGGGGGAAAACTGGGTGAAGGCTACAGGGATCTCTCTGTATTATTTCTTACACTGCATGTACATTTGCAATTATCTCAATAAAAATTTCAATTAAAAAAAGTTAGCCAGCTATTTTCACTATTAAGATCATTAATCCTGCCAAAAGGGATACACTGAATAAATACTCAAGGGTCCTTTTAATTTTTCATGAAAACAAAAAATAATTGTCTCTATGTCTCGTTTGTGATGAAAACAAAATGAGCGTAGGAATAAAGTCACTTCTCAAAATAGCTTACTGTGATGACTCTATTTAATCTTTGCCTTCCTTATGAGCACAATAAACTTACATTACACTTCATTCATTCATTCATTCATTCACTCCACCAATACTGATAGAGCAACCAGTGCTGGGTGTGGGGCCCCATCAGGAGCAAGCTGGATTTGGTCTTAATCTGCATGTGGGTTTTTTCCTACTAATGGCCTTTCAGAACCCTTTAGAAAGGAAAGGAAAGGATGCACATTTATTGAGCACCTACAGTGTGCCTGGCCATACATTGGCACAAGGGCTTCCTTGTCGAGCAGAACTTGTACAGCTTTTGTCCTTAGGAAGCCCCACAAGTTGGTGCCAAGTGACATCAACATAGAAATAATCACAAGCTTAAATTGCATGTTTATAAACTGCAAACGTGGTAAGTGCGAAGAGGGAAGAGGATGGGGGCCCTGAGCCTGTGAGCCTGGACAACCTCATTTAGCCCTCATTTAGCGGCTGTATTACCAGGGATCACCCCTCCCCCAGCTAGCCAATTCCCAGAGACAATACACAACTTGCCCATGAGCATGGTTTCCAAATACAAAGCAACCAACCCAGAGCCATGCCCCAAACCCCTCCCTTATCAGGGTTTCACACTCAAGGCCACTATCCACCTGCCCTAATCACCCCAGAACCAGGGACTGGACAACAAGAGGCAGCCCTGCACCCCAGGGTCCAGTGGAACTATTCAAAATGGCCCACCCTAAGCCTGCTTACCCTGCCTCACTACTCCTTCCCTCAGAAACCACAATAAAGGCTTCTGCCCACGTTCTCCCCTCCCTCTGCCTCCTGACCAACCCCAGCACGTCCCCATGGGGCCCCATGGTGTGATGCGCCCCTGCTCTTGGGAACTGTAACAAACTACCTTTACAACAGCAATCGGCTCCTCATCTGTTGGTCTTATTATACCTCAAATTCTCTACTGAAGAACTATATTTTAAAACAGTGGCCAGAGAAGCCCTCGCTGAAGAAGCGACATCTAAGAATGCACAGGGTGTGCAGGTGAAGAGTGAACAGAAGAGCACAGCAGGAAGAGGGAACCACATCCGGGCGGCCCTGAGGCAACATGGTGGGGGCACATCCAAGAGCCTGAAAGCAGGGGGTAGAGTCATGGAGAGAAATGAGCTAGGAGAGGTGGAGAAGAGGCAGGGCCAGCGTACACAGCCAAGGGCGGGGCGAGGGGTCCTAGGTGCCTGGACACACTCTCAACCCTGAATTGAAAACCCTCCTTTGTCCTGAATGTAAAGTCCGGCAGGGACAGGGCGTCTGTGTTTGGCTCCTTTGAATCCTTAATGCCCAGCAGTGCCTGGTGTGGTCCAGACATTCAGGATGTTCTTGTTGAATGAATGAATCCTTCCCACTAACGGGAATCTGGACAGGCATCTTTCCTCTACCTTTCTTGTTGTTTTTCGGAGTTCGCAACCGACTAAGAAGGATGTCACCTCTTCTAAACATTCAAATATCTGTTGAAGGATGAGTTCACAGTGAATCCCTCTCAGCTCTTAAGGAAGAAATAACATCAGTCTTACATATCCCTTGGAAAGAATCAAAACAGAGGGAACCTGCTTTATGAGGCCAGGGTCACCTTAATGCCAGAACGAGAAAAGGGCATCGCTGGACATGACGGTGACAGCCATCTCTTTCATGAACACAGATACAGAAATCCTACACAAGTGTTAGCGCATCAAAGGCAGAGGCATGTAGAAAGACAAATATCACAAACCAGTTGGGCTTATTCCAGAAATGTAAGGTTAGTTCAACATTCAAAAATCAACCAGCAGAAATGACCACATTAACAGAATAAAGGGGAAAAGTCATCTGATCACTTCAGTAAAATCAGAAATAGCACTTGCTAAAACTCCACACCCATTCATGATGAAAATCTATCAGCAAATTAGGAATAGAAGGGAACTTCCCTAATCTCATAAAGAATATATACAAATACCTGTCGCAAACTCATACTTGATGAAATACCGAAAGCTTTCTCTCTGAGTTTGGGAATGACAGAAAAATGTCTTTGTCTAAAATTGTACTAGAGCTTTTAACCAGTACAATAAGGAACAAAAAAAAGCTTAAGGATTGGATAGGAAGAAACGAAGCTATCTTTTTTTCCCTAGGTAAATGTTTTTAGAAAACCCAAAAGAATCTCTAAAATTAGAATAAGTTAATTTAGCAAGCTTATTACAAGAAGGTCTATTTTCAAAAATAAATTTTATTTTTATATGCCAGAACCAAAGATTTAGAAAATGATATTTAAATAATGATATCATTAAAGAGTCATCATAAAAGCATAAAATCTCCTAGAATAAATCTAGTGAAAGCTGTGCATGAGACTGCTACACAGAAAGCATTATTGAGAGAAAACGGAAATAATCTAAATATAAAGTGAGATATACCATGCTCATAGATTGAAAGACAATGTTTGAAGGATCTCATTTCTTCCCAAATTCATTCACAGGGTCAACGCAATCCCAATCAAAATCACAACAGATCGGGTGCACGTGTGCGTGTGCGTGGTGTGTGTGTAAATTAATTCAAAATTTATATAGAAATGCACAGGAGCAAGAATGGCGAAGACAATCTGAAGAAGAAAAATAAAGTGGGAGAATTTACACTACCAGATATTCCAACTGATTATAAATGCACAATAATTTGACAATGTGCTAGTGGTGTGGGGACAAAGAGACCAATGGAACAGAACATGGAGTGCAGAGACAGACCCCACAGACACAGTGACGGAATCAGGAGAAAGGAAACAAGCTGTGCACTGGAGAGGGATGATCCTCTCTACAAATGGTGCTGAATCCACAGGAGATCCATATGGAAACACTGATTCTTGATCCCTCCCTCACAGCAAATCAAAATCCATTCTGATTCTAAATGTCAGAGAGAAAACAACAACCCTTCCAGAAGAAAACGTAGAAGAAAATCTTCGTGGTTTGGGGACAAGCGAATATTCCTTGAACAAGATAGAAAAAGTGGGAAAAAAGATAAATTGATCAATATTAAATTTAAATATTTCTTTTCATCAAAAAATACCACTAAGTGAATGAAAAGGCAAGTCACACCAAGGAGGAATATTTGAGATATGTATCTCTAACTCAACACTCTTATCCAGAATATGCTTTTTTAAATTTCTAGAAATCAATTTTTAAAAGACTGGCACAACCCTCCTCATTCAATTAGTGAACAAGAACCTGAAGAGACACTTCATAAACAAGACATACAAATAGCCAATGAGAACATGAAAAGGAGCTCAAACTCATTAGTTTTCAAGGAAATGCCAATTAAACTACAATGCAGTATTTCCACACATACCACAAGGACTAAAATTTTTAAAAAATAGCTGATAGTATTTATCGTTGGTGAGACTACAGAGCAGCTAGAACTCCCACGCTGATGGGGGGCTGGACACAAGTGGAGAGTGGTTCAACCACTTTGGAAAACTGACAGTATCTGCTAATGTTGAATGTATACAGGCCACATGACCCAGCAAATCCTCAACAAGGAAGGAAAAGAAACAAATCAACAAATAAACAAAAACAAGCACAAGAATATTCCTAGCAGCACTATTCACAACAGCCAAACACTAGAAACAACCCAAATGTTATTCATAGTAGAATGAATAAATCATGGTAGAGTCACCTAATGGAATACTATACAGCAAAGAGAATGAATGAAATACCACTACATCCATCAAGAGGGACCATTCCCAGAAACACAATGTAGAACAAAAGAAGTCAGACACAAAACAGTACCTCTTGTACGGTTCCACTTGTGTAAGGTTCAAAACCAAGCAAAGCTAACCGGTGATATTGTAAGTCATGACAGTGATTCTCTTTGGGGGTTAGTGACCAGGGGACAGGGCCTCTGGGCTGCTGAGTGCTCAGTGTCCTGATGCGATGGCAGATTATAGAATCGTGTTCACTTTCCTGGTTTGCACACTTATGAGTTTTGCATTTTAATGAGTGCTACATATCAATAAAATGTCTCCGAATATTTTTAAGTTAAAAAATCTGTCTTTTGAACATCTCTTCTGTGCAGAAAAGGACCAGACATATCCAGGAATCTATTTAAGTGTTAAAATGTAAATAAAAAATAAACACGAATGACTGAGATTACTCTGGGCCTCTGCTGACCCCCCCGGATGTAAACAGATGCCTGGGATGGCATGCATTCAAAGAGCGCTCCGGAGAGCCTGGAAAGTAATGTGATTTCCCCACATCCGTTGGGACGCAAACTGGGAATTCAAACCCAGACCTTGATGTGAGAAAAGGAAGCAACTTGGCTTTGTTCAGCAAGATCTCCTTTCAACATCATTTTATATCTCAATGCAATGTTTTGATTTGAAAATAGAAATAAGGGAACACAAAAATTAAAATGATAATGTTTTGGTTTGAAACTAAAGTAAATATATATTCCAGAGTAAATAAAAATGACTGCTGGAAAAAGTAGTCATTAATGTACTAAATGTCTAGTCATTACTAATAGCACTGAAAGTTAAAATAGCGTGGGTTGGAGCTGAGAAACAAAAGCCTTTTAAATACAGCATATATTTGCTTCCCAAATTTAATCAAAGAATACACCTGATTGTAGGTTGTCTAAAAATACAAGCAAACTAGAAAATGACCCCAAAGAAACAGCATACTCGTTGTGACAAATAGGTATTCCGGGAGTTCTATTTGGCCAGCGCCGTGGTGGGCTATGCTATGGGGGATGCAAAGTTGATGAAGACACAGCCCCTGACCTCAAGGAGTGGCCAGTCAACTGATGAAGCAAAGGCACATCCACAAGTCAGCACCACCCCCTGAAATGTGGGAAATCCTCCTGAGAGGGGACCAAGGTGAAAAGAAATGACAATGAGAGGTGCTGAACAGATTGAGAAATGCACCTCAAAGCCGAAAGCCCTGGTGCAAGCATTCCTATTCCAATACTGGGGCCTATTCTGACCCCCCGGACCCCTGCAGTTAGGTTACTCATGTCAGGAGGAAGCATCACAAAGCTATGGAGACTCATGCATTCCTCAACAACGCCACACGCAGCAGAATCACAACCAGATGTTTGGGAAAAGGCCACGCTGGAGATTTACTGCATGCCTACACTAAGGTAAACTCCAGTTTAATTCAAAAAGTACAACTGTAGAAAATCTAGAAAAAAGTAAAACTGATTCAGAATTAAGATGAACTTTTTAAACCTAAGAGAAATAGAAGTAATCAAGAAAAAAGAAAGTCCAAATTACGTAAGAATTTTAAAACTTTTAATTCAAAACCCGTATAAAACAAAGCCAAATGATGAACTCTAGAATATATTCACAATAAATGACAAAGGGTAAAATCTTTAATATATAAAAACCTCTTTAAAACTGACAATAAAAACAAAAGCCTCCCTTCCTCCACTCCCAGTTAAAAAGTGTACAGAAAACTTACTCTTTTGAAGAAACAAAATAAGCAAACGGTAAAAAAATGAAAAGAAAATTCAGTTCTACAAGTCACCCAAAAGAAGCAAATGAATAACGAGTTTCCATTTTTGCCAAACTGGTAGTGGACTTTGAAAAATATCAACTTGTCAGGTTTGGAAAGATTTGGAAAGACAAGCATACAGTACAGATGGGGGTGTAAGTTGATACCACCTTCCTGAGGAGCAGTTTGGCAACGTGTATCAAATTTAAAAGAGTTTATACCCCTCCAACATATTTATATGACTAAAGAGATAATCAGGGATATAGACAAAGCTTTATGCACAAGAAAACAATCTAAATAGTCCAACAGTAAGAGGAATGTTTAGATATATCACAGAAGAGGGGTAGGACAGAATTTCAAGCATCCAATAACAATCATGGATCTGAAAAATATTTAATGATACTGAAAAATTTCCAACATAAAATGCTATATTTAAAATTAGGATATGTAATTATATGAACACTATGGTATCCATATTATAAAATATTTTGTGTGTATGTATGCATTAAAAAAGATGAACTGAATATATGCAAATATTTGAAGTGATTAACTTTGGGTGATATGATTGCGGGTGATTTTCATTTTACTTATAAATATTCTACAGTAAGTATGTAATACAGTAATGTGCTGCATAATGATATTTCGGTCAATGATGGACCACGTATACAACAGTAGTCCCATAAGATGAGTACTATATAGTCTAGGCGAGTATAGGCTGTACCATCTAGGTTTGTGTAAGTACACTCTATGATGTTCGCACAATGGCGAAATAGCCTAATGACACATTTCTCAGAATGTATCCCTGTCATTAAGTGGCACATGACTATACTCTCAGATGGAGAAAAAAAAAATTGCATTTTTTTTCCCCAAAGTCTTCCTAAAGGTGTAGCATTTGACTTGGGCCTTGCAGGGTGAGTAGGATCCTGATGGGCGGGGAAGAGCTTTCAGATAAGGGGAAAGCTGTTTTGCAAGCACAGCAAGATGTTGGACTGGGGGCTGAGGGAAGGAAGGGTAGGACAGGGGGGAAAGGAGAGGCGGGAGCAGCCCCTGCAGGGATGCGAATGCCCAGCTAACGGCTAACGAGCATGAAAGGATGTACCTGAGAATTAGGAAGTCCGTGATGGAGCTGTTTGTGAAACTGCCAGAGCTGAAGGCTCTACTGAAAGGGGTCAAGTATTTTTAGGAACCACACAAGAATGGAAAAAGAATTTAAAAGGCTAGCTGGAGACTGTGGGGAAATCAGAGTGTGTGCATTTGCCTAAAGGGGGTGACGAAGAACTCAGCTGTTACTCTGTCCATTTTGCAGGTTCAGATTATGCTTTGAGCCCTAACTTGATCCCATCACTATTTCCCAAAGAACAAACCAAGCTCCAAAAATCAGGGCCCAGTCACGATCCAAGAAGGATCATTACCATCCAGTGTCTCACAGACTCATCCCTCGTAAGGTCCACTGAGACCCCAGGAGCATCTAGCCTGGGACCAAAAGTGGGAGAACAGGATGGATAAACGGGGCCTCTTCTATCTTTTCCATTCTTGCCCACGATACCCAAATAAATAGGACTCTCTGTGCTTGCGAGGCTAAGTCTATTGAATCAAGGGGGTGAACTAGGGAGGATTTAAAGAAATCTTTCCAGAAACCAACATGAAAAAGTAGAGAGAAGAAAAACTCTAAGCCAAGACAGCTGGATCACCAATCCAGACTGTGCCCCTTACCCATGCTTTCCTAAAACTGAATTGATTCTCCTCCCAAATGGGGAAAAGCAGAACTCAGCAAGTTCTGCAAAGGACCAGGGGATATAATATACATGACAGGACCCCATAAAACACCATGTCCCAGTGACTACAAGTCCTCCCTAAACTTCACTTCAGAGATGCCACAGACAGCTTTGCACACTCGAGGAAGGCACTCTGACTTGGGGGAGTGGAAGTGCTGAGTCAACCTCAATAAACTAGTGCCCCACCTGCACCAACACCCCACCCAGAATTCCACTTGTTGCCTAACTGCATCCTGGACAAACGAGAGGCTCAAGGCATGAAACATCCAATCGCTTATTAAAACATGCTAAGGATCATGCTAACTCCCGAGTAGATGCTAACTCTCAGATTAAAAGCCACCAAATTGCCCTTCCCAAGATGGCGGTAACAAACCACTCTCTTTACTCCACAATAAAACCGCCATATGTGGGGAAATGCCCATGCAGATAACCTGGCCCCAGCAATGAACGAGAATCCAGAAATTCAAGGGTTTGCCGGGTTGTATCCCTGTTCCACCATTAAGTCTTGTGTATTTGGGGGTCAACTTGTCATAGGTCTCTGAACCAAAAAGAGCCACATCCACACATAATGTAAAGACCACAATTCATCACCCAAAGATCCCGGACAATGAGCTGTAAGGAGTGACTGGCTGGGACTTTGGGGCCGTCTCTCTTGGGAAGCGGGGAGGAATGGACTATCTGGGGCCCAGCAGGCCAGCCTAGAGTATGATTACTGTTCACAGATGCTCATGCGTCTCCTTGGGAGAGAATTACTCACTCTACCTTGTTGGACTCAGGCTTGTACAGGTGACTTGCTTTGACCAAATGAGTGGAAGTAACATGTGCCACTCTGGGCGGACACTTTAGGAGCCACGACCTGGTTCTCCATGTTCCTTTTTCCTGCCTCTATGGTCAGAGAGGCACATGATGAGATGGGGCCTCTGTCAAGCTGGGTCCCAGAGAACTATGAAAGGCAGAGTCCCTTTGTTGTCCCATAATCAACGTGTTGAATCAGAGAGGAGTAAACGTCATGGTGGTGAGCCCCCCAGATGTTCATGTTGTCATAGCAGCATGAGGCCAGCTAATCCTGACTAATGCCATCCTCCCACCCACCCACCCCCCAAGACCCCGCTCCAGTGTACAGACACATGACCCAGGCCTGGGCGATCAAATCAGAGCGTCACTTCTCAGTGGCCATAGTGACTGGCCCAGGGATGGACACATGACTGGGGTGGGGCCATGAGAATCAATTCCACGACTTTTTACGGCACCGTTGAGATGAACATTTGTTTTCCCAAGTAAGGATCGCTAAGCTTTGAAAATATGAGCCTGGGGCTCTAAACAGCCATTTGCTACCTCATAGGGAGAGCCTGCTGGAGGATGAAGCCAAACCAGATGGACGCAGAGCAGACATGAGAGAGGTTTCTGCCGACACGGGCTGCACCACCAGACGCAGCCACCTGATCGACACCCCAGACGTTTCAGTTCTGTGAAGCCACCAGTGCCCTTTTTCATTGACACCTCTCCAAGTCAGACTTTCTTCCCCTGCACCTGTTACTAAACACAAATATATTTTGCATTCTCTTTAGAAAGAAAACAAGATGCTTCGAGGGAAGCACTGAGGAAAAGGCCCACAAACGACGTGAGGTCCAGAGCAGTGTGAGTGTTTTAAATCCAGGAGAGAATGCCTGCTGGCTTCTCCTCAGATCAAAACGGAAAGAGCCAAGGGCCTGGGCCCCAGGGAGCCAGGCTGGGGACGGTTCTCCTTCTGTCTGTCGAGCTTGGGTTCTCAAACAGAAGGGCCTCTGGTTGTTCTGGCTTTACAAATATGTGTGTGATCGTGCATGTTCGCACTCTAAGCAAAAACACAAGATTAGAACAAGCAAAGCAGAACAAACACTTCTTTCCCCAATTAACAGCTCTTGGGGAAATGGCTCAATTATCTTTCCAGGCCCAGGCGTAATGTCCATTAGCGCTAATGGGATCCAGGCAGGAGCCCGAGGAGCACTGGCTTCTGGGAGCCGGAAATGCCTGGTCTCTGCTCTGGGAGCGGCGCTGACGAGCATCCTGCACCTGGGTGGGGTCAGAATGCCATTTGTTACTATTCCCATGTTCCCCACAGCCTCCGAAAAGACCGTCCATACAGAGAGACACAGGAGGAGTAAATATCTGAAACGTGCCACAGATTTGCAACCTCTCTGGGTCATTTCCTCATTTGTTAATGAAGAGTCCCAGATCTCACCTGCTCTCAGCACACAGCTTCTCCCCATTACCTGGGACATAAACTCACAGTCTGAAACTCCCAAAGCAAACGGCACTGTCTTTTGCAGATGACCAAATGCTGCAGGCTGGCACCTTCAGCTGCCTGACTGTTGGGCAGGTGGCCCAGACTCAGATAACAAACAGACCTGGGTGGCACCCTAAATTCTCTCAGTGGCACCCCGTCATTCCCTTGACACCTGCCAGGTGGATGCTTCATGCATAGAGTGCTCACTACATACCAGGCCCCATCAGTGGGCAAGACAGAAGGGTCCCTGCCTCGGGAGCCTAGAATCCTGTGGGGGAGAAAGGAAAGTGCCCCTCACAGGAGCAGGGACCAAGGGGACCAGCTTAGTGGGAAGGTCCAAAAAGTATTCCTGGAGGAGGTGGTTCTGAATGCACTGCAGTGAGCAAGATGGGGACGGCAAAAGGATGTTTGTCCTGGCAGAGGGAACAGCAAAAGAAGAGGTGTGGAGGGAGGAGCTCTCACTGGATCAGAACAGGAGCCAGTACAGGGACAAGTGGTACAGCATCCCGAAAAGGCAGGATGGGGCCACAGGATGGGCCCAGCCATCAGATGGCTGGATCCCAGCCCTGCGTGGCCACTTGCCAACCAACTGTTGGCCACAAGTGAGCTGCTTAACCTTTCCTTATTTATTCTGGGGCTTACCGCCTACAGGGAGAAAAGGACAGAAAAGGCTTGTCAGTGGATCCTTCCCAGAAGAGGAGCAGGAGCCGTGGAGCAGACCTGCCCTTGAAGCAGGGCCATCGCGGTCCGGGCGGACAACGGGGGCCATATCTGGACATCCCACAGAAAGCAGCCACTCCTTGCATTATTGGCTACTTGGGTAGCCAATCAATCAAATCTATACTCAGAGAACTTAAGAGAACCAACTGGAAAATGACTGTAAATACTAAGCGAGTTTCTAAGGTAACTTGTTACAAAATGAATGGACCCAAATCAGTATTTTTTCCTAATTAGTGAGCAACAATCACTTAGATAATTTAATAGGAAAATTAAAATCCCATTTTCAATAACAAACACAAAACATTAAACACAGAAATAAAACTCATAAGCGATTGATGAACTTCTCAGGAGGAAACTATAAAATTTAAACCTAGAATTACATTGATTTTAAGAAAGACTCAAATAACAGAGCGATGTGCCAGGTTCTTGAATGGGATGACTCGATTTGGTAAAGATATAATTCTCCAAAATTATTTTATAAATCTCATGCAATTCTAACTGTATATTATAATCTAGTGATATAAATCATAATATTCTTTTTATAGAATACATATAGTAGAATGGCCAAAAAATTTGAGAAATATATAATGAGGGAGGCCTCATAGTAATATGTAATAAATACATTTTAATTAATATATAATTATAATTAATATATAGTATATAAATATATATTAAGGGAAGCTAGAAATTAAAGTATATAATAAAACCATAGTTATTAAAAGGACAGATCCAGGTAAATAAAAGAAAATTGGATGTCCAGAAGGAGAACTT
The DNA here is from genome assembly GCF_057802395.1 of Ceratotherium simum simum. Classification (NCBI taxonomy): domain Eukaryota; kingdom Metazoa; phylum Chordata; class Mammalia; order Perissodactyla; family Rhinocerotidae; genus Ceratotherium; species Ceratotherium simum. Next base: position 4,084,696 of record NC_141920.1, read on the forward strand.
AGTATAAATATGAGAAGTGGGTATATTATAAAACTTGCATCTCAAATCAGTGGCAAAAATGGACAACTCAAAGATGGTGCTGAGTCTCTGACCTAACTCAGGTCAGGACGTCACATCTCACACTTAAATGCATTTCCCATGAGCTGAAGGTTAAATATGAAGAAAAGGAACCTAGAAAAGAGCCAGAAAAAAATAATGAGTAGCTATTTACCTGACTTGGCGATGAGGATGACCTTCTTAAATAATTAACGAAGGCTTAAAGAAAAAATTCTAGTACATTCGACCTGATAATTTTTAAAACTTCTGAACATGAAAACACACCATAAAACAAAACAAACCAAAGAACCAGAATCCACTAAGTCACGGGGAAAGATACTTTTATCATACACAACAGGAAGCATGAGCACAGTCAGAGTGCCCCCAAAGCTGCCCTTCACGGGGGCATACGCAGAGGAGCCACGTCATTCTTGGCTGCTGAGCGTGAAGCGTGGCACCTCCTCTCTGGAGAATTACTTAGCAAAAATGTATAAAAGCCTCAAAAATGTCCAGGCCCTTTAACCCAGGAATTCCACTTCTAAAGACTAATTGTAAGGAAATGAAATGAAGGTGGTCTCAAACGTTCCTGTCTGAAGGGATCTGCCAACACAACTCTTCATACAACAAAATAACATTCCGCTATTAAAAATCCTGTTTTCAGGGCCGGCCCTGTGGCTTGGTGGTTAAGTGCGCGCGCTGCGATGCTGGTGGCCCGGGTTCGGATCCCGGGTGCGCATTGAGGCACCACTTCTCCGTTCATCCTGAGGCCGAGTCCCACATACAGCAACTAGAAGGATGTGCAGCTACGACACACAACTATCCACTGGGGCTTTGGGGGGAAAAATAAAATAAATAAAATCTTTAAAAAAAAAAAAAAAAAATCCTGTTTTCAAAGACAGCTTTTTTAAATGAGGAATTGTTGGTGTCAAATTAAAAAAAGCAGGATGCAAAACTAAATACAGAGAACTATCCAAATTTTGCTTTGAAAGATGTGACAGACATAGACTTAACTTTCATTCATTAAGTAAACTGGCACTGAGCATCTTCTCAGGGGCAGACACTAGAGAATGAACAAGACAGACAAGGAGGCTGCCTGGTTGGAGTTCACAGTCTAATGCGATCACTCACACACACACACGACGCCCAAGGAAATACACCAAAATGTAAATGATATTTAGAGGGACTTGGGTAATAATTATTTTCTTTCTTACACTTAACTGAAAATGTTTCTATCACACATACGTCTTATTTTCATAACTGGAAATAAGACTTTGATTAAAAACCTCACCACTTCCCACCTAGCACACAATCCTTCCGCCGTCAAAAGATGCGAGTACCTCACCAATGTGTGTGTAAAGCTACATCCCTCCTGGGCTGGTTGTGCATCATCTAAATCTTCTTTCCCTGAAAATAATCTCCTTTGTTAAAATCAAGAATGGTTGAGGAGAAAGAATATGAGGCAATGATCCACCTACTATATTTGAAAAATCTAAATGACCTTTCAAAAGACTTGGACTTAAAATAAATGCATGACTCAGGAACAAGTGATCCTGGTGACTAAACGTCCTCATAAAAATACCTGCAAACCGTCCCCAACAGGAGATAATTCACCACACCAAAAAAAGGCCATTCGTGCTCATAAGTACTGACAAGGAAATGGACACTATGTGAGTAAATTTCAGGACCTGTTCAAAAGGAACATATTTATGATGTTTATCTACACCTCAGGAATGGAGAATGGCAGAATCAACAAATACCTTTTAAAGGCTAAGAGAGGAGGAGGAAAAGGAGAGAAGGAGCATTTAAAAAGGATCTCTTTGAAATTGATTCTTGCAACATGTTTGTTTAGAATGATACAACACTAATGCTCTATCCCTTCTGTTCCAGAGTGGAGGGGATGTGGACTGACCTCCAGCAGAAACTGCATGAAACATGTCATGGTCGCCCCCAAGCTGCCCGAGACACAACACACGTCCTGAAGATGCACTCTTCCCCTACCTCTGTTTCTAATGGATAAATGTGATCAGTGTGGAGGTTGGGCTATCCACCTGGGGAGCATCAGAGCGGTCAGACTAATCAACGAATCATTCGTTCATCCCACAGATACTCTGCGAGCCCCTGCACTGTGCCCCACACACCGTGCTAGGGCTGGGATGTAGCCAGGGATGAGTCAGATATGGTCCCTCCCTCTGTGGGAAGACAGATAACAAACAAGCAAACAGACAGGACCATTTCAGGGAGTGAAAAATGCACGAAAGGAAACCAAAACAGGAGTCTGTGAAGGAGGATTTCTGGGCAGTGTGGATTCCTTTCAGTAAGAGGTCAGGGAGGGCTTCTCAGAGGAGGTGTCATTTGAGCTGGGATCTGGACAGTGAGAAGACTTGGGGGAAGAGCTTTCTGGACAGAGGGAAGAATAAGCATGAAGGTGCTGAGGTGGGTCCAGTGTGGCATGTGGAAGACCAGGAAGAAGGCTGTAGTGGCTGCAGAGTGAGAGGGAGGGGACACGGTAGGAGATGAGGCCAGACAGGGCGGTGAGGGCAGCAGAGTCCAGGCCATTTGGGCCTCAGGTCATGGGGAGCATCTGGATGATGTCCCATGAGCAATGAGATTCACATGTGAAATCTAACAATATTGAAAATAGAAAAAAAGACTGTGTACCCCAGACTGGAAATGACAAAGATGTCCTTTAATAGGTAAATGGACAAACTCTGGTGTATCTATACAATGGAATATTATTCAATGATAAAAAGAAATGAGCTATCAAGATACAAAAGGACACAGAGGAAACTTACAGGCATACTGCTAAAAATCCAGTCTGAAAAGGGCACATACTGTATACTTCCAGCTATACGACATCCTGGAAAAGGCAAAACTACGGTGACATCAAATAAAGCAGCTCCCAGGGGTTCAGAGAGAGGGAGGGACGGATGAGGTGGAGCACAAGGGACTTTTAGACCAGTGAAACTATTCTGCCTGATACTATAATGTCGGATACGTGACATTATACCTTTGTCAAAACCCACAGAACGTGAAAAACCAAGAGTGAACCCTAAAGTAAACTGTGGACTTGATGTATCAGTATCGATTTATCAATTGTAACAAAAGTACCACACTAATGCAAGACGTCAACAACAGGAGAAACTGGGGGCAGGGGCAGAGTGTACATGGGAACTCTGTGCTTTCTGTATAATTTTTCCATAAACCTAAAACTGCTCTAAAAAACAAAGTCTATCAAAAAAGAATTGCTGGTGTAATGTTCATATAATCCATTTGTGTTTGTCCTGGTCTCTCCCATCCCACCAGGGCCTGTCTACTAACTAGACCCTCAGGGTTACTAGTGCCCCCAGAGCCTGGCAGACAGGTGGCATCTAGGGGGTGGCCACCAGGCAAAGGGACAGCCAGTCACACACAGTGTGACACTTTGTTAGATGTCTGGGTTCCCTGGTTCTGCCACCTACTTAATCTCTCAGAACCTCTGTTTTCTCATTTGTAAAACAGAAACAAAATCGTCACCTCCCAATTTCATAGGGATCCCATGAGGAGTGAGAGGATAGTGCAGGGCACTTAGCCTGCTGCCTGGCTCACAATGAGCTTTTACTAAATGCAGGTGGAAAAATAAAAATTCATGATACTTTATTGCTCAAATTTTTATTGTGTGTGTCAGATGGTGAAACTGTTTCACATCTGACTTGAAAATTTCTGTTTTGTATAAAGAAATGCAACACCTACAAAAGTACAGAGCATGGAAAAATGACCTGCCACGTACCTATCACTCAGCTTGAACAACTCCCAATACGTAGCTGATCTCTGTTCATATAAACCCTCACCGACTCCCTCTCACCTCCCCCTCACTGCATTATTTTGAAGCAAATGCAAGACATTATATCATTTCAACTGTCAATATGGCTTGAATCTAAACCAAAATTTACTTCTGTTTACAAGCACTACTCTTGTCGACACATCTTTTATAAATTTCAATGACCTGGCTTGGTGAGGGGGGTCAGGAAATAGCATCCCTACTAATTTTTCTGTGCTTATACATTGGTATAATATCTTTGCAGGTCAATTTTTCATACCTATCCAAACTTAAAATGCACATATCATTTGACTCAGCAGTTATAATCATCAGAACATATGTTACAAGTAAACCTGAACTGAGAATAAAGATGCACACACAGGAAAAAGACTGTTCATGGCAGTGCTGAGTTTATCAACAAATGTCAGGAAACAACCTCAGTATCTACCCATAGGTCCCTGGAAGAGAACATTTTGCTATATGTTCTTCTTAGAATATCAGGCAGCACGTAAAAAGAACGAAGAAGACTGACGTACTGATATGGGATGATGTACAAGAAATACTGGCAGGTAAGAAAAGCCACAAAACAGCGTGTATAGAACACCATCATTAGCATGAAAATGCAGGGACACACAAACACATACACACATGCATGTATACGATTTAAGACTTGAGTATACGTGCAAGGAGTCACGAAGAAGAAACTCATGACAGAGGTTGCCTCAGGGGAGGAGAAGTGAACAACTGGAGAGCAAGAACAAGAGGGAGACTTCTCACTGTCGAATAAAAGTGATGAGGACAATGACAATAGTAATCAAGAGAGCAACGTGCACCTGTTCATGCTGTTTTTTAATCATATGCATGTATTATCTATTCAAATATTTTTGAAATAAATGTAAGGAGGAAGGGAAAAAAAGAAAAACATTTGCCAGACCAAACATAATAGCCAGCCCCTTCAGAGATTTGAAAGCAATCATAACATAAAGGAGACTGGAATCAACAAAACTAATAGCCTTCTTTTTAATAGCATAAGAAGGAATGTTGGGTCTTTATGGGTCACAAGGGGTAAACGAGGGATCAGCATGTTCCTCAAGACTCAGTGACTTCTGGATTTGAAGTTGTTGGTGTGGGCCATGTTTCCCATAGTTCTTGGCCCTAAATCTAGAGGATGCCATTTTGGTCCCAGCCCAAGACTTACAACAACATAAGAAGTGTTGCTGTCTCCTTGGAAACCACACCCCCAACCCCACCACTTGGAAGAAGATAAAGACAGCAGCCAATGGGTTTGGCACATCTGTCTTTTCCTGACTTGGTTTGAGATGCTTCTCTGCTCCTGGAGTCCTCTGGGCCCATAAAAAATAAGAAGTGACATCCCTTTCCACTTAATTCTCTGGCAATTTGCTGATGTTTTTATAGCTCAGACATGATCTTTGGACTTATTTTGGCCTTGAGAATTTTGGATCAGCGAAAACACTGGAACATCTGGGGAAAGTCTTGTTTCTGAATGTACTTCCCAGGGGCTGTTGATCCGCTTTCAACATTCTGTGGTGTAGATGGGCCAGAGTGTGGCAATTTGAATTCTTATCAAACGGAGAGAAAAAAAGTCATCAAAGATGAAGTCACTTAATTAGAGGATTTATTCATGTGCCTAGCAGTTAAAGAACTAGCACCATGGACAGCAAGGTGGACTGTGTACACAACAAGCAATTAATAAGTGTCTGCTTAAAACACTGTCTAGGAATAAACAAAATTATAAAAGTAAGTCAAATTAGACCTTGAGCTTAAAATATGAATCTTCAACTTTCCAGCCTTTTTCCCTCCAAGCTCCTCCCCAAATAAATTTCTTATCATTCTTTTAAAATTGTTTCTCTAATTTCTCTGAATAATGATTTTAAAAAAACTAATTACTTCCTAGTGTCCCATGGTAAGAACATACCACGTTTGATATATGCAGCCCCTTACTGATGGCCATTTAGGCTGCTTTTGGTTTTTCATTATTACACACAATGTCCTAATTGTAATGATCTCTCTGGCACACGCTTCCTTGCCCATCTACTTGCCAGAAACAGACACGGGGAGTATGCACAGCTCCAGTTTTACCTGATATTGCCAAACTGCCTCTCCCAAGTGGCCATACCAATTTACATCTGAAATGTGTGAGAGCCATTTCCCTATATTTTTGCCAACACTTGACATAGTCAATTTAAAAAAATTTTTGGTCGATCTCTTAGGTGAAAGATGTCCTGCCCTTTCTTTTTTCTTCCCTCTTCCTTCTAATCTTCTCCATTCCTTTCTTGGCGTGCGAACTGCCTAGAACACCACGCACAATGACTACTTCCTAGGTCCTCATGGGTAACTAAGAGCAACAGCTGCTACCTGAGGCTGAGGAAGGGTGACTGACTTGCCAGTGGTCCCGTGGCTAAGAAATGGTGGACTGGGTCTAGAGCTAAGTCTCCTGGCTTCCAAAGTCCCCTTCCCCACTGCTTGATATTTGTTAGGGGCCTGAGTGTGTAAGGACAGGGATAAAGAAGGAGGTCTGAGCCACTATGAAAATTGAGTGTCCTTTTCCTATTTCCATCAAGTCACGACATGGATCTGTGAGGATTCTGAATTCAGTCTCCCAGCAGCAATCCATAAAATATGACAAGATCACACACTGAGAAGAAAGTAGACAGAAGATACCCACTGGGACACACATGTGCCTACATCCTTTGTAGAAGGTTCTAGAGAAGGTCCAAGCCTGGGGTGATTTATCTCAACCCTCTAAGCCTTAGTTTCATAACGTGTGAAGTGGGCCAGTACTAACCTCAGAGGGGCCCGGTCCTCCCCTCTGCCCAAACATGTGAGATGAATCCTAGCACACTCTGTTCAACTCTGAGACTCTTTGCTGGATTATTGCCAATAGATTCAGCATCCATCCACCTGGTGAGCCAGAGACACACAACAGGAAAGCTTGACACATTCCAATGTCTCAATATTGACTCAAGTAAAGTAAGAATGAGGCTGGGAAGGCAACTCATTGGCCTTCAAGTTCTCCCAAAAGCAGATCCAGGAATCCTGTGGGGCTGCTCTGGGTCCCCTCAACTCCAAGTAGTCAAATGCTGGCCGGCCCCTCTTCAAAGTCCCTTGGCTTGCATTCTCCATGGGGAGCTGCCCAGGACGCTGGGCCCAGGTAGAGCCAGAGTCGGGAAGCTCCTTAGTATTCGCCAAGTCGCTCCTGGGCCTTCTCAGCAAAGTGGGCTAGAATACAAAGGCCCCAGGTCTGAATGCACAAATTCTGCTTAGGTGTGAAGAGCATCCCCATGGGGCAAGGGAGCAAAAAAGACTGGCCGGAGGCAGACTCCCACCACACTCAGCCACTTAGGAAGAATGGACAGGTCCCTTCCTCTAAATGGGTCAACCCACATATAAGGAGGCATCTCTGGTCATCACTCCAACCTCACTCTCCATTGTTGCCACTCTTTACAGGCTCTCAGTAAAACCTTGAAAGAGGCTAGCTATCCATTGCTTGGTGCTAATCGATGCTGTCTTAAAAGCAGCATCATTAGACTATATCTGTAACTGACAGCCAGCCACTGTTGTTCTGGACACTATGGGAATCCACAAGTGCTCTCTGCTTTGACCCGCATGTAATTTTATTTTGTGCTAGTACCAAAGCATTCAAAGCATTGCTCTCTACGTATGACCTTCCAAATCACCTAACACGCTGCTCTCTTCCCAAATAAATGTACATATATAAAAGTTTTGAGTTGAAGGTTACAGAACATGGCTAAGTGCATTAGCTTATTGAATCCTCCCCAAATCAAAGCAAAATAAACACCCCATATGAGTACATACTGTTATTATCCCCATTTTCCAGATAGAAATCGAGTTCAAGAGGTAAAATGAGAAATGCCTGACCCAAAAATGCTCAGTCAATAATCTATTCATGTGAAAATGTTCACAAAATAGCAATGGTTAAAAACACAGGATACAGCATAAACAGCATGCTTCCAATTTTGTTTACAGAATCTATATTTACACACATATGAATAGGGAAAAATACTGTAATGAGTTCGACCAGGATGTTGGCAGTGTTCATCTCTGGGTAGCGGGATTATGCCTGATGCTGTTTTTATTGTCACGTATCTACATCCTAGAGGGAAGCTGTGGGCAATAGTTGGCTCTGCCATCACCTCCCTGGGGCTCAGTTTCCTCATCTGTAATATGGGGATAAAAATAGCACCCACCTCAAAGGGTTGTTTGAAGACCAAAGGGGTTAATTCATGGAGCATGCAGAGAATGGTATTGGGCATGTTGTCCAAAAATGTGAGTTGCTAATACCAGCAGCATCCACCATTGTCCACCTTCCTCCTCTTTGAGGTCACAGAGACCCACGCCAGAATCACGATGAAGCCACCAGTCCAGGCCTCTGGCAAGGGACAGTCAAACTCATCATTGGGCAGTTGGCCAGATGCTATTTATAAGCTGATGCTAACTCAGAGTGAGCACAAACAAGGACACTTCCAGAGCCAAGCCGCGTGTGATCTTCTGGATTGTCACCCAACTCTATTTATTATGATTCCAGTCCCGTGGCCCTGCTGGGTAAATGCTCGCAAGGCCTTTGTTCCTCAGGCTCCATTTCACACCACTCTCTTCCTTGCTGAATGCCGCCTCGGTACATGTAAGATTTTGCCCACAAGTTCAATGGCACCAACCCCTCTGAAAGAACTTCCTTCTGACACTGAAATAAAGCAGTGCTGGCTACACCATAGCTTTTCTCAGAACGCTGATAGAAAAATGAACATCAAGATTCAATTCCTTAGCTCCGTCCTATCCTCTAAAATCAACACTGCAGAAGGAGGTGCTTTGACTCAAAAGATCAAATTTGAATCACAGGGAGTGCACCAGCTTGAGTATTGATTAGGTGCCCCCTCGGGAAAGACCAGCTGTAGAGCTGGAGGCTCTTGCTGGGGAGTGGGGATTAGGGGTGAGGAGCAGGAATGTGGGGATTTCCCGCTGTATCGCCACCGCTAACTCATAGCACTACCTCCATAAAAATCACTGTAGTCACCAAAAAATGAGAGAGTTAGACAGAAGGCTCTCCACATCTTTCCAGGTTTAAATCCATAATTCCTATATGACTAAAATCTTGATAAAGTTATCAGAGATTTAAAAGACATAGAGTAGATAAGCTAAAATGTAAATGAAAAAAATAAACAAGAAGAACCAGAAAAAGCCAAAAAGAGGTATGAGACGAGGGGAACAGATTTTTCTGTTATTGAAACATATGATCCAGTGATACTAATTAAAACAATGTGGTTTTGTTGCAAGAATAGACAGATTCCAGTGGAATGAAATGCAAAGTCCAAGTGCAGACCTCAAATCACTTGGGAATTTAATATGTTTATACAGAAGGCAATGAAACCAGAGGACAGTGGCACTGAGTCAGGGCAACTGGTGGCAATCTGGAACAAAAGGAGGTTGGACCCGTCCCTCACATTTTACATCCAAATAAATTCCAGATTTATCAAAGCTTTAAATATAAAAAAACAAAAGCATAAAAAGAGTAAAAGAAAACATTTAAAAAGTAATCTTGGAGTAGAGAAGACCTTTCTAACTATGACACAAAACTCAGAAGCCATCAAAGAAAGAAAACCTTGATAAATTCATCTACATAAAAGCGAAAGTTCCTGTATGACAAAAATCACTGTAAGCAAAGTCGAAAGACTGCATCAAACCAAGGAAAAATACTTGTAACTCATACCTCAGACAAGGAACTGAACTCCCTAATATTGAGTGTACAGAAAGAGAAGGAAAATGAACAAACAATAGAGAAGCGAGCAGGGTGGACATGGTCCTTGTTGACAATCAGAGGAGGATTCCAACAGCAGAGACAAGGTTCCCACCAGGCCACACACAAGGCCATATGGCAGCCGCAAATGACCCCTCCGTGTGAGTGAATTTGCTTTCTTACCCATGACACCCCGACCCCAAATTGTTTTCCCACCTCCTGAACAACGACCACTGAGGTGCCCCACAGTGGAAGGCCACCCTTTCTTGTCAATATCCAATCCACAGCTGGCCTTTGCTTCCTTCATTCCTTCTAGAATCATCCAGCTCATGCCCCGCCCAGCCCTCTGTACCAGGATGCTGCTAATGCCCCTGGGCAGGACATCCTTCTGCGCTGCAGCAAGCTCAATCAACCTAACTTCTGTGACTACAGGAGTGTCGCTGGCAGCCTTTGAGGGCCTGGCTTCAGCAGTATGACAGACAGCAAATAACTAGCTAAATATTGATTATTAGAAGTAGTATCACCAGAGACCATTCTAGGATACAAAAGGCAGGGAGCTCTGGGGATGGTGACCTGCAGACGGTTCCCTTTCCTGGGAACCCTAAATCTGAAACTACTCCACAGCACGATGCCTCAGCAACCCAGTGAAGAAGGGTTTACTAGGAGGACGAGGAGGAGAGAGAAGACTTCTCCTGCCTGGACCTCAGACTTCTGTGTACGGCAACCTAACTGTACCCTGGGAAGGGACCATGCCAAAGACCTGGGACACAGGGGCACGACGTGAGCTCTGCTCTCATGGAACAGAGAGCCCAGTGGGTGAGAGAGAGACAGAACCCCAACTGAGACGGTGACAGTCAGTTCTGGGTGTCCCAGAGGACCAGGAAGACGTGACTGGGCCTAGTGAGGAAGTGTTGCTTGAACTAGGATGGGAAGGGAGAGCAGGAGTCAGGCAGGCAAAGACCTGTGTTTGGACACGTTATGGGGGTGGAGCTCACAGATTAGAGTTCCAGCACAGGTTATAGCATGTGCCAAGGTCCTGAGGTCGGAAGGATCGGCTTGCCATCATGAGGTCAGAGGGGCAGGGCAGGGCCAGAGCAGGCAGGCCAGATGGGCATGGTGAGGAGTTTGGGTGCTTTTTTTTAATTTTACAAGTCATGGACAGCCACTGAGGAATTTTAAGCAAGATGGGAACATGGAGGGGTAGGTAATACTGCCATAAGGAGATTGAGGTTTAAAAAGATCACTGCAGTTACCCAGCAGAAACGCAATTAGATGGACCTATCTGAGGAAGCAAGAGGTGGGCCTGGATGCAGCTGCAATCTCCCAGAGAGGAGAGGAGGCCTGGACCTCGGTGGTGGTGGAGGTGCTGAGAAGCAGACGGGTTGGAGAGGTGTTCAGCGGTGGAGTCTGCAGGTCGCAGGGATGCAGCAGGGATAGGGGGCCAGGAGGTAAATGGCGGAGGCAGGCTGACTCCCAGGTTTCCGGCTTTAGCAGCCAGGTAGAAAGCACTGTCCTCCCCTGGGAACGCCAGAAGAGGACAAGGGTTTGTGGCTTGGGGATCCCTTTCTGATCCTTGGTTTCCCCTACTGTCAAGTGAGGGGACTGGACCACTGCACGGCTTTCTGCCTTGTTCACCAGCAAGTATGGACTCCAAACCCATCCACACAGCGCCCCAGCATCCAGACAAATCAGATGAGAGCGGACAGGTGATGATGCACTCAGCCTGGACAGTATGGCGTGCCCCTCAATTCTGAGTGGGCCCCTGGGGCACCCCACAAAAGTCGGAAAGATCCCCAGACAAGTGTGGAAAAAACACAAGACTCAATGACTTCGCCAGCCCCTGCTGTCTCTGTCCCACTCCACTATTTGACAAACCATCTTTCTCCTGTCTGAGTCATCCTCCCTACCTGGCCTCACCCCTGCCCTTCAGTCCATCTGGACTCCTGGCCATTCCAGCAACCGTAATGACAGCCGCCAGAGACAGAGTTCTGCCCTGCTCGGGGGGCAGCCTCGGGGCAGCCCTGCCACGGCTGCAAGGAGAAGGGCTCTCCCCGCAGGGAGTCAATGTCTTTGCCCTCAACCCTTGCAAACCCACATGGCAACTCTCCTGGCACAATGATAAGCCTGCACCCTGCAGAAAAGTCGGCTCTTAAGATCTGCATTTAAAAATACCCATGGGATGGTGCGGGTATATATAGAGAGAATGAAGGCACCTCAGCCCACACAGAATGCAAATATGTGCCTTGAAGAAATCTATGTTGTATCTTAAATAGAGGCCTGAGATATGAGCACCAGCAAACAACAGAAATGAGTGTTCAGAACAACCGTGACGTCACCCAGCCCAAGCCTCCAATAACAAAGGCTCGCATCCTACCATGCTCTGCTTGCCTGCTGGTCCTGATCACTTCTGAATATCTCCAATAATGGAGCTACCCCCAATCTCGCAGTTTGAGGAAAGAGTTTCATCATTATTTATTTATTCAGCATTTATTCATTATCCCACGTTGTTCCAAAAAGGAGGTGAGGTAGCTTACAAAAAAGCCTGTGGCAATTAAAAAAAAGGTAAAACAAGTGGAGGAAAGAAAATACATGATTCCATGGCTTAAATACACAAAACACATACTTATAGGACTCTGTGCAGAGATTGGAGGTTTGAATTGAAGTTGGATTCCTAGCAACCCCAGTGAGGAGGGAAATACGATCAGTTACAAGAGTCTCAGAACCCAAAATATAAAGCAAACCATGCTTCTCCAGTATTAAGAATAATGTCTTCCTGTGGTATCTCACAAAGCAGATGTTTGAGATGGAGAGGAGCATGTCCTTAATGCTGTCCCACCAGAGAGCAGGGGGAGGAGCCTACACGGCCCCAAATGACGCCCAACTTCCATTCCATCTGCTCCCCCCGCTTCCCCTGCCTTCCACTAGTCTTCTGCAAATTTGTCAAGAATCCTTCTTGTTCCACTGCCATGACTGTTATCATATATGCCCAATCAGCTGCATGATCATTTATATTTTAAGTCCACTCACTTTTTGCACCTAAATAAACTTATCTATTAAAGAAACTTTACAGCTCTGCTTTAATAAAAAAATCAGAATCAATTTCCAGAAATGTTAAGTGGCCACAAAAATAACTATGACGGAAACAAGTCAATGTAATTATATTCTGGCAGACACTGTACCCTTCAAGGGCTCCATGCCTGAGGCTGTTCTCTGCTTGTTAGAAAAGGGAGATCAGCCAGTGTTGGGTGTCAAAGGCGCACCAGCCACAAACTAAAACTTTCTCCTTGATACACACAACCAGAAGACTGAAAGAGAATTGAGAGGGAATAGCCATCTGACCATGGGATCCCGTGATGGTCAAAGCCCCATCCGAGTCACACAGAAAACAGTGGTGCTCACAGGGCATCCGGGACCACTGCCCACCTGGGAAGTGTGTACAGCCAGTGGCAACCAGGTCAGTATCTGTCCCAGGCACCAATCCACTCCTCCCTCGTCCCTTAACGGTGAAGTGTCACAAGGTTTCTCTCCACAGTAAAGAAAATATCAGTTTGCAACAGATTGGAAATTTCAAAACAGGTCCTATTCCACAGAGAGTGTGAGATGTCCTGCTGGAAAATCATCTCTGATACCTGCTGGGGGCTGCGTCCACACTCTGGGAAACAGGGATCCGGCCATCAGCTTCAGTGTATTTCAGTTTCAGTAAAGTTCATGAGTCTGAATCTATCTGATACTGCGAACAGGACTCATTAATTCCCTGGCAAACATTTCTTGTATCCTAGCTTCCTCTCACCAACTCACTAGTCTTTTCTTTAATTCTGCTCTACTCCATATTTTGAAATCTGCTACCAAATATCATTGTCATCATCATCACCACCACGGTCACCACCTCTACCACCATCATCACCACCACCATCACCACCTCTACCACCACCATCATCATCATCACCACCACCATCATCATCATCACCACCACCATCATCATCATCACCACCATCATCATCATCACCACCACCATCGTCACCACCTCTACCACCACCATCATCACCATCACTACCACCGTCACCACCTCTACACCACCACCACCACCATCACCACCACCACCACCATCATCATCACCACCATCATCATCACCACCATCATCACCACCACCACCACCATCACCACCTCTACCACCACCACCTTCATCATCATCACCACCACCACCATCATCATCATCACCACCACCATCACCACCTCTACCACTGCCACCATCACCACCACCACCATCACCACTACCACCATCATCATCACCACCACCATCACCACCACCACCATCACCACCATCATCATCATCATCATCACCACCCCCACCCCCACCCCATCATCACAGCAGCTTCCATTTACACAGCAGTTACCATATGCCAAGCACCGACACTGTTCTAGGACCTTTAAATATAAGTAACTGATTTAATCCCCCCCCCAACCCTTCAGACAGGTACTATTATTTCTCCCATTTTACAGACGAGGTACCGAGGGATAATGCAGAGTTGGCCAAGGTCACTTGGCTCACGAATCGCAGGAGTCAGGATCACAGTGGGCAGTCAGGCTCCAGGCCCACGCTCCTGACCACTCCTCTCACCCCCTTTAGTCTCATTCACAACATTACACTGTGCCCTATGACACGGACACCTTGCGGGGGGTCTCCCACATGGTATAAGTGGCATTCCTGCTCTGCACCTCAGAATCCAGAAGGAGAACACACACAGGGAGAGGTAGGCGCAGGGTGCAGCCCACACCCCATGCCATGTGATGCCATGTGAATGATATGCCCCTCACACTACGGTTCAGTGTGCTCATGCCTTCATTTATTCACGCCTTCATTCATTCATGCCTTCATTCATTCAGCCTACTAAGGGTTATTGGTGGCCTTCTGATCTAGGCACTAACAGTACAGGTAACAACAGGCAAGGTCCCCACCCTTGGGATGGAGCAAATAACACACCAGCAAACAGAAGCATTAGGGGTTGTGACAGAGAATGTGAGAATGGGGGACCCACTTTAAGTGGGGTGTCAGAGAGGGCTGCTCAGAGGAGGTGACATTCAACCTGAGACCCAAAGAATAATGAGTTGACAAGTGACAAGCCAGGGGACAAGCATTCTTAGTGAAGGAACAAGAGGAGCAACCACGAGAAAGTCTGACACGTTCCAGGGAAGTGGAGAAAGGCCAAAGAGGGGGCAACACCGTGCAGTCGGGAGAGAAACGACGCAGAGCACCCACCGACGCAGCACCAGCCGTGTGCCGTGCCCTCAGCGCATTCCCATCCTACTCGTGCGTCCTCAGAACCACCTCTGGGGTGGGTGCTGTCACTCTCGCCAGTTTACAGACAAAGAAAACGAGGAACATAGTCACGAAGCAAGCAGGCAGCAAGCTAGGGTTCGAACCCAGGCAGCGTGGGCTCCGAGTCCACGCTCCCGACCACCAGGCCAGGTGGCCACCACGCCCCAGGGACAGAAGATGAGGGCAGATCTCGGGGGCCACGGGTGGGAGTCTGGGTTTTTTCCTAGAGCAATGGGAAGCAGGGACAAGGTCTGATCTGCACATTGAGCTCCAGCTATGGGCAGAAAGTGGCCCCCAGAGGGCAGGCGTGGAAGCAACAAGGGAGCCCACCAGGAGGCTGGTGCGGGTGCCCAGAAGCCAAGCGACAGTGGGTCGGAGCAGGACGGTAGCAGAGAAGCCATAAAGGTCACCATGAGCTGGGGACAAAGGTGGAGGTGGTGAGTCAAGATTTCATAAAACGGGAGCCCGGATGCATGGGCAGGATTAGGAGAGCTAGGGAAGAGCAGAGAGGACATTCCAGCAGAGACGTGGGGGCTGGACCTTGGGGCCGAGCTGGGCTCAGTGGCCTCGCGTCTAGCAGTTTTCCTCTGCGGCAGATTCCTTTATCCTCCCGTCCATTCACTCAACATTTCAGAGCATCCCCCGAATGCCTGAACAGAGCGGGGAGTGACAACAGGTCAGCAGATCCTACTCTCCAGGGGCTCCCAGCCCAGGGAAGGTGTCAGACACTTCAGGAGTCCTGCAGGAGAGGTCACAGAGGCAAAACTAGGCAAACGTACAACAGGAAGAACTTCAGAGAGCCAAAATCCCTTCTGTCACCGAGAAAAGCCTAATCGTGTTTATATACTTCCCATGACAGTGAACTCGCTCTTTCACCGTCAGCCGGAGGGTGAACAGCAGATAACTCGGAGAGCTCCCATCTCCACGGACAAAATACTGGGCCACCTGTGCCTGTCCCCAGACCACCCATAAAGAGGAGACCCTGCAAGTGCCCCTCAGCACAAAGGCCAGCTCCTGGCCAGACTGCCCTGAAGCAAATTCCTCTGATGGGAGCAAGACCCATGTGCGTACACAGCTCTTTGCTGCTTCATTCTGAAGCAGAAAAGGTCAACCACGGCATTCGAGGAAAGCCTGCAACGTGAAAAGGAGACCACAATAAACACAGAGAAAAAAGAAGAAAGAGATGAGTCAGGAAGAAGATTATTTAATTTAAAAATACAAACTCCAGTGAGAATTCTCACAGAGGAAGTTGTGCTCAGAGGGAATGACAGCTGTCTGCCTGCATCCTCCTGCATGTCCTAGGCCTCCCTCCGAACCACGCGGTACAAATCTCACCCTTTCTTTCCAAGGTTGTCGTCCCCCAATCTGTTCTAGGATAAACAGCCACAGTCCCTCTCAGCATTCTTGCAAACTCCAGTTTGCCAAAATCCTTCACAAAACACATGGCCCTAAAGTGAACCCAAGGGTCAAGCTAGACCCCAAGCTCCCTTACCCTATGCCCTCTCCATCCATCAGCTGCTCGGCTCACATCTCCCCAAGGGCCAGGCGCAGATCCGAGGGGGATAAGGTGATTTTAGGGGGTTCATGGACCCAGCACAAAGCAGCAGAAGTTAGTCCCTTTTCAATTCTCCTCTGATCTCTCCAAGAACATTTAGGGAGAGTCCAGCTGGGTGCCACAATGACTCTGACCCATGACACTCGCAGATCTCAGTGTTTTAACAAGGAAAGAGGGTCCTCTGGGTCAGGACCCTTGCAGAAGACCATGTCTAGTCTGAACTAAATGCTGTTTTATAGTCACTGTTTTATTTTTATGGTTACCTTTTATCAAAGGCAAGCAATATTGGTTTTCCACTTGAAGTCGCAACAAAAGATTTCCTTTCAAAATGAGTTTAGGTAAAAAGAAATAGTCTTGGATTAAAAGAAACTATTCACCAAATTATCCTAACGGTGGCAGACACATCAGTAAGCTGGTGGAGGGCGCATTAGCACTGCCCGTGCACTGTCTCCGCATGGGGGTCCAACAGAGGCCTCAGCTCAATACGCAAAACCGAGCTTCTCTCCCCCGACCCTGCTCCACTCACGCGGTCCCGTCCCAGGGCACGCTGTCCTCCTGATGCTCAGGACAAAAGCTGAGAGTCACTCTGGGCCCTCGCTGTCCCTCCCTCTCCCAGCCACTCCATCAGCCACTCCCGCTGGCTCCACCTTCCACCTGCACCTGGGCCTGCCCTCGCTGTGGCCAGTCACCACCATCTCCCCCGGACTGCAGCAGTGACCTCCACATTGCCCGCTTCTACACTGGCCTGCTCTCACACAGCGGCCTGAGAGGTCCCTGAACCCTACATCCGATCGTGAGTCTCTGATTTCTAACGCTCCCGGTGCCCAGCACACAGGGAGCAAAAGCTAAGACCCCTCGCAGACCTCCAGCCTCTCTCCTGCACCACGGCTCCCTCCTGTTCCCAGACCACCAGGGGTCCTACTCCGGGCTTCGCATGGCACAGCCCCTCCACCCTGAAGGCTCCTCCCCCCACATCCACATGGCTAACTTCCTCATCGCCTGCCAGTCCTTGCCCAAATGTCAGCTCCTCAGTGACACCTACCCTGACACTCTATTCAATACTCAATTGTCTACCGCTCACCGCACGTTCGGGTCCCCTCACCCTGCCCGCCCTCCCTGTGTGTTTCCCACAACACTTGTTACCAACCTGCGGGACGATTATCTCCTGGTTATAGCGCTGTTTATCGTTTGTCTGCATTCTCCCCACCCCTGCACAATGCAGGCCCCAGGGGGCCACGATCACATCAGCGTTGCTCACCGATGTCCCAACAGCCAGAACAGTGCACGCACACTCTAGGGACCCAACACACACCAGTTCAGCTAAATTAAGAGGTCTGATTCCTACCCAAGTCTACTCCACGCAGGGCCTGGGCAGTGAGCTTTGTGAATCCAAGCTGGGTACTTGAAGCTTATCAACATTAAACTTCTCCTTGTTGGCTGAGCCTCTCAAGCAGTCTTTCGAGATATATGTTTGACTCTTGAGTATGTTGGCCACACTGTTAATGCTTTTCTCGATTTCTACCATCTATCCAGTTGATTAACCTGCCAATTTATCAAGGCAAACGTTGATGGTTCAGGACCTAGGATGGAGCCCTGTGGCATTCGTTTAGAGACCCTGGGGGTGGTCATTACTCCAGTTATCAAAATGTTTCATAAATTTTTTGAACATACAGAAAAGTAGGAAAAAACAGTATCTAGACTCCACGTCTGTTAACATCTTGCTGCATTTCCTTCGTGTGTGTGTGTGTGCAATCACCACGCAGAGAACGACCCTATAGGAAAAATCAGGGGTCAGCAAACTTTTTCTGCACCAGGCCAGACAGCAAATATTTTCAGCTGTGTGGGCGTATGGCCTCTGTCTCAGCTACTCAGCTCTGCCGGAAAGCAATCACAGAACACGTGCAATGGGTGTGCTTGTGATCCAATAAAACTTTATTTACAACACCAGGCAGTAGCCCACAAGCCCTGGAAAAAGAGTGACTTGCACATGATGAAACTTACTTCTGAGCAGATCCAGCCACATCCCCACACGCAATCCTGGATGGGAGCTCTGCCAAAGTGGCCAGGAGGCATCAGCAGCCCACAGGACAAATGAGCAAAGCAGAGGCCTGAGCGGGGCTGCATGTTACTCACCGTGAGATAACCCCGGCCAGTCTGCCTCCAAGCCCCAGGCTGAGCACCAGGCCACGCTGCCTAGAGAGAGTGAGGGGCCAGGGCCAGGGCAGGTGCAGAGCCAGAAGAGACTGGAGGACTCCCCACCCTGCCAGCTGCCTCCACCGCAGTGGTGAGGAAGAACGTGGGCTCAAGACTGGGGTGAGGGGCAAGTTATTTCAACTCCTACCCCTCACGTTGCCCACCTGTAAAATAGCACTGACAGGATCTGCCTCCCCAGGTGAGGACTAGGGGATACGTGCAAAGTGCCAGCACGGTGAGGCACGCTCACCCCATGGGGGGCTGCTCGGAAGTAAAAGATGAAAGGTTTTACTTCAAAGAGTGAAATTTAACAACTCCAAATGCCTACCGTACTATTTACCCGGACCAGAAGCCATGTGGAAAATGAAGGAAAGAAACAAGGAGAGAAGGGAGTGGGAGGAAGGATGGACACGAGAACTTCGTAAGTTGCCTGGTGGCAGTGACTCCCAGGGCTGCGATGGGCTGCCACAGGACGGTGCGCTGTTCCATAAATATGAGCCCTGCAGCCTCACCTCCAGGCCACACTTGCCCTCCAGCGGCAGAACTCGACAGCTAGAACCAACCCTATCCATCTCTTTGTCCCCAGCCAGGCTCTAGGAGGTTCTCTCCCCAGGGTCCCAGGCCCTGCATTTATGGAATTCTCGTGTTACCAACTGTTAATTCACAGGGAGACAACTGAAGTAGGGAGCATGCATGTCAGGGAAGAGCCGACACAGTTTTAGACCTAGCTCCAGGAGAGAACTTCATACCAGCAGTAGGAAGACAACCCCAAAGAGACATGGGCCAGGCACATAATCGTACCCCAATGACTAACTGTAACTACGACCGACAGCATTTCAGTCTGTGTGTGTTCGTGTGTGTGTGTCCACATATACGCCTGATACGCCCAGAGCAAGTTAGCTCTAAACACGCATGCCATCACGATGTACCCACTATTATGCACACACACAAAAGAAAGGCTGCGTGCTAAGCCCTATTATTGTTTCTAACACGGTAACATGATTTTTGAGCTTACAGAAAAGGATTAAGAATAGTACAACGAACACCCCCGGGCACCACTGAACCATCTCAGAGTAAGTTGTGGAAAGTCGCAAAACTTCACCCCAAACAGTTCAGCTCTCATCCCCCTAAAATAACATTACCACATCTAACCCATCAAGAATAATTCCCTCGATCATCTAATACCCAGCGCCTATTATTAAATAAAGTTTTTATTTAACCTCAAGTTCTTTTCCCATCAAATTCATCTTCAACCACGTGACCAGGATACACAACCCACAGAAAATCTCCCGCTCTGCCGTCTGAGTGGCTCTCTGGATTCAGGCCTCTCCCACCCCTAAATATTTACTGACCTCCACTGTGACCTACATGAGTGATTCCCAGAGTGGCACGTGACCCGCAGCCTCACCTGGGAACATGTTAGAGACGCAATTCGCACGCCCACCCCAGACTTGCAGAATCAGAAACTCTGCAGGGGGGGCCTGCAATGGCTGGTGTGACGGGGATTCTGATGCGGAAAAATCTGAACCCCACTGCTCTCTGCTCTCTGGGCTAGCAGCTGGAAGAAAGTTCTTCCCCTCCAGGTGCTCATGGCCAGGGAAATTAGCACAGAAACAAAATAAAACGATAGATTTTATTTTGTATGCATCTTTTGAAGCTAATTGGTAATATCTTAACTTCCCGCCTGAGTAATAACAATGCAATACGCTCAGGTAAAGACTATTTCCGCCCCACAAAACACAGATTGCAGAACACGGTAACCTCTGCAGATACATGGGATTCAGCTGTGACATGTCAAATTATGTCAAGAGGCACTGAAAAAAGGGAGCTAAAAATAGCACCACAAGGCTGAGCACTAAGGGCTCCGGTTCATCAACTCCAGGACCAGAAAGAGACCGCCTCTGGCCACTCCTCAGGCCCCAGGCGGCCCTGGACAGGAGGAGCCCGCTCTGTCCATATGTCGTGTGCCTTAATGCCCGCAACTCGATGGATGCAAAGCACAGGACTCCAGGGGAGGCAGGAGTGAGCAGGTTGCTCCTGAGGATGATCTTTTATAGTTTAAAAATAGAATGTTCTGAGCATACACGAAATGAACAGTCACCCCACAAGCAAAGCTATTGCATTATGTAACAACAATGTGATTAAAAACCCCATAAGTCACAGCCTGTGGGTCGATAATATTGACTCAGGGCTGAACTGCTTGGTAATCAAAGAGTTAATTTAAAAAAAAATACAGAAAAAAAGTCTATATCTATTCCAAGTAGACAGAGAACTTCAAACTGCCAAGATACCGATGGGTGTGGCTCAGGCAGGGAAGATAATTTATGGTAAAGAAACAGTGCATTTTCATAAGAGCTTCTTAATTTAGCTTGCCTGGTAAGTTGTGAACTTAAACAGCAGCAAATTTGCAGAATGTCTTACTGAGAATGTTTGCTTCTGCTGCGAGTCACACTTAGGTGACAAACGAAATGATGGCCCCAGGAAAAGTTCCCTGCGCCTCTCCTTAATCAAACAATATACCCTTGATTATTTCTGAATGAACTTCAAACGTGGTGTTTTTTATGATTTGTTATTCTTAGATTTTGTAAGTGGTTACCATCATTACACATCTGCATAATTTCGTAATTCATCCTCTCGGAATAACACACCAAGAACACTCCACAAAAGGACTGCTAAATTACCATTTTTCCTTTCCCCCTAAGAAGAAAGCAAGCATTCCAGGGAAGGGGGTTTGGCACTGAGACAACCACCCTCTCCTGAAGTCCTTGGGATCCAGAACCACCATTTCCCTCTAGGTCCAAAAACTTGCAGCTTAGAAACACAGCAGGGCACCACCGAGAACCAATTTTGCTTCCAAGAACTTCACATGACCCATATTAACACTCAGAATCAGTCTCCCCATCTCCCTCTCTGGCCCCAACTCCACATATCCAACCTCACTTGCAAGCCATTTTTCAGAACCAAAAATCCACAATTGATACTAAATGCAAAATCACAGAAAAGCAAAATGTACTCTCCTCCCGACCCCCACCCTTCAAGCCAGGATTCTGTGGAGATTCTCGAGGGATAATGACCCCTGATAGTGCAATATCTATTCCAGACACTAAATGAAGGTTTAAAACTCCACTGTCGGAGACCTCTCCTACTTTGAATTTTTACAAAACCTGGCTGTAGAATAAATAGGACTCTGTGAGTCAAACGCACATCAATGATGATCTATTATTTCCTGGAAATCATCTTACAAGCTGGAGATGAAAAGGCATCCAGGTGGAAGTTTTATTTTTAGCCCAGAGGTAATAGGTTAGAATAACATTCATGTGGAAACAAAACACTCTCTCTGGGCTCTGTGGCTGAAGCGCAGGGCTGCTGGCTAACCCCAGCCTGACCGACCAGACGCATAAAAATGACCCATCTGTGGGGAGAGGGGCAGCACCTATCCCTCACCCCAGGCTCCAAATGTGGCTATTTGATTCAAGGGGGGAAAAGGCCATTGGCCTTCGGCAGGCCTGCTGCTAACATATGCAAAGCCTTTGCCTTTAAGAGGTTCCCCCCAAAAGGATGCCCACTCCCTACCTCCCCTAGAGGTGTCTGAGGAAATTCCACCTACCTTATGGTCACAGATTGGTTCTGAATTAAGGTCCCCTTCCTCCCAGGAAACTCTGCCTCCCTGCAGGCTCCCAGGTCCTGTCTCCCCAAACCTCCCTCAGAGGTAGTGACTGGCAAAGAGCTCCCGAGGTGCTCAGGACTCGCTTAGCTCCCCAGAAAACCTCCAAGCCAGCGCAGCACTGCAATTGTCAGGAAGCTCCTGTCTGCCTTCTAGGGCTGAACACCATTATTATCTGTAAACATTTTTAAATATAGACGTTGCAGGAGTGCAGGGAGGGGGTGGGGGTGAGGAGGGCGGCCCAGGGCCTGAGGAATCAGCTCAGTGGACCAAGCACCCCACACGAGGCCCCGCCAAGCCCCCGGCTCTGCTCAGCACCCACCCAACGCTGTCACCCAGCACTGTCAGGACAGGGCCCAGGCCGGCAGCTGGCCGGAGCCCGGCAGAAATCGTCACAATCAAAGCCCTCAACGCCACGCACAAGACCCACTGCACCCGCAGCCTCTCCTGGCCTTAGGCAAGGCCCACTGACTATAGGGGCGCTCTCCCCTCTCCTTGCCCTGACCCCACTGCTGCCACGCTGACCTTGGGGAGAGGGCACCTTGGCCACGCACAGTCGTGAGGCAGATGCTGCAGTCTTAGATCAGGGAGGCTGCAGGGAGCCAAGCCCTGGGGAACCACAGAGGGAGAACGGGATTCTGACCCCCAACGTCAGGACAAAAGATGCTGAAGGCCGGGACTCTCACTGCACCTATTATTCCAGGCCCAGGATTGGCAGCAGACAGAGGGGCAGGTTAGCCCCATAGGCTCAGCTGAAGCCCCAACATCTACTCCAGCTACCTCTACTGCTGGCTTAGGGGTGGGAGCACATGATCACCCGGTGAACGCCCAGTGAGCAGGGGGCCCAGAGCAGGGTTCCTCAGCCTCAGCACTGTTGACATCTGGGGCCACATAGTTCTTGTCGTGGGCCTGTCCTGTGCGTCGTAGGATGTTGGCAGCAACTCTGATCTCTCCCCACTAGGAGCCAGACGCAACCCCCCGCCCCCCCCAAGTTGTGATAGCCAAAGTGTCTCCAGACATTGGCGCCGTCCCCTGGAGGGCAGAGCTGCCCCTGGGTGAGAACCTCTGCTGTGGAGAAAGGCAGCTGAGGGTCTGCATCATGCCCCCACCACTTCAGGACTGTCAACTCGGGTGAGCGACTCTACTTCCCTGAGCCTCAGTGTTCTCATCTGCAAAGGGGGGTAATAAGGCCATACAGAGCTTAGTCCAGGGCCAGGAACTGACTGACGGGGCTCTGGCTATCAGGAGTCAGCTTCACTGTGCACCCAGAGGGGCCCAGATCCTTTCGGCTAGTGGAGGTAAACTCAGGTGACGGGCCGGACTCAGGAGCAAGGCCGACCCCAGTCTGACTTCTGCTTCCACCACATCGCAGCCGGGGCATCACCCCACTCTGCACGTCCGTTTACCCCACCGTACAGTGGGGATACCCCTCCCCAGGGCTGGTGTGAGATGAGCTGAGACAAGGTATGCAAAGTGCTTACCACACAGTCAAGGCTTAAAACCAGGAGCTGGGGGGGTGGAGGGGTGACAAGGAAGACGTGGAGGGGGGAGGGGGACAAGGGGGGCAATCCCAAGAGCCGGGCTCAGAGGAGAGCCAGGCCCCGCCCGAACAATCCCCAGCGTAAGCACCCTAACTTTGAGCATTTTTCAGGAGTTATTTCACATTTGGAGTCCCTCTGGAAACCTCTAATTCCAGCAGCCACTGACAGGGTGCTCCTCCTTTTAGAAAAGAGGCCTTGCCCTGCTAATGGCACCCCAAAGCTGTCCCACCTGGGAAAGGGGGAGGGGCGAGCCCAGGCCCAGAGGAGCCAGCCCGGGCACTTACAGCCGAGGTTGGTGGCCGATTTCTGCCCCTTTTCCGCATAAGGAGAACAGAGGTCTGGCATCTCGACTGAGAGCAGAGCATGGAGGTTTCAACGGTTTACTTTCCCTTGATTCACGTTCAAGGCAGCTCTGCACGCAGCATGAGGCTCCCAGGCCACTGAGGTGCAGAGCTCTCTCTGCCAGGCACTGCCAGACCTTGCAACTTCTCCTGGTCTCACCCTCACTCAGGACGGTCCCAAGGGCAGGCCCTTCTATGACCCCTCTGTCCAGTGGGGAAACTGAGGCTCAGAGAGGTAGAGTGAGCTGCCCAAGGCCACCCGTTGGGAGGTGGCTGGGGAGGGCGACAGAAAGCCCCTCTGTCTGACCCCAGGCCTGGGTGTGACCATCTGCAGCTCTGAGGTGCCAACATCTGGGGGCCCTGAGTCACTGTCCCAGCTCGGAGACAGTCCCAAGGGAGCAGCAAGCAAGGCCGGGCGCAAGTCCTGATCCTCCCAGCGGCGCCATCGCAGCCACCTGGTTCGGGGAACCCCCAAACCAACTGAGTGCTCGCCACGTGCAGAGCCTCAGAACCCAGCTGGGAGCAGGTATGACAGAACCCAGGCTGTGACCCCCAGCCAAGTCACTGAGCCACATGGGGTCAACCACAGGCACTCTGCTTAGCACAGGGCCAGGGGCCCAGGAGGCAGTCAGCGCCCGGACTAGCTTTCATGAAGACGACCATTAGCAGAGTCCTCCCATCTGTATTTTAGGAGCCCACCACGTTGCTGGGGACTTCCAACATCAGGTCTCTCTGAATTCTCACAAGAGGCCAAGGACGGAGAGATTCTATCCCCATGCTACAGATGGGGAAACTGAGGCCCAAAGAGGCTCAGCAAGGCAGCAGATGGAGAGTGGAACCCAGTCTTGGGACATTCCTGCCACACTGACACATAAATCATGAGAAGACGACAAATGAATTAGGATTGTCCCAGAAAGATGCCCCAAAAGCTCCAAGTTTATTTAAATCCACAAACCATATTGATTCAGACATTGGAGACATAAGTGAAGTGAGGTGCCCTCCTGCCCTCAGATACCTCACAATTTGCTGGAACAGCCACATCTGATCTACGGGCAGCTCCTCTCAGCTCTACCTCCAGGATCTCTCTCAATGTCACCCCCTCCTCACCAACCCCATCGACACCAGCCTAGACCAAGCCACGCTCCCCTCTCACCTGGAAACCCACAGCAGCCCCCAGCTGTCTCCCCACTGCCCTACAAGCCACTCTGGGGTCCACCCACCAACGGTCAGACACAGGGAACTTCCTAAATCCTGCTGGAGTGTGTGGATCAGGCAGTGGATTTACCCGACTCACGTTAGGAATAGGGATGGTGGAGCGGAGGGGAGGCCGGGAGCTGTAGTTCAAAGTGCAGTTGTATCTGTGGAGAGCCAGGATCCTTGGGGAGGAGAGGCAGCATGGCGCTGCTCACACGGATCATCACGTTCCATGTGCCAAGTACAGGCACGGTCCCATTTAATCCTCACATCCCAGGGGGTGCACTCCTCACCCCAGGTGAGGAAACTGAGGCTCAGCGAGGGCAGGTCACGCGCCTGAGGTCACAGTTAACATGCAGCAGAGCGCTAGATTCCATGCGCAAGGTCTTAACCTCAATGACTACTGCCTCCCTGAAAGTCAGAGCTACACTCCCCGACTTCCCTACGCAGGTTATCTCCTTTACAACCCCACATCGCGTGCCAGGTGGGCATCACCATCATCCAAATTTTGGAGACAGGAACCTGAGTCGACAGGTCAATGGCATACTGTGACAAAGCACAGAGCTGGGACTAGCACCCAGGGCACTGTGGCTCTAGAGCAGGGCTTCTCAGCCTCGGCAACCACAAACATTTGAGGCCAAGTGATTCTCTAGTGGGGCCGTCCCGTGCACTGGGGGTGTTTAGCAGCATCCCTGCTCTCTACCCACGTGATGCCAACAGAACTTCCCCTCTCAGTTGTGACAACCAAAAATGTCTCCAGACATCGCCACAGCCACCCCCATGGGAGAACCGCTGCTCCAGACGGAAGAATACAGTGGTGTCTGGAAGTGGCTGTGTGCCTTTGCCACTTACTGGGGTCTCTGTGTAACAAAGGAGAACTGCTGCCCACCGAGCATCCCTTCTTGTTCACACCGCACAGACATTTACGCTGTGGGCACTCCCCTGGGAGAGGGCAGCAAATAACATCGCCTGACCCCTCTAGACTGTGGGCACTCCTCAAAGCCGTGGTCACAGGCACCTAGGCTTCCTCACGGCAGAATCTCAGGAAGCATTTACATCTGAGGGGCCACATTTTAGAATAGAAGGGGATACTTTATGGCCACACCTGATGCCTGCGGTGTTACTGAGAGGCCAGGCTGGGTCCACAGGTGAGCACAGGTGAACCAGCTGTGAGTTCTCCATGCAGGTGGTGGGGGGGCTGGGGGCTTTGCCAAACTGGACAGGGCAGGTCCCGCCCAACGTGGGCGACCACCACTCAGCCATCTGTTCTTCCGTTTACATGCATAGCCCCACACCTCCAAGCGCAGCTTTAGGCCCTGGAGACAAAGCAGTGAACACACAGACGGACGACCTCATCCCCCTGGAACGTACAGTCTGGCAGCCCAGCACTGCCGGAGGCGCTGCGGTGTGCACGCCACGCCAGAAAATGTGGATGTTTGTGTGAAATCCCCCAACTTCTAAATGTTCGTTCAATTACACACACACATACACACACACCCCATTCAAGCCAAACCAACCAAGCCTATGGGCTAAACTCGGCCCACAGACTACTGTTTTGGACCTCGGGGTTCTGTCCTTCCTTTCCACGATTTAGAGAGGAGCAGGGCTGAGCCGTGTCCCTGGGCCGCCTCTAGACTCTGTGGCTTCCCCCAGGCGTGAGAGACGGGAGGAATCAGAGCCCATGGAAACTGCCAGTCTCCCTTTGACCCTCCCTGGCAAGGAGGGGAGGTGCTCCCAGCACGGAGCGGCCCCTGACCATATCATGAAACGTGCGGACGGCCAAGGCTCCCACTGGCCCAGGCCAAGGAAGCCACTTAAGGAAGGCCCAAGGAAGCTCAAATATTCTGGAAATGCCCCACGCCCCCATAAGTTGGCACTTAGGATTTTTCATGTTGGGAATTGAAGCTAAATGAAAAAAGCTCGGAGTAAATAAAATGAGAACCACGTGGCTACCCCTGGAACGAAATGTTCTCTCCAACTGGACCGGGGGAGGAGCTGCCGGGTGGCGGGGCAGCCCCTCAAGGTCACCCAGAAAGCAAGGGCACAGGGATGCGCAAAGTACACCTTCCATCTGCGGCCTGGGGGCAAGAATACGAGACTGCAGAGTAGACGCAGAAGAACAGGCGGGCAGCCGCTGCCCTTCTGCAGGCACAGGAGCTGGTGGGCTAGGCGGGGAGAGGGCAGCGAGGATGGGAATAACTGGACAGATGTGGGTGGTATCTTGGAGACAGGAACCACAAGACCATCCGGGGCTACGGACCTGTAAACAACTAATCACAACAGAAGACGGTGTGTGGGGCAGGCCCTAAACACACGCGTCACGCGCTGTCGGAGCCCCAACAAACAAAGGCCCTGAGCACGCATTTGGAGACTGTGCTCCCCAACGTCAGGAAGGTATCCTTAACACCAGACCCCCAGGACGCGGGCCTGAAAGTGCTCACACCAGCAAATGCCCATCCTCATTTCCTAGCTCCTGACAAGGCCAAATGCAGAGGAAACATGGAGGCGTCCACACCATCGAGAACGCAAGGTGGTGGAAGTGTGTGTCTAAGTTGTTGCCCTTTATACTTGATAGTGTTAAGGACACTTGGTATAGACCACACAGGAGGCTGTTTAACAGGGGTCAAAGGGCCTTCTGCCTCAAAATTCTGCCCCATCTCCAGCCCTTTGAAGGCTCAACATAATCCACCCATCTCTGAACTTGACCCAGACCAGTGAACTCCACTGGTGTGGCTCTGGTCACACCCTCTCCTCCGAGAGGCCTTCCCTAACAACCACGTGGGAAACAGACCTTGTCACTCTCGCTTCCCTTAGCCGGCTTGACCTTCCTCCCGGCATTCATCACCATCTGACACTGTACCACACATCTGTTTGTATACTGGTCACTAAAACGTGCCTCCCCATTACAGGAGGGTCTCGTCTGTCTAGTTGACAGCAAAAGTGCCTCTCAGAGCACTCAGAACGTACCACATGCTCCATAAATATTTGCTGGACATACAGAGATGAACTAATGAACCTTACAATTGAGGCTGACAGAGATATCAAAATGAGAATGTTGTGAAAGGCAACTCAGGTTGAAAAACTTAATAGGAACAACCCAAATGTCCACTAACTGATGGATGAATAAACAAAATATGGTACATCCATACAATGGAATATTACTGAGCCATGAAAAGCAATGAAGTTCTGATACATGCCACAACATGGACGAACCTCAAAATCATTATGCAAGATGAAAGAAGCCAATCATAACAGCTACATATTGTATGATTCCATTTATAGGAAATGTCCAGAATAGACAAATCTATAGAGACAGAAAGCAGATTAGTGATTGCAAGGAGCTGGAGGGAGGGGGATGGGGAGTGATTTCTAACGGGCCCAGGGTTCCTTTCTGGGGGGGCAGGGGGGCGGGGGGTGATAAAAATGTTCTAAAATTGATTATGGTGATGGTTGCACAACTCTGTGAAGTCTAAATACCATGGAACTGGACACTTTCAATGGGTGAATTTTATGGTATGTGAACTATATTTCAATAAAGCTGTTAACACAAAAAAAAAAGAAAAGGAAAATTTCAAGGCAGCTCATCCACGGGTCAGATTCTCCCAATCTGGAAGCTACATCTTGAGTATAAATTAGGCAACAAGGAAAGCAGTACTAATTATTTTACATCCCCAGGTAATTAACCCCATCATCAGTTGTTAAAAAAGCAAAACGTTTTGAGACGTGGAATGCTGGGAAATCTCAGGGTCATCCATGCTGTCATCATTAGTCTTTACTGAACACCTGCTCTGCACAGGTGCCACACCCTGCAGCCCTAGGCAGGAGACAGTCTGTGTCCCCATTTTACAGATGTGGGAAGCGAGGCTCAGAGAGGTTGAGCCACCAGGCTGAAGTCACACAGCGAGCCCATGGGAGAGGCAGAATTTGAAAACACATCTGTCTTATACCAAAGCTTAAGCTTTATTACTCAGTTGAATTATCCATCTCTCTCAGCATTCAAGTCATTTCCAGAGTTGCCTACAGGAAGGAGCTTACTTTGGGAGAACCTGGTCTAAGACGGAAGAGGGGTCCTCCATACAAGGGAAGGCATATATGTCTGATGGGAGAGAGCTTTGTGTTCCCAGGAACAAAGCAAAATGGCCACTGAGCAATGGGTTGCACAAGCGCAGCCCCGCATCCCGTGAGAAAGACCGATGACCCTGACGAGCATCACTGCTGCCGGTAGCAGGAACCTGCCCCTCCTCTCCACCCGTCTGCCCGCCTCCTCAAAACCAACAACCCCGCCCGTGACTGAGGAAGGAGCCCAACCTCCCAGCACACGCTGTGGCCGGCTCAGCAGAACCCACTAGTTATTTCCAGCGGGTAATTTAGTGGAAGATCCCAACTCTGAAGCAAGAGCGGGTCTGAATGACTCACACAAAGCTAACCTTCCTAGGACACACTCCTGGTTAGACAGAGGCAATCTGCAGCATGAGAGAGATGAAGCCTTGCACGAAGGCTGCGCAACGCAGCCAACTCTGTACTCCCGCCTCCTGTGGTCGAGGAGACCTAAACCCCAGACACAGGCTGACCTGAAAGAAAAACCTGGTGAGTAACAGGAAATCAGGATTCCACGTGCACTTCTGGATAGAGAGGAAGGTCACAGGCCCTCTCCTGCCATCCCTTTGTGATGAAGAGGGCTGAATTCATTGCAGAAGGGCTGGCTCTTTCCCACCACTTGTCCTGTCACATTTAGGAGCATCTATCACTGGTTCTCATGATCTGGCCTCACTGCCTGGACCAGGGGTTGCCAAGTCCCAGGCTGGGAGAAGGCAAGCAGGAAATGTACGTGAAAGAGACGGGCTGGGTGTGGGGCAGCAGAGACTGGCGGGCACAGCACACACCAGAGCAAAGCGCCCCCACGGAAGGCATTCCTGGTGGCTGCTGTTGTGGGTGCTGGTAGCGTGTGAGCCCAACATCCACTGGGCAGCTATGCTCTTCAGGGCTTCTGTTGGGTGGCTGGCTGGTTTTTGATGTTCACTTCTGACTTAGGTTCACATCTCAGCCTCACCTTCCCCGTGCTCTGTGGTTAGCCCATCCCGAGGCAGGAGAGAGAGCTCTAAACGACAACTTGGAGCCTTCTTAATGATAGAATATTGTCACCTGAGCTACTGAGGCTCTTCTGCTGAGCCCAGATCTCCAAGTGGTCTGTGTCCATTTTACTTGTCCGAACCATCAGCACTGTTTATGCCTTCGCTGGGCAACCTCAGGCATCACTCCCCAGGAGTGGGTTTCCACAGTGGTCAATGGATGCGGCTCAACAGTAACTGTAAGTGTGATGATAAAGTGTGATTTTGTGTGATAGTAACAGGAGTTGTTATTTTACAGGTCACATCACGTAAGGACCAGAAACCCACTCAGACCAGCTCAAGTGGACAGGGGGTGATGGGAGAAGGACAACCAGATCTCACAGGACCTGGCCACCCAGGCTTACCCCTTCACATCCTCTCTGGGCACAATGGCTCCTTGCCCTGCCTCAGTCTACACTTGGGATTCAGGTCTGTATCTCTCTCTGTTTCTTTCTCACTCTGTCTGTCTCTGTGCCTGTTTCTCTGTCTCCCTGTCTCTGTGTCTGTCTCTCTGTCTCTTTCTCTCTCACTCTGTCTCCATATGTCTCTCTGTCCCTCTCTCTGTCTCTCTGCAATCCAGCCCCTTCTATTCTACCTGCCATAGCTCAACGTACCTGTCACAAAATGGTGGCCTCAGACCCTGAATCCTCCTGACCTTCCCACTCTGCACACTTCGATTATCCCTGGGACCCTACACCCACCTCTATATTCCTGTGAAATAGAACCAGGAGGCCCTGTTCAGTCAGGGGTGGGAGAGGGCAGGAACGTGCGGCACATGGGGCTGTGGCTGTGGCAGATCATTAAGGGGCAGGTCTAGGGTAGGGAAGAGATGTGGAATGTCCGACACAGGAACGCTCAGTATCTGCACGGTGCTTTACTCGTATGAGGCACCTTCACACACGAGCCCATTCGAGCCCACCTCTGCATGTTTCCGTGGGTTTAGGGTGATCTGATAGAAAGCTCTCCAGTCTCCACAGCCAGAGAAAGCCCAGGTGAGAGAGAATCAGCTCAGGCTGTTCCAGGAGGAGTGTCCAGTAGGTGGCTAGAAGCTAAGCAGACCCACACAACCCCCTCCACCCCAGGGTCCAGGCCTTCATCCTCACTCTGACTACCTCTGCTGAGCCTCCTCTAGACCTGGTTCCACTGGGCCCCAAGAACCTCCAAACTTCCAACAACAACACCCCCACAGCAGGTCCATTTTATCTACGTCCACACTTGAACTGTCAGAGATTTCCTTCTCCTCTCACAGTGGAGGCCCTCCTCCCTGCTCCCTCAGCCCTGTGTTCACAGCCACTGTGCATCGGATTCGTCTTTGTGATCCTCTACCCAGGTCACCCCATGTCCCCACCACCTTTGTTCAACATTCCTCCTCCTTGGAAGCTCAGGACCTGCAGTTAGTCCTACCAATCCTCACCTCTGCCCATCATCGCCCTCATCCTGGCCACTCCCCCAGGCCCACTGGCGCCCAGCAGCCAGCTTCAGTCTCCTCCCAACCATCACCCAGACAGCTCCGAGCCCACGTGAGGACCAGCCCAGCCCCTGGGCATCATGAGTCCTTGATGTTCTCAACACCAACCCCACCTCCAATCACCGTGACCATGGCCAACATGCAGATGGCTTGCCCCTAGATCTGCCCCCCAACTGAAAATGTGAAGCCCCCATGTCTCACCTCCACCCAAACCTCCCATCCTTCCATCTACGGCCCTCAAGTCCACCCAGGCTCTCCCCGCTGCTCTCAGCCCCTCAGCCAGCTCCTCCCAGGTGTTATTTTCCGCCCAGTTCAACCTGGGCCCCCACGGTCAGCGTGTCCAGCTAACACTTGAACCGGTGACTCCCCTGACCTCCACCACAACCTCCTTGTTCCTGCCATCTGCTTTTCTCATTTCTGCTCCCAAGCAGATAGCTTAAAAGCCGCTGTAGAAAAATCACAATACCACGCTCCATGGCAAATTCATTTTGACTTCAGCTGGGCACGAAGCACTTTCAGGTTCTCTGCTCGTCCCCAGTTGATTTTCTATCCTGTTTCCCAGACCTCGTGGGGGTTCGGGGAAATCAGACACCTTTGTGTATTGCTAGTAACACTGTAAATCAGCACACCCTTCAGAATGGCAATTCTGCATTATTTTTCAAGAGGCATACAACAGTTAACTTCTTAAATTCACGTCTCAGAATCTGTCCTGAAGAAAGAATTCTAAATACAGAGAACACCACATGCACAAAGGCTTTACTGCTTTATTAGTAATCATACCGAAAATCTTGAAGCATTGAAAATATCCAAAAGAAGGAGGACCAGTTAAGTAAATTTTTCTAGAGTGGGTATTCTATTGAAACACTGCTAATGCCTGCAATTTTGGAAATGGAACTTCAATTCAGATTACTTGAAATAAATCCTTTTATTTGATTATAAAATAAAACAAAAGGAACCAGGTGCGAAGTAAGCGTATTATACTCTTAGGACAGGAGGTGAGAGCAAGCACATAATGCACAGGTGAGGATTGAGAATGTGGAAGTGGCCAGGAGAACTCTACATCCAGACTGCAATGGTTAACAGAGGGACATTCACTCTCCTCTGATGAATCGGGGCAGAAGGCTTCACAGAGAAGGTTAGATTCTGGAAGCTGACGTGTGAAAGATGGCATCCAGATGGTTGGCAGAAGATGTGTGGTGCTTCCAGTAAGTGATGGAGGTGAGACTTGAACGAAAGTCTTAACAACTTTGCGATGCTGGGATATACGAGAGGATAGGGAAGCAGGCCTTTGGCCTTGGCCGAGGGTTGGGGGATGGATGAGCATGGTCATGTGATTTCTGCCATCAACAAGGAGCCAGCTCCCTGGGACCAGGAGAGAAGGATTTTCAGAGGTTTGGGATGGGGGCCATGGGTCAAGGCCATGATCCAAT
The DNA here is from genome assembly GCF_057802395.1 of Ceratotherium simum simum. Classification (NCBI taxonomy): domain Eukaryota; kingdom Metazoa; phylum Chordata; class Mammalia; order Perissodactyla; family Rhinocerotidae; genus Ceratotherium; species Ceratotherium simum. Next base: position 4,118,112 of record NC_141920.1, read on the forward strand.
GGAGAGTGAGGCCAGGCCTGGTTGGGGACAGGCAGGACTGTACCCGAGAGCTGGCTGCTTGAGTTTAATTCTGGAGGAAGAGCCATTCTGCCTGACACAGGGGTCAAGGGTACGGCCTTGGAGGTGGGTTGCTGAAGGAAGAAAGATAACAACTGTACTGCCGACATCTCTCAAAATTAAAGTTCTTCCTTATCATTGTTCTTTTGTGGATTTTTCACATCCTTGCCCTCTTTCTGTGGGGAAAGCTTATTGTTTTTCTTACTCATCTGCTTATTACTTATCCATCAACCACTGTTTTCCCAGTCTACTAATAAAGTATATCCTTAATAAATAAGAATCTACAATTAAGTTGGATTTTTCTCTCCCGAGTGTTTAGGAAAGGAAGAAAATCACAAGAAAACAAGTACTTGTCAATAACTTACACTAAACAGTAAGGTGCAAGTTTCAAGAAGCATCATATAACCATGGACACTATCCTGTGATGTATTTGGTAGAATATAAAATAATCCTTAAACATAATTCCTTGTCTTAAAAGTAAAAACAAAACTTAAAAAAGACTGGTTCTTTGTCAAGCACTTTCAAGCATTCTGTGATTCTTTCCAGAGCCCTGTTCGTAACTGTTTTCATCTCCACTGTACAAAGGAAGCAACTGAAGCTCAGAGAAGCTCAGAGGCCTCCCCAAGGCCACACAGCTAGAAAGTGTTAGCAGAGCTGGTTAGCACTGAGAGCCCAGGTCAGCCGGGCCACAGAGCCAAGGCCCTCCCAGCACACAACATTGAGCTCGGCACTGTGCAAGGTCTCAGTGGTCATCACACTATTAAAGTATACAACAGACACACAGATCAAGGGAACAGGATTGAGAGCCCAGAAATAAACCCTCACATCTATGGACAGCTAATTTTCAAGAAACGAGCCAAGAACATACAATGGAGAAACTCTCGTCTCTTCAATAAATGGTGCTGGGAAAACTGGACAGCCACACGCAAAAGAATGAAAGGAGACCATTGTCTTACACCATACACAAAAATTAACTCAAAATGGAGCAAATATTTGAATGTAAGACCTGAAACCACAACACTCCAAAAGAAAATACGCAGTATACTCTTTAACATAGTTCTTAGCAGTATCTTTTTGAATATCATGTCTCCTCAGGCAAGGGAAACAAAAGATAAAATTAACAAATGGAGCTACATCAAAGTAAAAAGCTTCTGTAGGGCATAGGAAACCATCAACAAAATGAAAAGAAAACCTACCAACTGGGAGAAGATATTTGCAAATCATATATCTGATAAGGCGTTAATATCCAAACTATATAAAGAATTCACACAACTCAACAACAAAGAAAACAACCTGATTAAAAACTGGACAGAGGAGGGGCTGGCCTGGTGGCGTAGCAGTTAAGGGCGCACTCTGCTTCAGCGGCCCAGGGTTCACAGGTTCAGACCCCGGGTGCGTACTGATGTACTGCTTGTCAAGCCATGCTGTGGCGGCGTCCCACACAAAGTAGAGGAAGATGGGCACAGATGTTAGCCCAGGGCCAATTGTCCTCAGCAAAAAAGAGGAGGATTGGCAACAGATGTTAGCTCAGGGCTAATCTTTCTCACAAAAAAAGGACAGAGGATATGAACAGACATATTTCCAAAGATATACAGACGGCCAACAGGCACATGATAAGATGTTCAGCATCACTAACTAATAGAGAAATGTAAATCAATATCACAATGAGATATCATCTCATGCCCATCAGAATGGCTATTATTTAAAAAAAAAAAAACAAGAAATAACAAGTGTTGGAGAAGATGTGGAGAAAAGGGAACCTCATACACTGCTAGCGGGAATGTAAAATGGTGCAGTCACTATGGAAAAGAATATGGAAATTCCTGAAAAAATTAAAAATAGAACTACCATATGATCCAGTTATTCCATTCCTGAGTATTTATCCAAAGAACACAAAAACACTAATTTGAAAAGATATATGCTCCCCTCTGTTCACTGCAGTATTATTCACAATAGCCAAGACTGGGAAACAACCTAAGCGCCCATCAATGGAGGACGGGAGAAAGAAAGTATGGAATACAATGGAATACTACTCAGCCATAAAGAAAAATGACATCTTGCCATTTGTGACAACATGGATGGACCTTGAAGGTACTAAGTGAAATAAGTCAGATGGACAAAGTCAAATACCATATGATTTCATTCCTATGTGGAAGCTAAAACAACAACAACAAACACACACATAGACATGGAGAACAGATTGGTGGTTACCAGAGGAGAAGGGAGGTGCGGGAGGGTGAAGGGGGTAAAAGGGCACATTTGTACGGTGACAGATGGCAACTAGACTTGTGGTGGTGGAGGGCCCTGAGGAGTCTTTACAGAAGGCAAAATATAACGATGCACACATGAAATTTATGTTATAAACCAATGTGACCTCAATAAAATAATAAATTTTTTAAAAAGTACACAGCCTTTACTAAGTTGAGCCAACAGTCCACACGTCAGTTTAACAGAACAGCTTCACTAAGAAAGGGTGAGCTGAAAGGCTGTCAGGCTCACTTGTGTAAAAAAAAAAAAAAAGTTAACCTGAGGTGAACCGAGGCTCTCACTAGGTCCTGTCACATCACCTACGCACACATCAATGTGTGTTCCAAGGTCAGCAGTCCTGATGGCTATATGCCAGTGTCCCTCTGTCCTACATATGCACCCAGTTGCTCAAGCAGGAAATCTGGAGCCATCCTTAACAGCTCCTTCTCCCTCTCTGTGGGGGGTTGAATAATGTCCCCCAAAATTCATGTCTACCTGGAACCTCAGAATGAGACCTTATTTAGAAAGAGAGTCTTTGCAGACACAAAATGAGATCATCCTGCATTATGGTGGGCTCTAAATCCAATGACTAGTGTCCTTCTTAAGAGGAGGAGGCACACAGAGACACACAAAGAGAAGCAATGTAAAGATGGAGGTGGAGACTGGAGTGATACAGCTACAAGCGAAGGAACAACAAACATTGCCAGGAGCCACCAGAACCTCGAAGAGGCAAGGAAGGATCCTTCCCTAGAGCCATCAGAGGGAGCACGGTCCTGCCAACACCTTGATTTTGGAATTCTGGCCTCCAGGACTATGGGACCATACATTTCTGTTGTTTTAAGCCACTAGTTTGTGCTTATTTGTCATGGCAGCTCCAGGAAACTCATACAGTCTCCTTCACCCTCCCTATCAATTCCATCACCAAGTCACATGAAGTTTACCTCTTAAATAACTCGAGGTTACTCCAGATCCCTCCACCTCACTTCCCACTCCCAGCCCAGGACCCCATGCCCAGCACCTCCTGCCTGGGTGTCTGCAAGCAAGTCTCCCTTCCCTCCACCCACCTGGCCCCATCTAGCCCTTTCTGCACCAGAGGGATCTCTTAAAAACGCAAATCTAACTGTCTCACTCCCCTGCTTAACACCCTTCAACATCCTCTCCCTTGTTTTTAGGATAAAATCCAGATTCCTTCACATAGCTACAAAGCGCCCATGATGTGGCCCCACCTACTTCTCCACATCATCCACCTCCCCACCCTCCAGACGCATGGCCTCAGTTTCACAGAAACGCCCTGCTCGCTCCCCTCAGGACCCCGCACACACTGTTCCCTCTGCCTGAACACTCTCCCACCCCTTCTTTCATTTCCCAGCTCTCACTCCACATCTGGGGAATGTTACTTCTCCCAGGGGTCTCAGGGTAAAAGCTGCTTCCCTGCAAAACCACCTCTGCCCTGCCCCCGCCCCAGGCGAGGTCAAGTCTCCCTGCTAAGTGCCCCACCACCTCCTGAGCTCCTTCACACACTCCTGTGTGTCATTTCTTGTTCAGTGTCTGTCTCTCCCTCTAGACTGCAAGCCCCCCAAGGGCGGAACTGTCTCCTAGTCACCCCATAACCCCACTGCCTTGCACAGTTCCTGGCACACAGTAAATGAAAAATAGGTATGGGGTGAGAGAAGGAACGAATGAATGAATGATCCACAGATGCACATAGAAAGCCCCTGGAGTACAAGGTTTATGTCTCCAAACGGTCTCCTATGCAGCACTGAGTACAATACACCACCATGATTTTCTTTTTGGAGTCAAGAGAAACTGATCCAACCCAAAGCAATCCAACCAGAAGACAATGGGCTCACAGCAAGCAAGATGCTGCTGGTGGTCACCCTGTAGACAAGAGAAGCCCGGGCAGATCTGGTTTTCTGCACCATCTAACTGCCAAAGCCAGTCGTGCACACAGGTGAGATTTCCATCTGATTAGACATCCTGCAAATTCCCACAGAGAGGCAGGTCTGTCACTCCGTGGCCTGCCTGAAGTCCGAGGGAGCCAAGGCCTCAAGCATGTAGAAAATAACACGTATTGGCTTCTTTGGCCACAGAAAGAGCACCCTATGGAAGGCCAAGCCGGCCAAGTTTCCAACCTGGTTAAGAAGATTTGGCCAAACACATTCACTGACATGGTTGCAGCCATGGGGGCCAAAGAACCAAGTCCTAAAATAGGGACCCTGGCAATCGTCTAGGCAGCGTCACAATCGGAACGACACTTGGACTTGTCTTAGAAAGGGGAATAACTTTGGAATCACACACCTAACACACAGCAATAAAAGAACAGCCTAGCTGGAAATGACCACTTTCTCTGGCTGAAACTTCCTTAATTCAGAGCAAAGACACAGTAGCTGGGTGTGCCCTTCTGCTGATTATGCTCCCAACTCTGAGCCCAATTTTCCTTTCGCTATCAGGTAGAAGGAAGCTTTGAAAACTCAGACAATCCACTGTCCACTTTAAAATTCTGCAATTTGACATTAGGAAAACAAGAATCATAGTGTTAAGAGATCCAGTCCAACAGGCATTCGAGCTGCCACATTCTCTTCCACGGCCATCACAATTTTGAAAAAATAAAGAACATTAGTAAGGGCAAATAGAGTTTCCCAGAGGTGAAGAATGGTGTCTTGATTTCCTTTCTCTATAATTTTCACAGGCAAAGAAATGACTATTGTAGAGTTTCCCTGTTTAAAAACAAAATTTACTAAATTAGAGATGTTTCATAAAACAACTCACTTTCTGCCTCTCCAAGAGAACGATGTCCTTACTGTGGATACACAGTGTTTACATATGACTAACATTTGTATGAAATCCAGAGTATGGAAATGGAGTGACAGAAGATATTTAAGGAGTTTTCCAGCTGACTGCTCTCATCTCTGAAAGAGTGGTGAGAGAAGACTAGGAGGAAAGAGAAACTTGACGATATTTTAACAAATTTCTGATGACCAAGTGACAGATGAGAGTGTAAAGAAGTCCCAGCCACAGAGTAAGCTTTTACCAAAGCTTTTACCAAAAAGCTTTTACTGCTTTTAACTTTTACCACAGAGGAAGCTAGCACCACTTGCTACTCTTTCCCACAGTTAAAGCAAGAAAACTGAAAGATGCTTGAGACATGCAGTGCCTCCCCCAAGTGAAAGGCAGTAGCTCTCTGAAAGTAGGGGGCTGAGGAAGAAACTCAAGAGAAATCCATCCTGGAAACTCTAGGCTTTCACCTGTTGAAATCCTGGGGCAGAAGGAGAGTGGGAGGAAACCCTTCAAGGCATTGCAGGCCATCACTGAATATAAGACAGTTGACCTCCAAAGTCTGGAAGCAGAGTAGCAGGGCAGAGAGAGCTCTCCAGGAGGCCTGGAGAGCAAAGATAACTCTCTGTGACCCCTCCATCTGCTAGCCATGCTGTAAAATGGAGAAAGAACTCTCAAGGTTCAGAAAGCTGGCACCTCAGATGTATAGCACAAAAAGAGACCTCTCAGTGCTCAGAGCCTAAGCTATGCTGAGGGAAAATCCTGACCCTTCTTTCAAAGCACTTGAAGCCAGTGGTGAACTGAATCAAACTAAAGCTACAAAGAAGCCCAGACTCAGCTCAACTATGAACAAGACTGACTCAGGGCTCCAACTCTGATAGCCTGAAAGAATACAATGAAATTTAATATAAAATGTCTGACACGTGGTAAAAAATAAGATGCATAAAGAAGAAAATTTGATCCACGATTAAGAGAGGAAAGAGACAATAGGAGGAGACCCAAAAATAGCCCAGCTAATGAAATTACCAGATAGGGACTTTAAGATAATTATGATAAAAATTCTAAAAGTAGTATGTGAAAGGTAGATAACATGTCTGAAGAGATGGAGAACTGAAACACATAGAAACTATAAGAACAATCCAAATGTAAATGTTACAGTGAAAAATACAATATCATAAACAAGAAATTCATTAGAAGGGTTTAGTGAAAGACTATGCAAAGCAATGGAAATGATGAGTCAACTTGAAGACAGCTAGAGGAGGCTGGTAGCTCCATATTAGCAACAAGCTAAACTGTAAATAAACTATTTTATCAAAGAAAGAGACAGCTAGGAATAGCACTCTTGGTCAAAGATCGGCCTGAAGAAAGAATTTTACAAAGGAATCCAAATTTAATTGAATCTGACTGTAGAGGAATTTAAGCCCCTGGGCATTGTTGAAAATACTACAGTGATCAGCTGGCAATTAGTGGAGCCTAACAGCTTGGTGTGATACCAACAGAGGCAAACAGACTAACAGAGAAATTAGGGAATGAGACCATCAAAGACTTGCTTGCTAAAACTACTGTCATCTCAGGGTGACGGTGCGCATAAACAAGGCTGCATCCTCTCAGAAGCAACACCAAAGGCTCCATATTGTGGGGAAAAATAAACACTAAAACAGCCCGTCTAAGTCACAAAACATATAAACAAGCAAACAACAACCCAGAGGAAGGAGGAAATCAGTATCCAGAGTTGCTAAAATACATTACCTAAAACATCTAGTTTTCAAAAGAAAATTACAAGATGTGTAAACAAACAGGAAAATGCAACTGATACCTAAGGAAAAAAGCAGACAACAGAGCCTATGAAAGGACCCAGATGTCAGAACTAGCAGATAAAGACTTCAAAACAGCCACTATAAATATATTCAAAGAACTAAAGGAAACCATTCTTAAAGAGGAAATGGAAGATATGATGACAACGTACTGTCAAAAAGAAAATACCAAAAAGACATAGAAATTATTAAAAAGAATCAAGTGGAATTTCTGGAGTAGAAAATTACAATAAATAAAATTTAAAAATTCACTAAAGGGGATCAACAATAACTTTGAACTTGCAGAAGAAAGAATTCTCAAACTTGAAGATAGAGATTATTCAATTCTGAAGAACAAAGAGAAAAAGAATGAAGAAAAATAAACAGAGGCTCAAAGAATTTGGGGTCACCATTAAGTGCACCAACATATGCATAATGAGTACCAGAATGAGAGGAGAGTGAAAAAAGGGCAGAAAAATACTAGAAGAAAAACTGAAACTTCCAAAATTTGATTTTTTAAAAATTAATCCATCCAAGAAGTTCAACAAACTCCAAATAGGATAAAGGCAACGAGATCCACATGCAGACACAAACGGTGAAAGATCAAGACAAAGAGAAAACCTTGAAAGTAGCAAGAGGAAAACAACTAGTCAAATACAAGGAAACCTCAAGAAGCTTAACGCCTGACTTCTCATGAGAAACAATGGAAGCCAGAAGGCAGTGGGATGACATATCAAACTGATGAAAGAGAAAAAGCTGTCAACCAAGAATCTTATATCCAGCCAAACTATCTTTCAAAAATGAAGGTAATTAAAGACATTCCCAAATAAATAAAAGAGAAAATTCATTGCTTGCCTTATAAGAAATGCTAGGAAAGTTTTTCAGGCTGAAAGCAAGTGACACTGATAGTAATTCAAATACACACACACACACACACATACACACACACACACACAAAGAACACCAGTATAAGTGATTATATAATTATAAAAGACAGCATGAATACATATTTCTTCTACTTTTTTCTGTTAACTGATTTAAAATCTAATTTCATAAAATGACACAAACACACACAAACACACATGTATTACTGGGCCTATAACATACAGAAATGTAATAGGTTTGACAATAACAATACAAAGGAAGTGTGTGGGAACAAAGCTGTATCAGGGTAAGGAAATCACATCAGATGGTAACTTGAATCCACAGGAACAAATGAAGAGAACCAGAAATGATAAATAAGAAGGTTATCAATATAACAAATTCTATAAATGTATACTTGCTATATTTATTCTCTTTGCTTCTTTAAAAGACATAAATTCATATAAAGTAATAATTATAACAATGTATTGCAGGCTTTGTAACATATATAGATGTAATATGTACAAGAATTATAGCACAAGGCCAACTTGGTGGTGTAGTGGTTAAGTTTGCATGCTCTGCTTCGGCAACCCAGGGTTTGACGTTTGGATCCCGGGCATGGACCAACACACCGCTTGTCAAGCCATGCTATGGTGGTGTCCCATATAAAGTAGGGGAAGATGGGCACAGATGTTAGCCCAGGGCCATTCTTCCTCAGCAAAAAGAGGAGGATTGGCAACAGGTATTAGCTCAGGGCTAATCTTCCTCAGACACAAAAAAACAATTGTAGCACAAAAAGAGAGAAAATGGAATAGAGCTACATAGGACTAATGTTTCTATATCTGACTGAAATTAAGTTACTATAAATCTAAAGTATTGTGATAAGATGTAAATGGTAAACACCCTAGAGTAACCATAAGAAACTAACTCAAAAAATCATTAAAGAAATAAAAATATTACACTCAAAATATTCACTAATACAAAAGCAAGTAGGTAAGGAGGAAGAGAGGAACAAAAAAGACACGAGACATAGAAAACGAAAAGTAAAATGGCAGATGCAAATCCAACAATATTAATAACATTAAAAGTGGGGGCCGGCCCCGTGGCTTGGCGGTTAAGTGCGCGCACTCTGCTACTGGCGGCCCAGGTTCGGATCCTGGGCACGCACCGACGCACCACTTGTCTGGCCATGCTGAGGCCGCGTCCCACATACAGCAACTAGAAGGATGTGCAGCTATGACATACAACTATCTACTGGGGCTTTGGGGAGAAAAAGGGGAAAAAAAAAAAAGGAGGAGGACTGGCAATAGATGTTAGCTCAGAGCCCGTCTTCCTCAGCAAAAAAAGAGGAGGATTGGCATGGATGTTATCTCAGGGCCAATCTTCCTCACAAAAAAAAAAAGTCATTTTAAAAGTGAATGGATTAGACCATACAACAGAAGGCAGAGATTGTCAGAGTGAATAAGAAATCAGATCCAACTATACAGTATCCATAAGATATACACTTTAGATTCAGGATACAAACAGGTTGAACGTAAAAGGATGCAAAAAGACATATCATACACATATACACAGCAAACAGCAACCATAAGAAAGCTAGAGAGGTTATACTGATATCAGATAAAATAACTTTAGAACAATGTTACCAGAGACAAAGAGAGACATTTTATAAAGATAAAAGCATCAATCCATCAGGAAGGCATAACAATTATAAATATATATGTACCTAACCACAGAGCTCCCAAGTACATGAAGCTAAAATTAATAGAGTTGAAGGGGAAATAAATAATAATGGTTGGAGACTTCAATATCCCACTTTCAGTGATGAACAGAACAACCAGGCAGAAGATAAAGAAGGAAACAGAAGAACTGACCAACACTATAACCCACCTATACCATGTACTACATGACACACATCTGTAGAACACTCCACCCAGCAACAGCAGAATATACATTCTTCTCAAATGCACATGGAACATTCTCTAGGATAGATCATATGCTAATTCATAAAATAAGCCTCAATAAACTTAAAAGGATTGAAATCATAAAAGTATGATTTCTGATCACAAAGGAACAAAACTAGAAATCAATAACAAAGAAATCTGGAGAATTCACAAATATGTGGAAATTAAACAATATTATCCTAAACAGCCAATGACTCAAAGAAGAAATCACAAGGGAAATCAGAAAATACTTTGAGATAAATGAAAATGAAGAAACAACAGACCAAAATTTCTAGGATACAGCTAAAGACACACTTAAAAGGAAGTTGATAGCTATAAATGCCTGTATTAAAAAAGAAGAATAATCTCGACAATAACCCAATGCTCCACCTTAAGACAGTAGAAAAAGAAGAGTAAACTAAACCTAATGCAAACAAAATGGAGGAATGGATAAAGATTAGAGCAGAAATTAATGAAATAGAGAATAAAATAACAACAGAGCCAATCAATGAAACCAAGACTTGGTTCTTTGAAGGATCAACAAGATTTACAAATCTTTAGCTGGACTGATGAAGAAAAAGAGAGAAGACTCAAATTACTAAAATAAGGAATGCAAGAGTAGCCCTCACTATCAACATTACAGAAATAAAAGAATCAAAAGGGAACACTATGAGCAACAGCATGCTAATAAATTAGGTAACAGGTGAAAGAGACAGATTCCTAGAAAGTCACAAACTACTGATTGTGGTGATGGTGGCACAACTCTTCGAAGATATTAAAAACTGTTAAAGTGTACGCTTGAGACGTGTGAACTGTATGGTATATGAATTACAGCTCAATGAAGAGTTTTGTAAAAAATAAATTTTAAAAAGTCATAATGAGATACCATTTCATACCCACCTGAATGACAAAATTAAAATGACAGACAACACCCACTTTTGGAAGGGTATGAAGCAACTGGAACTCACATCACTTAGAACTACTTGGAAGTTCCTTATAATGTCAATTATACACCTACTCTATGCTACAGCAGTCTCACCGCCTGTAGTTCACTCAAGAGATATAAAAACATATCCACAAAGACTTGTACAAGAATGCTCACAGGCAGCTTTGTGCACATCAGCCAAAAACTGGAAACAACACACATGTCCACCAACAGAGAATCGACAAATTACGGGATATTCATACAATGGAGTACTCTTCAATGATAAAAAGGAACAAACCAATTATATATATAAACACACAGATACACACACAATATGGAAGAATTTCTAAAACATTATGTTTAATGAAAGAAGCCAGACACACAGATGCATACTGTATGACTCACTTATGTGATAATCTATGGTGAGATCTATGGAAAATAATTGTACCTGTGAGTAAAGCTAGAGTTGACTGGAAGAGGAAACTAGGAAAATTTCTGGAGTGATGGAACACTTCCATATCTTGTTTAAGAAGATGATTAACTTGTTAACATGTTCCTTTAGCCCCCATATTTCCTTTAAACTGGTAGTAAGATCTAGAAGTTTGATCACATTCAGGTTTAATTTTTTTAGGCAAGAACCCTTTCCAGGTGGTGATGTGTCTCCAATTACATATCAGGAGGCATATCATGTCTGGCTGTCCTACTTTTAGAGAGGGGAAATGAGATCAGGTGATTCAGGTTATATCTGCCTGAACCATCCATTATAAAATTCCCCCTTGACATACACCAAAGCATGTTAACACTCACTGATGATAATTGCCTAGACCTGTTATTTCACTAGGGCTGTCAAATGATAATGTTCTAATTCTATCTTTCCTTTTACATTTATTAATTAGAATTTTTATATAAAGGAAAAATTTCCATCATCAACTATTTGGTTACCCTGAAACACAAGTCAAACAGAAGGCAGAATCAATGCTTGATTCTTTTCCTTTATTCAGTGACTTTCAGAATAGTGATCTTGTGCCCTGGCAACATATAATAGTGACCAATTATTTTTTTTGAAGTATTATTCTGAAGACATGGATTTTTATAATTTTGATGTATTTCAATCAGTGCTAGTCATTATTCAGTTTGTTATGCAAGTACATCATTTTAGCCAATAGAAAATCATTTAATTTAATTCCTACATTCCTTTGACATAATCCCATTAATCTTTGATGGCTTCCATGCTTTCTGGTATGATAAAGTATCCCAGACCAGGAACAGTCATTTCTCTAAGGAATTCTGGTTCCTCTTAATTGGAAATGGTATTTAGTGAGCAAAATCTGCCTAGTAGGTGGTGTTCATCGCCACAGGGTTATCATTGCTTCTAGGTCTTTTCAGTGGACAGAGTACGAAACAGATATCTTTAAGAGCAAAGAATATTATGAATTCATATTGATATTTCCAATTCAAATGTAAGATTATAGAACTTGTAACTTAAAAAAATATCACACCTTATCTCTTTTCTACCCTGCTAAGAATCGTGATTCCTAACATTAACATATTGCTTATTTTCTTTCTCCAAAGTTATTCCTATAATAATTTCAAAGTAACAATATCAATATTATAGTTAATAAAAAGACTAATGAATGCAGTTTACGATTGTTTTTTGTATTTATACAGGCAGGTGTGTCCTTAAACTATACCCCACTAGGGATGAACAGTTAAAATACTGGGTTTTAAAGTCACCTGAAGACATTATTTTCTCAAAGGTTAAGCCACCAACTTGATACACAGTTAGGTTCAATTATTAGATCGGTTTCAATTTTGCCCCTTTTTAATTTAATTTTTTGAATATGTAAAATATTCACATGTTTAAAAACTCAAAATTATATAACAAAGTACACTCACAGAGGTCTCCTAGATCTGTCCTCTCCGTCCTGTGGACTCCCTCCCTCCCCTACACGCAACCATTTTTCTTAGTTTTGCTGTGTGCTTCCAGCCCTTCTTTTGGATAATCTAAGCGCACACACACATACACACACATGCATGCGTGCATGTGCACACACATACACACACATGCATGCGTGCATGCGCACACACGCACACTCCCCCCTTCTCCCCACTTCTCACACAAAAGGGAGTAAACTATAAACACTGCTCTATATCGTGATGTTTTCCCCACTTACTGATGTATCCTGGGGATCACTGCATAGTGGTAGAGACAGCATCCTCACTTCTCTAAAGCCATCCAACGCTCCATTGTGTGGATACCATTGTTTATCCAACCAATCCACTATTCATGAATATGTGGGTTGTTTCCAACATTTTGCTCTAACGAATAATGACAAAATGAATAGCCTTGTATATGTGCTATTTTATATTTTGCCAAGATATTTTGGGATAGGTTCCTAGAAGTGGGATTACTGGTTCAAAGGGTAACTGCATATGTAATTTTGCTAAATATAGCCAAATTTCCTTCCATAAGGTTTATATGGCTAGTTTGTAATGACAATATAACAGTGTTCCAATTTCTTTAATTCCTATTTTTATACTTTTTATTAATTAATACACCCTGGCAGGATATTTTGGCAACCAACTATAGAGGCAATAGTTCATGATGTACCACGTATTTCAGTGGCTTGATTTATTCTAGTTTCTGATATAAAAAATTCCACTACTTTAAAAAATGCAATATGAATGGGTTGATTTCTTTTGAATAATACACACACACACAGAAAATAAACATGTATGTATCCAATAGCCAAAATTAGCAAAGATTAACATCTTGACATAGTTGCTTAAGATGGGTGTTCTTTTTATTAGAAGAAACAAACATTACAGCCGGAGTCCAAGCCCCTGCAGGGTTGGGGGCAACCCCGCCATCACTGCGGAGGGAACGACTATAGCGACTGAAGTGTGCATTCTTCCTGCTCATGATTTCCCATTCCTCCATTATGGCTCCTCCCTTTTTTTTTTGCCGTTGAATCAAGGCCGTGATAACATCCATGGATAACTCTCCTGCTACTCATGGATGCCATGTTCTCCAGGGCAAAGGCCTGGACAGGCATTGTTGGGTGTTAGTGTTTTGAATTCAAGGAGATATGCCATATTGCTCTCCAAAGTGGTCATACCCATTTACGCTAACATCAGTAGTGCGTAAAAGTTCCTGTTTTTCCAAAGTTCGCCCCCACCTTGCCATTGTTATGTGTTTTGACTTTTGCCAGTCTGATAGGTAGAAACAGTGTCTCACTGTTTTAATTTCCATTGAATGGGATAGCGCTTTAAAACAACAGTATCTTTCTTCAATAGGAAAATTTACTTTCAACTGGCTTTTTAAAATTAATTTTTCCCCCACAAGAACAATTGACATAATGCAAAAGACAGAGAACAGCTTTATATATTTATTCTCATCTGCAAGAACTTAGTATCTTTATATCGGCAATCCTTTATGTAAATCTTAGATATGTGCAGATACATAAGGCATATACTTTATTAATTTTAGAGAAAAATGCAAGCATAATCATGCAGATTCATTTGGAATTTCTCTTTATTTGTTTTTGAATTGATGGTTCTGCTGATGTTTAACTATTTCTTTGTTTTCTGTGTTTCACAGCAAAAAGACAGATTTCTAAGAACTCTGTCTTAGAAAATATGACCAAAAACTCCCCACATTTCATATTATGAATATTATTCTGCACCCAGAGCCTAGTATTTCATTGTTTATAGTTTGATATTTTTTATGCTTATTTGCCAAAAGGAAATCCTTCCCAGGTCTGTTTATATCTATTTCTATACCCGTAAAAATAAAATATGTGCACATCTATAAATTATTCATCTATATTTTCACAGATGTGTGAAAGTTACCTTTTGACCTGCAAGGGAAAAAAACATATACAGAAAAATACCCTTTGACTTTCAACAGTGAAAAAGTTGGAAACCTAGCAATTAGCAAGTATGCGATAATAGCTCTAAAATAAGTCAAGTAAGTCAAATAAAAGCTAATTTGTGAAAGCATATTATCACTGTGAACAAAGATAATGAAGAAAACCACAGTATGAGGCTTTTGTCTCTTACTTTTAACACGAGAAGGTAAACAGTGAAAGGGCACCTATGGGACAATTTGTATCTTATATGGAAGGCACGTTCAAAGTTATCAGTGATACTTTCATACTACAGGAGAGACACTGCTGAATATTACTGAGTCATGAACTGGTAAAATATCTTCAACATAATCAATCTACACTGGCATCTGAGTTCTTCACAGGAATAGCATTTCTAACTGTGATTCTAACAGAAGGATGCATTTTAACAGGTTGAGGTACAGATAAGTTCTTTAAAACCAAATAAAAATAAGCAGAAACTCAACAAAACCCCAAATATCCATTATATTACCACAAAATTCATCTTGTATAATTTAGCCCCTAACTTACAACATGAAATATATACTATATCTAAAGAAAGAAAGCAGGAGGCTGCTGCACGTAGTTAACTCTTTGTTGAATTTACTTCATTAAAACATGTGGCCATGTATGATAGAGAACATATTGAAGTGTGTGCCTCGCGGGGCCGGCCCGGCAGCATAGTGGTTAGGTCTGCGCGCCCCACTTCGGCAGCCCAGGGTTCGCAGGTTTGGATCCCGGGCGCACACCGACACACCACTCATCAAGCCATGCTGTGGTGGCTTCGCATATACAAAATAGAGGAAGATGGGCACAGATGTTAGCTCAGGGCTAATCTTCCTCAGCAAAAAGAGGAGGATTGGCAATGCATGTTAGCTCAGAGCCGTCTTCCCCCCCAAAAAAAAAAAAAAGTGTGCCTTGCAAAATCACTTAAGAAAATACATTTCTATATCTTGGCTAGAATCCCTATAACAATCAAGCATTAAATAGAGTTGTTTTGCTCTAACCATTACCATAATAACTTTTCTTATAACAATTTCATAGATGGGTTACTTGCTATTTGCTTTTCACCATGCTTTCCATAAAATTTCACTCTCATTAGCCTTTTTTTTTTAATGTGAGGCTAAGTCATAGAAAGAAAACTCAGAAATTAACTCAACTAAGTACACAACTACCCAGCACATAAACTCTGGGGGAAAAAAATCATGTCTCTATCATACTGCTAAGTCAACAACATTGAGCTGGATGCAGCAAGGGAAACCAAAGTGCCAATGTTCATACTTCATGTCTTATCATTTCAAGAGGTGTTTCCAAATGAGGAACACGAAGTCTCCCCAATCCTAGCAAGCCTTTTGGAGGAGGCAGTTACCAAGTCATCCCCAACCCCTCCCATGGGTGAAGCAGGCCGTCTGCTGCTACTCTGGCGTGGTAGAGCAAGGGCGAGCTTCTCTCTCTTTCACTCACCCCCACTCTCAATCACATCAACCCAATCCATCATTTTACTCATCCAACGTGTCCTCTTTAATTAGTGCCAACAGGACGTGACAGCGATGGATGCTGGTGAGCTCAGGAAAGGACAGACCCCACCTTAAGCACCAAGGTCAGTGCAAGCCTGTTACTGGGAAGGAAAACAAATCCTATCATCAACCCCAGAAGATCACGTCCCAATTCCTTCTTCCCTCCGTCCCACCCCGGTTTCTGGGATAACCAGATTCAAACCATCCTCTTGCTGGTTAAGGAATCACTAGGAAACTTTAAAGGAGAACTTTTTTGAAGACTCTGAGATGATCTTTTTTTCCCCTACCCAACAGCCATTACACCCTTTTCTGGTTACAGCCCCCAGATTTCCCCCGGGGGGCCCTCCCCTTGCCCACTCAGTCCATACGATTTCAAAGAGGCTGACAGGCCAACAAGACACAATTCCCTAGAGTTTTATTTTGTTTTGTTTTTGAACTAGTAGGAAAGAGAAGCTCTCCTCTTTCTCTGAGTTGGCTGGAGCCTATGAGGGCCTCCAGAAGAAGGAAGAGCTGGCCTAAGAGCAGGCCAGGAGATGGAGAGGGGAGCCAATGCTGATGATATAAGGAGATCCTCTGGAACCAAGGGCCTGAAGTCAAACTCCTCCTGGACTAATCAAATTTGTCAGTCAACAAACATCTTTTATGGTGAAGCCAATGAGGTTGGGTTTCTTAATGGCAACTAAAGCCATGCACAAGTAAAAGATTCTTGACTGATAAGATGAAGAACCTTCTGAAGGGAGGCACCTAGCCTACACCATCCAACGCTTAATGAAAAGAATGTGTTCCAATATCAATAGTCTACATGACAGAATCACATGGAGGGTTTCAAAGCTGGAAGGAAATGGAGAAAAGAAATAATACAAATCCTGGACATTGAGGGGATTATGCTAAGTGAGATAAGTCAGAGGGAGAAGGTCAAATACCATATGATCTCATTCATAAGTAGAAGATAAAAACAACAACGAACAAGCACATAGAGACCGAGATTGGATTGGTGCTTACCAGAGGGGAAGAGGGGAGGGAGGAGGGTGAAAGGGATGATTAGGCACATGTGTGTGGTGATGGATTGTAATTAGTATTTGGGTGGTGAATATGATGTAATCTATGCAGAAATAGAAGTATAATGATGTATGCCTGAAATTTATACAATGTTATAAACCTACGTTACAGCAATAAAAAAAAACTAAAAAAGAAATAATCCAAATCCCAGATTTCACAGGTGAAGAAACTGAGCCAAGATAGGCCATCGAGGGTGCCAAGCATGTCAGTGGCTGGACTGGGACCCGGATTCCAGGACCCTAATTCTTATCACATTCAGGAAACCAGGTTAGGAATCTGGGCATTGTGGGAGATGACTTTCCACAGGGCGTGTGTACCCACATATGGATGTGTGCAATGATAACATATTCCTTTCCTTCCAAAAATGTGGAGCTCGTCTGTCACAGGGATACAAGGGATTCGTGGGAGAGGGGGAAGGGAAGGGATGAAAAATAAAAAGGGAGTTGGCCTGATACTGTCTCTAGGTCAGGGTTTCTGTCGGAGACACGCCATGGGGTCTTCTCAGGAAATCAGGGGTGTTAAGATCCTGGAATGGCCCACAGAACTCTGAAAGAGCTTCCACCCCCTCGACGCCTCCGGACTGTGGGTCCTGCTGGGTGGGCCCGAGCACTACTGGTGGCCAGCAGTGGGCAGGGGTCCCGGGTTCAAGAGCCTCATGAAAAATACAACAAAGTAGAGAGGAAAAGGGAAATTCTTTCATTCATTAATTCCAGTTATATTTGAGCCTTCACTACGTGCCAGGCACTGAGCTGGGGGCTGGGAAAGACTGTTTCATTTAAATTATATTCCGGTGGGGAATATACACAAGAATGTATACCATATATATTTGTATTTTATATGTAATTAACATAAGCAATATTTAATCGTGCATAAACAATATATTTCCAGATGCTGCTAAGTGTGCTCAGAAGAAAATACAGTGGGATGAGGAAAGGCAGTGAAGGTGTGACTGAGGAGGGTCAGCATTTGAGCCACGGTGGCCAGGGAAGGCCATCTGGAGCTGAGCGGTGAATGATGAGAAGGAGCCAGTGCTACTAAGATCTGAGGGAGGGTTGTTCCAGGCAAAGGTCTTCCCTCCCTTCTTCCCTCCCTCCCGAGTCTACAACAGGACTTTTGTTGGTTCTAAAATACTGAGCACCTGGGCACGTGGAGGTCAGCCCGGCCTTGGTAAAAAGAGCACCAGAGAGCCCTGCCAACAAAGCAGTCCCAGCCAGGCGGGGTAAGCGGCGTGAAGGGAAGGTGCAGGTGTGGAGGCAGTAAAGGGATGGGCCCAGCTGGGAAAGCTCAAGGAAGCCTCCTGGGGTGGTGTGGGGGTGGCCCGGGCCACAATCAGCTCTGGGGACGCTTCAGCTCTGAGGACACTGGGACAAACGTGCCCCTGCCCTACAGCCCCTTCTCCAGGTGCTCAGGCCATACAGCAGCACAGGACAAGCCGTGTCTTGTAGAGTGTACTGTGCACATCCATCCACCCAGCACACACTACCCGCTACTAAGTGCCAGGCCTGGCGCCAGACCCCAGAGTCCCGGGTGGGAGAAAGCAGGTGCAGTCCCACCCTTTGGGGGTTTACAATTTAGCCTGTGTGGTGGGGGGTAGGATCAGGAAAAGAGAAGATAGCACTGAAACCGAACAACTGATGTCTCAGTCATCGTTCATTTCATTTTATAGCATAACAGAAGTTAATTCTAAACCGTTTTCATCTCAAAATGCAACACGTATACACTTCTCCAGATACACAGCACACTTAGCTCCCTTTTTCACTACAAACTTGCTGGTGATTAATTGACTAGCGGCTGCCTTCTCCATCACATGGTCAGCTCCATTAAAGAGGACGTCGAGTCCCTTTTCCTCATCAGGGAGCCACAGCCCCTAGCTCTGCGCCTGCACATAGTAGGCATCTGATGAACCGTGACTTACTAAAGGAGTCTTTCCACCTCACGAGGCTGTAAGCTCCCCACTGCATCCATGACCTAGTTGTGCAATAGATATTTGCAGGGTGGAAAGGTGGATGGAGGGATTGCTCTGGAAAGTTCCAGGTCAGCTGATGTCATTGAAGTTTTGAAAAGCTGTGCAAGCCCTGAGCTCTCTGATCCACCTCTTTCCTCGAGTGCAGCCAGGAATGTTCTCTAACAAGCTCATAGAGCAACACGAAGTGGGTCTTGATACCTCCTAAGGGGCACCCTCACAGGATCTGCAAACTGTGACTACGGGAGATGTAACTGGAAGGTTTTCCACACCCCTCCTCCTTTTCATTTGGAACCAAGTATTTTTAGACAAAGTGAAGGGATTGCGTCAGCAGCATCTCTGCATTTGCCCTGAATACTCCACAAGCTCAGCCCGCATCCCTCCCTTTTAGCCTCTTGCTGCTCCGTCAGGCGTGCACCACAGTTCGCCTGCACTGCCAGGAAAGCTGAATTCTCCCACTGGGACTTGATCTAGACACATTTTAACATGCACTGTTTGCCTTCCAATTTTAGAGTCTAATTACCCTGTGAAGATCCAGGCAAATATCTGCTCTCCTCTTGGAGTAAGGACACAGTTTTGTGCAGAATTACTCAAAAAATAGGTAAAACTGAGCAAAATTGGGAGGATCACATTCAACCAAGATGTTTAAAATAATCATAAAAACAGATCACTCCATGTGCATATTGAATTCCTCCAATGCTTCGCAGCTAAGGCCAATTCAAGGAGAGAAAGAAAGCAGGTATAAACTTAATTTTCACAGATGGGAAAAATTACTATAAACGACTCAGAGGAAGAGCATTTCATTTACTGCACACTGTGTGCTGTGCTAGATACTTTCTCACCTTCCTCTGATGCCTAGCGTTCAGCGGTAGAATTAAATCAGGTAAAGCTATTTGATACAATTAAACAGCTCCTTCTCTCCATGAATACCCCACCCTCATCAGGAGAACAAGCTGGTAACAGTGTATCTGAATACTTTCAACCTTCATTCCCTTTGACTCAAGAATCCTGCTTCCAGGAATTTAGCCTAAAGAAATTATCAAAGATATACACAAAAAGATATGTAGCCTGAAGCCCATCACAGAGTTATTTATTGTAGGAAGAAACAAAAAACAAACAAAAGCCTTAAGCCAGACTAAGTTTCTGATGAAAGAGAAATGAGCAAATAAATTTTGGCAAATTCCTATTCTGGAGCATTATGAAACTATTATAGACCATGGTTCCAAGTATACCGAGAGATGTAGAGAAATGCTTATGATATATTCATTTAATAAAGGATATACTGAAGGATCCTAATACAGTAAAAAGACAATTTTTACATAGAAAAATGAGTGGAAGGAAACATAAAAAAAGTTGCCATAAGAGTTATCTCTGGGTGGGGGTGGGGAGCATGTGAACAGTTTTTATTTCCTTCTCAATATTTTTCTGTTTTCTGAGTTTTCAATAATGAATATAATTTTCTTTCTAATCAGAAAAAAGCCTAAAAAGAAAAAAATGAAGAGACATTAGATAGACAAGTGAGAAACAGCGAAATAACCCAACAGCCACCAAAACCCAGGCGGCCAGAGAAGGAGGAATCTGGGCGGCATATGCCCGAGTCCAAGTCCTTTCTCTATTTGATTCAGACCTCTTCTCCCCCGAGTCCAGTTCTCAGCACGGAGGTGGTCTTCTCTACATCCAGACAGCAGCAGCCCCCGCCCACTGCCAGTCACAGGACAACAAAATCACCCAGAGACCCAGGGAGTTCGTCACAAAGGAAGTTGTCTACATTGTCCCTGAGAGCCAGAATAGCCGTCGGTCATCCACTCAGATTTCCTAAGTGGCAGGGACCCGATTTTCATGAGAGAAACTGGGGATCTGTGAAGTTTCATTGACTTTAAACAAAAGAGTAATTTATTAAAGAGGACTTGCACATCATTGCTGCATAATTTATTTGTACATAAAGAGACAATGGAAACCACCAGGTCAGAGCTAATCGTTCCCTCAAGGCTGTGGGTCATCCTTGTGTATATTATATACACATGTACACAGAGATCTACAGATATCTATATACCTACCTGCATCTATCTATCTATCTATCTGTCTGTCTATCTATCTATCTATCTATCTATCTATCTATCAATCAACAGAAGGACAGAGAGACAAAGAGAGACGGGGGGGAGGAGGGGAAGGGAGACAGAGAGAGGTATAAAGACAATGCCATACTCTTGGTTACATGTCCCTCCTGCTGGTCCCTTTTTGGTCCATCTTTACAACTTAAAAGCCACGTGCTTGATTTCCAAAGATGCATTTATGACCCTTTTGCAATGTTGAGTGTATTGGTCAGTATTCTCCGTACAGTTTCTTACATTTGCAACATCGCTAATCTAGAGTTGCACTGCATTTCTCCAAGATGCAAGGTAAAAGTTTACAACTACAAAACCGTCATCCATGCGATCTCTCTCTAGAAACAAGACTCATGTCCTCCCACGGCCGCCTTCTCTCCTGTCTGGTGCACTCGTCATTCTGGCCATTCATATTTTCCCTTTCTTTCTGTCATTTGACTTGGCATTTCTATTCTCATCTCTGACTTCTACAATGCTAGGTCAAGAAATACACTGTTTGGTGTGCATCGTGTTTTTAAACAATACAAGTCAAAGGCAAGCATTTTTAAAGAGTCAAAAATTTCACATGAAAATCTAGACTTTCAAGTTCTCTTAAAAACCAAAGAGCTGGCACCCTTGAGCCCACATTCCCAGGTAATCACAACTAGCTGGGCCGCGCAGCAGCATCCTCCTCGGGCATGGTAGGGGCTCCCAGTGTCTCCCCACCCTGAGCCTCGGGCTGGTTGCTATTGTCTCACCATGGCTGGTTGATGCTTGCCTGGTCCGGGGGGCATCTGTCCTCCACCCTTGCTCTGAGCCCAGCCCACATTCAAGGCTCTCTGGGAAAGTCTTTCATGTTGAGTCTGTACCACATGCTAAGCCTTTCCCATAGTTACTGCATTTGATCCTACGCACCCTCCGAGGCTGGCACTACGGGGGGTTAAAACCTTTCCCAAGATTGCTCAGCAGGTGAGTGGCTGACCCAGGTAGGTCTGAATCCAGACCAGCACCATCAACCTGTCTGCTGCGCTCTACTCTCCCACTGCACACCCCACTCTCCTGCTGCACATCCCATGGGCTCAAGCCTGCATGCACAGGACCAAGGATGCCCCTTTCCACTGTTTCACAAGAGTTCCTCTCACAGAGCCAGGGCTGCAACCAGGAAAGCCTCCATCAGCCTAGTGGGCATCACGGCTGGTGTGTCCTCTTTTTTTGCATTCTTATAGAGAACGTGGAGGAGGGAAGAGAATAGATTTAGAGAAATTTAATTCCAGCACAGTACATCTCTTCCAAGACTCTAAGAAAAAGGAAACAGAGAGAGCGAAATGGAAAGTGAGATAAGGGAAATTAACACCTGCCAGACATCCATTCAGTGCTGGCTTCCCTCCTAGCACAACCACAAGGTTGGCATTATGATGTGGAAACTGAGGTTCAGAGAGGTAAAGTGATGTGCCCGAAACCACACAGCAAGTAAGTGGTGGAGCTGGGATCCAAACCTAAGTCTTTCTAATGC
Organism: Ceratotherium simum simum; assembly: GCF_057802395.1. NCBI lineage: Eukaryota > Metazoa > Chordata > Mammalia > Perissodactyla > Rhinocerotidae > Ceratotherium > Ceratotherium simum. The sequence goes on from NC_141920.1 coordinate 4,140,736, forward strand.
TGATACTCTTTGTGGCTGCCTCCCAAGATCCTTCAAAGTCAGCTTTGTGAATATTCTCACTTCAATTGGCTGTCCCAAAAGCAGCCCAGGACAGCAAGGTGGGGGAGGATGAGGTTCGAGTTGAGAGATTCAAATTAGCTGGAGGCCAGAGATGTGCCTGATCCCCTCTTGGAGTTTTATGTGGCCAGGAGAACCTTCTCCTGAGTGTAACCAGGACACTGCTGTGAGGGAGTCCTGGCCAAAACAAAAGAACAGACAGACATACAAAGCTCTTCCTCCAGATGCATCTTTCTCCAGCAGCTGATGACAACAAAATTGGGGACCATAAGAGAAATCCTCCCACTCCAGAGTATGTCTCTGTTTCTTCTTTAAGCATCTGTCCTTTCCAGCTATCCATCCTTCCACCGCCGTCCTTCAATCTACCTGTCCATCCACATCCCATCCTTCCACTCACTCACCCATCCATCCATCACCCACCCATCCATCCATCCATCATTCACCCATCCATCCATCTGTCCATCCATCCACCCATCTATCATCTATCCACTCACCCATCTGTCAATCCATCCATCACCTATCACTCATCTACTCATCCATCATCTATCCACCCACCTACCCATCTATCTGTCTATCTATCTATCCATCATCTATCTACCTGTCCATCCATCCACCCATCTATCATCTATCCACCCACCCGCTCATCCATCCATCATCCATCTATCCATCCATCATCTATCCACCCATCCATCCATCCATCCACCATCCATCCATCCATTTACCCAGCACTTAAGACCCCACTGTGTGTGCAGCATTGTATAGGGACCGGGAGAGAGAAGAATCTGGACACTGACCCTGCCCTCACAAGTCTATGGCTTTGCCTGTATAACAACTACTAAGTACCCAAATAACAATTAATTTCATTTATTTATTTATTTATTTTTCCCCCAAAGCCCCAGTAGATAGTTGTATGTCATAGCTGCACATCCTTCTAGTTGCCGTATGTGGGATGCGGCCTCAGCATGGCCGGAGAAGCCGTGCAAGGGTGCGTGCCCAGGATCCGAACCCGGGCTGCCAGCAGCAGAGCACGTGCACTTAACTGCTAAGCCACAGGGCCGGCCCCCAAATAACAATTAAATGACAGTTTTGGTGAGTGCTACAAAGGCGCTTTCAATATGCTAAAAGAGCATAACCCAGAGGACCCCACTTGGTTGGGGACAGGTGGGAGGGAGGTGCCAAGGAACCCAGGCAGCATCTAGAACAGAAGTGGGGCTACCCTGCTCTGTGGATACACAGCCTCATCTCCCTGGGCCTCAGTTTCCTCATGTTCAAAATGGGGATACCAATAGTGGGAATCTCCTAGAGCTGTCATGAGACTTCAGGGAGGCGAAGTGTGTAAAGACTTAAGTGTGGGGCCTGGCAGATAAGAGCAGTTCGTTCGCCAATAAAGACATTAGCTGCCACCACAGAACCATCCCTGACACTACCTTCTAGCAACTTCTCCGCAAGCAAGAAAATACACCCAAACCAACTGAAATAAGGAGGATGGTCCTGCTAAAAGAATGAAAGTCAGTGCTGTGCAGGCACAGGGACAGATGGATCTGCCAAACAAACAACTTTTTTTCCTGCTGTTTGTTGGGATATTTTTTTTCATTTTTTTCATGGTGGTATGATTGTTGGTCTTAAGGATCATTTCCAATCTGTTCAAGCTGGGCACAACGGTTGGGAGGAGGACAGGGATAGTCAGGAGTTAATGATGTGGTCATCGTCCTCCAGAAGGGAACTCACTTTCCAAGAGAGATGCATCCATTATGAACATAAATTTCCAAGGAGAGTTTAATCCACGGAATTTTTACCAGCAGTGAACTTGGAACAAATGGGAGCTAAGACACCGTGGCCTGGCCAAATCCGTAACCCCAGGAGAGGGGGGAAGGCACAGCTGAATTGGAAACGAAGGTCACTCTAGGACGTGCTCACAGACCAGGCCACTTGTCCATGTTGTGATGTCTCTATCCTGCAACAGTAAGGCCAGAACCGTCCCAGACACAGCTGGTCAGGCGCTGCAGGACAACATCGGGAGCCTGCAGGCTCCAGTTTCGGCAGCCCCGAGTCCTCCCTGTTACACAGAACAGATTGCCCATGATTAGACCTCACCCCGGAAACATACCCACCAGCCTGCGAAGGTGTGACAAGCCAGGCAGGACAGCAATAGCCCCTTGGGAGCCTGGGGGAGCCAGCTGCTTCTGAAGCCTGGTGACTTTCTTGCCTAGATCCATCTAAAAGGCAACTGGCCACCGTGGATCAGAGGTCTGTGTTTGTGAGAAGATGGTCTGGGGCCCATCAGGGGCTTTCAACAGTGTCCTTGGGAGGGCAAAGGTTTCGTTGTTGGCTATGTTACAGAATGCGGAAATATATACAGTGTAACATGTTAACAAAATCAATCATAGCTAACACTCAGGGAGCTGCTCTGTTCTAGACACTTTCTATTTATCATCTTCACTCCATGTTTTTCATCATTGTGTTAATAATCGTTGCTGATAATACAGATAACAGCCACCATTTACCATTGGCGGGATGCAAGGAATGGTGCCAGGCCCTACACACTTCTCCACGTATCCTTGAAACAGCTCTGCAAGGTAAATATCATGGGATCTGTTTGGGAGGTGAGGAATCTAAGGCTCTGAGAGGCTATCACCTAACTTTGTCTAGAGCCACAGAGCCAGTCCTGAGTCCTACTCCAGTGCGGTCTGCCCTGCCCCACCTCCCACACCTTTCTCCCCCAGTACACCTCCCACTGTGTGCTGTGAGGACGTGAGCCCAGATGTCAATCATCTGTTCAAGTCCAGACCATGTCACTCACTCGCCTAGGACTGGATGGAGTTCTCAGTTTCCTCATCTGTAAAATGTGGATAATAGTGCCCGGCTCATCAGGTGGTTATGAGGAATGGCTGAGCCGACACCTGAAAAGCACAATGGGGGCCCTCACTAAACACAAGCCACTATTCAAGTCTGCTACCTGCGGACCCGATCCATGCCCCACGAACCTGCCCAAAGATTCAGGAACTGGTTCATAACCGCTGACCCGACCCAGAAATTAAAAGGAGCAAGAAAATGACCAGAGATATTTCCAAGCAGTCACTACTGGGGACATATCTTCAAAATCAAAGTGATGCAATTACAGAGGAGTAATTTTTCACTATTAGACTGACAGAGCTGAGAAAGGTGGGCAAGATCCAGCATTAACTAATGTGTGAGGGAGCAGAAGCTTCTAACACCTTCTGCAGGAACACAGACATTGACAAAGTCTCTTAGGAGGATGGGCAACTCTGTAAAAACACAAAAAACACAAAGACGCTTTACAGCAAGGGCACTGGTCACTGCACTGCTTATAAAGTTACTGACTGTGAGCAGCCCGAGGAGCCATCCGGAGAGGCTCCTACAGCCACTAGTCATGATTACATGCCCCATGGACAGAGTGGGCTGGCACCATACGAACGTTATCACCCCCTCTCGTGCAGCAAACAAAGATAAGGAAGTGAGACCAATGTGCAGACCAAAATGGTTACAGGCTTCATCTCTAAATCATGGGATTAGATATCTTAATTTTTTCCTTCATGCTTTTCTATGTTTAGCAAATATTTCACAGAAAAAGTTTTATTTTTGTAACTAAAAATGTTTTAATAAAAAAAGACAAAGTAGGCAGCCTTCCTCCCTCCTCCTCACTTCAGCCAAAGGCAGCACCCTCCCCCTCGGCGCTCTCCATAAAGGATTCTGGCATGGGAACCGCACAGGACGCCACCTGTCCCACATTCTGAGACTAGAGAGGGAGTATGTCACTGCAGTGCCCAAAGTGCTAGCCTCTAGCCACAGGCAGCTATTTAGACTTAAATTAATTAAAGCTAAATAAAATGTCAAATTCAGTTCCACAGTTGCACTAGTCACATTTCAAGCGCTCAGCAGCCACTTGTGGCCAGTGGCTGCAACACTGGGCAGCAGAGCACAGATACAGAACATTTCCACTCTCACAGAAAGTGGTTGGATAGCTCTCGTCTATAAGGAAACCTCTGAAGTGCTCCAGAGAAGACAAAAGCGTGACAGGATGTCTCTAGCGCAGGGGGCAGCATATTTTTTCCAGTAAAGAGCCAGAGAGTAAATATTTTAGACTTTGTGGACCAGACGTCTCTGGGTAACTACCCAATTCTGCCACTGTAGTGTGAAACCAGCCACAGACAGTACGTAAATGAATGAGCCTGGCTGTGTTCCGATAAAACTTTATTTACAAACACAGGAGGCGGGCTCATGGGACACAGCTTGCTGATCCTTGTTCTAATGAATACCAGCATTACCATCATCAACACCCACTCTTAACCTATTACCCTGTGTTGGGAACCACCTTAAGTGCTGTATCTGCAGTTTCTCATTTAATCTTCACTACGACCCAACCAGGTTATTACCATTACTATCTCCATTGTACAAAGGGGGAAAGTCAGTCAGAGAGGTGAAGTAACCAACCCAAGTGGAAGCGCTGAGATCTACACCCAGGTCACCCCGACCCTAGAGGCTGCACTTGTAACCACAGCACACAGTCCCTCATGAGAATGAAATGAAACCTCACTATCAAATTTCTGGCCTCTAGAGCATTAAAATATCACCTTGTGTTGCAAAACCTTCCATGGGCTTCATAAAGTCTGAGTCCACTGTATGTATTTCACTGGCAATAAAATGAAGACCAAAAGCTTTGAACTGAATACCTATGGAGTCATAAGATCATTAGTATTTAAACCTAGCAAAGAAAAAACATAAAAATTACACATTTTCCAATAACTTTATATAGTCGTGTGATTTTGGAGAAAATATTCTTTGGAAAATTCAAAATGATAATTAGGGTAGGAACCTATTAGTTAATCTGTTACAAAGTCTTCGGTTTTGTAAGAAACTCCTGTCTCTATGTTCTAAGTAATTAATCGTGTTAGCCATTAACCTTGAACCCTTACTCAGCTCAAGGATCCAGAGTCTAAGCCACAGCGGGTAAGAAATGGTGAGTATGGGTGTCTCATTATTAAAATTAAATACGTTATTAGCAGCTCCTCAGAATACCTTTTTCAGCGACTTAACAGAGCCCTCCATGACACGCAAACCTAGGCAAACTAAAAGTGTCCAAGCAAAACCCCACTTTCATGAAATAAACCTGAACCCCTGGCACCCCCTAAGTCATCAGGAGTCACATAGGTCCTCCCAGCAGCAGAGGCCACCAACAGATGTCTCCTCTCATGCCCCGTCAACTCCCACAGTCCTCCAAGGACACTCTTTTGAAAAACCGCAGGAACCTTCAGCTAGCCCTGCAGACTGATGGGAAGATGGGTCATCTTCTGGAGTCTCCCTGGGACCGGATAGGAGCTTGGAAGAAGGAGACAGAGCGCAACGTGCGGGAGGTGGGTGGTGTCTGGATTCCAGCCCGGGCACTTCCATTCCTCTAAGCCACTTCCTTCTTCTAAGTGCCTGTGTGGTCAGAGCTCTTAGTTGCAAGTGGTAGAACCCCAGTTCAAACCAGCTTACGCATAAAAGGGAATCAGTGTGTAACTGAGAAGTCCAGGGGCACCAGCCTCACACACAACTGGATCAGGCGCCGAAATGACGCCATCAGGAAGTCAGCCCTCACCTCCTGGCTCAGCTCTCCTGTGCTCTGGCTCCATTCTCAGGCAGGCCGCACCTGGGCAGGGTGGGAAAAATGGCCACCACTACTCCTGGCTCACATCCTACCAGCTCAGGGACCTCTCAGTGGAGAGAAAACACCTCTTTCCAAAAGTTCCAACTGAAGTCCTAGAATAGATTCTCAGTGGTCAAACAAGTCATGCGTCTTCCAAGAACTACAGAGGGACACAGTGGAGGATGATGGTCAATTCCATGTGGATGAGATAGGTGTGCCCCCTCATGACCAGACGGCAGGGGGGCCATTTGTGAAAAAGGAGAGGACTCCTAGGATCTCCCCAGCTTTGGGACTCGACCCCAACACATGCCAGGACATAGTCTCAAGACAGGTGAAACCGAGTCAGTGATGCCTGTGGCTTACTGTGGCCTACAAGGGGCACACAGGTGAGAGCTGGAGCTGACGCAGCATCCCAGGACGAAGCAGGGGGAGGAAGTGTGGAAGGAAAGGCACTCTGGCTCATCTCTGCTCGCCCCAGGCTATTCCTCTGGGAAAGGACAGAGCTGCCCCTGAGGTACCACAGAGGAGCTCCTGGGAACACGCCCACAGCTCCAAGGACCATGAGAGCCCCCCTCCTTACAGCCACGGCCCCCACCCTCAGCCCGTCAATCCCTGCCAGCCTGTGGTGACATCTCCCAAGTCCCCCCAAAACAAGGACAACGCAGGGAGGCGTTCCTGAGGCTCGCTCCTCCACTGGAGCAGGTAGTCTTCCTGATTCTTTGGACCCGAGATTCCATTTCTTTTAGGAAATAATGGTGATAATAGTTGGATGTTTTGTTTTTTCTCCATTGTTGTCCTTTTGTTTTAAAACATCCCTATCTGGCCAAAATTGAAAGCTGGCAAACCACACCCAGCCTTCCTTTCTTGGTCAAGTCACCTCTAACAACCAGATCAAGACACAGGGCTCCCATCCCCTCTCCGCCCTCACGGCTCTCCAAGGACCCCGGCCTCTGCTGAGCAGACCTTCTCCTGTCACTGGAGAGAGGACGGCAGCTTCCACGGGTTGGGGAGTGGGAGTCAGCAGAGGAGGGCACTAGAGCAGCAGCCTCCCTGGAAGTTGGTTGGAAATGCAGAGTCTCAGGCCCCACCCCAGATCTGCTGAGTCGAAATGCACATTCTAACAAGATCCCCAGGGAATTCATGTGCACATGGAAGTCTGAGAAGCTGGACCAGGCTTTGTCGAAGGACCTCTTCTTGCTAATCATGCCACTAGAGGGCCCCATGATCTTTAGCTCAAGACCATACTTCCCTCTCCCAGCACGGGAGAGTTACGCTACTCTTAGCTCTCCTTACCTTGACTTCGTTCAACGATGACAGCCAACAGTCACAAAGCCTGCACCACGTGCCAGCTTCTGCACTGGCTGTCACCTCACCTCCAGAATCCCCACAGAGCCGTCGCCTGTCCTTCACGAGCCTTCTGCCAAATCCCTCCACCCACCCCTGTCTACACTGTGTACGTCACCTTCCTCCCTGCATCCCCCAGAGCGCCAAGGAGCTTCCATGACAGGCTTAACAACCCCCATCCCTGTGTCAACATCTCACATGCTGCCCCATCCCTCTTCTGGACTACAGGCTCCTTGAGGGTGTGCTGGGACTGTGTCCCGGCCTCCATGCCCCCCTGGACCTCCAGTGGCTCTTCTGCCAGAGAGGTGCTTCGTAACTCTGCACAACACACTGCAGCGTCTTCCTAACTCCACTAGCTCAGCCACCACTCTCAAAGGTTTTGCCATAATAGAACCACCTGATCTAGAAACATATTTTTTAATCTCTTCTTAAATAAAAGCAACATTAATGGAAACACAGTATTTTTCAAATAGAAAAATTAAACAAACATACACCTAATGAGACATTCCTTATATAATAGTTTATTACCTTCTAAAATCACCTTGTGGACTGCCAGGAGATCCGTATCCTAAAGGGCTGATCGGAAAGTGAGCAGCCATGGAAACATCCCCACAGTGGCCAGGACACAATCACTGCCCAGGTTCTTAAACTCCGCGCGAGCGTCTCTTTTTTCCTTCGGCCGCACGAAGGTCTCGGTCTACGGCCACACCCGTGGGCGTCATTTATCACCACTGTCGTCAGAGCCGCAGTGCTCCCTGCCAATGACTTTCCATCAGTCACAGGCGTGAAGACAAGTCCACAGCAGCTGTCCTGACGGGCGAGACACTCATTCAGTGTCACCCACTGGGACTGCCACCCAGCTAGGAAGTGGAAAAGCTGGATTTGAACCCGTGCACTTGCCCGCTGGAGTCTAACCACCTCTCATGGTCATGCCAGCTGCACGAGCCAGAGTGTTTATAACAAGTTATGTGATTGTGAAGATTGTTTTCTTTTTATGTGTTGAAGAGCTCACACAGAATCAGAAGAACTGATCTCCGACCCCAGAGAAGCAACTGTGTTTATTCTGCCCCGTTTTCTGACACGGAACAGAAGCTGCCCCCCGAAGGTGCCCTCTGCGGCTGCTGGCAGCAGCCTGAGCCATGGGATCTCTTTGGGGCAGGCGAGTAGCTCACACGCCCACGGGACCTCTCGGCAAAGACCACAGAGACGGGGCGAGAGCTCAGGTAGTAAACACGGGAGCTCACTGCACCTCTCGGGTGAATGATGACACACATCAACGTGAACAGGGGAAACGGATGACAGGGGAGGGTGACGGTCGATTAATAACAAAGCGTAATAACACGACCTGGAGAAACGGGAGCCAGATCACAACACTTTGCTCATTTCTTGAAGGATCTTATAAACTCGCCTCTAAGCAGCTGGCTCCAGAGAAGTGACAGTTGTGACATGACAGTGACAAACACCTCCACTTCTACAGGTGTGCCTGAGCCAGGCACGGGTGTGAGTGCTTTGCTCATAAGTAACACCTGCAGGTTGGTGTCATTTGCTACTCTCACTTTACAGATGAGGAAACTGAGGCACAGAAAGGTTAAAGAACTTCCCAAGGTCACCCAGCTAGTAAGTGGAAAAGCTGGATTTGAACGCAGGCACTTGCCCCCCGGAGTCTAACCACCTCTTATGGTCACGCCAGCTGCACCAGCCAGAGTGTTTATAATAATAGGACCGATGTGTTCAGCTCTTCCTAAATGCCAAGCCCCGAGTGCTTTTCCATAGGCTGTCTCAAAAAATTGTCACAACAAACCTGTGAAGTGAGAACCATTATCAATAGGCAATAACTAAAGAAACCCAAGGCCAGAGAGGTTAAGCAACTTGTCCAAGGCAGTACAGCTAGTTGAGACTATGCTAGTCGCTGTCCCAGGTGCTGGCCGATGCAGAGGGAACAACACAGCAGGATCTCTTCCTCCCTGGAGCTCATAATGGGGGTGGGGGTAGAGGGAGAGGGAAATCGTAAACAAATAATCCCTAAAAGTATGGAAGAATTACAAATGCAACAAGTACAATGGGAGGAAAAGAACACGATGTTAGGACAGAACGCCCACAAGCTTTGAGAGAGAGAGAATGGAAGAGCGGGGTCCAGGAGGTGGGGGGTCCGCTCAGAATCCAAGGCAGAGAAGATGGAAGTGGCTGATGGCACAAAAGCCACAACAAACACAGCCGAGGAGAAGCCCCTGGAAACAAAGGCTGGGCATTTGCCCTCGAAAGCTCACTCCACCGGGTGGCTACCGCGGGCAGCTCTCGTTTTTGCCTGCCCTGCCTCCACTCCCCCTGCATCTTGCAGCATCCCAGCTTTCCTTTGGGGACCCCTCTCTCTCATCCAGTCCATGGGCTTCAATGGAGCTGACCTACCTGGGGTGCTAGGGGCAGGCATGTAACCTAACTGGCCAATCAGATCCCTGCATCTTCACTCTCCCTTCAATGATTGGTCAGGACTGGACACATGACTCAGGCAAGGTGAATCAGCATCCCCAGCTGCCTTCCTGGGGAACTTCCTTTTCACAGAGATTCCTAACTTATAAGGAGGTTATAAGTTTGGAACTGCCAAGAGCCATCCTGTGGAGACAGCCTGCCAGAGAAGGAATCCAACACAGAGCAAAACAGAGAGGAGTGAGGGAAAGAAAGAGATTCCCAATGACATAGTTTGAATGCTTGGCTCCTACCATGTGGAAACCCAGGGAGCAGGAGGCCAGGCTTACTTCTCACTTGCAACAATAAATTCCCCTCCCAGGGTAAGACAATGTGAATTGGGTTGTTTGTCACTTGCAACCAAAAGCCAACTGGTCCAGCTTTGGGGACAAGTGCTGGGAAGCAGACTCTGGGAAGCAGACCCCGTGTGGCACAAGTGGCTGCAAGGTTCACAGGTCACTTTCGCCAAGGTACGGAATCCCTGAGCATGTCTGCATCAGGGGAGAAGGAGGGAGAAAGGAGGCCTGAGATGCAACTCGGGGCGGGGGGTCCTAGTAGAGGTCGGAGGAGGTGATGGTGCAGGAAGGAAATGGGCTGCCTCTTCCCTCAGAGGGACCGGAAGGAGGGCCACTGTTATGGGTTGAAATGTGGCCCCTTGAAGTTTGTATGTTGAAGTGCTAACCCCTAGTACTCAGAATGTGACCTTATTTGGAGATAGGGTCTTTACAGTGGTGACCCAGTTAAAATGAGGTCATGCGAGTGGGCCCTGATGCACCACAACTGGACGCAGGGACAGATGTGCACAGAGGGAAGATGATGTGAAGAGACACGGGAGAAGACGGCCATCTGCAAGCCAGGGAGAGAGGCCTGTAACAGGCCCTCCCCCAGCTGTCAGAAGGAACCAAGCCTGCCCACACCTTGATCCCGGACGTCCAGCCTCCAGAACCATGAGAATCAATTTCTGTTCCTTAAGCCACCCAGTCTGTGGTGCTCTGTTCCGGTCACCCCAGGAAACCACGGCAGCCCCGTGAGGGGAGGGGACAGAGGAAGACGAATCCGCTCGGGCAGCCAGCCTTTCCTATGCAGAAGGGGGCAGGGGTCTGGAGCCCCAGGGGGAACCAGGGAAGCAGGGGCCTGGGGTTGAGAGGAGGTGGTCACCGGCCCTGGGGTACGGCGGGGGCAAGCATGGAGTCAAGAAGCCAGGTGGCGGCAGGGCCTGAGTCCTGCTGCGCAGCACCAAAGTCAGTCCCACACCGCCAGCGTCATCTCAGGAGCCAAAAAGGTTTTCATCTAAAAGTAAAGTCTCACCTGATGGTGGTGAATCCATAGGTGTAATAAATCGTCATTCAACTTACAGCAAAAAAGTGCACGTAAAGTCTGGTGACATTCGCTACAGCGCTGGTCTACAGGTTGGCGCCAGGTCAGACTCCCGGTGGCCGTCAGTGTACCATGTGAGCTAAGGTGTTATCACTGAGGGAAGCTTGGGGGGCTCTCTGTACTATATTTTGCAACTTCCATGTGAGTTTAAAATTATTTCAAAATAAAAAGTTTAGAAAATGTAAAAAGATTTAAAAAGCAAAGTCTCGCCTCCTCCGCCCACCTTCTTCTTGGCTCATGCCTCCGCTTTCCTTTGTCTTATTAACACGCCCTTCAGTCGTCCTCAAAGCCAGCCTCCATTTGGCCCATCTGAATACGAGTGTGGGGAACCTTCCAGAACACTCATTCACCCACAGGCAGGTTTGGAGACCGACTAGGAGCCAGGAGAAAATGAACCAATCCTGTCGCCACTTCGCGTTTCTTTGTGTTTTATTCATTCGGTCAGACAGAGCCCCAGGAGAGGACAGGCCAGCTTCCTTCCTGGGGGGAGAAGCCCTGCTCAGAGCTGCAGGCCGAGAGCAAAGGGCTCATTCACACGCAGGCACGCAGAAGCTCGTCTGGGGAGACCGGGGTGCAGAGTTTGCTTTCTGTGAAATGCCTAATTTTAGTTTCTAGCCACCATTTGCTGTTCCACAGTGTCCCCCGGCCTGCCTCAATGGCAGGCCTTGTCCACGAGGAGCACAAAGCCGCCTTTGCCAGGGGAGCCAAGAGGAGGGGAGCCGCAGCTGAGACGGGGGCGTCTCCCCCACCATGACTGGCCCCATTCTTCCCCAGCACACTGAGGGCCAACCCTGCCAGGGAATGCGCACAGCTCTGAACTCCTAAGTGCCTCTCTCCTGGCAAGAGGAGAGTGTAAATAAATCTTGTGGAGAGGAAACGGGAGAGAAGCACAGTCCGCAGACGACGGTGTTCTAAAGTGGGCACGTGAGTTGGAAACTTCTGAGCAGAAGCCTTAAGAGGTAGGGACTTCCCTGTCACCGGGGGCATTCAAGCAGGGGTACGACTCTAACTGGACAGGAGTGCTACAGAAGGGATGGAGGCATCAGGCAATAAACGGAGGCACACATGACAGATAGACAGCTAGTAGACAGACAGATAGTTACGTAGGTAGGTAGATTGACAGATGATAAACAGAAGATAGATCATAGATGACTGACAGATGATAGAGACAAGATGATTGATAGATACAAACAGACAAAGAAAGGAAGGGAGGGAGGGGGGAGGAAGGAAGGAAGGTAAGAAGTTAGTTTTCTAAACAGGAAGGCACAGCTGAATCACGGATGCAAGGTGGGGACCCTGACTTATCAACGCCATCTACACACACCTCCCCCCAACTCCACACACCTCTTCCACTCGGGCATCTGATGGGCCTCTGGATCAGAAGCAGTCCAGAACTGAAAACAGTATTGATGTGCCCAGACTTCCAACCTGCTCATCTCCATGTCTCCCCTTCGCCATCCAGGACAACTTCCTTCTCCTAGGTGCTCAGGCCAAAACCCTCGGGGTCATCCGTGACTCCTCTCTCTCATCCCCATATCTGGTCCCTCAGCAAACCAAGTGGACTCTACCTTCAAACTATACCCAGGACGCGGCCACTTCTCAGCACTTCTGGCTCTACCCCATCTGGGTTTGATTTCCCCTGAAAGCAGAGCTGGAGGTGGGATTAGGAGCAAGCAGGTTACTCGGAAGATGATTCCAGAAAGCTGGAGTGAGGGAGCAGGGGAAGGAGGAAAAATCAACACACAGGTACATTCTCAAGGTCTCTGCTGTTGACGGCAGGGAACTGATTCTACAAGAGCTCTAAGAAATGCCCACGTGACGGAGGGGAGGCTGGGACATCCCCCATCCCATCAGCTGAGAACTACCTCTCAGGCATTAACTCCCCGGATGTTCCGGCTGCACTTTGCTGCATGGGAGAAGGTCCTGGGACACCCAGCTCATGCCTGGTGAGGGCCTGGCAGCGGTGTGCTGGTAAATGTTTAACCACCACCTGGCTGAGAGAGGGAAGCGAGTGAGTAGCCTCTGCCAGTTTCCCTGGTGTAAACAGTCCCACCACGGCCAATTTCAAGCTACCAACACGATACCCACCAACTCCCCACATTCCTGAAGATGTAACCACGGCTCTTCTGTACCTACGAGCTTGTTCCAGCACGTCGCTCGCCACCTGCTGTGCAGGCTGCATTGGAACCACAGCTGAGGACAGAGGCAGAGGTGGTCCAAGGGAATGTGACGCAGGCACAGAGACGTCCACTGCAAACAGCGTGCTCCGCGTCACAACAGTCTCCGATAAACGACCTCCTGCTCCTGCCTTGCCTGACACAGTCTACTTTCTCCACTGCAGCCAGACCAACCCCTTTCAAGTGTTAGCTCTGAAAACAAAGCCCAGGTTGCCACCTGGGCCTGAGCGCCTCCCCAGCATCCTAACCTCCGGCCGCCTCTGGTCTCATTGGCTTCAGCACTCCCACTCCCCCACCACTGACTGCACTTGAGCCTCCTGGTCTCCCTGTTCACCAACACCCAAAGTGCACACCTACCTCAGGGCCTTTGCACTTGCTGTTCCCTCTGCCTGGAAGGCTGTTCTCCAAGGTACCTACACAACCTATTCCCTCACTTCTGCCTCGTCTCTCTGCAGAAGCCCTTGCTCAGAGGCCCTCTTGACCACTCGATCTCAAATAGACTCTCCTCCCTCCCAGCCTGGCCTTAGGGCATTTATAACTACCTAGTATCACATCACACATCTATTTCTTTCTTACCCGTTTCCCCTCATCCCACTAGACTCTTCAGTCTATGAAAGCAGGGATGTCAGTCTTTACCGCTTTACCCCCAACCCCCAAACAGTCACAGGCACAGAACAGGCGCCCAGTGAATACTTGTTGACGGCTGGAATCACAAATTCCAGGAAGAAAGTTCAGATTCATTTCGTTTTTAAGCTCCCCACAGGGGACTGCAAAGAATCCTCCCAGCTCAGAACTCCAGGGTAGAATGCACTTGAAAATCCAGCCCAGCCCTGGTGCCCTTGGATGGGCTGGCCTCTCCCCAGCACAACATAAGCACTAAGATCTCCCAGTTACCGGCTCTCAGGACAGAAACCTTCACATCCGTCACCACAAACCCTGCAGGGTGCACATGGTCACAGATGCAACCGGCACATCCTCCAAATTCAACACAGACCCAGAACCAGCCAGAAACAAACAGAGAAACCTCAGGTAAAAGTCAGCACCTGTCCAGCAGGTCTGAACAAAGGCCACAGGGTAACTCAGGGGGAGCACAGCCCCAGGCTCTTCCGTGTCCCGGCTAGAGTCTGTATCAGTTCTCTACTGCTGCATAACAAACCACCCCATACCTCAGTGGCCCAAAAGGTTGCACTGCTCACGTGCTGTGGCCAGAAAGGTGGGCAGGGCTCACCTGCTCCGCATGGCAAGGGCTGGCTCGCTCGTGCAGCTGCGTTCAGCTGGAAGCACCCAGGACAGCTCCGCTCACAAGTCTGGCAGCCGGTGCCGGCTGTCGGCTGGGGCACCCCAGCTCCCCGGCAGCAGGACAGCCCAAAGCACTTCCCATGGCGCTGAAAGGGCTAAAACAGAGGCCGCAGAGCTTTCCCGTTCTGGGCCCAGAAGTCACCCTGCGTCACTTCTGCTGCATTCTATTGGTCAGAACAAGTCACAGGGGATGCAAGAGGGCAAGAGACAGCCTCCCCCCGCCGAAGGGAGAGGTGGCAAAGTCACACTGCAAAAGGGAGGTTGGAGTCAGAGGTCACGGTTGTGGCCACTTTAGAAACAACTGGAATACCATTGTTGTCCCCTTTGTACAGGTGGGGGGGCACAGAGAGGGCAAGTAACTCACCTGAGGTCACACAGCCTCAGGACTTGAAGCCACAGTCTAACCCAGCATCCCCCTCTGACCCAGCCCTCCCGCAGCTCCAGCTCTGACTCTGACACAGCCACCTGTGTGGCCAGCACAGGTCACTCAGCCTCACTCCATGAGGACAAGGAACTCTGTCCTCGGCAGCCAGCACTATACCTGCACTGTGAGTGGGTGGGTGGGCGGATAGCTGGCTGGATGGTCAGGGTGCCCTGGTGTAATCCCAGACAGGGGAGAGTCTGGGTGACATTTAAAGTCACTCCCAGAGTCCCACGAACCTGACTGAGAAGAAGCACGGAGCCTCCACTGTGTATGTTGATGCGATTTCTTTCTTTCCAGTCCAGGTACCTGGCTTATATTCCCAATTCCTGACTGGCATCTCCCCTTGACTATCTCCTAAGACTGGACTCTTCCCGTCCCCCCAAGCGGGCTCTCCTCCCATCCTCCCCATGCAGTTGCACAAGTCACACACCTGAGTGTGTCCTCTCTCCCCGCCCCCCAGGCCCCACTCCCAATGCATGCCCTGTGCACCCCACCTCCGCCTACTCCTCTCCATTCCTTCCTCCACCCTCCGGACCACCTTCTCTCTCGAGGGTGACTGCAACAACCTCCCTCCCACACACACACCACCCATTTGTCCCCAAAGCAGCAGCAGGGTGATCTTTCCCAGTCCCAAATGGATTGGTCATCCTCCCTCATACACCTTCAATGGCTCCCCACTGCTCCTAGGATAAAGACCAATATCCTCAGTGAGGTCTTCAACACTCTGCCTGGGCTAGACCCTCCAGTCTCCCCATCCCCAGCCACCAGCTGTCTGGCCGTGCTCAACACAATGCCCCCTCCCACCACAGGGCCACCAGACATGCTGTTCCCTCTGCCTGGAACAGTCACTACCCTCACCACCCCCAGCACACTTCCTCTGCTTCACGCCTGCATATTCACACCTCTATCGCCAAGATACAGTTTTAACAGGAAAAAGCAAGGTAGGGAACCAGGGAAAGTGTGCTTCCTTTTGAGTTAAAAACTAAAGAGGAAGGATACAACACACAGACATTTTCTGGAAGCAGCTCATCAGCGGCGGCCCCTGGTAAGAGGCCGGGAGCACAGGCCGAGAGGCCATTTTCACTAACGATAAAGACAGTCAATATTCATGAACACACACTGTGCCACAGAATGCACACCGTGACAGATCGTATCATCTAATCCCGACCACAACCACACGGTGTGGATACTATTATTGTGTACCCACTTTACAGAGGAGGAAACTGAGGCCCAAAGAAGAGACACAGGCAGCTGGCAAGTAATAGAACAAGACCCCAACCCAGGCCTGATTACGCCACACCAACGAACCTGACCCTACGCTATCCCGCCTCCTGCCAGCACAGAATTTTCTCAACAGGTGCATGTACTACTCTTCCAGTTTTAAAAAATCTGTTTACTTTTTAAAAAGAATGATGCCTGCCACCTCCCATGAAAGCATTTCCTTCTGTCCCTGCCTATATTTCCAAGTGGGGGGATTATTTCTGAAGGCTACACCTCATACAGAAACATGGTTCTAAGTGTTTGCTGAAGATTCTTTTTGGTTGAAGCTGCTGTAAAATTAGAACCTGTGCGGAAGCCTTCCCCAAAATAAATTTAACAATGGGACTCCGTATCAGCCAAGCGTTCTCCTCCAGCAGCATAAGCTCAGACTTCTCTAGATGGCAGTTCATGGTTTCCAGGAGAAATGTGCATCTCCTGCGGGGGCCAGGACTACCCAGTGCCCGGCCAGAGATGGCTCTAGCTGCAGGCATCCTCCTCTCCATGGGACCGGCACCCGGCTCAGCTCATGAGACATCTCTGATCCTGCTCGTCCTGGAGCTGGAGGGGCAAGAAACACACGAGCCCTTTCTGTGCGCAGCAAGATGGTTACCTGTGTGGAGCAATCTCTGAGGTCTCCCAGCAAACACAGAGCATCGCCCTCCACAGTCAGGGTGGGCTCCTCACCAGACTCACCGCCCAGCGAACCAGGAGAAGGGTGCTGTTCCACAGAGGGAGTGCTTCCTACCTACCCGCCAACATTCACGGGGCATGTGCCTGGAGGCAAGTCACAGGTAACTTACATTTAGCTCTAGGCGCCGGGTCCAGGCCGCAGGCCTCATCAGAGCCTCACCACCACCCCAGAAGGCAGAAACTATCACTGCCCCCAGTCCACAGAGGAGGAAACCGAGGCACTGCCTGATGAAGGGACTTGCTGAGACTGGTTAGGTGCAGTCAGCAGGGCTGGGGTTCAAGTCTGACAGGAAGGCCAGCTCCTAGGCACCCAGGCGCACTGGCTCCAGAAGCTGCAGGAGGGACGACGTGCCATGGACCCTGACCCGGGTCCCTTCCAGCCCACGGCCTTTATAAGAGATGAGGAGAAGGTACAGCAGGGCACAGACACATGCACTCACGTACACACATGCACACACACACACATACATGCACACACATGCAATGACTCATTCTTCCAATGACTTTTGACAAAAATAAGCACAAAAAGCTATAATGAAGGTTATCGCCTAAAAGACAGATGGAGAAGTTGACCTTAAAAGAGCTGCCAGATAGTCTCAGGAGCTCTGCCTCCCCCAGCGGCTGCCTCTTCTTTTTAGGAAGGAGGAGGAGCACGGAGAGGAGGGCGGGAGGAGACCAGAAAGAAGAAGGTGAAGGAGGAAAACAAAGGGAAGAAGGGAAAGAGGAGAGAGGGAAGGAAGCCGGACTTAAAACCCCAAGTGACCCTGTAAAGGAGACCTCGTTGTTCCGTCCTCTGAGACACCCAGTGTCTTTTCCACTTAGCGCATAGTGTAGGTGCCCACCCGTCCCCCTGACCTCAGGGTGCAACGGTCTGTGCTCAGCATCACCACACCCCCGCAGTACCAGGCACTGAGGCAGGCTCTCCACAGGCGCCGAGAGCGGCCTCTCACTCTCTTCCTCACACCTGCACGTGCACTTACACACGTGCACTTACACACGTGCACACACAGAAAGGCACACACGCACGCCCCTCTCTCGAGGCTTCCCATTGTTTCTGCAGGTGCAGACAAGCTCCCCCTCTGCCCAGGGGGCCCCGCTGGCCGGCTCCTGGCCCCTCCCCAACCCCACCCACCACACTCCCCACTCTGCTCCTCCAGCCACAGGCTGACTTCAGTTCCTTGAACTCCTCCAAGCTCCCTCCCCTCTCCTGGCCTTGGAACAGGCCATTCACTCTGTCCAGCACACCTTTCCCTTCCCACTTGAGCTGGTTCACTCCAAGCCACCTTTTGGCTCTCAACTAAAGTGACATTGTTCTAGACACCTTTCCTCAGCTCCCCAGCTTGTCAGCCCCCTTCTAAATGCCTTCGCAGCCCCAGGGCAGCCCTCACCCCAGCATGATGGGCATTCGCCTGGGGGATAATATGGTCCGAGTACATCCCACTAGACTGCTCCATGGGGATGGGGCAACGCCTCTGCTCTGTGGTGTCCCCATGCCTGGCCTAAAAGAAGGCATCAATTTGCTGGAGGGGAAGGAGAGGAGGGGATGGAGGAAGGGAAGAACCACACTCGCAGTGAGCTTCAGGCATCCTCATCCATCTTCCCTGGGACTCTGTTTTTTTCCACTCTCGACTCCTTATAGGGAGAAGCCATGTAACACGCCCTCTCTCCAGTCACCCCCATGAAATGTCAACTGGACCCCCAGGTGCTAACAGGAGAAATGACCTCACAGCCTCCTGGCCAAAGAGTTCACCAAGCAAGATGCAACCATGCGTTCTGCCCAGGGTCAGAAAAAGGAAACAGGAAAAAACAAGAGATTGGAAGCTATACTTTCCTATGAGAGAACAGCTGCTCCCTGCTAATATCCTCCCGGAATAAACTGTTATTAGTTAATTTAAAAAAACCGCACAGAGACCAATTATTAACAAATCTGTAGGCCTATTTTTAGCAAGGCATATTACTGGTAAGTTGTGCTCTGAGCTCCTGCCCCTTCTGCTCATTTACTCCAGGAATCTCCAGCAGGGCGCCACCCTTCACCTGAAGTCATCATGCTCCATAACGGTGGTGTGCGGGATCTCTCCCTTCAATTTTACTTTTCCTTATGGGACCTGGGAACAGGGATGAAAAGCGACTGCTGGGTGTCATTACCACGCACGCAAGACAAAACCAGGGTTTACAGGGCACCTACTATGAGCAAGACGCTGTTCCGCAGCTGAGGACAGAAGAGCGGACAACACGAATCTTTAAAGACAAGGGGTACAAACATACTTCCCAGAGAACGGGAAAGAGTCGGAAAAACAGAAGAAAGTAATCAGGTTAAAATGCCAACGCTGTTTGCAACAAAGACTGCAACGACTAGTTCTGTTAGATTCCGGGGGAGACAAACGGGATGCAGCCCTGTGCCCCCCACAGAGAGCCTGCCCAGGCAAATGGGAGCACCAGGCAGCGCTTTCAGATTGCTCCATGTCCTATGTCACTAATGATCCCCTGTTACTTACCCTTCCCACTAAAAAAACGAGGTAGAATAATAAATTATCCCTAAATCTTTCGTTATATCATATGAAGGTAGAACCAGCTACTTGCAAAGATTAAGGGAAAGAAAGGACAGAAATGGAGCGCAGGAGGCTGTCGGCTCCACTAGCCACATGGACGCTCCTTCCTGAGCCCAAAGCCAAACCCAAGGAACCAGGGGATCACGTGCTCAGCTCAGCACAGTCACAGCTGCGAGTCCCAGCTGGGGCTGTGACTCAGCCTTCGACCTTGTCTTCTGACTTGGGCCTGTTACACAACCTTCACGTTCTGGCTCTTCTAGCCCAGCTCCCTGGCTAGGAAGACGGGCACGGTGCCTCCAGAGGAACCCCCACTATGCACCAGTGACCCCATGAACTGGCTCCAGGGCTGTGCAGGGGGAAGGGGAGAAGGCCCTACAGGGATGCTCAATTTCCCCCAGCAGTAGTGACCTCAGGTCAGGAAGGTTCCTTCTTTCAACATCGCGAGGGCACCAGCGGGACGTGTGGACATCTGGGAGCCTCAAAACTGCACAGGGTCAGAGCTTCCCACTATCATCAGCCAAAACATGCAGGACCCTCCAAGAGGCCTTTGGGGGAAGTGTCTCCACAAGGACAGGAGGAGGCCAACATCAGCTCACGGTTACTGGGATCTTCCTGCGTACGTCCCAGGCACTTTGCTGAACGCTCTACGGAAATCAACCCATCTAATCCTCACGACCGCCCTTCTAGGAAGGTACTGCTTTAAGTAATCCTCATTCTACAGATAGGGAAACCAAGGCTCAGAGATGTTAGGTTGGTCTGTCAAAGTCATGCAGACTCAGGCAGTCTGGCACCAAAGTATCCATGTACCCGGCAGTTCCCCTCAAGACCTTGTCTGTTGGCCTCCCAATGTCAAGGCCCTGCCGTGTCAGAGGTAGCAGGAGATTCCAACACGAATCTGACAGAGCCTCTCCTCTCTACAAGCTCGCAGTCTATGAGAGAAATAAGCCTGCTGTGTGGACTGCCCCACAGCCCCAATTCTCCACCCCTCCTGTGTCTACGTGGGACTCGCCTGCTCCTCCCACCAAGGGGAGAAGTGTATTTCCTTCCCCTTGACCTTAAACTGACCCATGTGCCCAGTCTAATAGAATTAGGCAGAAATGAAGGCCCTAGACCCTAAGAGGCTCCATGCATTTCCACCACTGCCAAGGGAAAAACCTCGCTGGATCCAAGGAGGATGAGGCTCACATGGAGAAGAGCCACCCAGCTGAGCCCAGCCTAGATTGTGGACCCTGCCAGCCTGCGGACACTCAAGCAGTGAGCACTCACTGCCACAGCCCACTGAGGTCCGCAGGTTGCCTTACAGTAGCCTGAGATGCCTGGTAGAGAAAGAACTGGATACAACACAGAAGGGGACAAATTTGAGCTGTCTGGCACTTATTACATACGCATCCTGTCATTTCACTTGTCAAAACGGTATGCCCCTGGGCAGCCCATGAGCTTCCCAGATGGGCAACAATCTTTACATCACCGCCCACACCATGCTCCTTGCACACCGCAGTGCTTAATGTGTCAGCAGATAAACAAATAATGAGAGTCAAAGACCAAGATGATAATGTACTACAGCCTTTCTCCATTTCTTTGAAACCTACACCACCTTTGTGATTTTTGCCATGCCTGTGTCTTCTCATGTTTCAGTGTATTACCACCACTACTTTACTAATATTTTAAGTCCATCTTCTTTTGTATGTAAATAAATTTGATTTAAAGGAAGACCATATACTACCACTCTCTGTGGAGAACCTGTATCCCTGGTCATATGTGAGTATAACAGGGAAATAAAGAATGTGAGGCAGGGCCAGGTGGACCCCAGCAGAGCAGCGCCCGGGCGCTGAGCCGGGCCTGATGCCACCAAGTACTCAGGAGCTTTGCACGGAAGACCCCGCTGACAAATGTGCCAAGGTCAGCAACAACTTGACTCCTGTGACTGCAGAAACACAGTCATCCCAGAATTAATGTTGCCTGAGACAATGTTTTCCTGCCAAAGGTAAGTGGAGAGAGAATTTCTGGCACATTTTCCTGACTTTATTTAAATCCCCTGAGCTAGTGATTACAACAAGGCAAAAATTTTGTCTGCACCCGAATACAAACTTCCAAGAAGTAATGGAACCAAAAAACAAAGTAATAACACAAGTAACTAGAAGAGTATTGAGACCAATACTCTTTGACTTTAACAAAGCGTTACATTTAAAACAACCGCGTATCAGTGTGTAATAAATATATTTATTAAGTCATGTAGCCACAGCTCCCACCCTCTGCTCAGGTCTTGGCAGATTAATGTCATGGCTGCTGAGCAACCAGTGTCAAAGCCTACTTATGCCGTGCCCATTAGATGAGGTGCATTGCCAAGCTACCCATCCAAATGCCTCCCTTTAATAAACAGGGACACCGGCCCTAGCCCATTAAAGACGGGACTTTCAACAACTCTGCCGCCGGCTGATTCTCGGCCATCACCTTGCCTGACTTTGAATAAATAAATCTTGTCCTAGTGGCCATTCTGGTTAAATGTACTGGGAAATGGAAGAGTACGTCTGTGTCTGTGTGTTTATGTGACTACAGACGCCTATACATCTGTCCGACGGATTGCTTGAACCAGGATTGGGATGAAACATGTATATCTGTTCCATCTAAGGAACAGATGACCTTCCAGTAAGATGCGTGATGAGGCCAGAGGGTTGGAGGGGCAGAGACTGGGCTGGGCCAGCTGGTGGGTGGGGCAGGCTGGGATGGGTGGGGGAGAGAGTAGGTGGGGCAGAGAGTGGGTGAGGCAGAGTGGGCGTGGCACGGAGTGGGCGGGGCACGGAGTGGGCGGGGCATGGTGTGGGTGGGGCAGAGAGGGCGGGCAGGTGTGGGTGGGGCAGGCTGGAGTGGGTGGGGCAGGCAAGGTGGATGGTAATCTGACTCACCTGCATTCAAACTCCTCTTCCAGCCACCTCCTCATTCATATGTGCCGTGGGTGAGGTCCTCAGCCCCCCTGGCCCTCTGAGCTACCTCAAGGGTTTAGAGGAAGATCAGATAAGAAGAAGTATGATGGCCCCATGGATAACAGAGTTGGCAACAAGCACATTTCACTCCAGCTACTGATAATTTACCGGACTGCTAGCTCCATGAGCACCAGTGACCTTGTCAGTCTTGTTCCCTGGATAAATATTATTAAATAAAATTTGGTGGAGGTAATGTTCAGGCTTAGATCACACATCTTGGTCCAGCCTTTAATTTCTTAGTAACGAAATGTCATGAAACATAAAAATTGCTTCAGCCTTCGGGAGATTCTTTCTACATGAGATTTCAAAGGGCAGCCTGCAGGCCAAATGCAGCCCCAGATGTGTTTGGTTTGGGCACATGTCTGTTAGTTTTTAAGTTGATGTGGCAGGGACTCTGCCTGACTACCCAGTAGCCACTTTTGTTCTCCCCTTCTTTTGCACCTGCTCCAGTGAGGGGTAGCCATGCACATAGCTAAAACAACCAAAAAACACATGAACAAAACCCTACATTTCCCAGCCCCCCTGCTGCTGGCGGTGGTCATCTGATGCCACTCTGGCCAAGGAGCTGTAAGTAGATGTCACTGGGTGGGACTCCCAGGAAAGCAAGGTCCTGACTCAGCAGGTGGACACCCCTGGACCTGTCACCACTCCCTCCTTCCTGCATACCAAGTGTCCTTGCTGCTGGAGGTGCAGCCACCATCTTGTAACCAGGAACTGGCAAGGACATCACAGAGCCCTCGACCCTGCGACACGGAAGCCGTTGTGCTGCCTGCGCTCCTGTGAAAGAAAAACCCCTATCTTCTTTTAGCCAGTGCTATTTAGGTTTTCATATCACATGAAGCCAAACCAATCCCTAACTGACAAACTTGCCAATATTTAAAAATCACATTTCGCATAAAAATGTGGATTTCCAGCCTATCTCTTAAAATAGGATGGTCTAGCCGCCCGGGCCCACATTCCAGCATGGCGATAATCGGCTGTGAAGCAGTCTCGCTCCCTGACTCACCCGTGTGCAAGAGGGCCAGCCCCGTGGACCCTGCAGTGGGGGGCCCTGTGTTAAGCACGTTTATTCTACACAGAATAGATTCCAGCTCTCAGGTCCAGTAATAACAAGTCTCTAATCCTCGGACTACACTGGTTACATTCAACGT
Source organism: Ceratotherium simum simum (assembly GCF_057802395.1). Taxonomy (NCBI): domain Eukaryota; kingdom Metazoa; phylum Chordata; class Mammalia; order Perissodactyla; family Rhinocerotidae; genus Ceratotherium; species Ceratotherium simum. The sequence continues at coordinate 4,164,155 of NC_141920.1, forward strand.
TTCCCTTTTGCCTCTACTCCTGGGACATTTCACATCCACCCCATAAATGACGCTCTAGTGTAAGCACAGGTGAGGTGCCTGGAATATTCCCACCCTCCACACCTACCGGCCTGCTGCAGGTGGTGTGGCCACTCTGCAGGCCTAGTGCTAAAATGGCTCACCTGTGTCTTTCAAGAAGGCATCCTTCCCTAAAAGAGCTCACCAAACAAACTCACAAAAGGGAAGCAATCCCCCAAATACACAATCAAATCCTATTTCAAGACCACCAGTGTGCCATCGCATAACAGTGCCAGAGTCGATAACGTGGAGAAGGCAGGGGGACTCTGGAAGGACTGCAGTCATGGAGGGAGGAAGCAGGAAGGGGGCTGGGGAGCCGCATCTGAGGATGGACCTGGGGCTGGACAGGGAGGGAAGCAGTGGGGTAGAAATGGCCCTAGAAAAATGGGGCTTGTGGGAAAGCGTGGATGAGGACAGGAACCCACAGCCGGGCCAGGAGAGATGGCTGGAGCCAGCCCGTCCTCACAGCAGGCTCCTGCTGTCCAGGTCAGCGGAAGCAGAATCGGACCCAGAATCCTCCTCCTCCTCCTCCTCATCCCCCCTGTCTGAGAATAGACACTGAGGGGTGAGGTCCCTCGAGTCCTCACTGGCCCCTGGCCGGGTCAGTACAGTACTTACCCCCATTTCACCAGTGGAGGAAATGAAGCACAGAGAGGCTAACGAGCTTGGCCCTGACACAGAGCCAGTCAGAGGCTTCGCGGGCCATCCCTCTTACGCTCCCCACTCTCTTCACCAGGGGGTCCACTGCCTCCCTGACTTCAATAGAAGACTGAATTATCTCAAGGTGATCAGAGGATGTCTGAGGAGATCCCTGCCTCCTCATAGCTGTGAAACCAACAGCTAGTGTCTCAGAATTTACCCTCTGTTATGGACAAGAATGCAGTAATCCTCCCCCACCTAGAGGCAGGGACAATAACTATCACCATGTTATATAAAGGAAACGGAGGCTCAGAGAGGTGAGGTGACTTGCCCAAGGTCACACAGCTTATATGTGGCAGAGCCAAGACCCGGACCCATCCATCCAGCTCCAAGCAGAGAATCTCTTTGGATGTCATTGTTCTCTTAGTCAGAGACCCATCTGGCTAGGGCCAGGCAGGGCACATTTTAGGTTCTCTGGAGACGCTTACTGAATTGAAATAACTCAACCTTGTGTGGATAAGAAACGACCTCTGCTTGGGCGTCCTCCCCTTAAGAGCATGAGATGATGAGACTGAGGGAGGCAAGGGGCCCTCTAGCAGGAGAGTTCTAAGACATGGCAACTGCACTCTGGCGCATCCATTCAATCAACAAACATTCACTGGGGAGCAGCTAAGTGCAGAATAGCCAAGAGGACAACAGACAAGGCCCTGCCCTCAGTCCAGAGCAGTGCTGTCCAACAGAGCTGTCTGCGAGGATGGAATATTCTAGATCTGCACTATCCAATATGGCAGCCACCAGCCACATGGGGCTATTGGAAATGTGGCTCATGCAACTGAGGAAAGGATATTTTCACTTTAATTTGTTTAATTTAGGTTTAAATTGCCACAGGTAGCTAGTAGCTACTGTATTGGACGGTGCTATCTTGACAGAGAGACAGATAATAAGCAAGTTTGTCAAATAAACAAGTGAGATCATTTCACAGACTGACAAGTGAGGTGAAGGAAACTGGCTAATGTGATCAAGAGGAGCATGGGGTGTGGAGGTTGGGTGAACCTGGGACCCTGACTGTTGGCTGACCTTCTCATGCCAAACAGCCATGCCTGGCACCTGGGAAGGTCCCAGGGACAAAGCTGTCCCTTGTCACTGCCCTCTGGGTCACATTAGGGTGAGGAGGGGGTTGGGAACAGAAATTTCAGAAGCATCCAATCATTTTCTATAATGAATGTGCAGTGCTTTCATAATAAGAAAAGACTCTAAGTTTTTAAACTCTGTATTTTTTTAAGCATCTGGTTTTTATTTTTAATAACCCCAAAGAAGCTGACCAGGTAATGACTACATAGTTTTGCTCCTAATTAAGCCATGCAGACACTCTGCAAGGGGCCAGAAAGAGATCCCCAGAACTCAGGACCCGGAGTAAGAGAAGCTTCAAGGAATGAAACTAGGAAGAACCACACTACCGAGAAAGGAGGCTGGTGGCTCCCTTCATCTCCCACGCCCGGGCAGGGGCGCCATTGAAGGGTTGAGGCAAAGGAGAGACTGGACCAGGTTTACATTTTGGAAAACCTCTCCCTCCCAGGCTTGAAACAAGCGGGTGGGCCCCACGCGGCCAGTGACCAGCCGGACACAGGGCTGCAGGAGAGGGAGGCATGAAGAGCGCTGCTCCCGTGATGCAGATGCGCTGGTGACAAAGGCAGCAGCCATGCGAGCACGCAACGCGCCCTCTGCAGGAGGGTGATGCAAGGAAGCAAGGGGCCAGCGTGGAACACCCGAGCCCTGAGTTTGTGGCAGGGATGTGTCTGTGTGCCTGTCTGCGGCTCAGGAGGGGAGCGGATGCTCTCAGAGTCTTCTCCCTCTCCAGGCAATAAGGCAGAGGTGGATCTGCCCCTGCAGAAAGATGCGACTGCAGGCTCGCCCATGCTCACCTCCAAGCCACCCTCTCGCTGTAAGGAGCTGCTTTTCCACAGAGGCCCTGTCCAGTTGGTAGGAGCGGCCAGCCGCCTGGCCAGCCCCAAGCCTCGTCGGCTAGACACTGGCGTCTGGTGCTTGCTCCCATTTGTTCCACAAATGCTTACTGAAGCCTCCCACGTGTGAGATCTGTGCTGGGCTCCCGGCCTAGAGGAGGACAGTCCACAGAGAAGGAGAGAGACAAGAATCCCAGGTAGTGATGGGCACCATGGGCAAACCCGCACAGAGGAGCGGGGTCAGGCTGGCTGGGGCAGGCAGCTACTTGAATCAGGTGGACAGGAGGGCCTTCGGAGGAGGGAACGTTAGCCTGAGCCTGAAGGGCAGGAAGGGGTCAGCAGCACACAGAGGTCTGGAGCTCAGGAGCCAGAGATCGGGGCAGGACCCGCAGGGACACACACACAAGTTGTCAGCAGAGAGACTGAGCCCTTGGCTGAGGGCTAGACTCTGGTTCCCCAGGTGTGGTCACCTGACCGGCACCATTAGCATCACCTGGTAACTTGTTAGAAATGCACATTATCGGGACCCACCACAGACATGCTGACTCAGCAACAAGGCTGCCAGGTGATTCTGAGACACACTCAGGTTTGAGAATGAATGATCTACATCAGCAGTTCTCCAGGGAGACTTTGCCCCCAGGGGACATCTGGCAATGTCTGATGACCTTCTTGTTGTCCCAGCTAGGGGCTGGGGTGCCACTGGCATCTAGTGGATAGATGCCAGGGATGCTGCTAAGCACCCCGCAATGCACAGGACAGCCCACAAAAGAGAGTAAGATCTGGGCACAAATGTCAACGGTGCCAAGGTTGAGAAACCCTGTCCCAGATCAAAGGCGCTCCCACCTGGATGCGCACCAGACCCTCCTGAGCAGAATCTTTAAAAAGGCAAATCGCAAGGCCCTAGGGAAATATTTTGGAAAGCTGTCCCAGGTGACTCTGGCGTCTGGGAACCACGGAGATACCCCAGGGAGAGAGCTGAGAGTGGAGGAAGGAGGAAGTAAAGAACGGCACTGCAGGAACCCGGTGTGATGGACTGGGAAAAGGAGAGGGAACCGGATACACAGACAGCCAGGAGAGAGTGACGTAGCACAACCAAGAGAGGAGAGAGCGTCAGAAACGGGGCAGTGAAGGGACAAGACCGAGAAGGCCGAGGAGGTGGCACGGGACTGGACAAGAAGGAGGTCGTGAGGGGCCAAGGCTGGGCAGGCCCCTAGGCGCGGAGGAGCAGACGCCCTTCCCATGGCCTGAGAGCGAATGGAAGGAGAGGAGGCAAAACTCCTCGTGACTTCGAACTCCTCAGAAGGAGAAGAGATGATGGGAATCCTGCCTTACCTGTCCTAAATTCTAATCTGGGGAGAAAAACTAACCATGCTGTGGTAGAGAGTAAGGATTTACAAACAGGAACCTCATAAGATGCCGACAGAATCATTAATGGAGCAGGGATGCAGAGCGAGTGGACAGGTGGCCCTCGGGGAAAATCTTTCATCCCTTCCACGCAGTTCGTGGCCACTGAGAGATTTAATGCACTAATAAGGCCACAAAAAGATGCTCCAGCTCACCAGCAACCAAGGAGCCACAAATTAACACAATGAGCCATGATCTGTCACCCCTCCTGGGGAGAAACGCAGACTGATGACTTCAGGTGTTGGCAAGGCTTTGGAGAAAGAGCATGCTCAGATTCTGGAAGAAGTGTCAACTGGTACATTTTCCAGGAGGGTGCAATATCATAAAAATAAAAAATGTGAGTCCCCTGTGACCCAGACATGCCACAGAAAAGAAAGTCACACGCGAGCACAAGCAGGCTCTGCCGGGGCGATCACCGCTGTGTGGCCTATAATGGGTAATAACTGGAAACAACACAAACATCTAATAGCTAAACTGTGAGAAATACATTCCTTGGAATACTACGTCGCTATTAAAAGAAAGAAGGAGACAGACCATGTGGTGAGACCTCCAAGACCCAGTGTTGGGTAAAAACACAAATTGAAGAACCTCATGTGGTATATCACTCCTGTGTTCTCTTACAAGGCTTTTTCCAAGAACATGTAGATATAAACATGGAGGAAAAGGTCCAGGATCTCCACTAAGCTCATCACAGAGATCACCTTTGGAGAGGGAGAGATGGGCAGTCATGGTTTACCTTTCCAACAATGTTTTGAGTTTTTACTAAGAGAATATTGATGCATTCAAAATGCATTTGGGGGTAAATGCAACCTTAGGCTGTTTTATAAAAATATAGACTCTAGACGGAAGGAGGCAACTCTCCTACTTGACTTTGTACAGGGTTAGTCCACAGCTGGCACATCGGCTTCAATTTTCAGGAGCAGCTCTTTAGAGCAGCTGGCGGACAAATGAAGAGGACTGAAAGGGGGAGCGAGATGAGGGCTGGGACTTTTCAGCCTAGCGAAGAAATGACTCAGGTGGGTGCATTAACTGGCCTACAACACCGGACTCGCTGAAAGCCCCTCGTAACATCCAGCACACGAAGATCACATCAAGACTGATGGTTAGCAGACCCTTTCAAAACATCTGAAAAAGAATTTTAAAATAGATCTGGCCAAAGACAAGCATGCACTGCATTAGAAAGAAGTGAGTCCCCCATCAAAAGAGGTATGCAAGCACATGCCAAGCCAACCAGGCAAGGCAGCTGTAGAAAATGCTCCCCTAGTCCATCCTGCCTGCTTCGAGCTCCCAGGTTGCTTCCAACTTGAAGACTGTGATTCTCTTTCTGCCAGAACTCCTCTGCTTAACACAATCTATAAATGCTTAATTGCTTGATGCTTTTCAGTAAGGTTCTACCACTTACTTACAGAATTATACAGACTGTAGACTTTTCACTTCAGATATCTGTTCTCTGGCTCCCCTTCTGACCATCTAAACCAGAGAAGAACTCAGGCGTTTGTCCTCCCATGGCATAACTTAATCACGGGCATCAAGCCCTTCCACCTCTCTCCCTAGTGGACCAGCACCCACCACCTGCCGAGCCCTCTGTTCCCACCCACAGAGGCATCAATTTACAGACAGCCAAAAAGCTAAATCCTCCATAATTTCCGTTTCAAGTTTGCTTCCTTTTACTGCCAAGGAGACAAAAGGAGCTGGGAAGGATTCTCTCGTGACGAGCCACACAACTTCCATAATTGGAACAATCATGGATGTGCATCTCCAACACAGAGGAAACCCATCCATCATGGAGTGCTGAACGCTTAATCCCCGATTTCTAATAAAAGGATTAATTAAAGCCTTACAGGTCCACTTATGGCAGCCTCTGCTTGAAGCGCCAAGGAAATTAACTTGCCCTCCCAGATATAGAAAAGCCAGGGGTTTCCTCCACTGGTACCGTAGTTTGACCGAATGACATAGTGTCAATGGTCCTAACAAAGAAATCTTACAAGCCTTGCATGGGTTTATTGTTTAAAATTTCAAATTGGGCCCTGGTGCCCACAGAGCTGCCTTTAATAGGTCTTTCTTCACAGTTAGATAGTAAAGCTCCTGGGTGTTCCAGCAAAGTGAAGGAATCCTCCCCACAAAGCCAGTGTGCACCGAGGTGCCAGGGGTTATCCTGACTCTGATGCCCACCATTTAATGTGAGCAAGTCCCCATTTGGGGCCGGTGCATTTAGAGAGAACAGGTCTTCAAAGGAAGGTAAGGGCAACTTATTTTCAAAACAGAATCTATGAGGGGATTGCGCTTCTCTAAGATAGGAAATTGAGTCCCGTGGCTTGATACCAAAACACCAGCTTTGATTCTTTTTTTGAACCCTACATTTCAGAAGCTCAGACTTCTCCCTGTGAAGTGAAAATTGCCTTCTGGTGGAGAAAGGTTTTAATGATCACTTTGCTTCCTGCGTCTCCATGGTGACAGGGCGCACACGGCCCACCCCCCTCCTGCTTTATTAGGCCTTTCTTCCTCTCTGGAAAGTAATCAATCAAGTCATATAAACGCCTTTGTGACCGGATTTATCACCTAAACAATCGACACTGCCGTGGGGGTGGGAGGGTGGACGAAGTCCATATAATTTAATGAAATCGGGCTCCGCCGTCCTGGCTCACGCCCTTCATCGCCCTGCTGGCAGCTCTGGCAAGCACACCTGTCCCGGGAGGTGGGTGGCGCGCCCAGGTGCGCCAGGCCCCGCCGGAGTTCGGCGCCCAGCGGAAGCCCCTCTGCGTGGTGGCCGCAGGAGCGCTGCCCTACCCCGGGCGGGGACGCCCAACCCGGGCCGCTGGGGCCACCGGAGCTGCGGCCCGGGGGAGAGAGGCAGAGCTCCGAGCCAGCACTGGCGGAGGCAGCCACAGGTCTGACTCTCTTCCCCAAGCTGGTCAGCACCCAAGTAAGGGAAGCCCCTTGGCGCGGACAGCAGAGCCCACCAGCCGGCAAGGAGGGCCGATGCGGAGCGCCTAGCTCTACCCGGGAAACCGGTTCCTTTCCGGACAAAGGGCTCCGCGGCGCCCCAGCCTCGTTATTGGGGATGTGAACTGCGGCGCCTAAGCGCCCGGGTCCTGCCGCGGTCCCCAAATGCAGACCCGGGCGCAGAGCAGTGCCGCCTGCCCCTGACCTCCCCCACCCGCCAGCCCGCCCCCGCCCGGCCCCGTTACCTGGGTTCTCCCCTGCGTCCGCGGAAGAGGTGGCCGAGGAGTCGGTGAGGACGCTGGGGTCACTCTGCGAGCGGCCCCGCGACACGAGGCAGCCGCTCCCGTCCTCAGACGCGGCCATGGGCCCGGCCGGCGAGGGGGCAAGTTGGACGGAGCCGCGTGGAATCAGAGCATCCGAGGAGGCCAAGGTCACTGGCCAAGGGTCTAGAGGGGCCGTCTTTTTAAAAAGGAAAATCCAAAAGAACAGGAAAAGGGAAGGAGCCGGAGGACCCCGCCGGGGCTGCTTTGGGGCGCTGAGACAATAGCCTCGCGGCTGCAGCCAGGCGCATCCCGGCGCGCGCGGCCTCGCTCTGTTATTTATTCGTGTTTATTCCCATTCTTCAGTCTATATTCCAGGAAAAAAAAAAAAGTTGAACCAGGAAATAAAAACTTTTTCTTGTCAGTGTTTATTGCGTGCTTGGGGCAGGGGTGATGTCCAAGAATTTCTGGGGGCGCTCCCTCCCCCCACCCCACCCCCCACCCCCCCCGGAAAAAAAGGGAAAAAGAATCTTTGCTCTTGCAATTGCTTTAATCTGAAAGCTGTTCTTGGAGCATCTGTTGGAAAACATTAGGATTCTCCCATCATGCCGCGCGAGAGGAGCATGACGTCACGAAAGAGGGGAGTGAGTGCCAGCGTGGTGATGGGGAGGGGTCTCAAATACCTGGGCTGCAGGCCACCGTCCAGCGGAGGTGGGGGCTGAATACTGAGTTATGAACCGCCCACCCCCACCCCAGCAGCGCTCCAGAAACAGGAATGCTTCCCTGTCCCTCTCTCTTCCTCCCCCCCCAACTCCCCAACAGGAGGGGAGGAGACCCTGAGAGCGCCTCCCTTGGAGGCAGGGCTGAACCTCCCCAGCAGCTTCAGGCAGCTGGTTTCCCAGCCTTTTCTCTCTTGGGGATATGGAGCCAGTGGGTCCTGCTGCCCGGGCTCCACTGCAGCGGGCGGGGGCAGCTTTATCCCCTCAACCCCCCCACCGCCCCCCCCTCCTTCCTGCAGGCCAGGAGGGAGGGTAGGAGGGGCACCTGGTGCCTTCCAGGGAGGCTTCCCCGGGACGCCCTTGATGAAGTTGATGGGGCCAGGGAAGGGAGGTGACACCCCCGAGGGCTTGTCACAGCACACAGAGGTGTCCTCCAAGGTGCAAATGAGCAATTCTCACCATTCTAGATGATGGGGGAGGGGGAGCCCACGCAACTCCCTCCTCTCCAGCTAAGGCACAGGGACAAGAAGGGTAGTGAAGAAAAGGAAAGCCCAGTAAAGGGACAGAGAGAGAGGGACGGGTGTGGTGCTGCGTCACATAGCCTGGTCTGGGAAGGTGCCCAGAGGAGGGGGCATTTCACCAGACGCCCGGATGGCAGGGCCACAGGGACACTGGGGAGGGTGCTCCCTCCCAGGACGTGCTGTGTGCAGACATGGAGCAGAGAAACTCCGATGGGCACCATCCCATCTCAGCCCCTCAAACAAGCCCAGGCAGTGGGCGCGGCTCTTAGTCTCCAACTGCAGATGATGGAACTGAGGCTCAGAGAAGGAGCTGGCCAGTGATCCTGCAGCTGGCGACAGCAGAGCAGGACCGGGGACATTCCTGAGGCTGTTCCTTCACAGCCACCAGCACCTAAAGCAGGGCTGGGGTGCAGGGGGAGCACCCTGGCAGTGTTGGATGAACCCCAATGAAGGGCCAAGGACGGAACCGAGACGTGGGGAAATAACGTGGATGCTCATCCACACGGAGCTTTGGGCTCTGTGCAGCAGTCGCCTCCAGAGAAAGCATTCGTTCATTCATTCATTCATTCAAAATATACACAGAGAGCCTAGTGTGTGCCAGGCACCAGGCCAGGCATTAGGGATCAACAGTGAACAAATGCAGAAACACTCCCCATGGGGCTTCCAGGATTGGAGAGGAGGAAGGAGCTGAAATGGTCACCAATAAACCAGTAGATGCCCCCCCCAAATTTCATTACAGTTGACAATTAATACTGTGAAACAACAAGGAAACCGGTAGGACATTTTACTAAATACTTTTCATCCACATAAAAATGTGCTGGATAGTGACACGCCCAGTTCTGGGCTGAGGGCTTTACGGGAGGGTGTCATTTCTTCTTCACAAGGCCCTAGGTGGTACAAGCTGCTACAGTCCCCACCTTAGACACGAGGGCAACTCAGAGGGGTCAGTGCACCTGCCCAGATCACCAGGCAGGATGTAGGAGGGCCAATGCTCCTGGCCCCGGGTCAGTCCGAGTGGGTCCTCAGAGAGCCCCGGACAGCTACGCTGAGTCCCTGCCCCAGAGGCAGGCTTCAGAACAACCCCCCGCCCCCAACCACAACATCGGGGCCTCCCACATCTAGATGAGAAAGCCTGCTGCTGGCTCAGCCAGCAGCACAGACAGAGATGGACTAGCAGGGATGTGGGAAGGATGGCAGCCCAGGGGCGTGTGCTGGAGGAGAAGAGAAGAAAGGTCACACCAGAGGCTTCCAGCTGTCTGCCACTCACCCACCACCCTCACACTTTTGGCCCTCCCTACTCAGAACTTGTATTGCTACTGACTTGAGATTTTTCTTTAACTCAACTCTGCACTTAAATGCATTTCAAAGGAAAGCATCAATACAGCATCAGAAGTGCAGCCTCCCAGTCGATGCAAAGGCCCACAGTTCTGACGGGGTCCCACCGCCGGAGTCTACCCTGGGCTCCCACGTTGTTCAAAACGGAGATGAGCAAGAGGGAGGCACCCAGGCACCAAACAGAGACGCTCTCCTTAATGTTATCAGAAGGACAAAGAACAGAACGAATTTTCCATCAAAGCCAACATTCCTTACTGCCTTATCCGTGCACCACCTAAAATCATTTCTAGTCCCTTCAGATGGTCTACACTGCAGTGCCCATTCACCTGCTCCCCCAAAATGCATGGGCGGGCTTAAAACACAGAAGAGGATAAGACTTCGTGTTCCTTCTGGAGCTCACGTGGAGTGGGGAGGCAGAAGACAAGAGTGACCACCAGGCTTTATTTCTTAAAAAATATACTTCAGCAAAGTATTATAATTTTGTTAGAGCTGGGTAGGTATGGAGCTGGTCATTATGTTTTTCTCTGATTTTGAAACGTTCCATAATAAAAATAGTTTTAAATTTAAAATAATTAGCAACACCACCTCTACTGACCAACAGAAAATAAAGTCTCCTGATGAACTGCCTGCAGGAGAGACTGGTCTTCCAAGTCCTTCACTCCCAGACCAGCACCAGCGGGAAGCCTGTGAAGATCTGGCCCACATGGTGTGCTGAAGGCAGCTGTCCACAGGAGGGTCCCAGGCTTGAGGATCCACAAGGGGTCTTTGTGAAAGTCACCAACTGTCCCTCCTCAACAAGATCCCTGGCAAGGGTGGGGTTGATCTGGAAGCCCACTCTGGAAACCTGCAGAAAGCAACAAGGCTTCATAATAGCCCCCCCAAAATAGAAACAACCCAAATGTCCATCAACCGATAAACAAATAAATACAATGTGGAATATCCATCCAATGCAACATTATTCAGCCATAAAAAGAATAAAATACTGACACCTGCTACAGCGTGGATGGACCCTGAAACATTATGCTGAGTGAAAGAAACCAGACACAGAAGACCACAAATTACCTGATTCCATTTATGTGAAATGTCCTTCCAGCTGGGGAGTAGGGGGTGGGGGGACGGGAGTGACTGCTCATGAGTACGAGGTTTCTTCTTGGGGTGACAAAAGTGTTCTAAACGTTCTCAAACTAGATTATGGTGATGGTTTCACAACTCTGTAACTATACTAAAAAACACCGAATTTTATACTTTAAACTGGTGAGCTTTATGGTATGTAAATTATTTCAATAAAGGTGTTTAATACAAAACAAAACAAGGAGCATAGAGGCGCCCAGGCTGAGCTTTGATCTGAAGGATGCCTGGCTTCCACCCCTCACCTCTGCTGAGTATAATCGCACTTAAAACCTCTCCTGTCCCTGCCTGGGGCTCCAAATCAGACTGAAGCCCTCCCTTCCCGCCCTTAACCAGAAAACCCAAAGCCGTTTCCTCACTCCGGGCAGCCCTGATAAGGCCCACGTGGTTGCCTCAAAGAACGACAAAAAGCCAGACGTGTGTCCTTCCAAAAACACGATGTGGTGAAGGAAAGGGAGAGTGTTCCTTTGCCCAGGGCAGTCAGGAGGGACATCCCTGCGGAGGCGACCCTGAGGCTGGCAGAGCCGCCCACACTTGTAAGAAGTGCCCGCATCAGCAGGGAGTGGAGGAAAAGGGGTCACACGGAGGCCCACTTCTACCCACCCACATCTCCAGAGTTGCTTTTTTTCTTACAAAGTGCAGATTAATGATGCAGATTATTATCAGCTGTCAAATATTTCCTGAGCATCTATTTTGTGCCAAAACACCTGATTTGCTGGGAATACCACAATGAACAAGATATGATCGGGCCCTGGCTTCAGGGAACTCATGGTCTGGCAGAGAAGGCAGGATTAACAATTAAGCAATCAATCAATCCATTGATTTCAATGAGCACAGCGGGAGGGATGCCCAGCCTGGGCAGGGAGGAGCCTGGTCTGAGGAAGCGATGCTGTTCCTAAACTAGAGGCTGGATGGGGAATAACCAGACAAGTCACGGAGGGAGGGACCCAGGCAGAGAGAACAGTCTGGGCAAAGGCTGTGAGGTGGGGCAGCACGGAGCTCTGCAGTCCCTGAAAAGAGGCAGAGCGGGGGCCAGACCACGCAGCATCTTGTGGTTCTCATTGTGAGTTTGGATTTTGTTCCAAGGATGGTGAAAGCCGCTGGAGGCAGAAGGGAGTCTCCAAAGGCTCCCTCTGGCTGCTGATGGAGAAGGGACCCCAGGCAAGGGAAGAAGCGGGGAGACAGATTAGGAGGCTGGCAACCATCCAGGCAGGAGGTGGGGGCGCTGAGCAGGCAGATTCAGCGTATTCCCCAGGTGGTTCCAGGGGCTCTGTGATGGATTGGCTGTGGAGTGATGAGAGGAAGAGAGGAGCCAGAGGCGACTCCCAGATTTGTGCTTTTTGATGATTAACTGGATATGGAAGGCGCGGGGAGTCTGATATTGACAACGGGGTAGGTGTGATGCCATTTCCTGGGTGGGGAGGATCAGAGAAGGGGCAGGATGGGGCAGAAAGGGGAGGAGCCCCATTTGGACATGCTGCATTAGACGTGATGCAGAAAAGCCTGTTGCCTTGGCTCAATACCCACCAAGACCCACAAACACCGTCTGGTCTGTTGGGGGGGATGGAAAAGGCACAAGCTCTGGGGTCCCACAGACCCTCTGAAGCCTCTCTGGGCCTCTGATTCCTCATCTTAGAATGAGCATGGTCACTCCTGCCCAGCCATTCCATGATGGCCATTCCAGGGGTCAAGTGGCGAGTGCTGAGCCAACTCTGGTGGCCGCTCTCACAAGACCACCCCAAGGGGCTTCAGCTCCTCCAGCTTCTGAAGGCCCCGTCCACTTTGACCAAACGCACTTGAAAGGCACCCAGAGTGCATAGCAGGAGGATTATGAATCAGTCGACCACCAACATAAGGCTACAGTTTGCAGACACATGGACAGTTATTTCAATTTTGTCTTCTTCTGCTAGAGCCTACTAACTTCTTTCCCAGGACCCTTGCATGTTCGACGACCCTAGAGTGCTGATGGCCCAAGGATCTGGGCCGCTGCGATGTCAGCGCCACGAGTTCAGGGATCTTTGTAAAGTTTGTTCACCCAAGAACATGCCTGGCACGTCGTGGGAGCCCAGGAACAAATATTTGTTGACTGAATCAATGAACGAACGCACACAGTGGGCAGCTAGTCATACAACATCCCTGCTCCAGGAGGGACAGCTCAGCCTCCCTCTGGCCCAAGTCAGCTCCACGGCGGACAGAAGTGGCCGCCTCTCCCCCCTTAGTCCACAGGCCATGCGGTTTCTCCTCGAGGCTCCAGAGACCCTTCATCACCCATCTTAGGAACAGAATTAAACCAGCAAATACAATCGCTTAAAAAGAACTGCTCAAGCTGTTGCCATCTCTGTCCAAGCTCTTAGGGAAACAACTGAAGAGGGACAAGAGGGCAAAACCCCAGGGTGGGAATTCGAGGCCAAAGGAAAGAGAAGGATGAAGACAAAGCCGCTCCCAACAGAGCCAGTGGCAAGGTGGGGAGCCGCGCCCTCTGCTGGCCACGCGAGAAACTGCGCCCAGGGCGGTCACCTGTGGGAGCTTCCTCTGACCTGGCTTGGAGACCTAGCCTCGAACGTGGCTTCTTTGGCCCTTTGACCACATCCTTAATGGGGTCTCAACCTAGAGCTGTGCCCATAAGGCTACCCAGGGTGGTGTTCAATGCAATGCCAGCTATGGCTCTTTTCTAAACAGGCCCAACTCTTTCTAAAACAAAATCCTCCACTTCACCCATCGTGGCCTCCATCCTGAAAGGCATCGGCAGCCAGAGCTGGCCTGAAAATGTGCTGTGGGTGTCCCACGGCTTCCTTGAGATGCCCCCAGCTCTCCTCACAGTGGCATCCACTCTCAGGCTGTCCAGAGAAGCCCTTCTGAGCATGAGATGGGGATGGATCACTTCCTAGCTGTGTGGCTATCCTCTAAGCCTGATGTGTAAGCGAGGAGAGGGAGAGCCTCCCTCACGGGGTCCAGGCATTCGGAAGAGCACCCAGCACACAGGATGCCTCCATATGTGCCCCCTGTTATCAGTACAGAAAGTTCTCTGGTGCAAGACATCTGCTTTCTGATATCGTCTTACATGCCCCAGGCACATCCAGGCGACCAGGGAAGGGGCATATACGATGGAGGCAGAAGAATGTGGAACGAGAAGCACGAGAGGGGAGGGATGGGAGCACCCCTCTACGGGAAATACAGAGCACAGCCCCAGCCAGCTCCTGCTTATCTGTGTCAGGGGTGTGCTGTCAGCACAAAGCTACAAACCTCGGGGACCTTTTCTCCCGTCCCGGGTACCTCCTCTATGCCTCCCTTGTAGGAGGGTGCCCCATGCCTGGGTTCCAGCTGTTGAGGGGAGAGGGGCTGGCTTATGCAGCCTCTGGGAAACACTGTTGCCCAGTGGACAGCCACTTATAGAAAAGCGGTCTGATGGCTGCACACCTGCTTCCTGCCTTTGAGTGTCCAGTGGGGTCTGGAGCTGCAGCAGCCACCCTGTGACCCTGGAGTGACACACGTGAGGACAGAACGCCAGCAACAGTGGACGGAGTCCTTGCACCTGCCTCCCTCCAAGATCTCTTGTAAAGGGAGCAGACGTCCTGCAGCTTAAGCCTCTGTTGGTTGGGTTCTCATTCATTAACATGTAGCTTTTGCTATGTGCCAGACACCGTTCTAAGAACTTAACAATTATTAACGTGGCTAATGCTAAAAATAACCAAACAAGGTAGGTACTATTATATTCCCATTTTGCAAGTGAGACGCTCCGGGTAGCAGAGCCAGGATTTGAAGCCAGGTCCTCCGCTCCAGGGCTCAGGCTGTTATTGCATCAAACATATATTCTAAGTGGCACAGGCAGGGACTTCAGGCTTTTTTGGATCCCCCCAAAAGTCACTGACGTGACGGTGATGATGAGGGAAGAGGAGGCGGCAGTGGTGGCAGGATGTAACAATGACAGCATTTTTGCAGCCGTACAGTGTACCAAGGACCTGGCATGCGCCAATTAACACTCCTGTGAAGTTGGAATAATTGTCCTCTTTTTACAAACAATGAAGTTGAGGGTTCAAGAGGGTATGTGCCCTACTGAAGTTCCCACAGGTACCAAGTGACAGCAACAGGACAGGAAAGGAGTTCTACATTCCTTCCACCATACCAGCCCATCCCTCGTGCTTCCCATCCCACCAAGATCTCTACCAGCAACCCCAGCTTACGACGAGACCCCACCCCAGGCCCTGTCCTGCCTGCTGCGGAGAAGAGCAGATGTACAACAGGAGCTGCGAATGCTGGGGCGGGACAGCTGGCTGCCTCTGCTAGGACAGAAAATACCCTGTCCCAGCGGCCCAGCACAGCCATCCTGTCACCTACTCTGCAGAAACCCAACTACCAAGTGGAAACAGCCTAACGTCCCCCAAAGCCGAATGGCTGATCTACAGTATATCCACTCTAAGGAGTATTACACAGCGGCTTCTTTTTAATGAAATAAATCTATGTATTCTAACATCACTGGGACTGTATTCCTTCTGGGTGAGTGAGCGCACTGCAGAATAACATAATGACACCATAACCACTCACATATACACACCCCCCCAGACACCACACACTTTCCACTGGCTCCTATTCTGTGAGGTAGAGGGGAGGAGTTCCAGGTGGCTCTGTCCTCAGCTGAGGAAGTGGCTGCCTCCAGAACCCGGTGGCCGGCCCAGCTCCCACCAAGATGCTTTCATTTTTACCAGGAGAAAGAGATCGTGAAATACTTACAAGATCAGAATGTTAAAAATAAAGAAAAGGGCAAACCTGTGATCCTCTCCTACAAGGATGCTTGTTGTCATTTTACTCCTTTTCAAAGAAGATAATTCATGTTTAAATAACGGTCTTTGTCACCCAAACATGATCTCCTTCCTCCAATTCGACGTGTACGTTTTCATGTGTTTACTGGATTTATATTCTAAAGAGACATGTTTCTTGTCCCGGGGAAGACTGCAGAGCTGGGCTTAGTGACATACCAGAGTGCGGATTTATGTCGCCGACACCACATTGCCGAAACAGCAGACTAAGGCTTTTACAATGTAACAGTCCAAACCCAGCACCGAGCCTGATCTATAAATTACAGAAAGTCCATAGCTCTAGGTTTATAGGTAGCACTTTAAAAACACATCATAAGTTCCCTAGCTGCAGTGATAACTCCAAGATCCACTTGTACAAACCTATAAATAATGACGATGCGCCCGTATTGTCATAGAAGCTGTGATCTCTTTCAGAGCCCATTGTTCATTAAAACTGATGTGCACTTTAAGGCTGGTGGGTCCCCTGGGATTTCGTATTTGGGGGAGCAATTATTTAGGCAATTAGACTCTGGCACCTTCACAGTCTCTGCTCTAGTGTATTAATAATAGCGCCGGAGATTTCCATCGCCAACCGGGGGTAACATTCCTTTCTGTGTTTAGCAGAAGCCACCTCAGTCCAGCGACTTGAGGTGCAGCAGAGATTACTCCTGGCATTTTAAGCTGCAGTTCCTGGGGCTCCCTGACCTTCTAGGTTCTTTTCTAGGGCTACTTGGAGAACCTGTGTGTCCACTCACACCTTGGCATAAAAGGGAGAGCCTCAGGATTTTAGGGGAACCGGCCCCAGGGGGGCTGTCAGCAGGAGGGAGAGGAGGTGCAGAAATCTAGAGGGGGGTGGGCTCTGGCTCCCACCAGAACCTGCCACACACAGCAAAGATGAGAAGCTGATCCTTCATTCAGGAAGGCACAGGCTGCAGAACACACAGATCCACCAGGTCTGATCCAAGAGGAACGTCCTAGAGAACGTAAGGCTCTGTTTGGGGTTTGATTGATCGATTCACCCATTCATCGCCTCATCTGTCCACTCATTCACAGTATGTGCCAGGCATTGTGCAGGGGGCAGGAAGGGAGGGAAGAGTGCTCCTGACAACAGCACATACAAAGGCCCTGGGGTGAGGAAGCAATGGGAAGTTTGGGGAGCTGGGAAGGGGCTGGGTGGCTGGAGTGCTGGGGGCGGGGAGATATGTGGTGAAGGTAGAGGGCAGGCCCCAGAACTCAAGGGGCCTCCTGACCCATGGGGTGGAGTATGGACTTTATCCTGGGAGGAATGGAAAACCCAGGAGGGTCTCCAGCCAGGACAGTGAAAGGATTTACTTTCTCTCTTGGAAGGTTATGGGGCCACTGGGTGGGAAATAAGGTGGAAGGAAGCAAGAAGTGGCCAGGAAACTGGGGTGGGGGCGCTGCATTCCACAGGGAGAGACATGGAGGCGGCCTGGGCTAGGGCGGTGACAGTGGAAATGCAGAGCAGTGCACAGAACCCAGATACACTGTAACCATACACACCCAGCTCCTGTTCAAAGGTACCCTGAAGCTGAAACTTTATAAAGAAAAAAGTTCCTATGCACGATGACTGTTAAAATTCGGATAAGTACCAACTGCTTTATGTGCTCTGTAAGTTAGGAGGAGGTTTTTGTTTCAATGCTAGGGTTCCCCAAAGCAGCGCTCGGCTGCCCTGCCACAAACTCCTGCAGCTGATGCAGCGCGGTCGCATCACTCCATCCACACTGAGCAGCTCACTGTGGGCCAGAGCCTGGGCTCATCCACCTACCCACAGTGTGGACGGAGGAATTCGAATCCCCCAGGATTCCTGACCCCTGGTTGCTGATTCAAACACTACTCTAGGCACCGCTGTGAAGGCTTCTGCAGACAGAGTCAGGGTTCTAATCAGCTGACCTGAAGACAGGGAGATTGCCCTGGATGATCCGGATGGGCCCGTGTCATCACAGGAGCCCTTCGAGGCAGAGGGGAGGCAGAGAGGAGAGAGAGATGGGGCAGGAGGGAGGGATGAGAGATTGGAAGTGTGAGAAGACTCGGCCCCCCACTGCTGGCCTTGACAGGGCCACAAGCCAGGGAATGCAGCGGCCTCTAGAAGCCGAGAATGGCCCCACAACAGCCAGCAAGAAAATGGGGACTTTGGTCCTCGAGCCCGTGGAACTGAAATCTGCCAACAACCTGCTTCTCTCCCAGAGCTCCAGGAAGGAGCGCAGACCTGCTGATACCTTGATTTCGGCTCATGGGACCCAGAGCAGGGGACCAGTTGAGCCCACACCTCTGACCCACGGAACAGATGTGAAAGTTAATGGCTATTGCTCTAGGCTGCTAAGTCCATGGTCATCTGTTTCAGCAGCCATAGAAAATGAATACACGTGTCTTCTCTTTAATCCTCCCAAGTGGCCGAGGATGCCGGTTCTGGTGTCATCCTCCACGGATGGGGAAAGCGAGACTCTGAGGGCAGAGGTCATGCACTGAACCAGTGGTGGCACTGGGAACCAGCCATCTGCCAGACTCCAAGGGTCCTTCTCCCACCTCTGCATGATCCTGCACCCTCTCCACCCTGCATAGACGATCCGCAGAAGACGGATGTGCTCACATCTCAGGTCAACCCGAGACTTGAATAAAGAGAACAAACCATAGAGGAGGACGGGTGCAGAACCACCATGGTGTACCACCTGCAGAGTACACGGTGTCCCACCCTCTGGGCGCAGGGCTCTTTCCTGCCACCAGCCTCCTTGTTCCCAAGGCAGGCACCTCCAAGGTGCAGCTGGAGTTCGGGCACCCAGTCCCCAAATTAGGCACTTGGAAGTAGCACTGCCTTCCAGAAAAAAAGGTAGAGAACGTAATTAAGGTGAGTGAGAGGCAGGAGAGCAAAACGGCTAAGAATGTAGAGTCTGCCAAAGCAGATTGCCCAGGTTCAAGTTCAGCTCCACCAGCTGTGCAACCTCGGGCAAGTCACTCCATCTCTCTGAGCCTCGTTTTCCTCATCTGTCAGATGGCGTCATCTTTCCTACACAAACACACAGAGGGAGCAGACCTGAGGACGGGGCTTGCCCGGGTCTGACACCGGCTGGTGAGTTATCACTGTCCCTGCAGAGGACATTTCCGGTGGCTGCTCTCAGTCCCACACTGCGGTGACTCCCACGCAAACCCAACGCAAATGATGACTGTGGAATATTTTGCACTTCCGCCCGTGACCGCAATTCTCCAGGCTGGAAATCCACTTCACTCTACAAATAAAAGGGGTATCTCCTCCTATTTTTATTATCTCAATGTTTAACCAAGAAGTAAAACATCGGAGCTAATTTACCATGATTTTTTGTGGATTACAAGAAAAAGCACAGACAGCAAAGCCATTAAAAGAAAAATAGAAATAGAAATTTGCAGCAAGCCTCTGACGTACCGGCATCCTCATTATCTGGGTGTGAATTACGGGAGTTACAGAGACTTAGTCACAGACGGCGGAGACTGTTCAGTTCACACAGCTGTCCGGACGCTCAGAGTGGAGAGATGGGGGCCTTACCTTATATTAGGAACCCCATCTAGTGCAGGGTCTACTTCAGTTCTCTCCCTCCGGGTAAGTGGCAGCAAAGCTCCCATTCAAATGCGTAACGCAGATTCCTCGGGACCTCACAGAGACCTCGCTGGTGGCGGGACGAATGGGACAGGGACCGACTGGAGGGTGCGGAAAGGCAGGACACTTCGATTAAGATGAAGATGATGGTCAAGGGCGCCCACCGGGTACCTCATACAAAGAGCATGAGGTCAGTGATGGAGCGGAGGGCCCAGTCCAAGTTTTGTTATAGAAACAGTGTGTCAATAACTCAGAACAGTCCAAAACTATGATGTCCTTTCAGGAGAACGTTGGAGCCCCTCAAACAGAGACGTGTGCGAAGAGGCTGCAAGCCCGCTGCCCGCAACGCGGGTGGGAACATGCCACAGAATTTGGGGATTCGTCTGCTAAGTGGTTCCCCTTTAGGGAGAAGCCAGGGGCTCTGTGTTAGAACAGATGCCGCCTGAAGGAAGCAAGTCCCATGAGCCGCGAAGATGGCTGTCTCCATGGGGTGAGGAAACAAGCACCACTGACCTGCTGCTCATGCACTCAGTAAGGCCGCAGAATTTACAAAGCACCTACTACGTGCCAGGCACTGGGCTACAAGCTGTGCACATGAACATGAGCAAGTACTTGAGGCACTGCTTTTTATTTGGCGGGAAGACGGAGCCTTAACAAGAGAGTAAACAGACAACTGTTGTGCAGGGTCTCCAGGACCACCTCCAGGCTTGGGGATTCGCTAGGAGTCATCCCAGGACTCAGATGCAGTCGTGCTCACAGCTCTGACGTATTTAGCGAAAGGACGCAAAGCACAATCGACACACAGAAAAGGCACATGGGGTGAAGTCTGGGGGGAACCAGGCACAAGCTTCCAGAATCTTCTCCCAGTGGAGTTGCACAGTATGCACCTAATCCTCCAGCAACAAGTGTGTGGAGTGTTGTCCCGCAGGGAAGCTCACTGGAGACTCAGCACCCAGGGTTTGTACTGGGGGCTGGTCCCGCAGGCGCCCTCTGCCTGACACGGACCAAGACTCCAGAGCCCCAGAAGGAAGGCAGGTGCTCAGCACAAGCTATATTACTGTCTGCGTGAACAGTTCAGGTGCAGTGAGCCACTCTCAGCAGTCGTAGAGTGGTGGGAGACCCCCGAAGTCCCAGTTCTCAGACGCCAGCTGAAGGCCGGCCTTGCAGGCAGGCCTCTCTAAGGAGAGCAGACAGGCTGGCTGGGTTAACTCTTGTTTGCACAATTACACACGGTGGTGAGGGCTGCACGGGACTAAACGGGGGCCTGTGTGAGGATCCATGCAGCAAGAGGAAGGGTCGTTCAGCGTGGCAGGTGGTGCTTTCAAATGTGGCCACAGCATCACCTCCACTCTCACGCATCCTTCTCATCACGTGACTCTGCACCTCCCCCACTGAGAGATGGGTGACTGCGCCCCACCTCCCAAATCTGGGTGGGCCGATTCTAGGGCAGAAGTGATGGATTGTGACTTCCAAGGCCAGAGCCTAAAAGGTGACAGAACTTGACTCTGTGTCTCTTGGGATGCTGCCTCTTGGAACCCAAGTCCCTGTGCGAAGCCCAGGTGGAGAGGATCTGAGGCCCGGCCCACAGCCCCGGCTGAGCTCCCAGCTGACAGCAGCACCAATTCGCCAACTGTTCTGGACTGAACTGTGTCCCCTCAAAACTCACATGTTAAAGCCCTAAATCTTAGTACCTCAGAATGTGACTGTATTTGGAGACACAGCCTGTAAAGAGCTGACTAAGTTAAAATGAGGCCATCAGGGTGGGCCCTAGTCCACTGTGACTGGTGTCCTCAGAAGACGAGGACATCGGACACACAGCGAGACGCCAGGGGCATACACAGCGAGACGCCAGGGGCATGCACAGAGGGAGGCCATGTGAGGAGGTGGCCGTCTGCAAGCCAAGGAGAGCGGCCTCAGAAGAGACCAACCCTGCCAACACCTTGATCTTGGACTTGCAGCCTCCAGAACTGGAAAGTGAGAAAGTTCATTTCTGTGCTTTCAGCCCCAGTGTGGGTATTTTATTACGGCAACCCTAGCAAACTAATGGGCCAGCTGTATTAGTCAGATTCTCCAAGGAAACAGGACCGATAGGAGACAGACAGAGATTTATGCTGAGGGACTGGCTCACGTGGTTACGGAGGCTGAGAAGTCCAGTGATCCGCCGTCTGCAAGCTGGAGGCCCAGGAGAGCCAGTGGCGTAAGGTCCAGTCCAAACCTGAAGGACCCAGACCCAGGAGCATCAATGCCCAAGGGCAGGAGAAGATGGACGTCTCAGCTCCGAGGACCCAGGACTATGGAACTCTGCTCCCGAAAAGGCCTTATGAAGATACACATATTCACTCGTACCAGTGACCGGTGTAACCAGCCCCCTTCCTTGAAAATACTGCAATTACTCAAAATCAACATCATCCCAGGTAATCTAGGTCACCGGTCTCCAAAGGGCAACACACACCCCACCCTGTCCTCCCTGCCCCCAACTGCAGAGCACACAGTGCAGACCCGAGCCCAGCGGGAAATGGCCAGGGCCTGCCATACCCCTCTTGTCATCACAATCCCAGCCAGCCCCCCTCGTCCAGCTGGGAGAAGTCTGATGCAGGGGCTGTGTGCTGTTGGTGTTGTTTTTCCTTAAAATGAACTGCAACCAAATTTTGGTAGAAATCCCAAACGTGGCAGGTTGCCTTGATGACACTCAAACAGGGGGGATCCGGGAGCCCAGGCTTGCTAAGTGTAAGTTGTGAGGTCTCAGTGGGCACACGGCGAGGGTGTCCTTCCAGAGGACCAGGCCTCTGAAAGTAGCCTGGGCAGTGAGGAGAAGCACCGGGAGTTCCCCAAACAGCTGTCCCCTGCGAGCCACCACTTCTCAGTAACAGGGATTTATTAAATGCAAAACAAAACGTTAATCGTATCAATGAAATCACATACATTACCAAATCAGAAAACAAACTCTTGCCCAAAACCTGCTTCAATTTCTGGTTCAGGAGACATGGTCCTCTTCACGGTCATCTGCCCGAAGCCTGCCCCCCAGCCCTCCTGTCCACTCTGTGCTGACGCAGAGTGGGACATTTCCACCAGAATCGCTAGTTCCCTGGGTTAAACATCTTGACTCCTGAAATCTCTATTAAAAATCTGTACTCTCCCTTACACTATTCACGAAAGGAAATTATGGTGGATTAGAAAAATACATGTAAAGAAAAGAGCTATATGCTCACTAAAAGGAAACACAGATGGATGCATTTGTGACCAACTGTCCTGGCGTGCCCTGGGGACTCAGGGGTTCTCGGGACAGGGGACTTTCAGTGCTGAAACCAGGACCATCCCAGGCAAACTACGACAAGGTGTTCACTCTGAACTTGAGGCAGAAAAAGATTTCTTCAAGAAGACACAAAAAGCAGAGACACAAAGAAAAAGCTTGATAAATTTTACTACATCAGAACTAAAGACGTAGGGATGTCATGTACGGCATAGTGACTATAGTTAATGATACTGTATTGGGGGCCAGCCCGGCGGCGTAGTGGTTAAGTGTGGCGCTCCGCTACGGCGGCCTGGGGTTCGCAGGTTTGGATCCTGGGCGCGCACAAGATGCACCGCTTGTCAAGCCATGCTGTGGCGGCGTCCCATGTAAAGTAGAGGAAGACGGGCACGGATGTTAGCCCAGGGCCAGTCTCCCTCAGCAAAAAGAGGAGGACTGGCAACAGATGTCAGCTCAGGGCTGGTCCTCCTCACACACACAAAAAATAATAGTAATAATAATACTGTAGTGTATGAAAGTTGCTAAGAGAGTAGATCTTAAAAGCTTTCATCACAAGAAAAAAATTGTGTTTGTGGTGATGGATGTTAACTAGACTTATTGTGGTGATCATTTTGCAATATATACATATATCAAATCATTACGTTGTACACCTGAAACTAACATAACGTTATACGTCAATTATATCTTTAAAAAAACCCAAAAAACTAAAAACTTCTACTCAACCAAAGACACTACAAACAAAGTTAAAAGACACAGAAAGAGCAAAACATATCTGCAGCAAACAGAAGATTCAAATCCAAAAAACATAAATACTCTTACAAACCAATTAGGAAAAGACTAACAACTCCATAGAAAGATGAGCGAAATGCACGGAGAATTGACTCAGAACGTGAAACTCAAACGGTCAGTGAACATGAAAAACCTCTCTCAAGCAATCAAGGGAATGCAAATTTAACCAAGGAAGTTCCACTTTTCTTCTGCAGGATTGACAAAATCTAAGAATCCGAACATTTCAAGGAACCTGGAGAAACAGGTACCCCCTCACTGCTGTGGGGAGTGACACAGCCACTTTGGAAAACAATTTAGCAATACCAAATAAAACTTAAAACGTGCTCATCCTATGCCCCAGGAATTCCACTTCTCGGAACGCGCCCTATAGAGAAACGCTTGTACAGATGCACCGAGAGGCACATACAGGATGCTCACCGGGGCACCGCCCCTAAGAGAAGATCTGAGAATGACCTCCTCAGGCATCGGCAGCAGAAAGGTTGAAAGGACACTGGAATATTCTGAGGCAATTAGAAAGACTGTTAACCCAGATAAATCTCCAAGACACACTGTTGAGGGAAAACAATAAGTTTCAGAACAAGACGTGCTGTTTTCAAATGCCATTTCTTTAAAATACTTACAGGAAACAATCTTGTACATTTTCTACTGAGACCCACAGGCACATGGCAAGACAGCCTGGTGGGAAAAGAGCTAAATGTCAACAGGGGTCACCCCTGGGGAGGAAGGGAGGAGAAGAGGAAGGAGTGTTGTTCTAAGGACATTTGACCCCTATTTGTAATGTTTTCATTTCTCATTTAGAGAAGGTAGTCACAAAACACTAGTGTAATTATATTTTTTCCCAAACAAACCTGTTGCCTGCATTGAAGAACACATTATCCATTCATCTGACAAATATTTACTGTATGCCAACTACAGGCCAGACCTGTTCCAAAGCCTGAGGATCACTCATTTCCCCTAAAACAAAAATGGAGCGATCAACTAAGTCCTCGATCAACTAAGTACACGAGCAGACAGCAGTCTTTAAGGTCATGGGGCGGCAGATACATACGGATGAGGGAGAAGTGGTGACACAGATGCCCTGGGCACCTGGGCAGGTGACAGAAGAGAGGGACGATCTTTGGCTGGATCGCAAACACTCTCAGGGCCCTCTGCTGCTGCCTGGACCTCACAGACCCTGCCTTTTGTCTCCAAGCACACACTCGTCACAGGAGAGAAGGCTGAGGGCAGCAGGATGATTCTACACCCACAGCGGGTTTTGCAGGTCAGGTGAGCACAGGATGGGGTTCCCTCACTGCTGGGGCGGCGGCTGGAAATGTGCCGGTGTTTGCAATCCTGGCACCCACTCTCCTTCTGCTTGCATCCCCCTGATTTTTTTCCGGGAATCTCAAGCCTGGCTATTGAGGGGACACGGGTTCGAGCCCTGGCCTGGGGGGCGTGGAGCTGGGCCTCAGCCATCCAGCTCCTCCCACTCCAGGCCACGGTGATGGGTCCAAGGGCAGGCGGTGCGACCCAGCCCGAGCCCTGGAGCTACTGAGGCCGCCACGCCTTGAACCTCCAGTTTCCTGAACTGACAAATGTTCCCATTGCTTGCACAGGTCTAGTCACTCGCTACCAGAAAAGCCTGCTAAGCGCGGCTGGTTGTGATCACGATTTCAAAAGAACTGGGCAGCTCAGACCCAATCTGGGCCTTCGGAGTTCCTGCCTTCGGGGAGCCTGGCCCAGCCCTAACTCGGAGCCCTGAGCTGAGCCAGGGAAACAAGGCATCTCATTTCCCACTGCCTTCACAGCCCCTAAAGCCACAACTTTTAATGCACATCAGCTGGGACGTGCCATGATGTCATCCATCACGCCTTTCCCTTCAAAAACATGTTTAAAAACTCACTTGGTGCAGAAATATCCCAGTACGAGTCAGCGCTTCCAAATCAGACTTGGAAGTCTGGAAGAATGAGTGGCTAATTTGTTCCTAAATTAAAGCAGCACGGGCCACAGAAATAGCATGTTATCCCTTTAAGGTTGGGAATTAGGACCCGCCCAACGCCAGCTCAGGGAAGTAGCCACGAAAATCAAGGGAGCCAAGCTACAGGTGGCAGCTGGACAGATCCTCTGGTGCCAGCCATAGAGAGGACAGGGGACCTTCCCAAGGTCTGGCCATTAGAACACCCAGAGTTGTGGGCACACAGCCTGGCTCTGCCCTGCATCCCTGAACCCTTCCCCAAACCAAAGGCTGGTATCTGGACTAGGGTCCTATGTGACACACACCGAAATGCAACATCGAAACCCAGAAACTCAGCCCCACTCGGCCTCAGGCCCCTCCCAGGTAACCTAGAGGTGCCAGCCCCACACTGATGAATCTCAGATTGGAGGCTCCAGGCCGACCACTGCGCGAGCTCCAGACTCAGATGTGCAACAGCCCACTCCGCACAACCTCGGGGATGTCAAGAGGCCTCTCCAAACCAGCACTGCCTCTCCCGCCAACCCACTCCTCCTCCACCAAGCCTTGGACAGCTCCATAAATGGTACCCCCCTGTGCTGAGACACAAAACCTATAGGGCATCCTGGATTTCGGGCCCAAGGCACCAGCAGGGCCTATCGGCTCTACCACCTAAAGGTCCCAGCACCGCCCCCTTTCCCCACCTCTGCCCTCTGAGCAGCAGGCATCTCCCCTCTCCACTAAGGGCCTGCTGCAGCAGGACGGCCAGAAAGCACTTTCTCTGGGATGCAGGAGGTCATAAAACACCTCAGCCTAAAGCCTGCCAACGGCCTCAGACTGCACACACGAAATCCCCACAGCCCACCACGGAGTCCAGGGTCCACCTGCCCACCTCGCCAAGCGTGGCTCCCTTACCTCCTCCTGCTCATGGGTCTCCAGCCTCAATGACCCTCTCTGTTCCCCAATTCTACGACCTCAGAGCCTCTGCCACTGCTTCTCCTCCTGCTGGGAATGCTCTTACCCCCTATCCTCACATGGGTCCCTGCTTCTCCCCATTTAAGTCTGCAGCCAAACATGCCTCCTTGGGAAGCTTCCCCTGCCCCCAGCTAAAGCAGCTGCCATCCTCAAACACTGCCTCCCTCTCCCCATCTTCTTCCCAACAGCCTGCAGGCAGAGATTATCTTTTTGTTTTGTTTTATTCGCTTCCGCGTCCATGTCTTTCTCCCCCCAGCAGAGTGAAGCTCCCTGAGGACAAGAAGCTGGGCTCCTTCCGCTCGCAGCATCCCTGGCATCGAGGGCAGCGCCTGAACCACTCTCTGAGATTAATCAACATCTGCTGACCTGCTGCCTAAAGAGTCGGCTTTCTCCTCGCAAAAGTGGGTTAGCAGTGACTGAGCCCTGCCATCCTTCAAGGCTGAGACAGAAGCCACAGAACTATTTTAAAAATGCCCAACAACTGAAATGAGCACGTGGGGCAGGAGTTGCGTAAGGTCCACAGGCAGACCATACACTTGTGACGGCTCTGAGCGCACTGCCAAGCTGCTGAAGGTCAGGACTGGAAATGCCCTTTCTCAAAATCCAAGCCCAAATTCGCCGGGCTACAAACTCGGTACCCAAGTACTGCAGAGGCGGGGGGTGCTTTCGGGGGAGGAAGCCGGCACTCATGTGCACCTACTGTGTGCAGGCACCACGGGGTGAGGGAGCTTCTGCCCCATGAGAGCATGAGTGTCCTGGGGGGCCGCGTCTCCCTCTTGGTCACTGCTGTAGCCCCAGAGCTCAGCACAGGGCCTCCCGCTTAGTGGGTGCTCCACATTCAGGATGGACGGGCTCAGCCACAGAAGGGCTGCCCATCCTCTCTGCTGGGGCTCCAGGTGTTCCATTCACCACAGTCAGTGCTCCAGAGCTGCTGGGCCACGAGCTCCTCACCCTCAGGGCAGCCGGTGCATAGCAGCCTCTCAAATGACACCTGCTGGTCCCAACAACCCCAGGGTCCCTCCCTTGTCCCTCCCTTCTCGACCCTGTGACGTGGGGTATCGCAGTTTCCCAACCTCCGCACTACTGACACTGTGGACTAGATCATCTTCTTTTTCTTTTTCTGGGGGAGGGAGAGGCTGTCCTGGGCATCTTGGGATGTTCAGCAGCAGCCCTGGCTTCTCCCCACTAGATGCCAGTAGTATGGGGGGTGGGTAACAACCAAAAATGGGGGGTGGGGAGAGGAAGACTCAGCCCTGTTGACAGTGACTGGTAAGAGCCACTGATGTGTCTAAACTAGTTTCCAGACCGGCTTGATCCCAGAATCACCTGGGGGCACTGGTTAAAAATACAGATTCCAGGAGACTCTGAGAGGCAGGCCTGGGGTAGGAGCTGGGGAAGCTGTTTGTAATAAGTGTCCCCAGGGAATTCTTACCAAGGGGCCAGTCTGGAAACACTGGCCTAATTCTCCTGGCCCCATCAGTGTTCAGCCTCCCAGTCACCCCCTGTACCAACAGCCACCGAGTACAGGCAAGGCTCTCTGGCCTCCTCACCAGGACACCTGAGCGCCCCCCCCCACCCCCCCGCCCACTCCCAGCTCTTCTTCCCCGGGCCAGGAGGGAACCTCACCGTTTTCCAGCTTCCTCAGCCTCTCTCCTGAGCTCCTGCCCCTTTAACTCCGCTGGACTTGCTCCAGGACCAGGTGTCTGCCTGCAGGGGCCCCTGCTACTCCCGCCCACAGGTGGAAGCCTGCTGTCCTCCCTGGGGGGGACAGCGGAACAGGTTGGAGATCTCACTGGGTGACCAGCACTGTTCACGTGATCCCAACTACTGCCCCAAGACTCAAGTATTGGATCGCCCCCATTTCACAGATGCGGAAACTGAGGCACAGAGAAGTTAAGTGCCATGCGCACAGGGTCACGCAGCTAACAGAGGGGGCCTCCAATCCCGGGACCGCCGACCCCAAGGCCAGCGCTCGGGACCACTGCGCGCACTGCCCGTTTGGGGACAGAGTCGCCCGCCTTGACTGCAGAGACAGCCCGAGCCAAGAGGCGCCCACCTCTGTGCTGCGGGCGCAGCGGGCGTCCTGGCCACCCTGCAGCGGCCAAGGGCAGAGCGCGGGCTCCCGGCGGGGCCGCCCCCAGTCCCGCGCCCCCACTCCGCGGCGCGCGCCTACCTTGCGCCGGGCCTCGGGCGACGGCAGCGGCGTCCCGGGTCCCGAAGGCGCGCAGCAGCGAGCGCACCGGCGCCGGCCAGGGGGCGCGCCCCGCACCCCGGCCGCGCATCCCGCCGAAGGGCCGCTCGGGGCTGCGTCCGCGGGGGCCGCCCAGCGCCGCGCAGAGCCGGGGGCTGCGGGAGGCGGCGCGGGGCGGGGCGGGGGCGGGGCCGCCTCGCCAGGCCGGCCCCTCCGCCGGGCGGGG
This sequence comes from Ceratotherium simum simum, assembly GCF_057802395.1. NCBI lineage: Eukaryota > Metazoa > Chordata > Mammalia > Perissodactyla > Rhinocerotidae > Ceratotherium > Ceratotherium simum. Next base: position 4,192,862 of record NC_141920.1, read on the forward strand.
GCGCCGAGGGGCGCCGCCGTGACCTTGATTTCCCAGGACCGGATCTGCGCCGCAGCCCGGGGATGCGGGACCTCAGCGCCAGGCACGCCTTGGAAACGTTAAAGGGACAGCGGGCTGGAGGTGAAGCCTCCCGGCTAATTACGTTGTAAAGAGGCCGCCGAGTTAGAGCTGCTGTGGCACCCCGGGCGAGTTGCTTGACCTCTCTGAGTGCCAGTGTTCTCGTGTGTAAAATGGGTTTGTGGAGGGTGAAATGAGATGGCAGTGGGCCTAGAAGTGCGCGAGGGTCTGCCTCTCCCAATGTGGGGGACACGTTGGCTGCCTTTAATGTAACTGCTATCAGATGCAGGAGTCATGGTTGCACTTCTAATAACCCCAGTGAGCGATATCTTTACTTTTTTTTAATAAAGTAAAACATATTTAGCTTCATGAGTACTGTATGTGGAACACCTTTGCAGCCACCAACCAGGTCGAGAACTAGAACTGTGCCAGGCTCCCTCCCAGGTCCCTCCCCTCACAGCCCCTCCTCCACCCACAAGACCCTAGGGGTTTCCGTCTTGAGAGAGCTCCACAGCCTCCGCTGACTTGGGAGTTTCTGCCTTTGAGGCAGTGTCTGTGGCCTGAGATGGGCTCAGGGCCCTCGTCAGCACCAAGGTCACCTGGAGAGACCCAGGTAACCATCAGACTGACCAGCTTAGTCTACCAGACACAGGTCCTCAGAGTCGCAAAGGGGCAGCATCCTCCTCCATCCTTGAGAGTTGTCCAAGGGCAGCTCTGCCCAGGGCCCCAGTGGTCCTCCTTGTCAACCCCAGGAACACAGCAGGTGCAATCGTATCGTCCATTTTACAAACGCAGAAGCGCAGGCGGCAGAGAGGAAGGAATTGTGCACGGCCACATGACTGCTGAGTGTAGCGCTGGGACTCGGATGTGGCCGGGCATCCTACCCACCTGCGTCCTCCCTGGGGTGCACGCCTGCCTGCTTCCAGCGTCTCCAGCCCAGACCTCTCAGCTTCAGAACTTCGTAACAGTAGTAACAACAATGGAAGCTAACACTAGGTGGCGCTGTGCCGAGCACGTATTCGTTTAATCTTTATGACAACTCCTCCAGGAAGATGCGAGTATCATCCCCACTTGACAGAAGAGAGAATACGAGCCCCGGGGGGAGCCGGCACTTTGTCATGTCTATTGCTTCATTCCCAGCTTCATCCTATTTCCTCCTCCATCAGCTCTCATAGGGAGGCACTATGATCGTCCCCCAATTTTTAGAGGGGGAAACTGAGGCTCAGACAGATGAAGTAACTTGCCCTAGGAAGTTAGGAAGGGGCAGAATCAGGATCCAAACCCCAGTCAATGTGTCAGTGTCTTTGCTCTCTGCCCAGCCCGTTGGGCATGCCCTGGCAAACTCCTACTCATCCTTCAAGACCCAGCTTAAGCATTGCCTCTGCGCTGAAGCCTTTCCTTCAGCCACCCTCCTTCTCCCCACGGATTTAGTTCTCCCGTGTCCATGCCCCCAGCACTGTGTGCACCTTCTCTGGGCGTGCATGACATCACAGTGCAGGCCTGTATCCACACATCGGCCACATCCCCCACTGGGCTGGGATTTTTACGGGACAGGCATTGGCCCTGGTCGCTGCATTCCCAGCCCACTCACAGTCAGTGAGCATCTGTTTTGCAGCCTCTGCCCCCTCTGCTGGTACCAAAAGTTCCATTTTCCTCTGGGCAGCTCTCTCCCCAGCCTTGGTGGAGCCAAGGCGGCTCTTGAATGCCAGAGATGGGCTCATGACCCAGTTTGACCAATCAGCATAATCCATCCATCTGGCCTCAATGATCGGTTCAGGAAAGTTTGTCCACGGAGGCGCACCCTTGGGACTTTTACTGGTCTGGGAGAAAGAAGCCCTTTTAATCCACTGTCCTGATGGGGACGGTCAGGGCTTCTGGGAGCCACCACATGCTTCAGAATTGAGACAACATGGAAGAGGGAGGATTCCAGAAACGGAGGTATGCTGGGGCTGCCAGCGTTGTCTGAGCACCTGGTTCCAGCTGTGCCTGAAGGCAGAGCAATAGGGGATTGGAATTTTCACACTCTCCCTGCTATTACCTTTCCCCGTCAGCATCGGTGGGAAAGAGGTCATTGGAAAGAGAGAGTAAGGAGACAGACGTGTTACCATAATCACAAATCAGAGGTGTACTGTGGGCAACCCACAGAATGGGTGAAAATATCTGCAAATCAAGCATCTGATAGAGGATTAATATCCAGAATATATAGAGAACTCCTAAAACTCAACAACAGAAAAACAACCTGATTCAAAAATGGCAAAGGTGGGGGCCGACCTCGTGGCTTAGCAGTTAAGTGTGCAAGCTCCGCTACCGGCAGCCCGGGTTCAGATCCCGGGTGCACACTGGCACACTGCTTGTCAGGCCATGCTGAGGCGGCGTCCCACATACAGCAACTAGCAGGATGTGCAGTTATGACATACAACTATCTACTGGGGACTTGGGGAGAAAAAGGGGGAAAAATGGCAAAAGACTTGAATAAACATTTTCTCCAAAGAAGATATACAAATGGTCAATAAATACATGAAAAGATGCTGAACATCAGTGATCATTAGGAAATACAAATCAAAACAACAGTGCAATACCACCCCACACCCATTAGGATGGCTACTATAAAAAAAAACAAACAGAAAATAACAAGTGTTGATGAGGATGTGGAGACACTGGAACTCTTGTGCACTGTTGATGGCATGTAAAGTGGTGCAACCTCTGTGGAAAACAGTATGGAGCTTCCTCAAAAAATTAAAAATAGAATTACCATATGATCTAGCAATTCTACCTCTGCATATATACCCAAAAGAATTGAAAGCAGTGTCTTGAAGAGATATTTGTACGCCCATGTTCATAGCTGCATTATTCATAATACCCAAAACGTGGAAGCAACCTAGGTGTCCATTGATGGATGAATAGATAAGCAAAATATGGTCTATCCAGACAACAGAATATTATTCAGCCTTAAAAAGGGAGGAAATTCTGGGCCGGCCCCGTGGCTTCGCGGTTAAGTGAGCGCGCTCCGCCCCTGGCGGCCCGGGTTCGGAGCCCGGGCGCACACCAACGCACCACTTCTCCGGCCATGCTGAGGCCGTGTCCCACATACAGCAACTAGAAGGATGTGCAGCTATGACATACAACTATCTACTGGGGCTTTGGGGGAAAAAATAAATAAATAAATAAATAATCTTAAAAAAAAAAAAAGGGGAGGAAATTCTGACACATGCTAGAACATGGATGAAAGTTGAGGACATTATGCTAAGTGCAATAAGCCCCCAAAAGACAAATACTGTGTGATTCCACTTACATGAGGTCCCTAGAGGAATGAGATTCATAGAGACAGAAAGTAGAATGGTGGATGCCAGGGGCTGAGGGAGGAGGGATGGGGAGTTAGTTTTTAATGGGTACAGGGTTTCCATTTTACAAGATGAAAAGGGTTCTGGAGATGAATGGTGGTGATGACAGCACAACAGTGTGAGTGTATTTAATACACTGATCAGCAGACTTAAAAATGGGTAAGATGGTAAATTTTATGCTATGTCTATTTTATCACAATAAAAAAGCCTGGAAAAAATAGTGAGGGGATGTCACATCTGAGATCAGGTAACAAAAAGACAGTGGCATCCGTCCTGGGCACTGTCCTGCTTGCACTCTCTGATGGAGGTTGGCTGCCATGTGAGCTGTGAGCTGCCCCATGCAGAGCCCAGGGGTCAAGGACCAGAGGGTGCCCTGCAGCCAACAGCCACGAGCAACCGAGTCCTGAAGGCAGCATGTTCGTGAGCTCCAGGTGGAGCCGCCCCCAGCAGAGCCTCCAGATGAAACTGTGCCCCGGGCAGCGCCTTGAACTAACGAGGGGCCTTGAGTCAGGGGCGTCCAGCTGTGCTACATCCAGAGTCCTGACCCGTAGAGACTGTGACATAAGAAAGCTCACATTTTAAAAGATAGGTGTACCATCAAAGGTCTCTCTCTCTCTCTCTCTCCTGGCTTCTTGGCTCAGTTATGACAACAGCAGCCCCCAAAATGGGGCCTCACACAACAGGGCTACACAGCCTTCCCAAGTCCACGCTACCGGGAGAGCATGACGAGCCCTGCCCCGGCCGGCAGACGCTACCGTGCTGGTTGCTGTGGTCTGGGGTTGGGGTCGCTGGTCCCTTCGAGGCTGAGCAGCGTCTTTCAGAAGAGAATTCAGAAGAAGGGGAAGGAAGTATGATAATCATTCACATTTATGGAACACTTCCTGCTGCCAGGCCCTGCACTAAACACTTTATCCCAGTTAATCTTTACAACAGGCCAAATAAGAAGGGATTATTAATTATCTCCGCTTGCAAAGAGGAAACGGAAGCTCTCAGAGGTTACCTGAGGCCCTGTGGCTAATACGCGGATGAGCCAAGTTCAAACCCTGGTAACGGGACTTCAAGACCCGGGCTCTTAGCCGCTGGCCACGTTACTTCTAGGCAGTCCTGGCACAGATGACAGGCTGGTCAAGCCAGCCCCTGCAAGGAATCCAGAAGGGCTAAAGACCCCACCAGCTGCTCCCCGGGGCCCTTCAGGCCCCCAAGGTCAGCCCTATGTGACATCTCCTGCCCATGAGGGCCCCTCAATGGGCTTGACTTAGACCAGAGCAGGCTCTGGGCAGGCTGGCAGCAGATCCACCAGCACAGACCCTGGCTGATACAGTGGACAGCTGTCCTAGGACCTCCCACAGTCTAGAGTGGCAGGAGTGTCCTGAATGTCCACAGATTTGTCCAGACCATGGAACAGAGAGGGGGCCGCAGGAGCCCCTGCTGATGGGTCCACCCTCAGCAGGGGTGGGTCTGGGACACAGCCAGGGCCATGAGGAGCTGCTAACGGCTCTCCCTCCAGCCACGTGCAAATGGGCATCTGCTTGGCCAAGCTGTCCAGCCCCACGCTTGAGCCCATTCACCCCAGCGACTCTTTCAGCTCCAATGGGCTGAAATCCAAGTGCATCTGGCTGGGGCAGAAAGGGGATGTGCAGGCTCACGAGAGTCCAGGAGGAGGGCTTGTGGGGGACACAGCTGGATCCAAGACTTCATCAAGGGACCTTCTCCTTCCCTGACGCAGCTCCCTAAAGCCCCAAGGCTGGTCTCATGCACCCCCTCCCCCACTCCTGACTCTGAGCCCATCAGTATCACCAGTGGATGCAAGATGCTGATTGGCTAGGGCTGGTGACCTGGAGGAAGGATGGAAGTGGGGTAGACTCTGCTCACCGAACCTCACGGCCTGGATGGGGAGGGGAGGCTCTCCCAAACTGCCATGTTGCAGCTACCCAGAGAGAGTATGGGGCGGGAGAGGACACCAGTGCTCACCCCCTCACTGCGCTTCCAAGCCGGCTCCTCTTGCTTGTAAAAGTGTGCACTAGACCTGCCACTCCAAGCCACGTGTCAGAGGCAGAAGTGGGGCAGTGTGGCTGTGACCAGAGCCAGCCTCAGGGTGTGCGACCTGTGCCTGGGGTCACACAGGGCCCCATGCTCAGAAGGGCCTCGTGCTCGGTTTAATGCTCTACTGTCACCATCTTGAAGCTCTTGATAATTTTTTAATAAGGGCATTGCATTTTGCACGTGCATTTCTATTTCCCACTTATGTAGCAGGTCATGGCTGTGAGCAGCCTCCCCATCACACACACACACAGCCCCAAAGCACTGATTTGACAAGTTCATTGTCTGTGCCAGGAATTCCTTCACATCCTCCTGCCCTGAAGGAATCAGATGTGATAACTTCACAAGCTTTTCCTGGACACATGGGAAGGGGCAGAGGGAGATTTTCTATAAGACTATAAAACCCAATTGCCCTGCAATTTATGGACAAGTCAGGTGTGGGTTCATGGGCTCTAGTGTGTGTGTGTGTGTACACGTAGAACATCACAGCTCAAAGTTTTCTCTCTTGTGGAGATCCCAGTGGCACCTGAGTTCACCAGGGTCACTACTAGGCTGCCCCAGTATCAGTAAGAGTGTACTGTGATTGATTAGCAATGTCTGGCCAGGGCACAGGCAGGCAGAGTGGGGTATTTGTGCTGCATATATACAGACCCTGCTCTAGGCAGAGAACTGCTCTGCTGCGGGACGTAGTGAGGATGCTGCTCGTGGGAGCTGAAACACCGCAACGACACAGCGAAGCCAAGGCTGGAGATCCTGGGGGCAGAGGCCGCATCTGGTCACCACTAAAAATCCCCAGCACCACCTAGACTTTGGCTCACGGTAGACGTTCAATAAATAGTTAATAAACAAAGGTTAAAAAGTTACCACAATGTTGAGGGGTTTTACTCCAGAGCAATGAAAATGTTTTGGAGCTAGACAGAAATGACACTGAATTGTTCACTTTAAACACGTTTAATTTATATTATGCAAATTTCACTTCAATAAATTCTTTTTTAAAGAAGAAAGGCAATCTCTCTTTTAAAAAAAAGGCACCGCAGGTTACTCAGTGACTGGGATGATGAAGAAGATAGAATCTGGAGAAGGCGTACCGAGTTGTGTGTTTGTATGAGTGTGTGTGTGTGAGTGTATGTGTGTGTGTGTGCTTCTCTCCTGGCCACTGAGAATCTATTTTCCCTCCAGAAAGCTAATAACGGAAATTCTCAATGTCCAAACCAAGTCAGAAGAAAATCAATGTGTGCCCTGCAGTGGTCTGGGACCGAAACGATTAATTTCTTTTAAGTCTTTTATTGTAAAAATCCATGAGACTTTTGCAGCATCTCCACACACATAAAATGTCCCTCCAAATCTTCTGGTGAAACTGACGCTCAGAGGAACAGGCACCCGGCCCCTTGTACTCCCCAGGCTGCACCCATGGCTCCAGGAGGATGAGGAGCCCAGAGCTGTGACCAGCCTGGAGATGACTTCTCCCAGAGCAGTCTATGCCTCTCCCGCACCCCAGCCCCATCGTGGATGGCCCTGCTCTTGATTTCCTTTCTCTTTGCAACGTCCTTGTCTCTCTGGGTCATCATGAACCCTGAGGCCCCACCAGGAGTCATGTTTCTTCTGCTGAATCTTGTGAATCACTCTCAACTGCCCCAGACCCTCTTTGAGTCAAACACAAATATACAGACAACGATGGTGGCCATTTCTGGGGCCCCTACTGTGGCTGTGTGCTGACCCTATGCCCTCCCTCATGTACCCCTCACGCCTTCACTTCTCAGCACCTTACAGGGGTGGACATGGGTTCAAGGTCACTGAGTGGCCTGCAGAATGGGGGTTTCAAGGCCAGACTGCCCTGGAGGGAGCTTTGCCTCCAGCTTTCAGATTCTCTCTCTCTCTTTCGTCCATGTGCTGGTTCAGGTTAAGAATCTGGGCCTGTCACCATCCCCTTGGGAAGTTTTGGGGTGAGCACTGTCAATCTGCTCTGCTGGCAACATTGGGAAGAAATTTTCAGAAACCACGTGCATTTCTGGGAGTCTGCGACTCAGGGCGTGGTCCAGACGTCCTCTAGTGGCCACGAGGAAGCAAGCAGGCGAGCTTGTCCAGAATTCCCCAGTTCCCAAAGATACCCCTTAATAGATATCTGATGCCGAAGGTGGGGCTGGCAAGAGCCTACAGTGGCTACGTGCAGGCACTGGATCCCTTTGGGTTCTCTAAAATTCACCCAATTTGGCATTCTACTTAACATGTGTCCATATTTCTTTCCATATACAATCAACGTTTCCTTCTCTCCCCATTTTCTGCTGTATTTTGGTATGAATATAAGCTTCCTCAAAACCTCTGCAGGGTTCCGGTACATACCAAACTCCTGGGTGTATACCCAAGAGAACTGGAAACATATGTAGCCAGAAAAACTTGTAATGGCTGTTCATAGCAGCGTTAATTATAACAGCCAAAAAGTGGATACAACCCAAATGTCCATCAACTGATGAATGGATAAAGAAAATGTAGCATATGCATACAAGGGAACATTATTAGACAATAAAAAAAGAATGATATGCTGATGCATGCTACTGTGTGGATGAACCTTGAAAACACTGTGCTAAGTGGAAGAAGCCAGACGCAAAGAGCCACACAGTGTATGATTCCGTCTGTACAAAATGTCCAGAATAGAAACAGGAAGTAGGTTAGTGGTTGCCAGGGGCTGGGGGGGGGGGGGTGGGAAATGGGGAGTGACTGCTAATGGGCACAAGGTGTCTTTATATGGTGACACAAATACTATGGAATTGGATAGTGGTGATTATTGCACAACCTTGTGAATATATTAAAAATCATTGAATCATATACTTTAAAATGGTGAATTTAGAGTATGTAAATTATATTCCAATTAAAAATACAGTCATCCACATAGCCACCTGGTTTAGGGCCTACCACATGCCAGATGTTTAGAAGTAATCAGTTAATACATCTGGCAGTTGGGAAAATGAACCCATTTTACAGCAAGAACACTGAGTCAAGAAAGCTGCAGTAGTGGGATTGGAACATTCCATTTGTGTGTGGAGGAGGCAGGGAGATGGGGGGAGCAGCATGAGGCCATGGTCCCTCAGAATCCAACTTTGTGACCAGCCAGGCCCCTTGGAGCTGATACAGTGAGATAAGGACACTCATTGGAATCCATCCATCCATCCATCCATCCATCCATCCATCCATCCATCCGTCCACCCATCCATCCAACCATTTGTGCATCCATCCATCCATCTACACACCCATCCGTACACCTGTGCATTCATTCCTTATCTGTCTCTGTCCCACTCTTTTCCCTGCTATCTTTGGGTCTCTATCAGATTTAATCTCTCTGACTCTTTCTTCCTGTCTCTCCACCTCTCTCTGTCTGTTCCAGCCTTCCCCCTACCTCTCTCCCCTGCAGCTGATGTAGTCAGGGGGCTTCTCCCCCGCCACCCCCCCCATGGAAGGGTTCTCCCAGACAAGGTGTGGATGGATGAGATAGTCCAGTTCCCCTCTAGGTCTGTCTTCCCTCAGTTTACCTGGGGCCCCTCTCCTTGGACTTGCTTCTCCTCCTTCTTTGCCACTGACAGGAAGACACCAAGTCTGGGATTTGGGGTGAGCAGCAGCAGTGGGGGCACTCTTTCCGGCCTTTCCCTGGAACTTGGAATTCAGCAATTTCCACCAGAGGCCCCCTGCACATGCTATTCCTGCTGCCTGGGGTGCCCCCAGCTCTTCCCGTGACTTGTTCTTCCCCATCCCCCAGTGTCCCCTCCTCAGACCCCACCACCAGCCCATGTGAAATGCCCCCTCATTTCTGTACCATTGCTCCTGTGGATGTCCCCCCTGGAACTGAGTCTCTGGGACTCAGATGTGCCCTGGCATTCCCCTTCCTAATACCTCCAAAGGCTCCTGCCTCGTCCCCCAGAAGCTGGGCTGAGGCAGGGCGGACCCAGGAGCAGGAGCAGGGGAAAGCGCAGGGAGGCAGGGAGGGAGGGGGCCACCACCTCATCATCACACCCATTGTCGTGTCAGGGAGTCACCCCGAGAGGCTGAATAAGGAGGGCGAGCAGATCATTTATCCTACAAACTGGACACTCGCAAGAGCGAGAGGGGGAGCTATCTCAATGACACTGAGCCAACAGGTGTGCCTGGGACTGTCCCGGGCAAACTAGGACGCAGGGCACCCTGTGGATAAACGACTCCCTCAGGATGCTCCCTCTGGAGCCAGAAAAGGGAAAGGACTCATCGACTCATCCCCGCCTCCCCTCTCCCGCTGGGCAGGTTTACCCAGTGCGGCTGGCTCCCCTCCACTCCCCCTGCGTCTGGGCACAGAGTGGGGTCCCACGCAATTCCTGGTATCTACAAGAGGCCTGGGCAGCAGGCGAGAAGTCAGGGACTTGAACCCTCGGAGCTGCTGGGGCTCCGAGATGTGCGAGGACAAGTGCCCTCCAGGCAAGACCTCTGCTGCACGGGGAGGAGGGGGTGCCCCAGAACCCAGCCCCACTACGTGTGGAACGCACATGGTTTAGGGAGCACATACTGCACGCCCAGCCAGGCTCTGGCTGCCTCTGCTGTGGGTCCCCTCCCCTGAGACCTGCCCATCATGAAGGACCATAGCCAAGGAGTAAGCCCTGGGGGTAAATGGTCTTCCTGCCGAGGCCAGTGATGACGGCAGAGATGTGACTGTGCTCACTTTTAGTGCTGATGACTGTAGAGTTGGGGACTGCTGTCCTTTCAACAACCATTTGCCTCTTTTACTGGGGTATGAGTGACGGCACTGATGAGGTGTCCCTCTAGTGGCTGCCAGGAAGGTTACAGCAGAGCCCCAGCATTTCTGCCAGGGCCTCAGGAAGGGGAGGGGGAGACCCTCTCTGACAGGGATGAAGGGGCACTGCAGCTGAGCAGTGGAAGCAGGACCAAGTGTCTTAAATGTTTTGTTTCATCTTTAAAATCACATGAATTTTTCACTCTGTCCTATGTTAATCTGAAAACAACCGGGTATAGCCCCTTGAATAGCTGTGTTCCCTGTGGGGGGTCATGTCCGCGCAGCGTGACTTTGTGCAGCCTGGCGTGGACAGATGGCGGCCCACCACGTCGGGCTCCTCTCCTCCGCCAGCCCCGCCAGGCCTCCTTTCTCACCAGCCTCTCCTCTCTCTTCCGCTGCTGGACTCGGAAGATGTTTGTTCAGTGGGCTTTGGAACAGGACAATAGTCAGCTCTGTGACCGGACCCCCCAGTTCACAGGGGACCGTCCTTTCTGCGCTCATTGTCCTGGTATCATTATGAATAGCACACTTGTCACTCTCAAAAGTACCCTTGTTTGGGTGATAAAGTCTCCCTGGAGTGATGGTTAATCGTATGTGTCAACTTGACCAGGCCATGCGACCATGGGACGTGAATTCTGGGGGTGTCAGTGAGGGTGTCTCCGGGAGAGATCAGGATCTGAATCAGGAGACTGAGTGGAGAAGACGCCCTCCCCAGTGCGGGGGGTGGGGAGTGTCAACCATCCCCTGAGGGCCTGAATAGAAGAAAAGGGTGGAGGAGGCGTGTTCCTTCTCCCTGCTGAGCTGAGACGTCCATCTTGTGCCCTCGGACATCGGTGCTCCTGGTTCTCAGGCTTTTGGACACAGACCGGGACTTCCTCCATCGGTCCTCTGGTTCTCAGGCCTTTGGACTGAATTACACAGCTGGCTTTCCTGGGTCTCCAGGTTGCAGGGGGAAGATCATGGGACTTCTTGGTCTCCATAATCACATGAGCCAATTCCTGTAACAAGTCTCCTCTTATGTATATCTATGTACATCCTCTTGGTTCTTTTCATCTGGAGAACCTTGACTAATACAGATTTTGGTACTGAGAGTGTTCTAGAGGAACAGAATTTTTTTGATGTTTGTTTTTGGTGAGGAGGATCAGCCCTGAGCTAATATCCATGCCAATCTTCCTCTTTGTGCTGAGGAAGACTGGCCCTGAGCTAACATCCATGCCGATCTTCCTCCATTTTATGTGGGACGCTGCCACAGCATGGGCTAACAAGTGGTGCGTTGGTGCGTGCCCAGGATCCGAACCCGGGCTGCCGGCAGCAGAGTGCACACACTTAACCGCTATGTCACAGGGCCAGCCCATAGAGGAACAGAATTTTAAGGATTAACTAACTCAGAAGTGCTCTGTGGATTTTATGGCCCCTCCCAGCTGCTATAAATAGGGCATTGCTCTGGTCTCTGATGCATGTCCAGTAAAACCAATGACTATCAGGAACTAAGACCAGTTGTCTGCCTCCACCCGGAGACCAGTCCTGTATATAACTGGCCCGTAGTCTGTGTTCTGTAAGATGGTTCTTTTGGACATGAGTCAGCCATCTTCCCTCTTGCTAGCAAGCTGTAATAAAAAGTCTTTTCTCTCCTACTTCCTTGCCTCTTGACTATTGGCATGTCTTGCCGTGGGCAGACAACTCCCCCCTGCCCCCACCTTGGGTGGTAACACATGGGGTGAACTGTTACAGAGATACACAAAATATATATTTGCACTGGATGCCCTAATCAACTCCTTATAAGAAGCAAGGAGCTAAGTGACTCTGTATATGATACTTTTGAACATTTTGGGAAAACTAAGGAATATAATGATGTTGGTTCACTGCTGTTAACATCACTGGAAAAAGTTGTGAAAGAAAAGGAGGAGCTCAGGGGTTCAGATTCCTAGCTCCAGCCCCCCATAGACGTTGTTACCGCACGAGGGCACCATCTGCTCACTGCGAGACAAAGCCAATCGCCAAGAGGCATGATGCTGGAAAAGAAAGGGCAGTTTAATACAGCTTGCTAGCAAGGGGGAAGATGGCCGACTAACGTCTCAAAGAACTGTCTTACAGAACAAAGACTACAGGCCAGTTATATAGAGGGCTGGTCTCCGAGTGGGGGAGGCATCTGGTCCCAGGGTGGGGGCATCCGTCTGATCACTGGGTGGAGGTACCTGGTCTCAGGGTGGGGGCATCCGTCTAGTTTTAGTTCCTGGCAGTCCTTTGTTTCACTTGATACACATCAGAGACCAGAGCAACGCCCTACACCCTGATCTTTCAGTTGTCATTGATGATGGCTATCAGCGTAGACATTCTGCCCAGGGGTTATCACATCACATTCCTAAGGAACTCAAAAGAACAAAGTTATCAATTTATAGCAGCTAGGAGGGGCCATAAAGTCCAGAGTTAGTCAGAGGTCATTCCAAGTCACAACATGGTTTCCCCTCTACAATATGGCTTTCCGTATGTCAACCTGTATTGAGCCGGTATCAACCTCAGAGCTTCAAGGTGTGCCCTAAAAGAGACCTCATCTCCTGGAGCCCCAGGGCTGAAATTGTTGAAAATCAAATGCAGATCCTCATCCTGAGATTGGCTGAATTCCATGCAAGATGAGCTCCAGCCTCTCAGGGTGTCTACTGTTAAAGTGAGGGCGCTGATTGGAAAAGAACGGGATTCTGTGGCTGGGGTGGGGGTGTGATGGAAGACCCTGAGGACATGGGTGTAGCAGGGCAGGAGGCCCCCTCATGTCCGTCGGCCCCGTCAGGCCCGTCACATGCTGGCATGTGGCATGGGGCAGGCGTGGGCTGAGCTGTGGGACCAGCAGCCCTTCTGTGAGAGACTCTCTGTCTCTCTGTGTGTCTCTGAATTCTGTTCCATATCTCCACCTCTCTGTCCTGTCTTTCTCTGTCTCTGTCTGTCTGTCTCTGCACGCGTGATTTTGCTCCACAGTTCTCGAGTCTGCCTGCCTCTCCCTCCCTATCTGGCCCTCTTTCTCTCTGCTGATGTGACAAGAAAGCCCTTTTATCACACCACCCTGTCCTCGCTGCCACATGCCCAGCTTGGGGCCAGGAAGAGAAGGCCAGCTCTGCCCTTGCCCTCAGGTGGACACTGCTGGCCTCCTCCTCCTGGGGTGTTTGGACTCATCTGCATCCGGGTTGGGGGTTGAAGTTCAGAGCTCTGGGCCTGGACATAGGGAGAGAAGAAGGCCTCCTGGTCACCCCTTGGTACCAAGGCCCTGGGGCCCATTGCCTCGTGGTGCCCCAGCTGGTGGCGGTCTCCACAGGGCCCAGCCAGTTCTCCAGCTTCCTGCAACACAGAGAAAATGCTTGTAGGAACCGAAGCTGCCCTGACCGAAGACATTTCATTGACACTGGATCTGGTTCCCTCTCGGGACTATAGACAATTCATAGCATTGAGTCTGCAAGTTTTTCATCAAATTATTTTTAAAGACAGAGACGGAAGGATCCCACCCCCACCCCACCCCAGGCAGCTCCCAGGGACCCGGGCTGAGTAGGGTGAAATTCCTGCTACAACTTTCTCAATTGTCTAAAAGTTCCTGTGAATCTACTGGTCTATTCTACACTCTATCCTCATTGATTTTGCTAAAGTAGAATTTGTTTTAAAGGTAAGATTGTGACTTTCATATACAGATATAAATAAACACGTGTCAAAGATTTCACCGTAGTCCTTAGGTAACGGAGGGACTGGTAAGGCGCTAACCACTGGTTCCGGGAGAATCTGAGGAACGGCAGTCGGGACGCTGAGGGACTGTGCTTCACGGGGACGCGTGGGCTGCTGGACCCTGGAGGGCTCAACCGTGCCTCCAGGGTCAGCTGCTCTTCTGTGGACCAAGAATAACTCGCAGCGCGTCGGTTTTCCACAACTTGCGGAGCTGTAAAATAACTCAAAGACAGTGAAAGGCACAGAGAGTCAGAGGACCCGGGTTGATGGCCTGGAAATCTCATTTTCACTGAAGAGATACCCAGCAAGGTTCCCAACACTTTTAACATAAAATATTTGGTTTCTTTTGCCCCTTATCCCTGCAAAGCTTTCTGTGAAATGCTCCAATTTATTCCCAGTGCCTCCTGGACAGGCTGTTGTCAACTTCTGGGGGCTGTGCTCCCATGACTTGGAAGCAAAGACCGGCCACCTCAGCCACGACGGAGGCTTCTTGTGGCACACAGGCCCCGTTCCTGACTCATCCCTGTCCTGTCCTGGAGTCCCTCCCCTTCATCTTGTCTTTGCCTTCTCCTCCTCCTCCTTCTTCTTTAGTTTAGGTTTTTAAAAATTGTGTTAAAATACACATAACAGAAAATTTACCATCTTAAAAATTTGTAAGTGTACAGTTGAGTGGCACTAAGTACATTCACATTGTTGTGCAGCCATCACCACCATCCATCTCCAGAACTTTTTCATCTTATAAAACTGAAACTCTGTCCTCACTAACCAATCACTCCCCACCCCCTCCCCCGACCCCCTGGCACCCAGGGTCCTACTCACTGATGGCCAGGCCCTTGCGGGTCAGCCTCCATGCACCAACCTGGCCCCTGGGCCCTGTCACCACTCCTCCCTGTCTCTCTAGCCAGGCTCACGGCTTCCGGCTCTTCTAAGTCTCTGGGCTTGGCTCCCAGCAATGCCACGCTGGCAGCCAGCCCCTGCCCGAAACGCCTTCTGGGGTAGATGTTGATGTGGTTACTGTGTCCTGACTGGCACCCAACGCAGAGCTCTTCACCGTGGGGAAAGCTGACGATGAAAGTGGTCGCTCTCATTATCAACGAGCAGGCAACCCACTGCTGGCTCAAAGGTCACAGAGAGGATGCCAATTAGATGGACAGCAGTGACACTAGTACAGTTTAACACGGGACAGAAAACTCAGAGTGGCAGAAGGGAGGGAGGCGGGAGACAGCAAGGAGGAGAAAGACAATAACATTTATAGTAACAAGAGAAACAACAACAAAACGATAGCATCTGAGTTACTTGTTCTTGCCCCAGAAGATGTTTTTCTTTTTAAGGTTGGGCACTATGAAAAATGTAAAAAGAGAAGCTGTGAGTCATGACTCTGTCAGGTTGCCCTCTCGTGGCCATTTGAAGGATTGCAGCTGAATCTCAATTTTTCCTCCGCGTATCCTGGGATCTAAAACTCAGGGATACAATAAATATATATATATATATATATATTTGTTTTTTATTGATGTCTTAATAGTTTATAACATTGTGAAATTTTGGTTGTACATTTTTGTTTCTCAATCACCATATACATGTCTCCCTTCACCCCTTGTGCCCACTGCCCACCCCCATTGCCCCTGGTAACCACAATATAGTTTTCTCTGTCCATGTGTTGGTTTATATTCCACATATGAGTGAGATCATACAGTGTTTGTCTTTGTTTTTCTGGCTTATTTCACTTAACGTAATGCCCTCCAGGTCCACCCATGTTGTTGTAAATGGGATGATTTTGTCTTTTTTCATGGCTGAGTAGTATTCCATTGTATATATATATACCACATTTTCTTAATCCAATCGTCAGTCGAGGGACACTTAGGTTGCTTCCACTTCTTGGCTATGGTGAATAATGCTGCAATGAACATAGGGGTGCATAAGCCTCTTTGGATTGTTGATTTCAGGTTTGTTGGATAGATTCCCAGTAGTAGGATGGCTGGGTCATAGGGCATCTCTATTTCTAATTCTTTGAGGAATCTCCATACCGTTTTCCATAGAGGCTGCACCAGTTTGCATTCCCACCAGCTGTGTATGAGGGTTCCTGTTTGTCCACATCCTCTCCATCATTTGTTGTTTTTTGTCTCGGTGATTATAGCCATTCTAACAGGCGTGAGGTGATATCTTAGTGTTCCTTTGATTTGCATTTCCCTGATGATTAGTGATGTTGAACATCTTTTCATGTGCCTATTGGCCATCTGTATATCTTCTTTGGGGAAGTGTTTGTTCATATCCTCTGCCCATTTTTTGATCGAGTTGTTTGTTTTTTTGTTGTTCAGTTGTGTGAGTTCTTTATATATTATGGAGATGAACCCCTTGTCAGATGTATGTTTTGCAAATATTTTCTCCCAGCTGGTGGGTTGTTTATTCATTTTCATCCTGGTTTCATTTGTCTTGTAGAAGCTCTTTAATCTGATGAAGTCCCACTTGTTTATTTTTTCTTTAGTTTCCCTAGTCTGGGTAGGCATGTCATCCGAAAAGATTCCTTTATGACCAATGTCAAATAGTGTGTTGCCTATATTTTCTTCTATGAGTTTTATAGTTTCAGGTGTCACCTTCAGGTCTTTGATCCATTTTGAGTTAATTTTTGTGAATGGTGATAGCCGATGGTCCACTTTCATTCTTTTGCATGTGGCTGTCCAGTTTTCCCAACACCATTTATTGAAGAGACTTTCCTTTCTCCATCGTATGTTCTTAGCTCCTTTGTCGAAAATTAGCTGTCTGTGTATGTGTGGTTTTATTTCTGGGCTTTCAATTCTGTTCCATTGATCTATGTGTCTGTTTTTGTACCAGTACCGTGCTGTTTTGATTACTATTCTTTTGTAGTATGTTTTGAAGTGAGGGATTGTGATGCCTCCAGCTTTGTTCTTTTTTCTTAGGATTGCTTTAGCTATTCGTGGTCTTTTGTTGCCCCATATGAATTTTAGTATTCTTTTTTCTGTTTCAGTGAAGAATGTCCTTGAGATTCTGATTGGGACTGCATTGAATCTGTGGATTGTTTTAGGTAATATAGACGTTTTAACTATGTTTATTCTTCCAATCCATGTACATGGGATATCTTCCCATTTCTTTATGTCATCATTGATTTCTTTCAATAATGTCTTGGAGTTTTCATTGTATAGGTATTTCACCTCCGTGGTAAGATTTATTCCTAGATGTTTTATTCTTTTTGATGCAATTGTAAATGGTATTATATTTTTGAGCTCTCTTTCTGTTAGTTCATTATTAGCATACAGAAATGCAACTGATTTTTGTAGGTTGATTTTGTACCCTGCGACTTTGCTGTGGTCGTTGATTATTTCTAATAGTTTTCCAATGGATTCTTTAGGGTTTTCTATATATAAAATCATGTCATCTGCAAATAGTGAGAGTTTCACTTCTTCTTTGCCTGTTTGGGTTCCATTTATTCCTTTTTCTTGCCTAATTGCTCTGGCCAAAACCTCCAGTACTATGTTGAATAAGAGTGGCGAGAGTGGGCAGCCTTGTCTCGTTCCTGTTCTCAGAAGAATGGCTTTCAGACTTTCCCCATGAGTATGATGCTGGCTGTGGGTTTGTCATAAATAGGCTTTATTATGTTGAGATACTTTCCTTCTATATCCATTTTGTTGAGAGTTTTTATCATAAATGGATGTTGTATCTTGTCAAATGCCTTCTCTGCATCTATTGAGATGACCATGTGGTTTTTATTCCTCGTTTTGTTGATGTGGTGTATCACGTTGATTGATTGATTTGTGGATGTTGAACCATCCCTGCATCCCTGATATAAATCCTGCCTGATCATAGTGTATGATCTTTTTAATATATTGCTGTATTTGGTTTGCCAATATTTTGTTGAGGATTTTTGCATCTATGTTCATCAGCGATATTGGCCTGTAATTTTTCTTCTTTGTATTATCTTTGTCTGGCTTTGGTATCAGAATGATGTTGGCTTCGTAGAATGAGTTAGGAAGTGTTCCATCTTCCTCTATTTTTGGAATAGTTTGGGAAGGGTGGGTATTAAATCTTCTTTGACTGTTTGGTAAAATTCACCAAACAGAGAAGCCATTTGGTCCCGCACTTTTATTTTTCGGGAGGTTTTTGATTACTATTTCAATCTCTCTACTTGTGATTGGTCTATTCAGATTCTCTATTTCGTCTTGGTTCAGTTTCAGGAGGTTGTATGAGTCTAAGAATTTATCCATTTCTTCTAGATTGCCCAATTTGTTGGCGTATAGTTTCTCATAGTATTCTCTTATAATCCTTTGTATTTCCATGGTGTCCATTGTAATTTCTCCTCTTTCATTTCTAACTTTATTTATTTGAGCCTTTTCTCTTTTTTTCTTAGTAAGTCTGGCTAAAGGTTTGTCAATTTTTTTTATCTTCTCAAAGAACCAACTCTTTGTTTCGTTAATCCTTTCTACTGGTTTTTTTTTGGTCTCAATTTCATTTATTTCTGCTCTAATTTTTATTATTTCTCTCCTTCTTCTGACTTTGGGCTTCATTAGTTCTTCTTTTTCTAGTTCTGTTAGGTGTAATTTAAGGTTGCTTATTTGGGCTTTTTCTTGTTTGTGAAGGTGGGCCTGTATTGCTATGAATTTTCCTCTCAGGACTGCTTTTGCCGCATCCCATATGAGTTGGTATGGCATATTTTCATTTTCGTTAGTTTCCAGATATTTTTTTATTTCTCTTTTAATTTCATCAATGATCCATTGGTTGTTCAGTAGCATATTGTTTAATCTCCACATCTTTGTCACTTTCCCACTTTTTTTCTTATAGTTGATTTCCAGTTTCATAGCATTATGGTCTGAAAAGATGTTTTTTATGATTTCAATCTTCTTAAATTTATTGAGGCTTGCCTTGTTTCCCAACATATGGTCTATCCTTGAGAATGTTCCATGCACAGTTGAGAAGAATGTGTAGTCAGCTGTTTTTGGATGGAGTGCTCTGTATATGTCTACTAGGTCCATCTCGTCCAGTTTTTCATTTAAGTCTACTATTTCTTTATTGACTTTTTGTCTGGATGATCTATCCATTGATGTAAGTGGGGTGTTAAGATCCCCTACTATTATTGTGTTGCTGTTGATTTCTCCTTTTAGGTTTGTTAATAGTTGCTTTATGTACATTGGTGCTCCTATGTTGGGTGCATGTACATTTATAATTGATATGTCTTCTTGCTGAAGTGTCGCTTTTATCACTATGTATTGCCCCTCTTTGTCTCTCTTAACCTGTTTTATCTTGAAGTCTCCTTTGTCTGATATGAATATGGCAACACCTGCTTTCTTTTGTTTGCCATTAGCTTGGAATATTGTCTTCCATCCTTTCACTCTGAGCCTGTGTTTGTCTTTAGAGCTGAGATGTGTTTCCTGAAGGCACCATATTGTTGGGTCTTGCTTTTTAATCCATCCTGCCACTCTATATCTTTTGATTGGAGAGTTCAATCCAATTACATTTAGAGTAATTATTGATATATGAGGGCTTAATGTTGCTGTTTTGTTGCTTATTTTCCAGTTCTTTTGCAATTCCTTTGTTTCTTGTCCTGTGTGTTTCAGACTGCCAGTTCACTTTGGTTGTTCTGTCTTATGACTCTTTTTAGTTTTCTCTTTATTTATCATATGTGATTTTGTTCTGATTATTTGTTTAGTGGTTACCTTGAGGTTTGTATAAAAAATCTTGTGTATGAGATAGTCCATTATCTGATGGCCTCTTATTTCCTTATACTAAGTCAATTAGATCTCTTTCCTCTTCCCCTTCTCAGTTATTCTTGTCACAACTTATTCTATCTTGTGTTGTGCGTGAGTGTTTAAAGTGTTGAAGTTATATTTATTTTTGGTGTTTTCCTTCCTTTGATCTTTGATCTTGGTATTTAAGTGGTTGCTAAGCTATTCTGGTAAAGATCCACTATTTTTCTGATTTTGTCTACCTATTTTCCTCCTTGCTCCTAGCTTCGTATTCCCTTTCTCTTCTTTTTATCAGGCCTCAGGCCTTTCTTGAGCATTTCTTGTAGTGGGGGTCTCGTGGCCATGAACTCCCTTAGCTTTTATTTATCTGGTAAAGTTATTATTTCTCCATCATATTTGAAGGATATTTTTGCTGGATAGAGTATTCTTGGCTGAAAGTTTTTGTCTTGCACTATTTTGAATATATCATTCCAGTCTCTCCTAGCCTGTAAAGTTTCTGTTGAGAAATCCACTGAGAGCCTGATGGGAGTTCCTTTGCACATTATTTTTTGTTTTTGTTTAGGTGCCCTTAATATTGTTTCTTTGTCATTGGCTTTTGCCCGCTTTACTACTATATGCCTTGGAGTGGGCCTTTGCCTGTCGACATATTTAAGAGAACTGTTGGCTTCACTTACTGGTATTTCCTGCTCCTTCCCCAGATTTGGGAAGTTCTCAGCTATTATTTCCTTGAATAGGCTCTCTGTTCCTCTTTCCCTCTCTTCTCTCAGGAATACCTATAATTCTTCTGTTACATTTCCTAATTGAGTCGGATATTTCTCGGAGACTTTCATTTCCTTTTAGTCTTAGTTCTCTCTCCTCCTCCATCTGGAGCATATCTGTATTCCTATCCTCTATAATGCTAATTCTTTCCTCCATATTGTCAGCTCTGTTCTTTAAAGATTCCAGATTCTCCTTTATCTCCTCCATTGTGTTCTTCATCTCCATCATCACTGATTGGTTTTTCTGTGTGATTTCAATCTCTTTTGTGAAGAAATTCCTTAAGTCATTGAATTGTTTATCTGTGTTTTCTTGTATTTCATTGAGCTTTTTTATGATAGCTATTTTGAATTCTCTGTCTTTTAGGTTATGGATTTCTGTGCCTTCAGGGTTGATTTCTGGGTGTTTGTCATTTTCCTTCTGGTCTGGCAATTTAATGTACTTTTGCATTGTGCTTGCTGTATTTGCTTTGTTTTTCCTCATCCTGGAAATATCTGGTTGCAGTTTCCACCTGCCACCACCGTGTGGAGGTCAATGGCTGTGTAATCTGAGCCCCCTGTGCTCTGTCGCGGCCACCTGAGCTCTGCTGCAGCTGCTCTGACTGGTTGGCTGAGCTGCAGTGTTGGGCATGCGGGGGCGAGGGGCTTTCTCTTTTGCCCACCGGGTCCCTGGGGGGGGGGTTCTCACTCGTCCCTCATTATCCACTCTCCTGGGGTGCTCAAATGTTGATGGCACCCCTGCAGCAGTTCTCAGTCCTCTGTGTGGGAGTTTCCCACTGGCTGAGAGAGCCCAAAGAGCTACAGTTTCCCTGCAGAGGAAGCAGTGTGGGAGCTGTGTGGACCCAAATTGCCAATCTGATGGGGAGGGAGAGGATTTCTCCTTACCTCTCCCCACTTCCTCTGGGGGTCCCAGCATGTCCACTCTCAGATGTGCGGCAGTGTGGGTCTTTCCGATGTCCCTTTGTGCTATGTGAGTGTCCCTTGTTGGTCTATGAATGTCCCTATTGTTGTATCTTATCAGGGGAAGAGTTTATGGGAAAGCTCACTCCATCACGATGCTGACCTCCACAATAAATATATTTTTAAAAATTACTTTATATTTTTAATTTTTTTTTTTCGCTGAGGAAGATTAGCCCTGAGCTAACATCTGTGCCCATCTTCCTCTACTTTATATGTGGGATGCTGCCACAGCATGATAAGTGGTGCATAGGTCTGTGCCCAGGATCCGAACCTATGAATCCGGGGCCACTGAAGTAGAGTGTGTGTACTTAACCACTATGCCACCGGGCCATCTTATAAGTTTTAATTCTGTATGTTAAAATATATTTTAATATACTTTATATTAAATAACTATACAACAAAGTATAACTATGTTGGTTTTAATATAAAACACTGTTTTTTTTATTCTGTTTGAATAAAACTCCATGTTGCCAGTGTGGTCCATAAGGGAGTGCACAGTCCCCTATGAGAGCAGGAGTCCCCTTCTCAGAGCTGAATTCCTGGCCCTTCTCTAGCAAGTGGAGAGGACCTCATTGTGTAGGATCGCCAGATGAAATACAGGACACTCAGGTAAATTTGGACTTCAGATAAACAACAAACACTTTTCCCAACAGTTACCATATGATCCAGCAGTACCATTCCTGGGTGTGTCCAAAATAATTGAAAACAGGGTCTCAAAGAGATATTTGCACACACACGTTCACTGCAGTATTATTCACAATAGCCAAAAAGTGGAAGCAACCTAAATGTCCATTGGTGGATGACTGGATTAAAAAAGATGTCGTATATGCATAGTGGAACATTATTCAGCCCAAAAGGGAAAGAAACACTATGATATGCTCCAATATGGCTGAATTATGAGGACATTATGCTAAGTAAAATGAGCCAGTCACGAAAAGACAGATACTGCGTGATACCAATTCTATGAGGTATCTAAAGTAGTCACATGCTTCAAAAGTGGAGTGGTGGCTGCCAGGGGTGGGGGTGGGGGGAGGAGTTGCTGTTCAGCGGGGACAGAGTTCAATTTTGGGAGGTGAAAAAGTTCTAAAGATCTGTTGTACAACAATGTGCATAGAGTTAATGCTACTGTACTGTACACTTAAAAATGGTAGGATGGTAAATTCTGTGTTATGTGTTTTGATCACAACAAAGACAAAGGAATAATTCTGTTTATTTGTCCTAAAATTGCTGCTGTCAGACCTCAGGGTTTGACTAGTTCCTTTTGTATACTGTGGTCGGCAGAATAATGGCCTCTCAAAGATGTCCATGTCCTAATCCTCAGAACCTGCTGTTGTGGCCCAGGGCAAACTACCCCAAAATACCCCACAACAGCATATTGATTATTGAGAATTAAAGTTACTTGAGAAGCAAAGAAGGGCATTCTGACCCTCCTGTCTCTGTTCCCCTAGAAAGCAGGAAGTAAATCTCCCATGTGAAAGGTGTTCTCCCTGAATCCTCACCACCAGAGCTGGGGGATTCAGGACCGAGAAGGCCAAATAAACAAAACTTGCTAATTTACCTCCTCAAGCCTAAACTCTGCTTAAATTCCTCACTATTTACATACCGCAAACCTAAGTTTCTTTTCTGTCAATTCTTCACAAATTTATTATTTCTTTGTATAAAAGATATATATACTGTCTGCTTTGTTCATTTTCAAAGAGCATCATTTCTTTCTGATCTCCATTACATATGTAATAAACTGAGTTTTTCTTCTGTTAATCTGGTCTTGTGTCACTTTTATTATTAGTCCAGCCATAAGAACACAAGAAGAGAAGAAAGGGGATATTCCCCCACCCTGACACTGTAAATAAATTAAGTTACATGGCAAAGAGCATTTAAGGTTGTAGATGGAATTAAGGTGGTTATTCAGGAAAGATTGTCCTGGATTATCTGGGTTAGCCCAATGTAATCATAAGGGTCCTTAAAATTGGAAGAGGGAGGCTGAAGAGGAGGTCAGAGGGATTCATGATATGAGAAGGAATTATCTCGTGCTATGGACTGAATTGTGCCCCCCCCAAAATTCTGAAGTTGAAGCCCTAGCTCCCAATGTGGCTGTAACCGGATATTGGGACTTTAGGAGGTAATTAAGGTTAAATGAGGTCATAAGGGTGGGGCCCTAATCCTGTAGGACTATGGCTCTATGAGAAGAGGAAGAGAGGGGGACCTCACTCTCCATCATGAGAGGACCACTGAGAATGTGGCTGTCTACAGCCAGGACGAGGGGCCTCACCAGAAACCAACTCTGACAGCACCTTGATTTTCCGCTTCCAGCCTCCGGAACTGCGGGAAAATAAACGTCTATTGCTTAAGTCCCCAGTCGATGGGCTTTTGTTATTCCAGCTTGAGCTGACTAAGAAAGCCTGCTATTCTTGGCTTTGAAGACGGAGGAAGGGGCCAGGAACCAGGAAATGTAGCTGGACTCCAGCAACTGGATAGAGCAGGGAAACGATTCTCCCCTAGAACCTCCAGAAGGATCACAGCCCTGCCAACACCTTGATTTTAGCCCCGTGACACCCATGTCAGACACATTTGCTGTAGAAGTATAAGATAATGGGTGTGTTATTTTAAGACAGTAACTTTGTGGTAATTTGTTATGGCAACAATACAATGAAGAAGTCTGCACTGTTCCTCATCCCAGCTTCTGTGGTTTGATAGCGTCTATCATATTCTCTTAACCTTTATAGAACTTTGCAGACTAGCTAGTCCAATTGTTTTTAAAGTCTTTTATAATAGCCCCAATTGTTTTAGATCTCTTTCCCTAGGTCTTTTTTCTCTTCCCTGCCTGTGGACATCTAGTGATGGAAGGTATCCGTGGAACTCAGGATCCAGCTGTACAGTGATTTTGGATGAGGTCATAATTTTTTTTGCTTTGTTCCCAAAATTGACTTCGTTATGGTGCTTACTCAGCTGTTGTTAGCTGTGTTAGTTGTGGCAGCAGATTAAGCCAATGTCTGTGGGAACAATATACAATGGCTCTGTATTGCCTCTGTAGCTGACTTCTCATAGCTGTCATTGCATATGTAGAGTTTGGGTTATGATTCCTTAAATGTAAAAACATAACGGAGGCTCATCTGCCATCTTTTAATTAGCTCACAGTGCCCAGAAGAATTGGCATGCATTTTGCCACCTGGAAAAACTTTACATCACCTGTGAAGTTGGGTATTTACCAGCATGCTCTTTATTTAGCCACACTGTAATACAATTTTTAATAGACACCAGTCCTTTCACTTAACACTTAATTATTTTTCATGTGACACAAAATCAGTTCGTATCTATTGAGTTGTCTGGCCCTAATCCAGTTCCAGTTTCTGACAGAGCACCTCCCCTTTCTCCAGCTCCTCACCAATACCCCACCCCATCACCGCCAATGGTAACTTTGAAATAATCTCCTTGGGACCTTGTGTGAGCTCTTTGTTTTACATATATTGAATCTATGTTATTGGGTGCACACACATTTATATTGGTAGGCCTTCCTGGTGGATCGACCCTTTTATCACAGTGAAATAACCCTCTTTGTCTCTAGTAATATGTCTTAACTTCAAGTCTACCCTGTTTGATAATTAGTATCAGTATAGATAAACTAACTTTCTTTTGGTTAGTATTGCATTTATCTTTTTCCAACAGTTCACGTCACACTTTTTCTGACTTTAGGTTTAAGTATGTGTTGTGAGAGGTTTGGGGATTCGATTGGAGATGTAAAAGAAACTTTCCACTCCAAACAAATGGACTGAAGGTATATTTTATCCTATAGAGGATAGTAAAGGCGATAGTCTGCAAACAGATCCCAATAGGTCAAATATTAAGAGGGAAAAACATCAGCTCGACTGGAAAGGGAAAACATCCACATCGGCTGAGATAGCAGCAGATTCGAATAGGTCACATAATGAGAGGGAAAAGCATCAGATGGATTGGAAAGGGAAAACATCCACATCGACTGAAGGCAAATGACACAAATCAACCAGAAAGAGAAACACCAGGTTGACCGAAAAGAGAACACATCAGATGGGTTACTCACAACATGCACGCCCCACTGCCGGGAGAGTCCCTTCAATTGACATGGCTGGGCGGGAATCGATCATCAGAGGTCCTGGGCCGCGCGTCCCCTCCACAGGTGAGTGTCTCACCAGGCCTTGATTTCCAGCAGTTTATATAAGCAGTTACAGAGCTCACAGAGTAAGCATTCAGTGTTCCCATGCACAAATGGTTATCAGTGGCATATGTGCTCTGAGCCTCCTGGCTATCACCCCAGCCTGGCAGTTGTGTATGTGCATTGTCTTCTCCTGGTTATCCTCCCAGCCCAGCGCAGATGGCCAGTCTGCCCCAGGCTTGTGTTGTGAGGGAAGCGATAGTGTAGAAAAGAAACCATACTGTAACTTTGAATGACCTCTGATTAACTAACCCAGCTGGATATGCACTCTCCAGGAGATCTACATGCTCTGTGGATTTTATGGCCCCTCCCAGCTGCGATAAGTTGATAACTTTGTTCTTTTGAGTTCCTTAGGAATGTGGTAACCTCTAGGCAGAGGGTCTATGCTGATAGCCATCATCTATGACAACTGAAAGATGTGGTGTGGCGACTCTGGTTATTCCTCATAATTAAATTGGGGATTAAATGTGTTTCTAAACTGTCTGTGTCAGTGACTCAACAACTCCCTCTCCAGAGTCACGGTGGCAAAACAGAGCAACTCTGTCTCATTCTATGATTCCCTTATGCCAACCCCTTCAGTGGGAAGTAGCCAGACAGACGACGACGACGCCCCTGTTTGTCACCGACTAGTGCCCAGAGGAACTCAAGTGCGGGTTTGGAAGCATTTAACAGTTGTTTTGTTAAGGAGACAACCAGTAGCCACCCTGACGCTAACCAAGCCTCCCTACAAGAGCTGCGCCCATGACCTTGCCTTATTTTTAATGCGAAGATCTCTTCAAGAGATTAAGCCTCATTACCATAATCTGCAGTCTACCTGTCTCTCTCTTTTGAATATTCATTCTCCAACCACATAAAAGATCTTCCTTCCCTTTGCTTGGGGACTCCATGACTTTAGAAATGATTCCTCATGGCCTCCTATTTGTTGCAAATATGCTTTATTTTGTGAGACAACTTCCACTGGTGTAGAGTCTTATTTAACCAGGAGGTGAGCCCACTTGGTTTGGTAACATGTTCCTGTTACCAGCATATGATTATGCTGGATTACGACTGGCAATGGGAGGTTGTTGGCGCCATTCACTTAAACAGTAATCTTTACTATACATATTGAGGATTTTGCTCTTATTATCCTTAAACTAAATCAGGGTACAGGGCATCGCTCTGGTCTCTGATGCATATCCAGTAGAACAAAGATTATCAGGAACTAAGACCAGATGTCTGCCCCACCCGGAGACCAGTCCCCTATATAACTGGCCTCTAGTCTTTATTCTGAAAGATGATTCTGTCAGACATTTGTCAGCCATCTTCCCCCTTGCTGGCAAGATGTAATAAAACCCATTCTCTCCTACTACCTTGCCTCTTGACTATTGGATGTCATGCTGCAGGCAGACGACCCTCCTTGGGTGGTAACACCTTTCTGTTTAGTTTCTTTGCTTTCTGCCTACACATCTTAAACATTGGGCAAACTCCCTGCACCTTCTCTCCAGGGTCTGGCCCTTAGACCTCGCTGACTTGGCCCTCCTGAATTCCAGTTTTTGTCTCTCCAGACCTGTGGGATTTCCAAAAACTGGTGGCCTCTCTGCCTCTTCACAAGGACCTGGGGCTCATTCTCTCCTTTGTGTTAAGAATCAGCAAATGCCTGGAGGGAAAAGTGGCAGCAGAGAGGGGGCTCCCATTTCTTTGAGATTTTCACCCCCGAAGTCCTGGCACCTTACAGCTCTCCAGCACATCACACGGATTTTCTTACCTTTTCCTGTGATTTTCAGGCAGAGTGTCAGTCTTGCATATCTATTCCATCAAACCCAGAAACAGAAATCTCCCGGATCCTTTATTCTTCACCTCCTGCTACACCCCCTCCTGAATAAGATAAGAAATACGGTGCAAAGTCGGAGTAGTTGTGGGGCTTCTGGTAACTGTTTTGTTTTTATTATCTGACTTCTGTAGATTCTGAAGCTCAGTGTTTCTCATCTGGTGTCTGCAGATACCACAAAAGTGTTCCAGAAGGTCTCAGAGTCCTCAGAGCATGTTTCACATTTTTTGTTTTCATTTCCAAAGTAGTGTTTAAAAATCTATCACCAGTTATAAAAACAAAGCTCCTAGCGGCGTTAATTTGCAGTGGAGAACATATGCATGAGAGACTTCAGACTTTTCTACCGTAATTTCTCAGCCGGGGGCCACATGTACCCCTAGGGGACCAAGGACCCTTTTCGGGGCTTAGAGAGAACATTTTTTCCTTTAGAGGGAATCCCAACATTAGTCGAGAGTGACAAAAGCGGGTCTCTTTTCTTGAAATTGCTTCGTGCTGCTCCAGCTGCTGCGAGAAGTCTGACTGAGGACTTCTCTCGTTTTCACGCTGAATCTCCTGTAAAGAGACGTGGACCCTAACAGATGCTCTGAAGGATCTGGAAGGGCATAGGTAGTTAAATATGATGCAATGTTATAGCCAAATATTAATGATGCAAACAATAATATTTTGGGTGCCCCTTGTCTATTCTTTAAAAACATTTGAATTTGCCATCTACTCAATATCTCTGTTCTTGTTTTAGTGTAAAAATAATCATCCACACCTCTAAAATCTTGGGAAAGGCATGATTTTTATATCAGGGATCTGGATAAGACCCCAGGGTGCACGTGACCCTGGAGTGACCTTGTTCTGGCAGCAGCTGGGATAGACAGCAGCTTCTGGCCTTCACAAATGGAGTCCCCAGACTCGGGGCAAACCCATGTTGCCACCTGAAACTCTTGATGTCACGGCCCTCTGCTGCTGGGACAAGGCACAGGCTCCTAGGAGAGGGTCCCCGGTTCTTCCTGGTGGCAACAGACACCTTCATTTCTGTTTCCACTCCCAACTACCTCACTCCACCCGGTGCCCTGCAGTCACCCACCCAAGTCTCAGGCCTTGTCATCTCTCGTTTCTGCCTCTTGAATGTTTGTTGATACCCGTTTGGTGCTCAGCATCAGACATCGCTGCTTTCTGGCACTTGTCTGTGTGGGCTCGGTGCTGGGGATTGCTCTGACAATAAGCAGCATGGACTCAGAGCGTTACCTCCCAACGTGGGGCCTTCTGCTCGCCGCAAGACGTGCCAATAGTCAAGAGGCAAGGTGGTAGGAGAAAAGGGACTTTTTTATCACAGCTTGCTAGCAAGAGGGAAGATGGCCGACTCATGTCCAAAAGAACCATCTTAAGGGGGCACAAAATCTTACAGCAGTTATATAGGCCGGTGGGCTATAGGGGCGGGGGTTAGGAATGTTGACCTTCTGGTGATACAGACTGGGAGTGCCACACCAGATCTTTCAGTTTTCACTGATGATGGCTATCAGCATAGACTCTCTCTTTGGGGGTCATCACATTCCTAAGGGACTCAAAAAAACAAAGTTATCATCTTATTGCAGCTGGGAGGTACATGCACAAGGGGGGGGTCGTAAAATCTACAGAGCAGTTAGATCTCCTGGAGGGTGCAGATCCAGCTCGGTTAGTTTGTCAGAGGTCATTCAAAGTTACATTAGAGCTTTTCTTTTCTATGGTATGGCTTCCCTCATGTCAACCTTGGCTTGAGCTGGTATCAAGAGCAGGGCCAGCATCACACTGGCCCATGGTGGCAGTGACAGCCCCATGAGAGCAGTTAGCTTAGGGGGCAGCAGGAGCACCTGGCTTAGATGATCGTTTGGGGCGGTACAGAGTTTTGTGACTGTCGTAAAAGAGAATTCCACAAGTCCATCACTGGGGTGGGGCTCAGCGGGCGTGGTAACTGTTATCTCCGTGCTCCTTGGCACAGATCCCATCGCCTGCGATCCCAGGAACCCACCCTGTCCTTGATATCGACAGATGCTTCTGACAGGAGCGGAAGGAGTGGGGGGCCGGGAGTGGGGGGGCCGGGAGCGCCACCTAGAGGCCGCCAGCAAACTCCACTTGACGGGCGGCAAAGCCTGTCTGATCCTGCGGTCCTTCAGGCGGGGAAGCTCTTTTCCTTCTCATATTGTGGTTTTCACATGCTTTTATAGCCCATCTTCTTCTAAAGATAACTGAATGTGGGTCATACAGATGCAGCAAATGCAGCAGTGGCATAGGCATTGGCGGTAGACGGATGAGAACCACAAGGCCGAGAGGGAGAGGACGGCGCTGTGGAAAGGGCCGGCCCTCAGGCACGCACGCCCCTGTCGCTCGAGAGTTTATCCTCTCAAACCAGGGCCCGTCGTCAGCACCGGGCCCTGGGCTCAGGCGTTAGTGAAGCCCTTGGATAAAATGCATGCATTTTCCAGGGACATCCATTTTACTCAGTTTTCAGCAGAATTGATTACTTTTACACTAAAACAAAAGCTAAGAACTGAGTATAAGGCAAAATTCTAACGATTTATGATTTTTAAGAGCTTGCAGGGGGCGCCATCACTAATCAAGGGGCTTGCGTCATTAATACCTCATGCCATGCCACTCTCCTCCGTCCAGAGCCCGTGGGGAACCCGTGTTTGAGGGATTTCTCCCATTAAGTGGTTTTGTCTAGGGGTCCGGCCCCGTGGCGCAAGTGGTTAAGTGCTCGCGATCCGCTGCAGTGGCCCGGGGTCGCCAGTTCGGATCCCCGGCGTCCACTGATGGACCCCGTTGTCAAGCCATGCTGTGGCGGCGTGCCATATAAAGTGGAGGAAGATAGGCATGGATGTTAGCTCAGGGCCAGTCTTCCTCAACAAAAAGAGGAGGATTGGCAGATGTTAGCTCAGGGCCGATCTTCCTCACACACACACAAAAAGGTTTTGTCTAAGTTGAAGTAGTTGAAGTCCCGTGCAATTCTTCGGTCAGCCACTAGAGGGCCACAGAGCAGAATGAGCAGCAGAGACACCTGTCTGAGTTTCCGGGAGCTGCCGGCCCTGAGCTGGATCCTGTCTCACCCCGCCTGGGGCTCCCGGGAGAGCAGATCTGGGGTGTAAACACGCATCTAGGTGTCTAGGTGCGAGATAGCAAAAAGCGCCTTCTCAGATGCCACCTCCTGTCGGTGGCAGGAAACACTGAAGACCATGAGGCTTCCCGAATCTCAGGGGGAAGAGGTTTGAGGTTGATTGGTCGGGTGTCTGATGAAGGTGAGGGAGGGCACGGGGTGCCCAGCGCCGAGCCGCGCGGTGCGCAGTGCCCGGGGCTGTTGCACAGTGCCCGGGGAGCACAGACTATGCGGAAAATGGAGCTCCCTGGGGTGGGGCCAGGCGGCGGCCCCACACGCGCACTGCTTGCGGTGGGATTTGGGGTAGTATAAGGGGGTGGTGGTCAAGGCGGATGCGTTTTGTAGGTGCTGAACACAGCGGGGATGCTGCAGGGACAATGCCACTGATGGACCTGAACTTAGGACTTAGAGGTGAGAGGTGAGCCCCCATGGGGAGGGGGCAGTCTCTCCATTTATCCTGATTCTTTTGCTTTGCCCTTCAAAACAGGGTTTCACAATTTACTCCCTAACATAGGGATGTTTGTGGTGATAAAACAAAAATATTCCTGTTAGTTTCCTATTTCAAGTTAAGAGAAGCCCTGAGGTTTGTCCTGTGCACAGCCTCACATGTGCCCGGCACCAGGTCGAGTTCCCCCGAGGGCGAGGGGCCTAGGCTTGTGAGGTTGGGCTCACAGCCCAGTGAGTGGCCCCAGGACAGGGGGCTGGGCAGGCTGCCTTCCTGCCCTGACTCTTGTGTTTGCTCTGTACACGTCCCCTTTCTCACCCGCTGTGGTCTCCGTCCTGCTGCTTGAATCTGTGGGCCATGGTGAGCCCCCCAGGGCTTCTCTGAACAGAGAAGGAGTTTGAGTAGATATGTACCAGTAAGAACTGAGTGACACGTGGCTTCCCTCTGTAGAGATCTGTCTTGTGCAGCGACTTCGGGGGTGCAGGTGTCTCACACAGTCTTTCCCACTCCATCTTCCCTGAACCCACTGGACAGGACCAGGGTTCCTGGAAGAAAGGGCTGATTCCACTTCTGGGGCAGGAAATGCATAAGCTGAGCCAGGAACATCTTGTCACCCTAGAAGGCAAGGGTGCTCTCAAAGTCTCTGGGGTCCTGTCCAGAGGATGCGGGGGCAACCTGAAGAGGATCCCACTGGCCTCCATGAGGCAATTGGACCACCCAGAAGAATAATGGCAGCAGCTGACCGAATACATCAAGTTAATAAAAGTCCATGAGTTTATAATGGGGGAAAAAAACCCTTTCAAATTGCGAGGACACCCCCTCTGCATTATGAAAGTAGATAAAGGAAAAAAAATAAAGCATTCATCTTGCTGTCCCTATACAAACCATACTCCAGGATAACCAAAGAATCGATGAGGAAGAGTTCTCACTGTTCTTATTAATGGAAGAATTCCAGTTTAAAAATGCCGAGGAAATGATACAATTAGAAAATCACCATTTTTCGATTTCTAGTGAAATGAAGGATCTGGACAATATTCATGAGTGCCTGCTCACACCATCAGTGACAGGTGGATGGGGAACTTACAATGAAAGGACCCGATTCCAACGACCAAAAGTAACAGCCCAGAAAGAGACACCCTGATCTTTTTTGCCTCTGGCCGGAGGCAACAGGAATTCTTACCTGACCTTCCGGAAGTCCTCCCCGAAGAATTGGACCTGGCATTACTAGAGCTTCTCACTCTAAGGGGCAGGTCCCAGGAAATGCAGGGGAGTGGGTCAGCGAAACACCACCTGGGGGTGCCCCAGAATGTGACAAGGATTCAGCTTCTTCAACGGGTAAATGTACTGACCCCCCAAACCCCAACAACTAACAAATAAAAATGAAGAAAGAAAGGAACTCCACAAGGGAAAAGACCCTTTAGAGACATATTATCCAACACAAATGTGTCTTCCTTGTTTAGATGTGGGTTTGAACAAATCAAAGCAAAGAGGCAATTATGAGATCATACGAAGTTGTAACAGCTGGACTGGCTATGACATGAGATGAAGGGATTGGTGGTCATCTTGTCAGGTGTGATGATGATGCTGTGGCTATGGTAAAGGATTTAAAAAGTCGTCTTCTGGAAGAGACACAGATTGGATGACTTACAGGTGAAACCATACAATGTCTGGGATTTGCTCTAAGATAATTCAAGGCAACGGGGTATAGGCGGAATGGCTATAACAAAACTGGCCAAATATTGGACACCGATGGGGCTTTGAGGAGGGTACACGGAGGTTCATTTTCCTATTCTCTTTACTCCTATGAGGCTTGAAGTTTTCCAGAACAAACAGGAATATTTATAGTCCTGTGCTTTTCTCTTGGAGACACGAGGAATCCAGGCCGTGATCACGGTTCCCTCCAGCATCGGCTGGAAAGACTGCAGCCGAGAACCTGAGTCTCGCCCGGGTGCCGGCAGAGGGCGTGGCGGGCCAGCCAGAGAGCGGATGCTTTGGCTTAATCTTTTAAAAGTCATGGAACTTTATGTATTAATTGCTACATAGTGATTCCAAATTAAATGCTTATGTAAAGATGTTTGGTTAAAAAAAATTGAAGTGGAGTTTTATATTTTAAAATGTTCAAGGTCAATGATGCACCAGATTTGTACCCTGACTTCACATAACTCCCAGGCCCGGCCAAGGACCCTGAGGTTGGTGAGCGACCCATACGCTGAGAGCCAGGAGCTCAGAGCCCACGTGGACCAGCCCCTGTGGCCGGGCTGGGACTGGCTGGGTGACCTGAGCCTCACTCGGGGCCATTTCATACCCATACCTTTGGTTTTATTATTCTCTGCCCCTCCCCCATCTCTGTCCCTCTTCTCTCATTTACGTGCCGTTCTGAGCCCCTGTACCTCTCTGTGACACGGAAGGAGCAGGAACAAGCACCTAAGAATGACGGCGCGATTATCAATTAGCTTCCATTTACTGAAGATCCTGCGCGCTGTGCACACTCCAGCCTTCAATGTCATGGCCACGCTGAAGGTCATGCTCTCCACTTGTGACAGGAACACAGTGCTCAGATGGGTCACAGGGCTACAGAGCTCACGAGCTGCACCGGATCCAGGTACAGTCTGACCTGAGGTCGGCCCACCTGGGCATGAAGGCACCAGCGCATCCTCTGCTCCCACTCGGCTTGGAGTGCTGACCTGCCCCAGGCCCCTGGGGAGGACGGTTATGATCCTCTAGCGAGGGCCAAGGAGGTAGAGAAGAGACTGACGCCACCGTCGTCCTCACATACAGAAAAGCTGTATTTCTCTAGAGCAATGAGGCTGCTTTTACCGTATGGTTCCTGAATTGGGTAACTCAGTCTTTCTCAATTTTGCATTTGCAGACCCAGTGGGGACGTGGCGGGAGTGTTTGGGATGAAAAAGCTGGGGCACTTCCTGAAAAAGTTTTCATATGGCAGTTTTTTTTTTTTTTTTTCTTTTTTTGTGATGAAACATGTAAAACAGCAACAATAACAAAACCAGTTCTAGCAGCCTACTGACAACCCGCTGATGCAGCGCTGGTGGCTATCGAAAGAGTGTTTCATGGTCCGGCATTTTAGACTCTTAAGTCCGTGTTCTTTGACCTCGTGTGCCCAGACGTGGTCTGGGGGACTTTGAGAATGTGTTTCCCTTAAAATGAACTTGGCTAAAGTTAGAGAAGAGATCACTTACTGAAGTAAGTAATCAGGGTTCCCCCTTGTGGCTGGTAGAAAACAGACACATTCCATTTCTCAATTTTTCTCTAAAACAACAGTTCTCAAATGTTTTGGTCTTGTGACTCCTCTGCCTTTTAAAAAATGTTGAAGGTCCTAAAGAGCTTTGGCTTATGCAGAGAAGAGAGAGAGAGACTTACTGCATTTGATAGAAAGACTTATGATTTAAAAATGTTTATGTATTAATTTTTTAAAAAAATTAATAGACCAATACACTGCTGGTGAGAGTGTAAATGGTGCAGCCTCTTTGGAAAGCAGTATGGCAGCACCGTATAGAGTTAAACACACACTGATCACAGCAGTTCCACTCCTAGGTGTTTATCCAGGAGAAATGAAAACGTACATACACACAAAAAATGTAGGAGTATTCTTCATATTCAGCATTATTCATAATAGCCAAAAATTGGGAAGTGGATAAACAAATTGTGGCACACCCAAATCGACTCAGCAATAAAAATAAACAAAATATTAATTCACACACTAACATGAAGGAATCTCAGAAACATCACATCCCTAATATATAGAGAAGTCCTAAAATCTGAGAAGAGTTCAAGCAAAACCTGATGTTTAAGAAACAAGCTAAAGACAGAGGCCAGCCCGGTGGCAGAGCGGTTGGGTTTGTGCACTCTGCTTTGGTGGCCCAGGGTTTGCAGGTTCGGATCCCGGGGCAGACAGGCGCACCGCTTGTCGGGCCATGCTGTGGCGGTGTCCCGTATAAAGTAGAGGAAGATGGGCACAGATGTTAGCCCAGGGCCAATCTTCCTCAGCAAAAAAGAGGAGGATTGGCAACGGATGTTAGCTCAGGGCTAATCTTCCTCAGACACACACACACACACACACACACACACACAAGAAACGAGCTTAAGATAGAAACAGAATTCACAGAAAAAGAAATGCAAATTGTCCTTACTCATATGAAAGACACTCAGCCTCATTTATAATATGACAAATACAAATTAAAATTGCGCTGAGATATTGTCACTTACATTGAAAAAAATTTGTAGTGTGCCCTGTTGTTGAAGCTGTGGAGAAACAGACGCTCCAGTGTTGCTGGTGGGAACCAGATCCCCAGCAGAGGGCAGTGCGGCAAAATGTGGGACAGTTCCAAGTCCGCGTGCGTTTACCCTGCCAGCGATTCATCTTACTTCCAGGACTCTCCCCAAAGAGACACAGGAAAAAATATCAAAAGAGGCATGCAAAATGGACACACAAATATATCCACATATATACTTATATTATCAAAATGAAAGCAGAGAAACGCAAGCCAGAATCTAGTCAACTTAGTGACCTGTGGTGGAAGCACTAGGACGGGGGACGCAGGGAGGATGCACAACGTCTCTGGATGTAATTTTTATACAGTTTTGATTTTGGAACCATGTAAATGTCTTGCATAATTAAAAAAGGATTAAATTTAAAAAGAAAAAAGCAATCCCTATAATTTAGGGAAAGAAAAAGGAAACAAGCCTAAAATTCTATCAGATTAGTAGCATCACCCCACGGAGAAAATCATTGGTTCAGTTGACTTTTGGATACGTATTCCTAATAAGATGTACTCTAAGCACAAAAACGCCTCAGAGAAATTTAAATCTGAGTTCATTATTGGTATGGTTATTTTGAAACTATTATGGATATATTATGGAATAAATCAAATGATTAAGTTAATGTTGTTAGGAGCCATGATTTCCAGCCTGAGAGAAAAATTTGAAATCAAAAAAGTTAAGTAACTCCCTGTAATCTTAATGACTTGAAAATATCAGTATAAACTTATAAATATTCCTTAAAAAATATTTTCTTTCTCTGTCTACTAAAAAGATTTAGAAGAATACGGCCCAGTAGTATTTAAAAACAAGCATGCCTAGTATGCACACTGTACTCCCTAAACGCTGTCTCCATCTTATTATTCTGGAAAATTGATACATAGCAGGAAAGAAAAAAACTCATCTTGACTATCTTGTATTGACTGGACTGTATTTCTGAGTAACCAAATAGGTGGTGAGGGAAAGTCTTCTTTAGAGGAAACTGCCCCCTAATAAATTCAGGAGGAATGACAGATTTGTAAAACTCACCCTTTGATCCCCTAATAATAGTGGATTTAGGCAATAGTTATAGGTGGGCACTAAAACCATGAAGTGCAGTATTGGAGAGACCATTCTACTGGTTCAATCAGGCTGACAATGGTGAACCACTTGTTCAAGTTCATCATCACGAAAGTGAGACAATGGAACATACACCACGTGGCACAATGCCCATCTCTAAAAGATTCTTGCCTTATAAATTGAAGCTGAATCTAATGATACTTCTGGATATAGATATCTATTTGTATAAACTACAACATATAAAGGAAAAGTTTAAATTATAGCACAAGGAAGCCTTCAACCAGACCCAGAATGAGAGTCATTCTGACAACTAGATGGCAGGATGTGCACTGGAGTGGGATGGGGTCTGGGTGTGGAGCAGGGGCTGGTTATGCAATAGAAGGCAGTTGAGAATAGTGCACCAAAACAGAAATACAAATGGCCCTAAGTAAATATGAAGAGGCTCAACTTGGCTTGTAACAAAAGAAATGCTGATTGAAATTAATTGATATGCCATTTCTCTTCAGTCATTTGCCTCATGTCCAAAAGTGTGACTCCCTTCTCTGTTAGCAAGACTGTGGAATGTGCATTCTCATAGTCGCTGGTTGGAAAGAAAAATAGTACAACTCCTATGAAGGGAATTGGACCTTTCATTGTTCAATAAAACAATCCATGCATTTATCCTTTAACCCAGCAATCCAGCCTCTAAGAATTTGTCCTCAAGATTCACGGGCAAAAATGCAAAAAGGTATTTGCATAAGGCTAATCATTCAGCTTTTTTTGCACCACCAAACATCTGGAAACAATTCAGATGCCCATCAGGAGGGGACTGGTGGGTATACTGTGACACATCCACGCAATGGAGTGTCATCAGCTGAAAAAGGCATGAGGGGCATTTTTACTGCTATGGAGTGATTCAGGATGTGTTATTAATCCAAAAATGCAAGTGGAGAAATGTGTGTATAGTATGTTACTGTTTATCTAAGGGGGGGCCCCACAAATCTACATGTATGTGTTTGTGTGCGTGTGTGTACGTACTCGCCTATATTTTAAAAAGGAAGGAAAACCAAAAGCGTTACAAATATAAGTCCACTTATATTATAAGTCCCTGTATTATAAGGGACCCAGGGTGGAGGGGACAAGAACAGGAGTTAAATTTATCAGGATATATCCTGTGATTTATCAGGATATATCCTGTGTGTCGATATGACTCTGGAACCATGCAAATTTTTTATAATTATATAAAATTAACAATTAATAAGTGATAATAAAATTATATAACTACATATTAAAATTATGCAATTAAATATAATTATTATTATTTATTTTTGGGGGGAGGAAGATTGGGTCTGAGCTAACATCTGTTGCCAATCCTCCTCCTTTGGCTGAGGAAGATTAGCCCTGAGCCGACATCTGAGCCCGTCTTGCTCTATTTGTATGCGGGATGCCACTGCACGTGGCTTGATGAATGGTGTGTAAGTCCACACCAGGGATCCGAACCTGCGAACCCTGGGCGCCAAAGTGTAGCACACGAACTTAACCGCTATGCCACTGGGCCGGCTCCTAAATATACTCATTGTTAAAAAGTCAATCCCTAATAACTGCAGTGAAGAAGAGACAACTATACCTGTTTACAGAGTCGGTAGACTAGCTACTCAAAGGAGCTCTCTTCACTGACTTTAAAACACAGTTATTTGACTGTAAATCCTCAGTAAATTATACCAAAAAGAAAAAAACTTGGAAAAAATCTTAAACTGATTTTTGTAACCCTAATTTTGCTGGTAGTGTTGTATTTTTATTCTGAGGGTGTTTGTGTATATTGTAGGAGAGAGCAATAGAGTGGTTGCTTTGCCTTGGGAGCTGGAAGTTTTAGAATGGGAGAAAGACGATTAAGATGTAAGGTCAGCGAGACGAGGTCAGTCACAGTCCTGGAAGTCTGAATTTGATCTGAAAGTATCAGTGGGAATTCAAAATGTATTTTATCTTTAAAAATATGTATATCTCCTAGTTCTGTCCACTGACAAGGCCTAGAAACAATAGCCTGGACAATGAACAGAAGTGATGAACACCCCCAGCACACAGACTGTGGTCTCTACATCATTTTCCTCTAAAATGGACCAGGACTCCTTGGACAAAGAGCTGATTCCAGGTCTGGGGTGAGAAATGTCCCAGATAATCCTAGAATAAGTATATTTTCAAAGCCTACTAAGGTTGTATAAAAAAGGCTCAGGTGCCAACCTGAATAAGCTCTACCCAAAAATGGGCTAATTTAAGCATCAATAAGAATAATAACTGCAATGAATTGAAACACACAAACAACGTTTAAATCAACAAAATTATAATGTTACTAAACAAAACCTAATTGGTCATGTTTTAAGAAGCCTAGGAAAACAACTCAATATTTTGAAAATTGGTTTAAAAAAGGAGAGAAAAGATCGAGTCTTTTCTTGCCTTCCTATCTCAGCCACCCCAAGGTAAGCAAAGAGTTGGTGAGGGAAATCTATCTTTATAAAGTGTTTCAGCTCCAAGTAACAAATGAAGAAGAAATGATGGAATTAGAATATTACTATGCTGTGACCCCTAATGAAATAACAGATTTAGGCAACAGCCATAAAGGGCTCCAAACATCATAAAATGCGGGACAGACATTACACGCTCCTGATGCGTGAAGACAGCTTCTCCTATGAAATACCCTTGTCCCCCATGTCCTTCCAAAACCAAACTTGAACCTAATCAAGCCTCTAGGTCTAATTATCAATTTACAGAAAATACAGAAATACGAAGGACAGAGGAAGGTGTTAAAAGACTATCCAGGAATGCAACCAGCAAAATCCAAATTGTGGGAAACTTTCCAGACAAATGACCTGATTTGTTAACAGACAGATTGCAAGAGGTTATGGATCACAGATTATGAGACTGAAAAGACATATCAACCAATTGCAATGAAAGCATCTTATTTGGGTCCTGATTTGAATCAACAACTGCTCAAAAAAACAATTGGAGAATCAGAGGAATACATCAGAGGAATACAACCATTGACTGGCAGAATAATCCCACGCACACACCTGCCAAAAATGTCTGCGTCCTAATTCCCAAAACCTTGAGTATGTTGCGTTACTTGGCAAAAGAGAATCAAGCCTTAAAATAGATTATCCTGGATCATCAGGTGGGCCCAATGTCATCACAAGGGTCCTTTAGAATGGAAGAGGAAGACAGAAGAGCCCTTGTCAGAGTGATGAGATGTGAGAGAGATTACACTGGCCATTGCCAGCTTTGAAGAGCCAAGGAGTGCAGGCAG
The DNA here is from genome assembly GCF_057802395.1 of Ceratotherium simum simum. Taxonomy (NCBI): domain Eukaryota; kingdom Metazoa; phylum Chordata; class Mammalia; order Perissodactyla; family Rhinocerotidae; genus Ceratotherium; species Ceratotherium simum. The sequence continues at coordinate 4,232,327 of NC_141920.1, forward strand.
CCTGGAAGCTGGAAAAAGCATGGAAATGGAATGTCCCCCAGAGCCTCCAGAAGGAACCAGCCCTACTGAGTCTTTGATTTTAGCCCAGTGAGACCCATGTCAGGCTTCTAACCTCCAGAACCATAAGATAATAAATTGGTGCTGTTTAAGCCTAAGTTTGTGATAATTTGCTATAGTAGCGACAGAGAACTAACACAAATGTCAACAGGTTTCACCTCAGAGGCCACATCTGCCTGGGTGGTAATGGCTTCCTAGATCCCAGTCCCGAAGACAGCAAGGCCTCATCCATCTTGGGTGAAGATGTTCATGACCGGGTCAGTTTTGCATGCTGAATACAAATTACCACAAATTCAGGGACTCTGGGCACAGCTTAGTTGGGTCCCTGCTCAGGGTCTCACAAAGCTGCAAACAGGGTGGGGCTGGGCTGGGTTCTCAGCCGGAGGCTCAACCAGGGAAGAACCATGTCCAAGCTCACTGCTGTGGCTGTGGGCAGCATTCATATGACTGAGGCTCTGGCTCGTCACTGGTTGTCAGCCCTCAGGTGCTGGAGGCACCGGCAGGTCTCTGCCACGTGGCCTGCTCCATAAGCAGTTCACAACATGGCTGCTTGTTTCTGCCAGGCCCGCGGGAGAGTCTCTCTCCAGTTTGCTGAGACAGAGTCTTATATAATGTAACCCAATCAAAGGCGTGACATCCCACCACCTGCCATATTCTGTTGGCCAGAAGCATGTCACAGGTGCCACCCACACTCAAGGAGAGGGGTGTAAGACCAAGCGACGGAGACCATGGGGCTGTTGCAGAGTTCTGCCTGTTGCAAGTAGTGCTGAGAGATCTCTGTCTGACAAGAGGGGTTGGGGGTTGTGGCACATGAGCTTCTTATTTGTACATTTTGACCTGTGTTAGTCGCTCTCAACCCAGGCTATCAATTAAAATTGTTACCACACCAGGTCCAGTTTTGCCCGCCGCCCAGAAAGCCAATCACTGAGACGACGCGATTGCGGAGAGAGAGGGTTTAATCACAAGGCAGCCACGTGAGGAAAACGGGAGAACAAGTCTCAAATCCACCTCCCCGAAAACAGGGACTCAGGGGTATTTGTGGGGAAGGGGGCAAGGTGGTCTGAAATGATTGGAGGTGAGGAGAGATGAGGTAACTGATGATCTGCGCAAGCATAGTCAGGCTTCCTGCCTCTTCGTAGGACACATCGGCACAGAATGGCGGCATTAGCACGCCCTGAGGGTGAGTTCCAACCTCCTGCGGTCAAAAGGGCCCAGTTGATGGGTGGGTGGTCTCAATCCAGCCCAAGTGGACAACGGGTTCAGTTCCTGAAAAAAATAGCTCAAACACCCATTACCATGGTGACCCAGGCTCCAGGGAGATGTCATCTACAGGAACCTAGTGGGAGTCAGATAGCATATTGCCCAAAGAGCACAGTTAACAATGAGTAAGTTTATCACACAGATTTAAGTCCTCGCCTTCCATTCTGATAAGTTTCTAGGTAAGGCTATCCCCCCTTCTTCCTGGTGCAGGGAAGAGACCTTTACAAATGGAGATTTTCTTTGCAAATATAAATGTCTCTCATAAAGGGTAACTAGAACTAAGAATGGGCTTAGCACGACCCACCCAGGTACGCAGAGATGTCTATGATAATGGCCTTTTCGGGCGCCAGGCCTCCCATCCCAAACTCCTTTGGTCAGTTAGTGGGGGTGGGGGTCAAAATGTCATTCAGGCAGAGATATATTTTGAGTTCGCAAATTCCAATCCCCCATAGTTACCAGCTGCTTAATCATCAACGACTGTTTGCCGGTTTCAGAGTCAACTGGGTTGATTTTCTTTTTAAATGTAGAAGCCCAGTTAACACTGGAACAATTAAATTAGAATAACTGAGCATCAATGTATTTAAAAGTCTCCTCCCACCACACCCGTATAACTCTCACAGGCAGCCTAGGTTGCATCGTGGTTTCCTGGAGGAAAGAACCATTGCTTGTCTCCCAGAGGCTGGATCACAGTGGGGGACAGGGCTAAGGCGCAAGATGGCACCAAAGCTGGTGGAGTGGATGAGCAGAAGGAGGAGTGGCCCAGGGACAGAGATGACAAAATTCATGCAAATTGATCAGGAAGAGCTGTGCTCAGACCAATTGCTTTTCTTTTCTCTTCTGGGCATGGAGGCCTCCAGGGAGCGCGGCCTCTGTGAGCAAGATCTCAGAGCAGGGCTGTCCCATCCCCACTCCCAGTCCCACTAAGGTGGACAGAGCACCCTCACCAGGAACTGTTACCGAACCAGGTTCCTCTTGCCCACCGCCCAGAAAGCCAATCAGCGAGACAACGAGATTGCAGAGAGAGAGGGTTTGATCACAAGGCAGCCACGTGAGGAAACAGGAGAATGAGTCTCAAATCCACTTCAGGGATATTTATCTGGAAGGGGGTAAGGTGGTCTGAAATGTGGAGACAGATGACTGGAGGTGAGGAGAGGTGAGGTAACTGATGATCTGCGCAGGTGTAGTCAGACTTCATGCCTCTTCATAGGGTGCATGTTCACACAACGGCGGCGTTGACATGACCCGAGGGTGGAGTTTTTAGCCTCTTGACGGTCAAAAGGTCGCTTATCAGACATCTGCGAGGGCCCATTTGATGAGTGGGTGGTCTCAACCAGCCTGAAGTGGACAAGTGGTTCTAATTCTGCAAAACAGCTCAAATGTCCATTACCATGGTGACCCAGGCTTCAAGGAGATGTTATCTATAGGAATCTAGTGGGAGTCAGATAGCATATTGCCTAAATAGCACAGTTAACAATGGGCAGGTAAACAGCTAAAAGCTATAGCCAGTAATTGCAAAAAGGAAAAAAAAAAACTTTAGTTCCTAGTTACTTAATCATCAATGGCTAACCGTTTGCGGTTTCAGAACCCACAGAAGACCCGGCCACAGCGTCAAGGGTGTTGATAAATAAATGGCAAGCAATAGGATATATTGGAGCATATGAGGAAGCCATTTGGGGTAAAACTAATTTGGCCTGAGTTTGTTTTTCCAAAAGGGCCTGTCGCCTGCATTGTGTATCTGCTTTGCCATGTCCCAAAGAGAAGAGTAAATGCCCTTAAGATAAGGATGCAACTTCCCCCACATTGGCATTTCCTTAAGGATAAGCATTTCTCCCTAGGCTAGGATTTGATTGCTGCACCCATCCTGTGACCACCCAGCTTGAGACCACAGACCTGACACCAGCTATGCCCATCGAGACAGCAGACCTGCTCCCTGCTGTGTCCATCAATAGCTATTCTGGCAGGGCGATCTGGCAGGACGATCTTATGGCTATTGTAAAAGGGACATTGCAATCATATGTGATACATGCTCTTTGATGGTATATAACTGCTCTGTACATCCCACTTCTTTGGTGCCTTCCTTCCTTAGGGAAGGAATGCCCCGGGCTATGGTCCTCAAATGTTGGCTCATAATAAATTCACCCCACTTTTGATTTATAGATTGATTATGGATTATTTACATTGACAGTGTGATGCAAGCATTATGTTTCTTAGGATTGTTTTCAGCATGTTTTAATTTTAAAGAATTTTCACACTGTACTCCTTATTAGAGGTATGCTCCTTTCAATACAAATAGTGGTAGACAGACAGACAGATAGACAGAGAGACAGACAGACAGAGAGATCGAGAGATTATTTTATTTAAGAGCTTTGATGTGAAAGATGTATCCATTTACTCTGGAGGTTACATGAGCCTAGAACACGGCCAAATACCAGGGAGTACACGGGGGCCCCAGGTCCCAAGGCTGGAGCTCTAAGCCCATGTGTGTTCTACCCTTGCCACGTGCTCTAGCCTCACCCGGGTCGCTGTCACATCCTGACCCTTGTTTTCATTCCCGTTGCCTCCCCTTTCTCAGCCTCTCTAGTTCTCTGCCCCGCTGCTCTAATTTCGTGCCATTGTGGGCCTCTGAAACTCTCTTTGAAAGAGGAGGGAGCCTAGAAGATGCATAATCAAGGTGGCTCCGTTAGCTAGGAGCTTGAGTTACACGGGGGCCCATGGGGGCTATTATGTGCCCGACTGCGAAGGTCTTCGCACCCTCCCCTTCACTCCATACCAACAGCGTAGGTGTTACTCTGATTTGATAAAGGACAGAGAGGCCAGAAGGTTGATGTATTTATGCCTGTGCACTTGCGCAGTGACATGATCCGGTCGGACCCAACATGAGTGCAGAGACACAAGAGTGTCATCTAACTTTGGAGACACCCAGGCAGTTTAGAGCACATGCATGGAGGCGGCGGGCCCGCCACATTGGGCAGGAAGGCCTTGAGTGGTTAGTGATTGATTAGTGATGCTGTGATTGGTGATGCTGGCATGGCAACCAAGGGGGAAGGGCAGGGAAGGTGGTCACAGCATCAGACCCTTTCCCGAGTTAGGGCAAGGGCAGCGCAAGCGTGTGGCCTGGGGCAGAGAGACAGCGAAAAAACCGCAACCACAATAATAATAATACTACAATAAAAGCAACAGTTGTACCTGGTGAGGTGCCGCTTTTCCTGGGCTTGTGTCTGCTTGCTTGTTTCCTTTTTATCCTCCTTGAACTTCCTTGTATTTCTCCATAGATGTCTGCAGACCCTTGGAAATGCAGCATGTGGTGATTCCAAGAGGAATTTTTTAAAACTGTCAAAATTGGATTTAGTGGAGCCATTTTAAGATGGAGTCAGAGCTGCCTTTCCAGAGAAACTGCCTTGCTGTTCTGAACCTTGCACAGGGCCAAACCTCTGGACGGGGCCAAAATGGCAACTGTTTTAGAAGCCATTATTTGAGACTTCAGCAGGAGAACGGATGTCCTGATCACAAAGACTGAGGACTTTCAGAAGACAGAATCAATAGTCAATTGATGTTTAGCCGGGACTAGCTCTCTGCCTCCAACTCCAATTAGAATTCTTTTACTATAACCTCCCTTCTTTGCCTTTAAGAGCCCCTGACTTTTACTCCCTGGCGGGACACTATTTGGGTTTCTACCTAAATCTGTGCTCCCGAATTGCAGTTCTTGAGACCCCAAATATACTTTTTGCTTTTCTTGCAGTTTATGCCTCTTATTTGTTGACAAAACTAATATTTTGCCAGATAGAAAAATGCCAGTCCTCACTGCAGTGTAAAGTGACAATTCAAAGACTATTTTGCAGTCTAAAACTTCAAGGTTTAAAGTTAGAATTATTTGAGTCTAACACCTTTCCTGAAGTCTTCCTAAAGGCCCAGGAGACCACGGGGCTCCTGAGAGAGCCTGAGGTGACCCCAGGCACTGAGCCTTTCAAAGCTTCTTGCTTTCTCTTAGAAGGGCATTCTCAATTTTTCTTAAAAACGCCTTAAGATTTGTCTTCTACCAAACAATATGACTGCATTTGTTTTAACATTAAAGTATCAATTTTCTGGAGCTGGCCTGGTGGCATAGTGGTTAAATTTGCGCGCTCCACTTCGGCGGCCTGGGGTTTGCATTTTCGGATCCTGGGTGCTGACCTACACACCGCTCATCAAGCCATGCTGTGGTGGCATCCCATATACAAAACAGAGGAAGATGGGCACAGATGTTAGCACAGGGCTAATCTTCCTCAAGCAAAAAAAGAGGAAGATTGGCAACAGATGTTAGCTCAGGGCCAATCTTCTTCACCAAAAAAAAAAAAAAGTATCAATTTTGTATATATTTCAGTGAAGAGCAAAGAACATGGTAACGTCTAGGTTAAACCACTCTGCATGGGCCGTAGTCTCCTCATGTGTAAAATTGTTGTGGTAAAAAGAACCAGACACACAGGATTGTTTTGAAGATTAGATGCGGAAACTCAAGCAAAGGACAGAGCATAATTCCTGGCACAGCGTAAGGACACCATGGATATTATCCTCCAGGGAGTGGCACCACTGCTATCCCCTGACATCACATCATCCCGTGACGTGGTGAGGACCCCGCACTGTGGCAAACTCTGGGTGAAGAGAAGAGAGCTGAGAGAGAAATGGCTGGGTGGGCACATCCTGCGTCAGCCCCGGTGCTGGGTCACCTCTGTCTACACTTCAGTAGGTGTCCCATTTCACTCATCTTTCTCACCACTTCTTTTTTTTTTTTTAATTTTATTTATTTATTTTTTCCCCCCAAAGATAGTTGTACATCATAGTTGCATATCCTTCTAGTTGCTGTATGTGGGACGCAGCCCCAGCATGGCAGGAGAAGCGGTGCGTCGGTGCGTGCCCGGGATCCGAACCCAGGCCGCCAGCAGCAGAGCGCGCGCACTTAACTGCTAAGCCACGGGGCCGGCCCCTCTCACCATTTCTAATTCCTGTGCTGTTGCTTTATTTTATGTTCCTGCACAGGCCCTCATGATGCATGTTAGAAGAAGGTGGGGATAAAAATAAATTAGAATTACAGTGAAAGTCAAGAAGAATAAAGTATTCCCCATGTTGACGGTCTCATTCATTCAGTCGATCGCTCCACCCACTCACGCGCCCCACAGGTGTGTACTGAGCACCAACCGTGTGTGGGGTGAGGAGCTGGGGACGCAGCAGTGAACACAAGAGACACAGTTCTGCCCTCATGGAGCTCGCAGCCCCACTGGGCAGGCAGACAATCAAATAGTCACTCAAATCAAGAGAAAGCAAAGAGAGAAATGCACACTTTTTTTTGAGAGCATCAAGCAAAGCAATCTGACCTCAGGAGGCTTCTTTGAGTGAAGGACACTTGAGCTGAGGCCTGAAGATGAGAAGACCGACAAGAGAACCAAAAGTGCGTTGCTGCCTGCTCCTTTGTAGCACTGGGTGTACACCACTGTACGCTATCCCGTGACCTGTAGGTCCATCCACCAGTTGATGGATTGTTTCCACGGTCTCAAAAGTGTTTATAATTTTATAGGTTACCCATTTTAAGGTGAGCATGACCATCTTGTGTGGTTTTCTACAGCCCGAGCAGAAACGGATCTCCTTGGCGTTGGGTATTTTTAAAGGCTGCCTGGCTAACTGTAAAGTCCAGGCAAGGCGGGGAATGGTACCCAAATTGAACAGGGAAGTAACCGTGATAATATTAACAAAATACAAACAGGAGTGGTTTGGCTGCTGTGCGATAGTACTGTTTTGCCTCACAGGCAAGTGTCGATCCGGGAGGCAATCGTGTCTCCCTGGTGAATGCCGTGAGATCGCAGCCCCACTTCTCCAGCTTCTGGGTCTATCGCTCCTGTTGGAAGAGACTCTCCAGGTGCCCTGCAGAGGTGGGGCATCTAGAATGAAGGGATTTAGTGCATTGCCTAAATGTCTTTGAATTATTTTGCTTTATCTTTCAAACTCATGGAAACTTCCTGTTTTAGCTTCCATAACCTAGATATGTTTGTGATGAGTAAAGGGATGATATTTTTAATTTCCTTGTTTTTTAAAGTTATTTTATTTTATTTTACTTTTTTTGTAAGGAAGATTAGCCCTGAGCTAATATCCGATGCCAGTCCTCCTCTTTTTGTTGAGGAAGATTGGCCCTGAGCTACCATCTGTGCCCATCTTCCTCTACTTTATATGGGACGCCACCAAAGCATGGCTTGACAAGAGGTGCATCAGTGCGAGCCTGGGATCCGAACTTGCGAACCCCAAGACACTGCATCAGAGCGCGCACACTTAATCGTTATGCCACTGGGCCGGCCCCGTAATTTCCTAATTGGAAGGTATAAGGAACATCAGGTGTGTCTTTTCACTGCACACAGTTCCAGCACATGGACAGGGACCCCTGAGGGTGAGAGACCCCAGCCTGAGAGGCCTGGGCTCAGAGCCAATGTGCAGCCCTCCTGCCGAGGGCACATGCCCAGGCCTGGAGTTGGTGGGTGTGCACAGCGTCATCCCGTCTGTTTCACGTCCTGACCCAGTCCCCATTTCTGTCCTGCTCTTATTCGCTCGTCATTGAGACTCTCTGAAACCCTCCCTGAGACAAGAGGGCGTATGAATAAATAGGCAACAAAGGTGATCTGACTAAATATGAGCTCCCACTTCTCCGGTGGCTATTGTGTGCCAGGTCTGTGCGAGGCACTTGTCACACTCTCTGCCATGTAATCCTGCAAAGTAGGTACGCTCATTAGACAGAGGACGCTGTGGCCAGGAAGTTTAATTAATTTACAAATGGTCACGCAGCTGCCCCTGTGTCATTGATCCAGCATTGTTCTGACCCCGGGTCACATCATATTTGGGGCAAAGGTTTGGAGGGTAATTACTCTCATCTCATGTGCACTGGGAAAATAACCGACTTATAGGTTTTTCTACCACTCTCTTAGGGAGCCACCTCACCACAAGGAGAAATAAACCCAATTATTCAACGATAAGTGTGTTCCTGGATAGAGACACAGGCTTCAGTGGCCTGTTCTAATGGTGACCCACACCCCTGACCTGCACACTGCAGAGGCTGTGGCTGGGCACCAGAACAGCCAGGACTGTTGCATGGACCAAAGGGAAGACGATGATCAAATAACAAGTAATGATAATATTAATGAGCATAAGAATAGCAGACACGGAGAAGTTACATTTCTCAGAAAAACTTTTTTCTTTTATTCGATGGACATAGTAAAACTTGTCTCAAGAATACCTGATAAAGGAGTCTTCTGGTAGGGGTTGAATTGTGTTCCCCCCCAAGTTCATACGTTGAAGTCCTAAAACCCCAGTACCTCAGAATGTGAGCTTATTTGGAAATAGGATCATTGCTGAGATGAGGTCATACTAGAGTAGGTTGGGCCCTTTATTTAATAAGACTAGTGTCCTTTAAAAAGCGGAAATTTGGACACGGCCCACACAGAGGGGGGATGATATGGAGATGCATGGGGAACGCCATGAAATATGAAGACCCACCAACAAGCCAGGAATGCCTGAGGCTCCCAGAATCCAGGAGAGAGGCTGGAACAGATCCTTCTCATGCCCTCAGAAGGAACCACCCCTGCTGACACCTTGGTCTCGGGACTTCTGGCTCCAGAACCATGAGATAATGCATTTCTGTTATTCTGAGCCACCCAGTTTGTGGTCCTTTGTTACGGCAGCCCTAGCAATGCAGTCCATCTGTGGACCCACGGCAGTGTGCAAAGAATTCTAGAAGAAAATTCCCAACAAATCATGTATTTAAAGAAAAATTCATATCAGTGTTAAGTTTTAAATTCTTACCAAACATATAAAAAAATTATCCTCAAAATCCCAATGGAAAGATATTTTTCACAATTTAATACTTTTGATTCTTAAATGCAGGTTTTTAACCCTGGGGTCTCCAGATCTGTCCTGAGGGTTTTGATTTTTATTTTCATTTGAGAGTGAAGTTTTTTAGGTTTGAGGGGCACAAGTGCCACTCTGTGGGGTCCTCTAAGATGGTTTAGAGCTGGAGAAGCAACTCAGGTTGGTGGCCGAGAAGATGGATTCCGGGACCAGGTGGCCTGGCTTCCAGTCTCAGCCCCCTCACTGAGCGGCTTACCCAACCTTTCTACGCCTCAGTTATCCCATCTGGAAACAGGGCTAGGAACAGTAGTTTACCTCATAGTGCGCTGGTGAGGATTAAATGTGTTGATATATGTGTGGTTGGCTGAGTAATGCCCCCTCGAAATACACCCACGTCCTAATCCTGGGAACCTGTGAGTGTGACCACAGGAAAAAGCATCTTTGTAGACATGAGTAAGTTAAGGATCTTGAGATGAGGAGATGATCCGGGTGGACCCTCAAGGCAGCAACATGTATCGTTTTAAGAGGGAGGCGGAGGGAGATTTGACACAGAGGAGAAGATGATCTGAAGACAAGGCAGAGAGACTTGAAGACGCTGGCCTTGAAGGTTGGAGTTGTGGACGGGGCCACAGGCCAAGGAATGCTGCAGCCACCAGGAACCAGGAGGGTCAGGGAACGGATTCTGCCCTGGGGCCTCCAGAGGGGGTGCAGCCCTGCCGACACCATGATTTCAGACTTCAGCTCCAGAACTGTGAGACGATAATTTTCTGTTGTTTTAAGCCACCTGGTTTGTAGTAATTTGTTATGGTGGCTGCAGGAATTATACCACTTGAAGAGGCTTTAGTGCAGGGTTTCTCGATCTTGACAATATTGACATTGGGGTTACTCTCTGTGGTGAGGTGTCCTGTGCACTGTAGGGCATTTAGCAGCACCCCTGCCTCTACCGAGTAGATGCCAGTAGGATGCACCCCTTTGATGTGACAACCAGAAATGTCTCCTGATGTTGCCAAATGTCCCCAGGGGGCAGAACTGCCCCTGTTTGAGAACCACAGAGCTAGGACGGTGCCTGGCACTTGGTGAGCACTTGGGATGACCACTGGGTATTATTTTCATCATCACTGTCCCTCCTCCTGGCAGAGCTGAAGGCTGCTCTTTCCCACAAAGACTCCCTGGGTCAGAGGAGACCTCAGGGTCCCACCTGTGAGGACATGGTTGGGGGGACATGGTGGTGGGGACATGGTGGTGGGGGAGAAGGAGAGAGACTGAATGCTCTGAAAGCAAACACCAATTCCTAGGGAATCCTTCTGTTTTCCTAAGAAAAATGCATTCGAATTGAGTATTCTACAGGATGTTACAACTGCATTGGTGCTCATATGAAAAGAATTTCTTTAAATCCTTGAAAGAAATTCCCACCCGGGGCACTGAAGGGTGGCACAGGGGAGGATGATGGTGGGGCCAGGCCTGTCACCACATGGGGGGCTTTACAGACCCATAGCATGTGCCTTGGTCTTTGAGTCTCAGCTCCCTTGGGGGACAATGGGGACACAGGGCTGCTGTGTGAGTAGAAGGAGGTAATTCCCAAATAGTGGCAGGAACACAGTAAGTCCTTCCACAAGGGTCAGCTGATATCATCGGCACTGAGGAAAATGCACTATTTTCACCCAAACTCTAAACGACAGGACCAAATGCTCAGGGAAGTGGGAAACCCCTCTTTGAGAAATTAGAGTCTAGTTAGCAACGCTCACAGGCTGAGAAGGTGTGAGCTCAGGCTAGAGCGGGATGAAGGGGGTTTGCGCGTCTCAGTCCAGAGAGAATTGAGCCCCCTCCTCTAAACGCGTCATGCAGGAACGGGCAGAGGCTGTCTGTGTGTGCACAGAGGGCTCCCGGCCTACACACTCACTTGCTGGACTCGGAGGGACAGAAGGACCAGGGTCCCTGCAGCTGGCCCAGCCCAGTCAGTGAACAGGGGTGCAGAGAGCTCTCCTAGGAGTGCCCCAGGCTCCTCTCCACCTCCTGGCTCACGCCCCTCAGGCCCAGTCTGCGTCAAGGGTAACATCCTTCCGGGAGCATGTAGGCTGTTGGGGTTCAAGGTCTTAGCCAGAGGGTGATCTTTTTAAATCTCCTTTTGTGTCCCTCATCTCTGTGCCTCAACCCATAAAGTGTGGGTGGGGTGCCCCATTTCTGCACCTTAGAGCCACCTACAGTGGTTGTATCGGGGGGATGGTCACATGCCAGTGGAATGACTGAGTGCGTGGCCTGTTAGGTTGGATGGTCGGTTCATCCAGTTGGCTGATATAGCCCCACCCCTAACCCAGGACCCAGGCTGAGGAGGTGCCCACATGTGAATGTTGGGGGTCTGAAGAGGAGGCAAAGAACATGTCATTGCAAGAAGCTAGAGGAACATTCAGAGTTGGGTTTGAAGTGAGGAGGAGTCAGTGTTTGGTTGGAACTGGACAGAGGAGGGAAAGTATTTGAGAGAGAAAGCAGGAAGCAGAGATGGAGAACTGCGCTGTGGTCCTCAGGACAAGACCAGTCTGCCCCTGTGGTCCCTGGTATGTCCTCATGGTCCCCAGTCTGTCCCTGTGGTTCCCATCTGCCCCATGGTGCCCATGACAGGGATACCTCAGGACCGTGCTCACTTTGGTTTTCATCCAGATCTCCAGGGGGAATAAAACAAGTTACCCTGACTTAACACGAGAGCTTACAACACCACTTTCTGAACCTCTGCGTGGGGAGACAGTAGCCCTGAATTAGACCCTGCCTGGTTCAAGTTTCAGTTCGTGGATGACCACATCTGGACTGGCAAATGATTCACCTTGTGAGGGTGAGGCATGGCGAATGGGTCCTTCTCACAACGCATGTGGCCCCTGGTAACAGCTGCCGGGCGCGCAATGTTGACCATAAGATGCTTCCTTCTGGCTCAGAGGGAAGGCGGTGATGCTGGCTGTCCACTCCAGGTGGTGGAGCAGTTCTTTCACACTCTTGGGTCTAGGGCAGTGGCTCGATACATTAGGACCACCTGAGACTGTGAATCACTCCATGCTTGGCCCCACTCTGTCTGCTTAAGTCAGGCTCTCAGGGTGTAAAACTTAGCACCAATATGTTCTCAAATCCATCCCATGGGAGACTGACAAGCAGCCAGGCTGCAGAACACTGGCAGGAGGACAGCCCCTCTGGCACAAGAAACCACAGAACCCCAGAATCACAGAAGCGTGGAAACGGGAGGGAGGAAGCAGGGCTCCAAACTGACTTGAGACCAAGGAGGGGGTGGGGGGGAATAACAGCAACAATCCTAATGTCAAAAAACATCCAGAACAGTCAAGCTACCGCATAGCTGCCTTGCATCCGCGAGCGCTGTGAACTGTGGAGGTGATTGTTTCTAAAGGCTGCTGGGCAAAGCTTGACTGATTTTCCCATCAAAGTCCTCCTGAGTCGGACAACTAGACCTCACCAGCTTCCCTGCTGAGTTCTGGAGTAACAGAACGAAAGCCTTCAGTTTCCTTCATTTTTTCCCATGAGCTCTAAAATTAATGGAAATTTCATGTTTTACTTCCTAATAAGGGCATGTTTCTTTGGGTATAAAATAATGGCATTTTTTTAATCTTCCAAGTTTCAAGTTAGAAGATGCACCAGGTTTGTCCTGGGGTTTTATATCACCCCAGCCTGACGCCAAGTGACCTGAGGGTAAGGGGACCCTCGTGTGAAAAGCACAGGCTCAAAGCCCACCCCCCTCTGGCAGGGACCCACGAAGGGAGGAGGGAGGGTGATTGATGCTCCTGCCCCCCTGGTCACCTGGGTCCTCACCTTCGAGTTCATTCCTGTTGCTTCACTTTCTTGCTCATCCCACCTTTCGAATTTACATCCATGGTACGCATCCAGACCCCGCTCTGAGTGGAGAGGGGAGAGAAACAAATATAACAACGGTGGTTTGATTAAAACAGCTCCCACTTATGAAGGGCTTCTCATTGGCTCTCCCGCTGAGCCCACCCAGCACTCACTGGGGGTGTCCATCCCCATTTGAGAGAGGACCCCGACATCAGAGAGGTTAACTCGTTTACGTGAGATCGTGTGGCTGGTGGAGGTGCACTGATCTGGACACCTTTGCCAGCAGGTCAGACAGGGACCAGCGTAGAAATGTGAGTCCATGGTGTAGGTGGGGCGGGAAACAGGCTCCATCTACAGGGGCACACAATGGAGAACGGTGGGCTTCCTTCAGGCCCACTGGGTAGATGGGGTGTGATTGATTAGTGATCTCTGACAAGAGCAGGTGAGGGGGGAGTGGCTGCACTTCCACTTTTATTATCGACTCTGCTCTAAATAGACTCATGCTGTCCAATCAACCGGAAAGAGGGAGTGGCCAGGCCAAAGAGTTTGAGTCAGCAATATCAACCTTGACTAGGGACACCGTGTTTATTTTTCCTGAGCAATAGTTTTGCTTTATCCTGAAGGATACTGTCAGTCACGCGTCGCAGTGTTTCTCAAACTGGTGACTGCAGACCCAAGAGATGTGTGCATGTACTCCAGGGGGCAGTTTCATGATATGCTTTGTAATTTTCTGGTTTCTTTTCGGTAGTAATCTTTTAACAGCTTTTTTTTTTTAAAACAAGTTGAAAGATAAATCTGTTCTGTTGAATTGTTCATTTACAATTGAAGGGCATTTTCCATCCTCTAAAACTTGAGATTCTTAAATCAGTAGATTTTAGCCTGGGGTCCTGAGATATGTTTAAGGCTCTTTGCAACTTCTTTTCCTCTAAAAGAAAATTTGCTCAAGTTTCAGAAATATCAACGGAACTGATCAAATTACACCATAATGGCTGAGAGAAAACTGACAGTTTTGCATTTCTGTGTTCTCCATTAAGGTGTCCCAGAGGCACAGGAACACCTTCCCCCCACTTCCTGCTAGGAGGTCTGGATGGAAGGAAGGAGCCTGACACAATGATACAAATTCACAAATTTTTGATATTTCTTCAAAATGCATTCAAAGTTTGTATTCCACTACACAACTCAACTGCATTTATTTAAATGGAAAATTTGTTTTTTATAAGACTTCATATAAAATAAGTTCTCAATAAAATCAAGGCAGTAGAGTATATATTAGTTGAGAGCACTGGTCTGGGAGATGCACGTCAGGGGTTAAATCCTGGCTCTGCTTTTCATTAGTTCTATTGTTAAAGCCATAAGAAGGGCCTTTAACTTCATTGTGCCTCAGTCTACCCACATCAGTAACATCAGGGTAATAGTTGCATCTATATCACAGGACCATTGTTAGGATTAAAAGACATAATCCATAGAATCAAGCTAGACAGAGTAAACACTGTGTAGAACTGTTAGTGAGTCTGTTAACTGCGCAAAGGTCATGATCTCCTTGCTGCAAGACAAAAGCCAATCGTTAAGAGGCAAGATGGTGGCAGAGAAAGGGCATTTATTGAGTGATAAACTAGCAAATCAGAAGATAGTGGACTAGTGTCCTAAAGAACCAGCTTAAGGGGGGGGGGCACAGAATCTTGAAGCAGTTATATAGGCCAGTGGGTTATAGGGGAGAGGGTTAGGACAATGGGTTATAGGGGAGAGGGTTAGGAATGTTGACCCTCTGGTGTTACAGACTGGGAGTCGCCACATCAATGATCTTTCAGTTGTCATTGATGATGGCTAGCAACATAGACTCTCTGTTCAGGGGTCATCACATTCCTAAGGAACTCAAAAGAACAAAGTTATCATCTTATCGCAGCTGGGAGGTACATACACAAGCAGGGATCATAAAATCTACAGAGCAGGTAGGTCTCCTGGAGGGTGCAGACCCAGCTGCGTTAGTTAGTCAGAGGTCATTCAAAGTTACAATAGGGCTTCTTTTCTACAATATGGCTTCCCTTATGTCAACCTTGTGTTGAGCCAGTAACAATTCCCGTATTCTCGGGAGATGCACCGTATCATCCGACAGCTTCCCCAGCCCTCGGCATGTGGCCAGTGCTCCTTGCAGGACAAACCCCAGTTTGATAAGAATGAGTTTAGAAAGAAATCAGCGGTCCCTTCTGGCAAGTATGTATTTCTCATTCCTGGCGTCAGTTGATGGTACTGTCCATTTCTCCCCTTTGCCTCATTTCTAATGGTCTTTATCACCCATTTCTAATTTTTGTTTTTTTGCTATATTTTATATTTCTATATGACCATTTAAGCCAGCTTTAAATGGCTTACCTTTATTGATGGTCTATCTGGCACTCGGCTAGATGTGTTCCATTCATTCCATTGCATCTTCAAGACAATAGTCTTAGGTAGAAATTATTGCCCATATTTTACAGCAGCGATCCGTGTGCCCAAAGAGTTTATGTAAGCTGCCCTCAACCATATGACTAATAAGCACTAGAGGTGAAAAACAGAGTGGAGAAAAAAATCCATTAATTCATGTATTCACATAAGAAACAAAACAACATGACACAGATAAGAGGGAGAGAAAGAGACAAAGAGAGAGAGCACAAACATCCAACATCAGGAAAGAAAAATAGAACATTTTTGTCATACAGACATTGAGAAGGTGAGAGACCCGGAATAGCCAAAGCAATTCTGAGAAAAAAGATCAAAGCTGGAGGTATCACGCTCCCTGATTTCTAAATATACTACAAAGCTATAATAATCAAAACAGCAGGGTACTGGCAGAGAAACACACACACAGATCAATGGATCAGAATTGAACTCAGAAATAAACCCACACATTTATGGATGTGTGTAATTTTCAACAAAGAAGCCAAGAACATACAATGGAGAGAAAAAAGTCTCTTCAATAAATGGTGCTGGGAAAACTGGACAGCTACATGCACAAGAATGAGAGTAGACCATTATCTTACATCACACACAAAAATTAACTCAAGAGGGATTAAAGACATGAATGTAAGACCTGAAACCAGAAAACTCCTAGAAGAAAACATAGGCAGTGTGCTCTTTGACATCGGTCTTAGCAGTATCTTTTTGAATACCATGTCTCACCAGGCAAGGGAAACAAAAGAAAAAGTAAACAAATGGGACTACATGAGACTAAAAAGCTTCTCCACAGCAAAGGAAACCATGAACAAAACGGAAAGACAACCTAACAATTGAGAGAAAATGTTTGCAAATCATATATCCAATAAGGGGTTAATATCCAAAATATATAAGGAACTCATACAACTCAACAACAAAAAAACAAATGACCTGATCAAAAAATGGGCAGAGGATATGAACAGACATTTGTCCAAAGAAGATACACAGACGGCCGAAAGGCACATGAAATGATGTGCAACATCACTAGTTATTAGGGAAGTACAAATCAAAACTACAATGAGATATCACCTCACACCCATCAGAATGGCTATTATTAACAACACAAGAAATAACAAGCGTTGGAGAGAAAGTGGAGAAAAGGGAGCCCTCATATACTGCTGGTGGGAATGTAAACTGGTACAGCCACTAAAGAAAACAGTATAGAGATTTCTCAAAAAATTAAGAATAGAACTACCATGTGATCCAGCTATTCCATCTCTGGGTATTTATCCAAAGAACACAAAAACGCTCATTCGAAAAGATACATGCACCCCAATGTTCATTGCAGCATTATTCACAATAGCCAAGACTTTGAAGCAACCTAAGTGCCAATCAGTGGATGAATGGATAAAGAAGATGTGGTATATATACACAATGGAATACTCAACCATAAAAAAGGATGACATCTTGCCATTTGTGACAACACGGATGGACCTTGAGGGTATTATGCTCACTGAAATAAGTCAGACAGAGAAATACAACTACCATATGACTTCAGTTGTGTGTAAGATAAACAAACAAACACATAAATATGGAGAACAGATTGGTGGTTAACAGAGGGAAAGGGAGTAGGGGGAGGGTGAAAGGGGTAAAGGGGCACATTTGTTCGGTGAAAGATGGAAACTAGACTTTTGGTGGTGAACACGACGTAGTCTCTACAGAAGTCAAAATATAATGATGTACACCTGAAATTTATATAATGTTATAAACCAATGTGACCGCAATAGAAAAAAATTTAAAAAAGAAGAAGATGAGAGGATAATATGAAAACCGCTGTGCCAAGAAGATTGAAAATTCTGATAATGGGCAAATTTTAAAAAATAGCCACACGTTATTAAAACTGACACAAGAAGAACCAAAAATCTGAATAACTCTACAACCTTTCTAGAAAGAAAATCCCAGGCCCAGGTGGTTTCATTAATGAAATTTACCAAACTAATAAAGAGGAAATAATGCCAATATTGCATAGACTTCTGGAGAGAATTAAAAAGAATTATTTGCCATCTTGTTTTATGTAGCCAGTATAACATTTATACTAAACCTGACATGGCCTTAAGGATGGGCCAATCTCACTTGGAAACAAAAATGCAAAAACTCCAAATAAAATATTAGCAACCTGAATCCAGTGATACACGAACAGGAGACTGTATCACGCTGAGCAGAAAAAGTTAACACAGCGGCGGAAACTGCTGTCCTTGAAAAGCCCTGCTTCAAGGTGCCCTGGGCCGGCACGTGGGAGCTTGGGTTTCGGGAGGGTTCTCACCGTTAACTGACAGTGGCTCTCTGCACCGACACTATTCATACAAACAATGTGGTCTATGCTGAGCACCTGCCTTCCCTCTGGGAGTCTGCAATTTGGCCTTTGCTGGACAGAGGGTGCCTGCCTGACCAGCCTCCAGCGAAAACCCTGGGCGCCGAGTCTCCAGCAAGCTTCCCCGGCTGGCAGCACTTCACACTCGTCGTCACCACTCGTTGCTGGAGCCGAGCGTGTCCTGTGTGACTCCACCGGGAGAGACCCTTGGATGCTCGTGCCTGCTTCCCCAGACTTCACCCCATGCGTCTTTTCCCTTTGCCAGCTCTGCTCTGAGTCCTTTCGCTGTAATACATCATAGCTGTGAGGACGACGACATTCTGAGTCCTCCTAGCAATCTTGGGGGTGGTCTTGGGGACCCCCACACACACCCAAGTTGGTTTTATTCCAGAAATGCAAGGCTGGCTCACCGTCTGAAAATCAAGAGTGGAATTCCCCTCATCTTCAGGATAAAAATCATACGCTTCTTTCAATAAAGCAGAAAAAGTTTTTGATAAAAGTCAAAATCTAGTCACCCTAAAATTCCTTAGAAAATTAAGAATAGAAAGAAATCTTTGTCTGACGAAAAGTATCACAAACAATAACAACAACAACAAAGACCACCACGCAGCAAACGTCACACTGCAGCATGGAATGTGGACAGCCTTTCTTTGATGTGGGGCGTGAGCCGAGGATGCCCACCTCATCACCACTTCTGTTCAACGCTGTCCTGGGGATTCTGGCCAGTGGACAAAGATGGGATATGAAGTATAATATAAGAATTGGAAAGGTGGAAACAAAGGCCATGTTCTCAGACCACATGATCGTTGGCAAGCTGACTCCACCACATGGAAATGCCATGAACAGTGAAGTCAATCAGGAAGAAGAACAATGAGGCAGTGGCCTTGCTGTACTGGACCTCCAGACTAATGATAAAGCTCCAGTAATTCATACAGTAGGGTATCGAGAGGAGGAGAAGTAACTGGGTCTATGAAAGAGAAGAGAGGATCAGAAACAGACCCCCATATTTACGGATATATGACTTACGATAAAAATGATACTGCAAAGCAGCATGTAATGACATCCTTTTTAATAAATTGTGCTGCATCCGTTAGATATCCAACGTAAAAAATAAATAAGAATCTCCACCACTACTTCATACGATACGCAAAGATCAATTCCAGCAAAAATGTGTGAACAGTGCACCAAGAGACACGGTACATAAGAGAAAACAAAGCTTCTAAAAGATCATAAAAGAGACTTTCTTCATGATCTTGAAGTAGGAAAAGTTTTCTAAAATCAGGACACAAAAAGCACTAACAGAAGAAGAAAAAGACTGATAAACTCTTCTGCATGAATTAGGAACTTTTGATCATTAGAAAGCACCATTAAGAGATTAAAATGTCAAGTGAGGGAAGGTATTTGTGCGCATGTAAGTGGTAAAGGGCTTGCACATAAAATATATCGTAACTGCTACAAATCACTAATTTTCAGAAACCAGACAATCAAAAAAAAGAGAAGATGGGGGCTTTGCTAGATGCTTGATCAGGTAATTTACAAAAGAAGATATCCAAAGAGCCATTAAACTTATGTAAATATACTTAACTTTATTAGTAATCAGGGAAATACAAATAAAAACCAGAATGAGACAAACATCACACACCCACCAGGAAGGTTAAAACTGACAACACTGACCAGGATGTGGAACAACTGGAACGCTCACACCGGCGTGAGGGAGAGCAGACGGGGACAACCTCTTTAGAAAACTGGCTTCATCCACCAAAGGTGAAGAGACCTGTCACCCTGGATCCTGCAGTCCCGTCCCAAGGCGTGTGCCCAATAGACACTCACACATGTGCCCGAGAGACAGGCTCCTTCCTGCTCACATCAGTGTTAGTCATAATAGCCCAAATCTACCAACAACCCTGATTTCCTTCAATAGGAGAATGGACAGATAAGTGCATATACTCATACAATGGAAACATGCAAAAATGAAAATGAATAAACGAGTGCAGGTGGTCAACGAATTATAGCCTGAGGCCGGTTTTTGTATAGCCTTTGAGCTAAGAATGGTCTCTACATGTGTAAAGAGTTATAAAAACAAAGCAAAGAAGACTGTGCAACCGAGATAGTATGTGGCTGGCAAAGCATTCACTCTCTGGCCCTCTACGAAAAGAGTTAGCCCACCCCTGAACTAGAACGACAGGCACACCGTGAACGAAATTCTCAGTTATAATGTTGAGTGGATATATCATATTTCATCCTATTTACATAAAATTTAAAAACATACAGAGAACATGAAGTTAGGGTGTTTGGGGATGCAAACTAACCAATGCTGCACCCTTGCAAACTTTGGTCCAGGTACATGTTTCTCAAACCCGGTTGTGTCTCAGCATCGCCTGAGCTGGTTTTAGAAGGCACTCGTGCACGGCCCATCCCCACCCAACTACATCCCACTCCCTGGTGGTGGCTCCAAGCAGCACGTATTGCCAAAGCTTCCCAGGACGTTCTAATGAGCAGCTGGTGTAGAGCCAGTGTGGGAAAAGGCAGCCCTTCTCGGGTGGAGGAAGTCACGGGAGGCATTATTTCAGAAATGCTAACACATGGTGGGAGATTGCTAATTAGTGGAACTGAGCGGGAAGAGCGGAATTACAACAATAATATTAATTAAGAAAAAAAGATGACGAAAAATCGTTAAGCTTCTGAGCAGCTCTCTCGATTTTCCTCTGAGCCACCATGAAACCTACAGGTGACGGCATTTCCTTTGAGCGGCTGCTAGCGGATTACAGGGGGGCTTCCCAGATTGTCTGTCCAAGGCCTCCTAAGGTGGGCAGAGGGCTCCCCGGAGCCAGGCACAGCCTCAGGCTCCAAGGTGCAGGGCGAGTGCCAGAGGGTTTTGCTTGTGTGTTTATTTTTTATTCTTCTGCTTCATTTTAAAAAATGTATGAGGTTCCAAACTTTATTCCCTAACAGGCATGCTTCTCTTTTTTTTTTTTTTTTTTTTTTACCATTTTAACCATTTTTTCCCCCCTCCTCAAAGTCCCAGTGTATGGTTGTATATTCTACTTGTAAGTCCTTCTAGTTCTTCTATGTGAGCCACCACCACAGCATGGCTGCTGACGGACAGGTGGTGTGGTTCCATGACCAGGAACCGAACCCAGCCCACCAAAGTGGAGTGTGCCAACATTTAACCACTAGGACATCAGGCCTAGCTCAACACACTTCTTTTACTATAAAAGAAATGATGTTTTCCTTTTCCAAGCTTTTGAATCAGAAGACACACAGGTGCATTGGCTTTCACAACCTCAGCACAAGAACGAGTCCCCGTGGGTAAGTGGGCCTCTGTCCAGGAGGTCCCGGGGGAGGCAGGAACTGCTGTGCGTCCCTCTGACCCTAGGTCAGGGTCATCTGGTTCCATGCCCTCTCTGGGGCCTCATCTAGATTCCCAGGATAGGAGAGAGCATGCCCCAGGATGCACCCCCAGCTGCCAGGACTTGGAGATGTATTTGCATGCCTTGGATCTGGCCTCATTAACACCTGAGGGTCATGGGGCACAAGCCTTGCAGGGTGAGTAAACACATTGTCTCGGTATGGGTGGGGGACTAGCTTCGCCTCAGAGGCCATGCCTCACCCAGCAGCAGGGGCTGCCTGGACACAATGGTGAAGACCACCAGGCTCATCTTGGGCATCTGTGATTGATTGGTAATGTCTGTGTGGCAAAGAGGTGTGGGTGGGGGGACCACAGCGGCTCTTTCCCACACTTTGATCTAGAAAAACTGATTCTTGGCTCTGGCTTCAAAGAACCATATATATTTTGATAGTGAAAATGCAGCCCAGGCCCCTCCCGAGAGCTATTAAATCAGACTCTCTGGATGTGGGGCCAGAGCACCAGTGTTTGCAAACTCGTCCTGGGTGATCATCAGATGCAGCCCCTGGCTGAAAACCCTGGGTGTTGAGGGCAGCCCTTCTCCCGTGTAAAAGATCATGTGCATCATAGGCCTTACAACTAGAGGGCCCACCCTCCAGTCTTGCCAGCACTGAGGGTTTTCCAAGACAAGGGACTTTTGGGCTAAAACCAGGGAAGTCCTGGGCAGACTGGGACACCTAGTCATCCCATTTATAGCAAGGCAGAGAGACTGCAGGGGTCAGAGGATGGGATGGTCCTAGGGTGACCAGCATGTCCTCATTTGCCCAGGACTTTCCTGATTTTAGCAATGAAAGTCCATGCACCAGGTAACTCTCCAGTCCCAGGCAAACCGGACTGTTGGTCACCCTAGCGAGCACCCATGCTGGTGGGAGTGGGAGAGGAGGAAGGGAACAATAAAAATGACAATGACAAGAACAAGAAAGGGGCACAAGATTGATCACTTTCCTCTCTCATACGGAGATCCTGGAAGGGACCCCATCTCCCTCTGCGCATTTCTTCCTAGCCTGCCTTTGTGTTGGAATCACGAGACGGGGGAGGGAGGGCTGTAGAAACCCCCGATGCTTGGGTCCCAGCCCCAGAGGTTAGCTCCGTGTTCGTTTCCTACACGTCCGAAGGACCATAACCTGAGTGGCTTAAAACAACGGGAGTTTATTCTCTCACAGTCCGGAGGCCAGAAATCTGAAATCAAGGTGTCGGCAGGGCTGTGCCCCCTCTGAGACTCTGGGTGGCATCTGATGCCACCCTCCAGCCTCTGGTGGTGGCCAGCAATCCTTGGTGCCCTTGGCTCGCGGCTGCATCACTCCTGTCTCTGTCTGCATCGTCACAGGGCTTCTCCCCTGTGTGTCTGTCTCTTTTCCTCTTCCTGTAAGAACACTAGTCATGTTGAATTTAGGGCCCACCCTACTCCAGTATGACCTCACATTAACTGGAAAGACCACATTTCCAAACAAGGTCACCTTCACAGGGCCATATCTTTTGAGGGGACACAGTTCAGCCCATAGCAGGCTCTCACTGGTCCGGGTGTCACTGGAGCACCTGGACTCTCAGAAGCTCCCAGGTGATTCTCACGTGCAGTGGCAGCCAGGGCGAGCCCAGTCTGCGCTCCTGGCTGCCGGCCAGGCCACTGCAGGGCGCCCGCAGATCTCTGCGCCAGAGCTCTCCTATCTGGGCAGAAGGAGCCCGCCCAGAGCCTGCAGAGGGCAGCAGTGCGACCGAACGTTGGACGCTTTTGTTTCCATTTTAAAATCATGAATATTTCATGTTTATCGACTATGCATCATTGAAAACAATTGTAGTAAAGTACACCTAACATAAAATTTACTGTCTTAACCATTTTAAGTGTACGGCTCAATGGCGTGAAGTAAATTTCCATTGTCGTGTAACCACCACCACCATCCATCTTCAGAACTTTTTCATCTTCTCAAATGGAAGCTCTGTCCCCATTAAAAACTAACTCCCATCTCCCCCTCCCTGGCCCTGGTAACCACATTCTACTTTCTGTCTCCATGAATCTGACTCCTCTAGGGACCTCCTATAAGTGGAATCATATAGTATTTGTCTTTTTGTGCCTGGCTTATTTCACAACATAATGTCCACAAGCTTGCAGCTTTTAATATAAATATACTTTTCACATCCAAATTCTTAATGAAAAGATGCCCCACGTTTGTCCTGTGGCTTTACATGGCCCCCAGCCCATGCACACGGACTCCTGGGAGTTAGGGGCCCAGGATGCGCAGCTGTGGAGCCCAGTGTACGGCCCAGGCCCCGGGCGTGGACTGGGGACAGTGGCTGTCCTGTGCACCAGCCCCACCCAGGGCCCTTTTCCCATCTTGGCTCTGTGCTCATTCCCTGGGCAGCCCCTTCCCCTCCTATTCCAAACCACAGCATGGGCCTGCTGCTCTAATTTATGAGCCATTGTGAGCCCAAGAAGCCCTCTTTGAAATGAAGAGAGTGTGTTAATAAACCCACAACAATGGGGATTTGGTTAAAACAGGAGCGTTATGGAGGGCCCTTCAGGTCCTTGGAGAGACTTCACGCACTTTCTCCTACTCCATCCCACACCAATGCAAAAGGTGAAGGTTTATTACTCTCATTTGATAGAGGCCATTATGGCCCAAAAAGGTTAATTAGTTTCCACAGGGTCACACCACCTGGTTGAGATGAATCATTCTGGCCATATCCGGGGTGGAAAGACACAAGTGTCACCCGGGTTTGGATGGTAAATCATTTGTCCCCACTTGTCAGCTGGGATCCAAACTCACGGCTCTCGGGGTGCGGGGAGAATGTCTGCATCCTGCCTCCGGGCGCCCAGGGAAAGGTGGCTGAAATGGAATAAAGATGCTGTTCAAGGGCAAGGGAGGGGAGATGGGGCCCTAACAGATGCCCAACCATACTGGTCTGTCCAGCACTGGGGGTTTCCCGGGTACAGGTGGCTGAATAAGGGCTCCTCAAGGTGTCCACAGCCTCATCCCTAGAACTTGTGAAAATGTTACCTTATATGGCAGAAGGGACTTTACAAATGGTTGAGTTAATGATCTTGAGATGGGGAGGTTATCCTGGATTATTCTGGTTGGCCCAATGGAATCACAAAATTTCCTGTAAGAGGGAGGCGGGAGGATCTGAGTCAGAGAGAGATTGGAAGATGCTCTGCCGCTGGCTTTGAAGATGGAGAAAGGGGCTAGGAGCTAAGGAATGAAGGCAGTTTCCAGAAGCTAAAAAAGGCCAGGAAATGAATTCTCCCCTAAAGCTTCCAGAAGGAATGCAGCCCTGCCGAAACTATGATTTTAGCCCTGATTTGAGACCTTCCGACCTCCAAAACTATAAGAGAATACACTTGTGTTTAAGTCACTAAGTTTATAATTTGTTACAGCAGCAACAGGAAATGAATACACTGGGACATGGGACATTCATCTAAAATCAGGAAAGTCCCAGGCACACTGGGATAAACTGGTCACCCTAGACCCCAGAGACCTGCAGGTAGTTGAGGGTGATTTAGAAAGACAGCCACTGTCCTTCCAGGGCTCACGGGGGACGCTGTGCATGTGGCAGCAGAGCAGGAGACGACAGGTGCCGAAATGGCAGGAATAACAATGCTGAGATGAAGAGCTGCCCTTATGTCTTCCCCTGAGCATCTCCCTCCTGGACACCGTGACCCTGTGCTCCAGTGTTTCCTACACTGGCCCTTGGACCTGAGTGGATGGGTAGACTTTTCTGGAGGGAATGGAAACACTTTTATAGTCTGAGCTTCTGATTTGTACATCAATGTTCTCCAAACTGGAGTCCCCAGACATGTTCTTGGCGTCCTGGAGAATCCTGTTTCCTTAGGGTGCAATTTGCTCAGGTTTGAGAAACACAGAAGTAGCTACTCAGGTTTGCCCTGGCGGCTACCACAAGTCTCAGGGCCACGCTCTCCACGTTTTCTGCTGCACCTTCCTAGAGCCACCAGAAGTTGACAGCCCCCTGTGAGCTCTGGAGCGGGGCAGGAGCAGTAACGTGCTGGCAGATGCTTAACAACTGGCTTTCCAGAAAATAAAAATATGTGCACATATACGTACATATGTTTATTATAAATTTTACTGACATAAAGGGATTGTAGCTAACAACCCACAAATGATAAGTTAGGATACTCTATTGTAAATTTAATACAATTATAACTTCAGTATAACCTGTATTCCTTGAAAAATCCACTGTTAGCTTTTAAAATTCTATTGCCAACAATAGAGTCACATTAGTAGGCTGTGAATGAATGCTTGATTGATAGCTGATTCAGCAAAGAATGTGGCTCACAGCATTGACAAACAATTATAGTTCTGACCTGAATGTTGGTTGGTATTTTCATTTCTGTAAACTGGTAATACAAAAATGAGATAACAAAGACATATGTCAAAACTTCACTCGTTTGACAATGATGTAACTTCCCTGCTGAATTAGATAATAGTTTTCAAATACTGGAAGAATATTTTCTCAATGTTTTTGTGCTATTCACAATGTAACAGCTACAGACATGACGCATATTTAAGGTTAATTTGCATTATTAACATTTCTCCACCACTTTCTTAAGTCCAGACGATCAACAGAAGAATATAACGAGGACTGATTTCCATGGTGTAAATACTCCCATCATAGACGATTTCAAGCTGCTAATGCGGCATTGCTGAAACTGAATTGGGAAGAGACGTGTACCACATACAGTATTTCTACCATGCAGATGCAGTAGACATACATAACCCTAAGAACATAGATAATAGTAACAATACCATACAGATGCAATAGACATAAATAACCCTAAGAACATAGATAATAGTAAAATGTAGTTAAGTAATTAGGAAGTGATGGCTTTTAAGTAATTACTTGCTTTGTTTTTTATATAATTTATTTAATTATAAGTTTGAAAGTTTTAACTTTTAACAACGTTAACTAGCACCTTATGAAATTCCTGAGATTTAACCATGGCTCTGATGAGCCATTTCTAAGCAGCTCTTGTACAATGCTAGAGGAAGTAGCCTACAGTGGTTTAACTTAAGCATCATTTCTTTCTGAAATGCCTTGTATTCCCTTATAAAATATATTTAAGGTTTGTAACTATTAAATGGTAAAATCATTTGTTTTAATATAAAGATTGTTTTTCCAAATCTTTAGTGAAATTGAACCTCAATAAAATTGTGTGGCAGAGTATAATGGTGAAGAATATTATCCTAAGCTTCCAGCCTAAGAAGCTATAAAAATAAAAATTAAATTAAGCCGACAACAATGACATATCACTTTATACCATTAAGATGGCTATTATTAAACAAACAAACAGAAATAAGTATTGGTGAGGATGTGGAGAAACTGGAATGCTTGTGCATTGCTGATGGGGATGTAAAATGGTGCAGCTGCTGGGGAAAATGGTATGGCGATTCCTCAAAATATTAAACATAGAATTGCCATATGATCCAGCAATTCCACCTTTGGCTATATACCCAAAGGAAGTAAAAGCAGGTTCTCAAAGAGATGTTTGTACATCCGTATTCATAGCAGCACTACTCACAATAGTCCAAAAGTGGAAGGAACCCAAGTGTCCACGGATGGATGAGTGGATAAACAAAATGTGGTATTTACATGCCATGGAGTATTATTCAGCTTTAAAAGGAAGGAAATTCTGGCACATGCTCCACCATGGGTGAATTTTTTGAGGACATTATTCTACCTAAGTGAAATAAGCTATCACAAAAGGGCAAATGCTGTGTGATTCCACTTACATGAGGTCCTTAGAGCAGTCAAATTCATAGACACAGAGAGTAGAATGGTGGTTACCAGGGGCTGGGGGTGGGAAGAACAGGAACAGAGTTTCAGTGGGAGAAGATGAAAAAGTTCTAGAGACAGATGGTGGTGATGGTAACAGGACAATGTGAATGTACTTAATGCTGCTGAACTGTACACTTGAAAATGCTAAAAATGGTAAATTTTCTGTTGTGCTTACCATAATTAAAAAATTAAATTAAACTCAAAGTAGATAAAATAATAAAAATAAGAGTGGAAATTAAGGAAAAAAGAAAACCTAAAAACAATATATAAAAATTAATTAAACCAAAAACTAGTTCTTTGAAAAGATCAATAAAGTTGGTAAACATTTAGCTAGACTGATCAAGAAAAAGAGAGAAGACATAAATTACCAACAAGAGGAATGAAAGAAGAGAAAATACAGGATTGTGCACTTCAAAACGTGCTGAGAAGGTAGATCTCAAGTTGAGTGTTTTCATACAAAAAACAAAAATAAAAACAAAAACAAAATGGAGACAAGGAAAGTCTGGGGAGTGAGGAGTCTGTCTGTTACCTTGATTGTGGGGATGGGTCACAAGGGTCTGCTTATGTCCAAACTCACCACATTGTCACAAGACATATGTGCGGTTCTTTCTATACCAATTATACCTCAATAGAGATGTTTTAAAAAAGAGAGATACCACCATGGATGTTCTAGACATTCAAGGGATAATAAAGGAAAACGACAAGCATCTTTATGCCAATAAATTTGACAAATTAGATGAAATGAACAAATTCCTTGAAAGACAAAAGTATAAAAATGGACTTAAAAGGAAGTAGAAAAACTAAACAGCTCTAACTCAATTAAGAAGTTGAACTCATAGTTGACCATTTCATAAAGATAACACAACGGTGTATGTTAGAAAATTCCAAGGAATCAGAAAAAGATCTATTTTTTTTCAGTGAGGAAGATTGGCCCTGGGCTAACATCTGTGCCAATCTTCCTCTATTTTGTATGTGGGATGCCATCACAGCATGGCCTGATGAGCGGTGTAGGTCCGAGCCCTGGATCTGAACCTGAGCAGAGTGTGTGAACTTAACCACTATGCTACTGGTCCGGCCCCAAAAAGCTCTATTTTTAAAAAGCACTCTATTAGTCGTAGTAACTAACAAATGAATTTATCGTAGTTGCTAATTTTTATTAAAAAAAGTCTGCTGAGGGGCTGGCCCGGTGGCATAGTGGTTAAGTTCGTGTGCTCCACTTCGGCAGCCTGGGGTTCGCAGGTTCGGATCCCAGGCATGGACATATGCACCGCATATCAAGCCATGCTGTGGCAGGCATCCCATATAAAGTAGAGGAAGATGGGCACAGATGTTAGCCCAGGGCTGGTCTTCCTCAGCAAAAAGAGGAAGATTGGCAACAGACGTTAGCTCAGGGCTGATCTTCCTCACCAAAAACAAACAAACGTCTGCTGAAATTTTTGTTGGGATTGCTTTGAATCAATATACAAAACCAATTGTATTGATACATATTAACAAACAATTGGAAAAAGGAATTTTAAAATATTTTCAAAGCATTAAAAACCATGAAATACTTAGTGATAAATTTAACAACATGGATTCACAATTTATATACTGGAAACTACAGAACTTTTCTGAGAGAAATTAAAAAGGACCTCAATAAATAGAGAGATACACTGTGTTCATAGATTGGAAGATTTGATATTTGTCTGTAGATTCAAAACAACCTCAATCAAAATCTCAGCAGGCTGTTTTTTTTTTTGTAAATTTAACAAGCTGGTTCTAAAATTTACGTGGAAATACCAAGGACCTAGAATAGTCCAAATGACTTGGAAACAGAAAAACAAATTTGGTGGGCTTACACTGCCTGACTTCACGACTTTTTATAAAGCAAGAATCAAGACAGTGTGGTATTGCATTAAGACGGACAAATAGATCAGTGAAAAGAGTGAGTTCAGGAATGGATCCTCATATATGTGATCAAGCGATTGTCCGTGAAGTGCAAAGGGAATTCCATGGGAAAGGACAGCCTCTTCAGAGAATGGAGCTGGAAACACTGAACATCAGTACGGGGGAAAAAAATCCTTAATCCTTAACACACAATATATACAAAAAGTAACTTGAATTTGATCACAGACCTAAATATAAAAGCCATTACCAAGCGCCTAAAAGAAACAAAGGAGAAAATCTTTACCATCTCAGCATAGATCTTAGATCTGATACAAAGATGGGCCATAAATAAAAAATTGATACATTTTTAATTTTAAGAATGAGGTCTAATTTAAGTGTTCACCTAAGAAAAATGAAAGCATAGATCAACGGACAGACAAGTGCACGAATGTCCATAAGTTCTATCCATAAGAGCCCAGTCTGGAGACGACCCTCACGTCCCTCCGCAGATGAACAGATGGTCTCATGTCCACACACCAGAATACTGCTCAGCAATAACAAACAGAACCGAGTACAGACACACGCAGAACATGACTGGATCGCAAAAACATCTTGCAGGGTAGAAGAAGCCAGACGCCAAAACGTCTGCAGGATTCCACTTATGTAAAAAGTCAAGGAAAAGCAAAATCACCAATAGCGACAAAAAGGGGCAAGAGGGAACATTCTGGAGGAGATGGAACTATTTGTTACCTGGACTGTTGCGGAGGTTACCCAGCTGCGTACATTTGCTAAAACTCGTTGAACTATATACTTTAAATGGATGATTTTCACTGTATATAAACTGATTTAAAAGGTGGGGGTGGGAAGAGCTTTTGTGTTAGAACAGTCCAATCTGAATGGAGAGTGCGTCCTTGGGAGGATGAACAAGAGCAAAGTCAGAAACAGCCCCAATAGTCACTTAGAGGCAAAGACAGGGACCCTTTCCACGTGCAGGGAGGGGGTCCGCTAAGGGCCCCAGCTGTTTCAAATGGAAATGTGGGCTTTGCTCTGAGTCTGGATCTCAATCCCCAAAGGCATGGAATTGCTGTCTGGCTGCCCTAAGACAAGGCCACCCTAGGGCCATGCTCCCTCGGGGGCTGTCTCTAGCTTTTGCAGAAGGAGAGCGTGTGCCCCAGAAACTCAGCATCTAAGCCTGCAGTGGGCTCAGGGGTTGCTCGCTGCAGACTCCTGTGGGCAGGTGACCATTCTCTGACGCAGTGTTTATGGAAGGTGTGGTGCTGTCACACGGCAGGTGTGTGTGTGTGTGTCAGTGGCAGGGACAATCAGCAAGAAATGGTGCCCAAATTGGTCAAACCAAGGAGAGGGGGTAGGTAGAAAAAGCACTATCAACAATCAGAAATAAACAGGCCTGGTTCTACACCTGAGCAAAGGTTTCACTTCTGTCCCCTGGACACTGAAGTGACCGCCCGTCCCTCTAGTGGCTGTGGGGAAGATTGCAGTGCATGGTCCAGGCCCCCACAGTTGGGAGCGCCCTGGGTGCCCTGCAGGGGTCCAGGGGCTCACCTCCATGGGGCGGAAGGCCATGCCTCCACTTCTCTGAATTCTTTTGCTTTGTCTGTCACCATTCTTGGGAATTTCCATTAAAATTCATGAGAAGTTTACCTTTTATTTTCTAATACAGTGAAAAAGTTTTAAATATAAAAGTAATTGCATTTTTAATTTTCAAATTGTCAAGTTAAAAGATGCCCCGGGTTTGTCCTATAGCTTCACATAGACCCATGCACACGCCACACATCCCTGAGGTCTCGGGCCCAACGTGTGGCCCACCCACCAGCCTGGACCCACTCCTGGGTCAACGTGGAGCTCCCCTCCTGCATTCACCTCAGCTCTCACCCCCTCTGAATCCCTGCCCCGGGCCCTGACTGCTGTGCCATTGTGAGCTCTCTTTACGGGGGGCACATGTGAACATGCACCTCACAAAGGCAGTAGGATTAGAATCAGCTCCCATTTACAGGGCACCTATGATGGCGGTCACACACCCCCAACACTGGAAGGGGGTGTTTGTTACTCGACTTGACAGAGGACGTAGAGGAGGCCCCAAAGGATAGTCGGTCTACAGAGGGTCCCACAACTAGCGGACGATTCTCTTCACTGCCTGGGGAGCTAGCACCACCTCACAGGGCCCCGGGCAGGCCCTCC
Organism: Ceratotherium simum simum; assembly: GCF_057802395.1. Lineage (NCBI taxonomy): Eukaryota > Metazoa > Chordata > Mammalia > Perissodactyla > Rhinocerotidae > Ceratotherium > Ceratotherium simum. Next base: position 4,263,364 of record NC_141920.1, read on the forward strand.
TGCCAGCCCCTGCTCCCAACCACACAGGACACTCCCTGTATACACCCACCCTGACACACAGGCACACCCTCCCACACACACACACACATACTCTACAGCGTTCCTTCCCCACAACGCATCTGCCTGGGCACTTTCCAGACCCCAGTGTGACCCTAACCTGGTGTCAGGCAGGGACCAGCCTCCCACCTCTGACCCACACCCCCCTCCTTCCTTTTCCCTCCCCTCTCTTCAGCATTCTCCTCTGTCTATCCCATCCTGGTCCTAGGTGTGGGGTGGGAGCGGGTGGGCATCTGGGGCGCCCAGGCCCCAGCCCCCCTGCAGCAGGGAGACCCCTTCCACTCTGCATAGTTTACTCCTGCCCCAGGATCCAAGTGGGGGTGCGGTGCAAGACAAAACACAGGCTGTTTCTCTGGTGGGCTCGTCTGGCGACATGGTGCCACCGAGGATGTTGGGGGTCAGAGGGAGGCGAATCAGTAAGGCAAGCGCAGCAAGGACCCGCACAGCCTGCGCGGCACACACCGTACTCAAACCACAGCGCATTAGCAAAAGTCAGAAACACGGGTGAGAAGTAACCACTTTTGCTTTTTCCCTTGGAACCTAGGAGTCTTGAAACTCGTGATATCGCCCTCTAGTGGCCACAAGAAAGCACGCAGCTGGCGCCTCCAGCCCTTCCGTCTGAAGGCAGAGGCCACCCAGCCGACACCTGCAGGGGTCCTGGGGCACAGCCGAGAGGGGAGAGCAGATGCCAGACGCTTCTGAAGCCCCCTGTTGATCTTAGAAAGCAAGTGACTTTGCAGTCTACTGCAAACTTTGTGTGCTTGTCTAAAAATGAAAATCCTATTTCCCTTCAAATCTTTCTGTGATGGTGACGCTCCAGGAGACACACTTGGCTTTGCCTGGAGCGTCCTGCACCCTGGGTCCTGAGGCTGTGATTTGACAGCGTGGGCCTTGGGCCTGCTCCCTGCTCCCTTCTGGGAATCACGGGGGACTTCGGGGTGGGTATTCCACGCACAAGACGCATTCCTGAGTCCACTGTGTGTCCCTACTCTGGTCTTGCCTTCCCTGTTAATTCCCACCTAATCTCAATGCTGCCATGCTGCTGGGCTTCATAATAATTACGGCCAACATTTACCAAGTCCTTACAACTGACTTACCCTCCTTTGAGGTGCGGACGATTATCATCCTTTGTAAAGAGAGCAAACTGAGGCACAGAGAAACCACGCAATGGCCCAAGGCCACACAGTGAGTGAGAAGCAAACCAGAGACTAGAATGCCAGCTATCTGAGACAAAGCCCACGTTCTTAACTGTTGGGCCATTGTACTGCTCACATAACGTGTGTCAAGAGAATCCACCTTCAAACTCTTTGTAACAAAGAATATTCATGTCAGCACTATTCACAAGTGCCCCAAACCCATAACAAACCCAATCAACTATAGTTTATTCATGTGGTGGAATATTATACAGCAATGAAAAATAATAAATTACTGCTACATGCAGTAACATGGGTGAATCTCACAGACATAATGTTATGTGGAAGAAACCAGAAATAAAGAGATATACAATACTATATGATTCCTCTAAAAAAACTTCAAAAACAGTTAATGCAGTTTAGAATAGTGGGTACCTTTGGGAGGTGGGGAAGTACAGAGGAACAGGTGAGGGCACAGGGAACCTCCTGGGCCCTGGAAAGTTTCTACATGCTGACCTGGGTGGTGGTGAATATAGGCATGGAAAAATTCATCAGGCTGTGTACTAAGATTTCTGCTCTGGGCTGTCATGCGCTTCATAATGATGTTTCAGTCAACGGTGGACCACATATGTGACGGTGGTGGTCCCATAGATTAGTACCATAGCCTGGGTGTGTAGTAGGCTATACCATCTAGGTTTGTGTAAGTTCACTCTATGATGTTTGCACAATAACAAAATCACCTAACAATGCAGTTCTCAGAATGTATCCCCGTGGTTAAGCGACACGACTGTGCACGTCTGTGGTCACCATAATGGCCCCAAAGATGGCCACACCCTAATCTCTGGAACCTGTGAATATGGTATGTGACATGGCAAAAGGGACCTTGCAAGAGTGATTTAGGTTACAGACTTTAACACAGAGGGGTCATCCTGCACTATCTGGGTGGGCCCAGCGTAATTCCATGAGCCCTAAAAAGCAGACAACTCTCTCTGGCTGGATTGAGAAGATGCGGCACAAGTCGTCAGCGAGATCCGAAGTGTGTCTTCATTTTCTACCGCTGCTGTAAGGAGTTACCACAAACCCAGCAGCTTCAGACACACGGCCTTACTATTTCCCTGTTTCTTTGGTCAGAAGGCCGGGTGGGCTCCGGGTCCTCTCACAAGGTCTCACAAGGTCAAAATCAAGGCATCGGCTGGGGGTTTCTTGCTGGAGGCTCTGGCGGGTGGTCTCCATTCTCCCCAGTGCCCAGAATCCTCCCCCCCCCCAAGGGCTCTTTCCCCAGATAAACCCAAGGCTGTGCCCCTCAGAGAAAGCTGGAGAGAAGCCCATCTGCTCAGCAGGGCTGGAGCTGGGGGCGGGGGGGATGCTGTGCGAGGGAAGTACCTCAGGCCCAGAGGTTGAGGAGGGGTCCCTGAGAGTGAGCGCCTCCTGTTTACACCCTGGGGCTCTCCCCACCTCACCCCTGCCCTGGCCGTGCTGAGCAGAGCCCTGGGGATCTCACCGAGAGAATCAACGTCCCTGCCTCACACCGATGCTCCTAGCGCTTGGTCAGATGAGTAAATACGCCTTCATTCATTCCTTCACTCATTCCCTCATTCACTCACTCCTGAGTTCTGTCCCCGGGGGGAAGTGCCCCCTTAGTGCCAGGTGCTGTGCTGGAGGCTGGGACCCCACTCCCGAAGAGTTACCGCTTGTGCTGGGGTCCCTCTTCTGAGGGGGCGTCCTGTATGGAGTTGCCACATTTAGCCAATAAAAATACAGAACACTCAGCTCAATTTGGATTTCAGATAAACAACAAATAATTTTTTTAGTAGACTTATGCTCCATGTAATCTTTGGGGCATACTTGTAGTAAAATATATATATATATATTTGCTCTGTACTTGAAATTCAAATCTGCCTGGTCATTGTGTATTTTATCTGACAACCCTAGCTGGGCCTCTTTCCCACTGTCACCATCTGAGACAGTCACCCTTTTCTCCATCACCCTGGTCACCATGGGGCCCCAGCCTCCCCCAGGGCCCCTCCAGGGCCCAGCAGAGCCACACAAGGACTGCTGTCTGCTGGGTGGCGGTCGGCTCCTGCACGCCCTGCTGCATCCCGCCCAGCTTTGCTGCGAAGGCTCCTCTGGGGTCGCCTGCGGCCCAAGGCCCCAGGGTGGCTGCACAGGGGAACTCCCCAGAACTGAAGGACCACCTGCTACCCCGGTGCCCCCACAGGGGTTCGGATTTAATTGGTCTGGGGGCAGCTCCAGCATCAAAAACTGTCAAAGCTTACAGGGGATTCAACATGCAGTCAGGTCTGAGACCCCAGCCCCTACGAGGCTGCCCTGACTCAGGACCCCTGTCTGAGGATGGGCCCTGAAGTGAGAAGCCGGTACCTGGCTGTGGTTAGTGGGTTCCATGATCAGCTGGGCCCGGGGTCTGGTCCTGCCTTTGTCAGTCTCTAGCTGTGCTGCCTCGGGCAGGTCGCCTCTACTCTCTGAGTTTCAGTTTCTTCCTGGGTCTCTCATTCGGCTGCTGTGAACAGCAATCAAGACAGCAGTTCTCAAATTGTGGTCCTTGGTCCAGCAGCACCTGGAAACCTGTGAGAAATGCACATTCTCCCCCATCCCAGATCTCCTAAATCAGAAATTCGGGGGTGTAGCCAGCAATCTGTGTTTTAAGGAGCCCCCCTGGTGACTCAGATGTGTGCCCACCCACAGGGATAAGGTGACAAGTGTCAAGGGCAAGACGGAGAAAGGTGGATACATGAAAGCCAGTTCCTAAGCTCCCAGGACAACTCCTGAATTGTGGGCTCTCACCTCTCGCCTCCAGGAGCCCGGATTTTACCCTTGCCTCCTGCCTGCAGGAGTCCAAGCCTGCTCAGTATTCCAGAACTTGCAGGCGGCCTCAAGGTCCAGGTGTCTGCTCTCGCTGGTCCAGGAGCGCTCACCTGTGACCTCTGAGAGATTCAAGCTCCATCAGGCACCTGCCCCTCTCCCTCTCTCCAGGCCGACAGTTCTGCAGCTGTGCCCATGGCAGGGTCCCCCTGCTCTCTTCCCCCAGCCCCCAGGGCGAGAACGTCCTGTTCCGACTGCATTTTGCAGCCTCCGGGCTCCACTGAATTGCTCCAGAATATGGAATTTGGAACACTTAAGGGGGAAAGCTTTTAATTCACCTCCCAATTCTTTAAACTGCCTGCTGTTTGAAAAATAAAACTGTAAAGTGATTGCTGATTATGGACCAGAACAGAAATAATGCACATTTTCTTACTTTGACTAAGTTAAAATAGCTTCCATTTTGGCATGGGGCTTTGAATCCCAGAAACCCAGGTGCTCAGCCCGATTGGCTGTGCCAGTTGACTCCTTTGAGCTCCAATTTTCTCACCTCAAATAATAGTAATAATTGCTGTGACGATTATCAGGATAATAGCAGAATTGGTAAGCGCTTTATCCTCCTAGCCACTCTCAGAGGTAGGGTCATGCAGCGGTTTGCCAACTTGGGGGCTCATTAGAGTCACCTGGGGAGAGTTTTGGATCCAGGTTCCCGTGCCATGCAGGGAGCAAGAGAACCTCGGGTGGCCGTGCCATCTGCATTTTTCCAATGCCCCCACAATTCCAAAGTGCAGCCAAGTTGGAGGGTCTGTGCCTGGTGGACGGCCAGGATTACTGCCCACCAGGCCTACGTTCCCTTTCTTCAGGAAATGGCGCCTCTGTTTTCCTCTGTGGACCCCCCTCCTTCAGACACACACAGCTCAGGCTGACACAGGCACACTTTGGGGACTTGGCCCTTAAACTTGGGTCACATGAACCCAAAGGGATCTAACCAAAGTCAACATATGGTGACTTAAAAAACTATTAACTTCATTTGGGAAGAAAAAAAGACGACTTTTTGTTGAGTTAAAAAAAATAAAGGAGCAAAGCTGTGTCATTAATTGGAAGCAGATGGGCAGCCTCTTTGCAGACGGCCTGCGAGGCAAGTCCATCCATCTTCCCTCTCCATCCCACCCGCGCACTGACGGCTTCATGGGAAACAGGCTGGGCCCAGCCGCCAGAGGTGCAGAGCCACAGGCTCTGGAGCGTCTGCCTGCCTCAATTTCCTCGTAATCATGGAACATCTGCTGTGCTGAGCCTGCCCTGTGTCCCTGGGGCCTGACAAGGCCATTAGTCACTGCCTCATCTGGCAATGTCACAACTGCCTTCTCACTCTCTTTTCTCCAGCTGGTCCATGGGGCCTGGGGGCCTGAGGGGTAGGGCTGGCTCCAAGCTACATGGGCCCCAAAGCCAGGACCCTGAGTGACAGCCCAGTGGCACAGCCAGGACCACATGCATGGGACCCTGAGTGACAACCCACTGGCACAGCCAGGGCCACGTGCATGGGACCCTGAGTGACAGCCCACTGGCACAGCCAGGGCCACGTGCATGGGACCCTGAGTGACAGACAGCCCATTGGCACAACCAAGGCCATGCACATGAGTGAGGCTCTTCAATGATGGAGGAGCGGGGGCAGCTGTGACACTGGCTTTCTGAATTTCCCTGTGGGCCCTCAGCCCTCTCGGGGTGTCTGCAGATGGCCTCTCTCCCTTCCCACATGGCCCCATAGATGGGCCGGGGCAGCCCCTTAGCCCGGAAGGCCAGGGTGGGGAACCAGCAGGTGTAGGAATAGGTTCTTTGCCCTCCTTTCTTCGGGTCACTGTTCCTCACCCCCGAGGATAAGGCCTAGAGCAGGGCGGCTTCCCAGGCGTGCGGCCTGTGCAGTCACAGGGCGCCCCGAGCTCCATTCAGTGCTCACTGTCGCCGTTTGAGACTCTTAATACTTTTGAACCAGGGGCCCTGCACTTGCCTCGTGCATTGGGCACGGAAAATTCTGTGGCCGCCCCAACCTACAGGGTGGAGGTGCAGAGGCCCGATAAAGCCAGGTTGAGATAATCAGGTCTGCAGTTAGCATTGCTCCGGCCTTGCACCTGCCTGAAGCAGAGGCCTGGGCTCCCCGAGATCCAGCCACCGACCCGGCCAAGGACTGACCACATCAGGATCTTGGGGGCTTTCACGCAGCAGCCCCCGTCTCTGGTCACCAGCGGGACAGCCCGTGGGGGAGGCAGGCCACATGCTCCTGCTCCCGCCTCATTCACCACCTTTCAGATCCTGAGTCGGTTCCCGTGTGTCCCCTAATGGTGGTAGTGTCATTGTGAACTCATGAATTTAAACGCTTGATAGGTTTTGATCCAGTGCAGCAAATTGCAATGTACAGATCTTAAACGGCTCCTCTTTCAAACAAACTGTATATATATACACACACAAATATACATGTATATATATACCTTGAAAATTGAAGCACTGTCTGGATATTTGCTGATATCAGAGAACTATCGTTACTACTTTAACTGTGCTAATAGTAATATATGTGACCACCTTTATTTTTAAGATTTCTCCTTATTTCTTAGTGCTGTATACTGGAATATTTATGGATTAAATGAAAACAAAAACTAAAAACACAGCACGCCTCCTCGGACCCCAGCCCCAGCCTCAGGAACCGGGTTTTCTGGTGTGTGTTCTGGCCCCGGCACCACCAGCATCAGCAGAAAGAGGCCTCGAGGCCCCTCTGTGTGACCTCAGGGGACTTGGGGACACATGACTTCTGAGCACCCAAGGCTCATCTCCCGTCAAACCTCGGGTAGGCGGGGCTGTCTAGGATGGAGGGTTGGAGACGCTGGTCCCAGCACCTGTTTGGCTGCAAAAGAGAGGGCTGGGTGGGCCCTGCTGATGGCGCAGGCAGGACCGTGCAGGCCCTGGGCTGCAGTCAGGTGGGCAGGAGTTCTGAAGAAGGAAGGAGACGGAGGAGGGGGAGCAGGTGCTGTGACCTGGAAGTCCGGTCAGGTGTGACCTGCCATGTCCCTGCCTCATGGCCAGGTAGCCCCAGAGAGAGAACACCGGCTCTGAGTCAGGCTGACCCAGCGCAAATCCTGGCTCAGGCCCTTGAGAGCCCTGCGACCTTGAAGAGTTACTTTCTCTCCAAGGGCGGGGACCTTGTCTGTCTCATTCACTGTCGTATCTCCTGGGCCAGGCACAAAGTTGGTGCTCAATAAACATTTATAAATCTATGGTGGTGTCTCCAAACCTTGGCTTCCCCATCTGCAAAATACTGCAGGACCCGTCTCAACAGGAGGTAATGCCCGTGAGAAGGTCATTGCCAGGCCTGGCCACCAGGGGGCAGCAGTAAACCTGAGGCTGTAATTCTTCCCCGGTTTGAGGGCAAAGGGAGGCGTTTCATAGGGCTCCATGGGAAGGATGCTCAGGGTGAGGCTCCTTTCGGCATCAGTTTCCATAAGAAAATGTCTCATGAAGATGGCTTCTTAGGCTACCATTATCACTATCATTAACGATATCCTTTCCAACTATCATCAATTAGAACAATATGACAATGTAACTATATATTTACCTATACCTGTATGTAGCTCTGTATCTGTATCCATATACTTATCAATATCTGTTTCTGTATCATATGCATGTCCATATATATCTATATATGGTAAGTATCACTTACTGAGCAGTTACCATGGGCCCAGCATTCTGCACACATCATTGGATTTTATCTTCATAACGACCTGTGAAGCAGCCATATTATTGTGCCCATGTCTCAGACAGGAAACTGGGGTGACTTGTCTGAGGATGCAGACCAGCAGAAGGAGATCTGGGGTGTGAACCACGGAGTCTGCCTCCAGGTTCTCCTGGTTCCCACCAAAGCCAACAGAGGCCAGGATGTGGGGTGGGATGTGGGCCAGGCAGGGTGCTCGGTGTATAGCCCTGACCTGAGCATTTGCGGAGGCAGTGGAGGGAAGACCAAGGTTCTGGGGTAAGGCCATGGGCAAGAGGTACCCAGGAGAAGGAAGGAAGGAGGTGAGCTCCTCACCCCTCCAGGTAGCAAGGAGAAGCTGTGAGGCAGACCCAGGCTTCTCTGCATACAAGCCCACTGACTCCTAGGGGAACCCTAGGAGCTGAGGAGGAGGGTACAGTTCACCCAGGGAGGGGGGCCTGGTGGTGAAACAGGGGAGCTCTGGCTTTGTGGCCAGACAGGATGACTATGTCAGTGAGTTCTGCTGTGTAACAAATCCAAAACTTAATGGCTAAAACCCACAATCATTTATTTACCTCCTGATGCTGCGGGTTGGTAGTTTGTCTGGGCTTCTCTGGGTGGCTCTGGCCTCGGCTGGCTTCCTTCAGAGTCTTTGGTCAGCTGTCGGGCTGGCTGGGGGCCGGCTGGTCTAGGCTGGCTTCAGCTGGCCCAGCTTGTCTCTGGGCCTCCTGCAGGCTCACCTGGGTTTCACGTGGCAGAGGCTAGAGAGAGTGCAAGATCACAGTGCCTCATGGGACCGGGGCTCAGAGCGGGCACGCTCCCCTTGCTGCCTGCATTCTTTCTGCGGAAGCAAGTCCCAGGCCAGCCCAGAGCCAAAGGAGGGGAATCTACCTCTGACTCCACCGCTGACGGGAGGAACAGCAAAGCCACGCTGCAAAGGGTGTGTGAACAGGGGGCAGAGAACTGGGCAGTTTGCAATCCACCAGAGTGGGCGTGAACCGTGACTCCTCCACTAACCTTGAACAGGCCGGTTGACCTTACAGAGCCTCCCTCTTCTCATCTGTTACATGGGGCTCTCATGAGGACGAGATGATATGACTCCTGGAGAGCTGGGCCTTCCTCTTCGTCACTTCTGGGCCCCTTGCCCCTCCTCTCATCTGTCCACCTCACATTCCAAAAAGCCCAGGCCCCATGTGAGGAACTGCAGTCCGAGACAGGCCGTGAGAGTGGACATTGCCCTGCAGTGAATGAGAATACGTCTGGGCTTTTGTCATCAGCTCCCCTCCAATGGCATCATCACACAGTCTGAATAAAACCCAACTGCTCACCATGGTCCACGAAGCTGGTCCCTGCCGTCCCGCCTGTTCCTTGACCATACTCAGTTTGTTCCCACCTCAGGGCCTTTGCACTGGCTTTGCCCTCTGCAGGAGAGGCACTCCCCTAGCTCCTTGCAAGACTGCTCACTCTCAGTACATGCGTCTCACACATTCTTTGACACCCCCGGCCTCATCTAGCCCTCCTCCCTCCCGGTGATTTTTAGTATCATGTCAACTTGCTTTATGATCATTTTTCTTTTCTTTTTTTTTTTTGAGGAAGATCAGCCCTGAGCTAACATCCATGCTAATCCTCCTCTTTTTGCTGAGGAAGACCGGCCCTGAGCTAACATCTATTGCCAATCCTCCTCTTTTTTTTTCCCCCAAAGCCCCAGTAGATAGTTGTATGTCATAGTTGCACGTCCTTCTAGTTGCTGTATGTGGGATGCGGCCTCAGCATGGCCGGACAAGCGGTGCGTCGGTGCGCACCCGGGATCTGAACCTGGGCTGCCAGTAGCAGAGCGCGCACACTTAACTGCTAAGCCATGGGGCTGGCCCTATGATCATTTTTCCAAGTATTCACACTGTGGATGTCTTCTTCCTCGTTTGTTTTGGTATCATCTGTCTCCCCCAGGATGCAAGGCCCTGTGAGCAGGGACCTCTGTTTTGGTCACAGTTGCAGCCCAAGCTTCTAGTGTGGTACCTACCCATAGTAGGTACTCAAGAAATATTCAGATGTTATCCGGCTGGAGTAGCTCCACCTCCCGAGCTCCACGTGTCCATCTATGGGTGGGGATATGAGAACCCCACCCCGGTCATTGGATGCTGTGGGAAGGCGCAGAGTCGGCCAAGGAGAAGGGCTTGGGGCAGTGCCAGCTCGGTGTGTGGGGGCAGATACGGACGGCTCTTCCCTGGGGGTGAAACAAGGCCCCAGAACCCCGTGACTCACGAGGGGGATCTTGGACGTTCGATGGGTGCAGCAGCGCTGACCTCTCCTCCCAGGGGCTCCCGTCCACTGCACAAAGGTGTACACCCTGTTGTTTCTTTTAACGAACATCCTGCTCAGACTCACCTGTACTGGGAGATGGAGCCGGCTCCGTGACTCCGAAACTGGTCCGCGGGCCTGCGGTACCAGCACAGGCCGTTTTAAACATACATGAGGACGGGTGGTCAGCGGGACACTGGAGGCTCTGGCGGGGCTTCTGTGGAGCTTCTGTTGACGCATTTGGCGTTGACGCAAAGCCAGGTTCAGATACGTGTTGGGGTGGAAGGCAGCCTGGAGCTCGGCTTTCAAAAGAAGATGCAGCCTACGCCAGAACGGGGGTCTCGGGACGCTGCTGGCTTTCGGAGGGTGGAGGAAGAAAGGCCATCAGCCCGGGGCTCCGCACTCTGCCTCCCAGGAGCCCAGGCCAGGGCCGACTCCATCGGGTTCTGATGGTCTCGACACCAGCGCTCAGACCACGAGCCGCAGCGCGCCTCCACCTGCTCCCAGCTCAGGGGAGGGTGATGCATCCACCGGGTCGCCCATACCAGAGACTCTCGCCTCATCCCGGAGCCCTGCCCTCTGCACACCCCCATCCTATCAGTACTGTGTCCACTTCTCTCCCTCCCCACCCCACCATCATCATCTCCACCTCGATGACTCTAGCAGCTTGAACTCTAGTCCCAGATGCCAGGGTCTCCCCTCAACCCCAGGCCAGCTTCATGAGTCTGTCTGAGCCCTCAGTTTCCTCATCTGTGAAAAGGGGATAATAACTGGACCGAGCCCCAAAGTCAATGTGAGTGTTGCCTGAGGCAAGGGCCGTGCCTGGGCGTGTGCAGGCACTGGAGAAGCATTCACTATGATTGTGTCTCATGCTGTCTCTTTCTGGACAGGTGTAAACCTGCCCACAGAGAGGCAATGTCACCTAGTAGCTAAGTCCAAGGTAAAGGGTCAGTCAAGCCTTGGTTTGAAAACCGTCTCCGCCATTTCTAGCTGGGTAGACATCTCTGTGCCTCGGTTTCTGTATTTATAAAATGGGCACGAGACAACTTCCTCCTTGTAACGATGAGTAGGAAAGAGAATACACACAAACCATCCTGCATAGTCGTTAAAAAACATTGTGAGCCACTTAATAAACAGAGCAATTATCATCACAAGGCATAGAGGTTAAAAGCTGGGACTCAGAGCCTGCTGCCTGAGTTCAAATCCCAGTTGCTGTGTGACCATGGCAAATTGCCCACCCTCTCTGAACCTTTGTTTTCCAAACTGTGAGACGGAGGCAGTGTTACCTACCTCGGGTCGTCGTGAGCATTCCAGACGAGGCTCTGTGTGATGAGCGACAGAAGTGCTGGCTGTCTGTTGCGATTATTGGCTTTGCCGTCACGCGTGGTTTTCAGGTCCCGTGTGGTGGAGTAGAGACTAGATTGCCCTCATTCCCTTCACAAAATTCAGGCGGCTGTTTTCAACAGACTCCATGTGGGATCCACCCTGGGATAATTACCGAAGGTGCCACTTAATAGTCATCAGTGAAGAACTAAGGAAGCCTCTGTTTGACGGCGTCACTGGGAGCTTGAGAGAGAGCGGGAGCAGAGCTGTGGGGGGCTTCGTGGTGTCCCGCCACTCCGGGGCCCAGAGGCAAGGCCGGGGAGCGAGCCCGGGAAGGCCGCCGGGCTCTCCTCCTCGCTCACTCGCATCTCCAAGCACCTCGGAGACTGAGCGAAGGGCCCAGTAGTGGCACCGAGGTCCCAGCGAGGTGACTCGGCCTGCCCATGTCACCCCACTCTGCTGCCCCCTTTAGTGACAGACCACTGAAGACACTCTGCGGGCTCCAGGGGGCTGGGGGCGGCTCTGAAAGGGAAGAACTCACCCTTCTCTTTCCTTCAGACGTTGCCCAGGGAGTCTTTTGACAAATAAACAGACTCCAGAAGAGCCTGGCTCTCTGGAATTTTCCAAATCAGACAGCACACAGGTTTCCATGGGTTGGGGGGTGCTGGAGGCGTTAGAGCAAGCTGGGATCCACTCAGCCCCTAGGACTGAAAAAGGCCAGAAAAAACACACACCAGATTGTGTGAAGTGAGTGCTTCCCAGAGGGAACTGGGGATGGAGCTGGGGGAGGGTCACAAGGGGTGAATTGTGGGCTCCTTTAGAGGAGGACACTTCTGTCCCCATCGTCCCCATCACCAGAGTTCGGAAGGAGTGAGTTGGTGCCAGAGGTGAAAGGCATGGATGCGATGACCCACAAGTATGAGAAAGGGAAACTGAGGCTGCCTTTATTTCCCTGGGTGAATCCTGCTCTTGGTGGGACACACACTGTCTTAGCACACCCTCTTTGGGTGCAGGTTCTCTGAAACCCAGAAAGTTCTAGAGGCAATACTGCTTTCTGACTAGAGGGGGTGCTGTTGCCTCACAAATGAGCGGCCCAAGGTGGCTGACTGGAAAAAAACTTCTATCTGCAGTCCAGACTCGGAGAAGTTTCCATCTGCAGAGGGCTCTGGAACAGGGCCTGAATCATGACAAATCCTGGGTCTTTCTCCTGCTGGTACCCACTTTCCCAGGGAAGGCCTCCTCCACACTCCTGCAGGTTGGTGTGAGGAGAAGAGAATTTCAGAGCTAGGGAGCCCTGACCACAGTGGCTACAACATGCCACAACGTGCAACACCCCACTACACTGTCCCAGAGCTGGGGCCTGGGAGCTGCCAAGGATCACAAAGAGCTACAATGTGTCACAATGTTGCAAAGCTGGACTCTGTGCTGAACGCTTTACAAGCACTTTCCCTAAGCCCCACGGTCACCCTAATGGGGTCGATATGCACATTGCAGAATCTCTGAGTGGTTGGTCACTCGCCCAAGGTCATAGGCATGCAGTCAGTGAGAGAGCTGGCATGTGGACCTGGGTCTCTGTGGCTCCAGGGCGGATGCTCTTCACTACTCCTTATGTTATTTGGGGGCTGGTGGCAGTTGGGCCTGAAGCTTTGGAGTGGCATTTCTACTCCCCAACTGCAAGTCTTGTTCTGTTAAGGGGGTACGTGTCTGACTCCCCCGACTGGGGGTGTGGCTTGAACTGGACCTGAAGTCCGGGTCCTGGTCGGTCCCCCCTCCCCCGGCGGAGAGGCTGCAAGGGTCTCTCAGTGTCCGAGCTGCCCTGGAGGGGTCTGGCACTCTGAGAACCTTTGGAGGAGTTTCCATTAAACAGTCAGCTCTGGCCAGATGTTCTCAGCTTTTAAGCCATATTTTTTTATGACCTAAGAGGGACCCTTTCCCCATTTTCGGGAAAGGAAAAACATAAGGAGAGAATGCAGCACAGGCCGCCTGGTTTCCATCGCAGTGCTCAAAAGGAGGCCAAGGTCCGGGCCCCCAGCTTCAGCTGAGCCAGCAATCAGCAGTGTTCAAGCCCATGAGTCAGGCAGGGGGAGATAGGAGAGGAAAAATGTGTTTTCTTTTCACATTTACGCATTAAAAAGAGAGAGCGTGAGATGGAAAAAGGACAGGGCAGCCATTAGCCTGACTCCTCCCACGCCCGGGTTTATGGAAAAGCATACGTCAATTCAATGTCCACAAAAACTGAATTTTTTCCAGCGAGGACTGCTCTGCCAGCTAATCTAGCCCATTTCTTGGGGCCACTCTGAGTTTTTGTAAATAAAACCAATGAGGACAACTTGCAAAAATGAACGTTGTTAGGCAAAACCTGATAATTTGGCGCCAACTGGAATTAATTGGGCATACTGAAATCCTGGGAGGCTTAAGATGACTCTCAGGATGGGTTTTTTCTAAATGACTTGACATCTGTCCAGCGGTGTTGCTCGACTCCAAACAGGGCCGGTCGTCAGGGAGCCCTGGCCCCCGTCCTGGATCTCGAGAAGGTGGGCAAGATGGCAGCCGAGAAGTTCTCAGCACAGCCGCCTCACGGGTTCCCAGAGGGCCTCAGCGGGGTCTGTGCAGCACACTTGAAATGTATACGGGAAACACATCTGTTCTGGACCCTTTTTCTCACGTCATCAGATTTTCTCAATGCTTCTTATTGCAGCTGCAGAGCCAACCTGCCCAGGGGACATTGTGCAGAGGTGGCCTCCGTCTCTGCTCCCTGCTGGTGATTTTGCAGGTCGTTGCCTCTTCTGCCCCCAGATCCAACCAGGGCTGCCTGGGAGTTCTTCCCACGGAGCTGCTGACTTCAAGGGAGGGGGCTCCTTCTGGGTCTGCTTGGGTTTCAAATCAGTAAAGGCTTTTTCCCTTCTTTGGGGGCTGTGTAATATGGCCTAGGCTAAATGCAGCATAATCCAGGGCTTCTCAACAGAGGGACGATTCCGACCTGCAGGGGATATTGGGTAACATCTGGAAACATTCCTGGTTGCCACAGCTGGGGAGGGGGCTCCTGGCATTGAGTTGGTAGAGGCCAGGGATGCTGCTAAACATCCTGCAGTGCCTAGGGCAGCCCCCAGAGCAAAGAATTATTCAATTCCAAATGTCAATCACGCCAGAGTTGAGAACCTTGCCGGAACCCACTCAGCCCGTGCCCTACCCATGGGCATGTATGTTGTTCCAAATATTTTGCTGCTATAAACATTGATGCAAAAACTACTTTTCTACCTAAGTTACTCTGCCACCAGTGAATATAACTCCATCCTTTCATGGAATCTTGACAACACGTGTGAGCAATATTAATCCACTTTATAAGCGAGGACGCTGAGGCCTACAGGTGGTTTAGCCTTGCCCTCTGAATCATAAAGCCAGTAAATAGTGGGGCGTTTTTCCACCTGAGGCCTCTGGCTCCACATTCAACTGCCTTTTGAAAAGTTTTTGGTGGCCAGAGGGTGAATCCCAGCATCTGTTTGAGGAGTCCAGTGCTAACAGCCCATGTGTACATGTGTCCCACTTTGTGTGAGCTGAAGTCATACATTCGTCCCTTCCCTCCCCAGCTGGATGTTTATTCCAACTCAGTCTAAGCATAACTGTGTCCTCGCGAGAGAAAGGGGATCCAAATGTCTTCATGCCAAGAGTCATCATCATTTCCTCTGAAATTTGAAAAACACTCAACTTCTAAGTGTCATTCCATCATCTGGCATCATACACCACGGTGTAGCTGATCCCATTTGTCGGGTGGCCCCGGGGCCCCTGTCCGTGATCGGAATGCGTCAGTGTCCCATCAATGCTGGCTGGTGGACGGGGGCACTTTGTCACGATCAGCAGCTTTGTTGCTGTTGTTTTGGAAGCTGTTGATTTGTTTTATATTTCGGATATTGTTGAAATTTTAAATCTTAGGTATTTCAGAGGACACATGACAAGTATGTGTTTGGGCTTTGCTTGTTCAAAAAGAAGAAGGGAGAGAGAGAGTGAGAGAGAAACAATATCAGCTATTAAGCTGAGCAGGTGTTGGAGGCAAATATTTGTGCAGCGCGGGGAGCCCGAGTCGGAGAGCGAACTAATTGTCCCCCTGATGTACTAGGGCAAGAAACCTTTACTCAGCGCTTGGTTGTAAGAATCTTGATAATAAAACACTTGTGCCTGACAACCGTGTTATCTACAGCCAACTTTTTAATTTCACATTGCCAGGTTACTCATTCCTGAAATGTGTATTCTTTACACCCAGGGGAATATTTTCTATTTTCCGAACTTCAAGAAAGCTGTTTGAATAGAAAAACAGGGATCTTTGAGCCAGGCCATTAATAGCTTTTTAAATTAAAGTAGAAGCAGCAGCAAGAGGAACAGGGATAGGGATGTTTCTGAGACTACCTGTGGATGTTTGAGGTTTATGACCTCCTTGAGGTTGCTGGAGATGCTCACGCAATCTTTTTCCATATCAGCTCCTTATTTCCAATAATGCATATCAATGAGGAATTTATGCATCCCTCCATGTGCTCCTCTGTCAACTAATTTATTTGGCGTGAATTGAATTGCTGAGTGTTCATTACGGGCAGCCATGCCATCCGGGGCGATGAGATGATATTCCTAGGACCATCAAGGCGGTCCTGCGAGGGATGCTGCTTCATCTTGCATCTCATCCCGGGGAAATCACAGGGCTTCTTCACCCTTCTCTTCATTTCCAGAAAGTCAAGCCCAGAGGAGGGAAGGAAGGGGCCACAGACCCTCTCTTGTTCCTCAGTCTCCTCCCTCACAAATAAGCCTCAGTCTCCTCGTCTCCACGTTATGCCTTTTCCTTGGGTTTCCCAGCACAGCACAGTCTCGAATGCTGAGGATGGGGGGCAGCCCATTCCTGAATTGCCCTTCTGAGCTCTCGCATCCAAGGACGAGGGACGTGCGCTGCCACATGCTAAAGTGGGACGTTGTGGCACTTCATCCAGGTCAAGGGCAGCCAATCTGATGGTGTCTTGCTGAAACCTCTAATACTTGCTCAGGGCCTCGTGCCTCGGTCTCTCCCTTTTCTGGTCCAAACTTCACACCCCCTGGAGTGAGCACCCAACAGCGAGAGTAGCTCACATCCTGTCCAAGTTTAGAGCCTCCCTTTACTGCTCGCTGCCTCCGTGTGAGATCGGAGAACTTAGCAGGTGTTCCAGGCTCCTCTGGGGTGTGCCCCTCCCCCCTCCTCCTCTCCCGCCTCCCTACTCATAGGAGTTAGCCACGCTCCGTGCTCCTTGCTCTGCCCCGACTGGGCTGACCCCTTCTCTGTCTGGTCAAAACTCCTTCTCCAGCTCTGACTCTGTCCCAACGACCCTCTTCTCTTCCACCCAAGAAGCCCATCACCCCTCCTCTGGGCTCCCAGCCTTTGACGTACGTAGCACGTTGCTTTGTTGTCATTCTCTCCTGGGAAGATCAAGGGCGACTCTCTCACAGGTGGCCCCACTACGCTTAGCAAGGACTTCACACACAGCAGGAGCTCAGCAAATGTTGACTTCTAAATGAATGAATGAGAGTTTTCTGCTTGTTTCTTTATTGTGAAACTGCAGAGATAGACAACGTCCATTAGCCATACACTTATTGGAGAGTAAAATCTCATTTGTTCCAATTTTTGTGGGAATTACATGTTGTTTTTAAAATTACATCACTGACACAATTTTTAATTGTTGTCCTTCGGGATTTATTTCAGGGCCCTCAGAAGCTCTAACAAGGTCCTGTGACTTTACGGATATCCATTGCGTCCCTCTCAGAGAGAAAAGGACACTCTGTGTTTCACTTTCCTTTTCAACCAAGCATCAATTACTAATAGTAATATTGAGAAGCACTATTCTAAGCACTTCATATTAATTCACTTTATATTCACTACAATCCTATGAGACTGATATTACTATTATCTTCATTTTATAAATAAGGAATTCGAGGCACAGAGAGGTTAAGTAACTTGTTAAAGGTCACAGCTGGTACAGGGAAGAGCTGGGACTCTTTGTTTGCAATCTGCTTTACACTTTACCCTTTGCTTTCACATCTCCCATGTCCACTGAATTCCGCAAGAACCTGGAAAGCAGATAGAACAGGAGCAATCATCCTCATTTTATAGCTAAAGAAATGGAGGTTCAGAGAGGCGCAGTGACTTTGGCCAAGATCGTGCAGCTGGTTGGTGTCAGAGTTGAACTCAACCCGGGTCTGTCTGCTCCTTTGCTACTATCTCAACACATCGCCAAGCTCGCCTGGTGCCTGGGGTCTCATTGTGGGGCACAGTCCTGCCGTGGTGGGCATGGGTTTGTGTGTGTGATGCAAACCAGCCTTTCAAAGGTGACATCCTACGCCCAAACGGAGCCCTCTGTCTGAATGATGGTTCAGCAATTTCATCTGGAAAATGCTGCTGGCCTTGGGTTATTTTAAGCCATCTTTAAAAGCCTCTAGTACACCGTTCAACACATATCAAACCCTCATTCAATAAAATGTTGTTGCCCAACTAGCTGGAAGGCATTAAAGGAAGAAGTACAGTAAATCACAAACAGAAGATCCTCCAGAGCTGAGGAAAGTCTGACTTTGGGCCACAGCATTCCGAGACGTAGCATGTTCAAGCAGGCACAGACAAGACCCTGGATTTCTTTTCCCAACCCCCTTCAAGGCAGACTCTTAATTGGACTTTTAAAATACGATGCTTATACACTGTTTGACTCCTGTTTATATCTCTGAAGATAAACTCTAATTGAGTCTATTACTTTTATTGTAAGTATTACTGTTTTCATTACTCCGTGTTCTAAAAATAATGGCGCTGCATTGTGATCTGTGCATTCGAGCTGACTTCATTTCCTTCAGTGTCAGAGTTCAGGGTTCAGATGATGGGTGTTTGGGGAGTGTTTCAGCATGAGCAGAGCGACATTTTTCTGACGAACAGGCAAAACAAGTGATCACAGTTGGAGGGCAATTTGGGTTTTTCAAGTTTATGTTAATAGCACGTATTCTCAAGTCTACAGTGTGTTCAGTTAAAGGGCCCAAGGAGAAGATGATGAGGACCACACCGGGCATTATTGGAATTTGTCCTCATTCAACTCATTTTCTCTGTCAGTGCAGACTTTGATGGTTTTTCAAGTGGAAAGTAAGCTAGAGATGGTTGAGCGGGGCCGAGTCTCTTCTCCTGCCTCAGAAGACCTTTGCTCTCACATCACAGGCACAGATCTTAATGGGCTTCTCTTTTCCCAGTATCAGTATGTGCTCATCATTGCTGGTTCATGCTAAGACCTAACCACTGAGCCCATAAGCCCCACATCCCATTTTCCTCCATTTTGTATCTCATCCTTCTTGGAAGTTAAGAGAGAAAGGACTTTTGGTAAAGCCCTTTGTCACTTCCTTTCTTCCGTGATCTTTGTTGATGGCACTCGCCTCCTTCAACTCAGAATTCTGTCGTATTCCAGCATTTGGCAGAGACACAAAAAGCAAATAAATCAATATTGCCATGGAGACTATTATTTCTGAGCCAGACTTAATTATGAATTATTAAGAATGGTTCAGTTGAATTAGAAGAATTAGGAGGGCTCCTCTGTTTAATACAGGCTTCAGTGATGCGTGTTAAGTAGCAACTAGGTTCATTACCAAAAGTTAGATTCATTAGGTTACATAATTTGCAAGTTTCTATTCTTAATTTCTTCTAGCCAACTCCAATTATTTTCTTGAAATAGCATAATTAGTGGCAGGGAAAAAAACACATTAACATGACACGAAAATAACACATTTTTCTTTCCATTTGGTTACAAAAATCTTTTGAATGTATTTTTGGCTCGTATGCAATAGCACTTTTACGCATACAGACGTATGCCACAGAGGTGTCTCTTCACATTCATATACACGACCCACCGCTCACCTTGGTAAGTTTTATCAGCAACAGGTATTCTGGGTAAGCAATTTCATCTTAGCTTTTGGAAAAATCTGAATTTGCGTTTGCCTTTTGGTACCTAATTAAAATTTCCACAGAATGTCTTGGTGCCTTTTTTTTAACCCTCTTTTCCTTTCACAAGAAAGTAATTGAGGCTTCAAGTGAACCCGCTGTTCTGACCTTTGAAAACATCCACATTTTGCATGTTGTGATGGAAATTTGAAGGAGGAGGTGGCAGCTGCGTGTCAAGAGAAAGAATGCAGAACCTTTCGGAAATGATTTTAACTGAGAGTTCCTAATAGGCAATTTTATAACCTGTTTGTCTTCTAAATGCTTCCGTGCTTCTCTGTATTTCTTATTATCCTGCGTGAGTAAGCACTTAGCTCAGGTAAGACACTGCTTACTGTGAAGCAGAGAGAAAAACTGACAATTAGCCAGTTGATTTCAGCTATATAAACAACTGAACTGGAATGTTCCAGCCAAGAAATGAAGGAAGGAGGAAAAAAGTGAAGGAAGGAAGGAGTAGGGAGGGAGAAAGGAAGGGAGGGAGGGAGAAAGGAAGAGAGAGAGGGAAAGAAGGGAGGAAGGATTGAGGGAAGGGAGGGGAAAGGAGGGAAGGAGAGAGGGAGGGAAGGAGGGAAGGGGAAGAGGAGGAAAAAACCCACCTCATGGATCTAGCAACCAATTTGTGTAGAGTCAGAGGGACAGATGTCGTCTTATCTCTATCAGACTTCTCTTCATTTGGGTCAGACATGCTCAAAGCGGCATCCTTAGTCTCTATAGCTTTGCCCATTCCAGACATTATGGGCTCTGGATCATGATGATCGAGGGGGGACTTGATGTGTGGGTTGTATCTATTTATCTGGGAACTTTTCCATGCTGGGGACATCATATTTCTAAACAGCTTGGCTCTGCATCCGAGAATAGCTTTGCCAAGAGCCATCTTCCCTGGGATGGAGGTGCCCCAGTGAGCACACCCCTGGAATTCCAAGCGGATACCACCACGGCTTCGCCCAGTTGCATGGAGTCATTTACCCACAGCAGGGATGGGAGAACTATTAGGTCCACTCCACAGAAGTCAGGAATGGGTAATAAGATGCGCCGAGGTGGTCTTTCCCCCAAACTCAAAGAGAAGCATGAGTGCCCATTTCCTGTGAATTGTATCATTCTAATATTCTGCCTTTATTAATTTCAGAAGCCTTTAAAAACTTTCTGACTCCAAGGGAAGACAAGAATCTGGTGGGGGAAACGTGAATTAAAAAGCCTACCTTCCCAGGTTTCTTCCTACTTTTAGAAATTCTAATGACATCTCCTCTGTTTCAAACCAGGCTCTGGGTCAGCCTTCCTTGGCACTGGAACCTGCTGGAACCTCTGCTTAATTAGTTACACTTACAGCCGTGTAGCCCCCCAGCCCAAGCCTGGCTAAGTTGAAAAGATTGTGATCCATCCTGTTCTCTGAATTAGAGCAGCTTTGAAAATATTTCATCTACAATAAGAGACGAACACTTATTGTGCCATGTTTCAACAAGGTACCTGAGCTCAAGAGACATGTGGTTGAACCAAGTCATTTGGTCCATTAGATGGGTGTCTGGAAGTGTTTTTAGTGACCTTATCCTTCTGGCAAGTGAGTTATATAGGTCAGTAGGACAGAAGCATGGGACGTGGGGGACTTCTGTAGTGACAGCGGAAGCTCTTCCTTTTTTTTTTCCCAGCTTTATTGAGGTACGTTTGATGAATAAACATGGTATACATTTAAGCTGTACAAGGCGATGCTTTGGTCTACATACACATCGTGAAATGACTTCACTAATCGAGCTAACTGACCTAGCCATCACCGTATGTATTTTTTGTTTTTCATTTTTTTTTTTGTGGTGAGAACACAAGATCTACTCTCTTCGCAAGTCTTGAGTGTACAATCCACCATTATTAACCAGAGTTCCCCTGTGGAAACTCTCCTAGCAGGGAAAATCCTTTCACCAGTGAGCCCCCACTCCTTGGAGGCATCTCCCCGCTTTGCTCTTTCGGCTCGCTTTGTCTTTCGGCCATATCCCACCCATGCATACTCGGGACCCTCAGGGAAACAGATGTGCCACGAATCCCAGGTGATCAAGACTCGCATGCAAGTGTGGTTTCTGTCTTCCTTGATTTCTGTGCTCATTTTCTTCATCTGCCAAAGAGGGTGGTGAATCATGGACGTTTCATCCTAATTAAACCCATGCAAACATATGTGAGCTGAGAAGCAAGATAGAAACAAGTCCAAAGATGGAAGAAATTTAACTTAAGAAAGAGAAAAGTCAGGGTTATTTTATCTTCTAAGTCCTACAGGCTCCAGCATTTGGGAGAGAAACTGCTTTGCGTGGGAATTCTCTTTAACCCCTATCTCTAGAAATTTTTTACATCCATTTACATCTTATCAGCAGGAGGATCAGAGTCCAAGAATTCTGTGCTCTGAGGTCACCAACTGACCTACACTCTTAAATTCTTAGCCTTTTTGCCTTCCGGAAAAGTACACGAAAGCTCTCTTGGCGTCTGTGTGGCTCTCAGCTGCCCACCTCCAGGGAGAGGGCTGCGTTTCTATGAAGAAAGCTGGGTTGGCCCCCCTAAATCACCACACACTCTCCCAAGTAGGAGACACACAAGCCCAATGCCTAGGTGGGGTCCTCCCACCCACGGCTCTGCTCCGAGGTTAAGACTAGAAGACGAAATGTCAATATCCTCTGATGAGAAAGTTCCAGAAGATACATGTGAAATAAACTGCTCTCCAGGAAGAAGGATCGTCTTTTCAGGCCTTTGCTTTTGAGCCCCATGGGAACCATAGGCCAGTAATATTATTGTCATTGACAATAATAATAGCTAAAATTTATTAAGCATTCATGCTGCACATTTAATAATTCTCACAATAATGCTGAAGATTGATATTATTATTCCCATTTTACAAATGACAATATTGAGGCTTAGAGCTTAAGCACTATCAACCTTTTGAGACGGTTACCCAGAGTCCCACAGCCTTTGGGATTTTGAATTCAGGTCCATCTGAACTCTTGACTTACGGTCTACCTTCTGGCTGTTCCAGCACCACTGCTGCAGTGTCTGTGCTACAGACTTAAGAGGCCAGGTGGGCTCAGCCCTAACTCCAGCCTTTGACCAAGAGGCACGTGCTGTCAGGGTAATTCTCGTCATCATTGTCATATTTAATTTGGCTGCTGCAAGGCTGCTGGAGATATCTGAGGCCTCGAAGATGGAGGCTTCTCTCAGATGTTAAGACACAGATACAAGTGTACTTGCACAGTCAAAGACAAGAGCAACTCTTTTAAAACATTCCCTTTCCTTCTAGTCTGGCAAGAAAAGACTGCTTTCCAACCTCCCAGCCTACCTTGCCTTGTTGGTAGGGAATAGTTCGACTAATCAGAAAAGTATTGCACGTAAACGGGCAAAAGGTTTGTGTCGATCAGTGGAGAAGTTTGTGTAAGGGCAAGTGCAGTTTTCATGGGCCTTTGTCTTTTAGGGACACTTAAATTTCAAAGCTTGCAAAACACGTTGGTGGTCCGGGCAATTGAGAGTCTCTTTTCCTGCTTCCAGATGGCCAAACGTTCTGCCACAGCCTCACGCTGAATGAAAATATTTCTAATTATTGCAGCCCCTTTGGGGTGGATTGTTTCAGAACATGTGAGGACACACTTTGTTAATGAGGCAGATTTCCACTGTCTGAGCTGCCTGGAACCTTTGAGCTGTCATTTATCACGGCAGGCTAACTAGAGACAGGGCCTGAGGGCTTCATTTCTTCCTGGGGAGGACACAGCAGTGGTATTTCAGGGACCCCCCAGAAATACTCCAAGGGATCAAAACACACTTTTACTTGAAAAAAGTTCAACAAGTGTAAACGGAATGCCCTTTCTTCTCTTTCAGTGATCAGAGATCATGGACACGAAGATGCTAGAGCTGTGTAGGGGAAGCTGTGGGTGCCCCACTCAGATCCCCTTTGTCTGGCTGATGCACGGATCTGCAGCTGCTAACAGCTCAACTTGAGACTTCTTTTGGAAAACGGCCACTGGCCCATGGGAGCCCCCTTGCCTGGAGGTGCCCCAGAGGCTACAGCCCTCCCTCACTAGGGGCATCAAATATTGAACTATTGAATGAATGAATGAACATAGTCAATGACTGTCTGATGTGGGGGTCTGACAGCCTGGGTCTTTCATTTTTGGGGGCCAGGGGGTGGAGAGCAAACTTTGAGGAGTAACTCAAGCTCCAGAGTTCCCATGGGATCAGGTTGTGACTAGTTCACCTAAACTCCTCTTTGATTAGCCCCGTCCCTGACTCTGCAACAGGTGTCTCCAGAAAGCAAGCCTGTGTTGCAAGAATCCCCGACACAGGCTCTGCTTCTGGGGACCGCATCCTAGGAGAGACTCAACAGCTCAGTCATCCAGTGCGTCAGTCACCCCCTTATTCAACGTTGAGTTTGCTTCGAGAACTTGCTGTGTGGTAGGAGTGTCAACAAATGTTTAATGAACCGACTGTGGCTGTCTTGTTCACGCTTGAAACACTGCCCTCAACTCACATGAATAGTGACTGACCGGGCCAAGTTAGGAAAGCGAATTTGAAGGATGCAACGTGGCTGTCCCCCTTTTCCATCCACACGTGAGGAGGCAGAGGCACAGAAAGTCAGAGGCCCTGCTCGAGGTCACACGGCAAGCTGGTGGCTGAGCCAGGATGAGAAGTCAGATGGGGAGAGGAAGGGAATCTTCAAAGTGAACCTTCCAGGCTCACTGTAGGCCTGCCCTGTGAAGCTGGGCACCCCATTTTTAAGACCAAAATCCAACTGGAGGAAGAGACTGAGCAGGTGACCTGGAACCTGCTGACTTGGTGGCATCCGCTTCAAATTAGGACTCTGCCCGTCTTCATTTCTAATCACTTCTTGGTGGAAAGCATCTCCCATCATTGGAGAACGTTCTCTAGCTCCTAGTCACCAACCCCTCCCCTTTCCCCACACAGCCTCATCTGTCAAGCAGTTAATGATCTGTAAATAGACATTTCAATCCTCTGGTTAATGGAAATCATTTGGGCAGCTCCTTTGGGGAGCCCACATGCGAATAATCACTATCAAATTTGCCCTGTTTCACAAGCCGTCTGTCCCTGGATTGGGATATAAACGGAAGCACTTGAGCCGTCAGTGGAGATTTCCACAGTGATGGTGATGTCCTACGTCTGCACTGGCCAGTATGGGAGCCGCTGGCCGTGAGTGGCTACTGAGCCCTTGAAGAATGGAGTTTTCAATTCAACTGTAGTTAACTTAAATTGAAGTAGTCCTCTCTGGCTGGTGGCTGCTGCAGGGGCAGTGCCATTTTTGGCAGTAGGGCTAAACCATCTGGGCTCATACCCACTTTCCTGGGGTGTAATCTTCCAATGCCTTTATGGGTTAGTTTCCCAATCCACAACTTGAAGAGGATGTGGCCCCTACCTCATTGCAAGGATTCAAGAAGATAATGCCTGTGAAGTGCTTAGCACAGGAGTTAGTGCCTTAGTAACCCTCAGCAATTGTTTGGTTGGTTCACAAATACCCTGGCTTCTAGAACTGGCCTGGTCGGGACAGGTGTACACGAAAGAGACAAGCAGTTCCCGAGGCATGAGGTGCGGGGTGGTTCAAATCATCGCAGTGATTGCTAAGAAGACTAATTTCTCTACAACGTATTTCATACACTTTCTCTGTAATCCTCACCGCAAGCTGGAAAAGTAGGCATTGTTTTCCCCACTCAGAGTGAAGGTAACTCAACTCGAAGGGAAGGAGAGAGGCAGAGTCTGGAGCCAGACTGCAGACCACCAGGTCCCCGCCCCCAGTAGATGGCCACTGCTCCCCCAGGTCATGCAGCCTGCCCTTCCGAATGTGAGCCCACCGAGGGGCTCCCTCCTGATCTGTGTCCAGGCCAAACTTTGAAAACCGCTCCTTCCCCTCTTGTGGCCACAAGCATTCATCACGATGGACTTTTGCCTGGTGGCAAAGCACACAGCAGAGACCACTATCGTTCTGACACGGGGATTATCAAGATTAGATGAAAAGAAAACCTACAAAGCAACATTGCAACACCGCAGATTAAAAAAAAAAGTCCTGCCCTCTCCCACTCAGCTGGACTCAAATACTCTACATTCTTCTGTCGGGGCAGTGGCTGTCCTTCACTGGGGACCCCCCCCACCTCCTGGGAAGATGAATCCCCTTCCCAAACTTGCCCCAGCCTGAAGCTGCCCTAGGTCTCTTGGGTTTGACTTTTTCCAAATTTCACCTAATTGTCTTCATCATATATTTGAGTTTCCACTTTAGAAGTTCTGAAGAAAACATGTTTCGGCATATGGTCTCCGGGATGACATTTTTGTGGTTTACGAAATCTGGATTCGATATATTGGATAAACTGTGGCCTTTGCTACAGCTTGAAACTTTCATTCTAAAGGGGCTAAGTCTGCAGGACTGTCACAACATCGCCTGAGTCCTGAACTTACTTTCCTTGCATTTATTTGCCTGCAAAACTTTAAAAGTGCAATTTGATGTGGAAAGGATTTGGTACCAATTTGTGTGTGTGTCCTTAAAATGTTTTTTCTATCATATAACTTTAAGTCAAATGCTTGAAAGGAGAGGGATGAGGGTTTTCTTTTTTGTCCTTTTTTTCATCCCCATAGGCCTCCCCTGAAATCAAGGCACCTGGAACCAGGCCAGTTCACAGGGAGATAGGGAGGGAAAAGCTGGTGGTGGTTTTTTTTTTTAGTTTCCCTGAGAAGTTTCCAGAGATGGTTCTGATGGAGGTGGTGAGCCAAATGAAAGGAGATTGAAGAGATAAAACACGTAGCTGCTTTCACGTGGCACATAAACATTTACCTTCTCAGACACTGGAACTAATAGCAGAGAACCACATCTGCATCAAGAAGACAATTAAGAGCCCATTGGCTTTCCCTGTGTGCCCTTGGAGATGATGAGGGATAATGTGTCTCCGCGGCAGGGCTGCATGTGTGCATCTGAAGGGGAGAGGAGAGGCAGAGGGAGGGAGTCTTCTAAGAAAATATGGAAATGAGCTGCATATGGCTTTCAAATGCATGGGAGATGAGATGGAAGGAAGAATAATTCAGGAGTATTTCTCTGCTAACCTTTTCTGTACGGGAAATAAGAACCTCTCTCTTGCCTTTTATGTGTACTCATGTGCCGTTTGTATTTAGTGAGGTAATTAATTCGTTTCTAACATTTCTCGACTTGTAAATCTGTTTTGAAGGTTAGGCAAGGGAAAGAGTCCCTGGGGCTTTCACAAAACTATTATTAAAGTTGGAGGGAAGATTGGCCGTGTTTGCGTTTGAGAGGCAGAAGTCTCTTGAAAGGCAAGGAAAATCACTCTTCCAGGTACCCTGTGATGAACAGGGTTCCCTAGGGCTAAAAAGTGTTACCACATACACATACGCACTTGCACACAGACATACATGAACATGGGCAAGTGATTTCCACTCACGTGTATGCATTTTTCTGGATAAACCACAAAAAACCATATTTGGAGATGCCTTGTGTAAAAAGAAAATGTGTATTCTTAACATTCATAGGAAAGTCATCAGTATCCTCTCAGTTCTACGAAATTTACCATTCACTCCAATCTAACTGTCCATCATTCTGCACCAAACCGAGAAATTTATGAAGGCTCTGACTGAGTCTTTTTCATTGTTAATCCCTGGTGTCTAGTATAGGACCTGGGCCATAATGGTACTGAAGGAAGGAAGGGAGGGAAGGATGGAGGGAGGAAAACAGGAAAGAAGAGAAGGAAGAGAGGAAGGGGCACAAATTTCTTTCAAAAGCCCATCTATTTACATGTTTTAAGTGAGTCACTCTGAAGAACAATAATAAGTGATATTTGGCTGTCCTTCCAGACTAGGAGTGTTGGATGCAGAGGCTGTGTGGCCCTCCGGTGCTCACCTCCACACACCGAGCTCTGCTACCTGAGTAACTGCAGCTCTCTGTACAGAGACCACTGGAGTGCCAGAGTTACTGTCCCTGGAATCAGCCCCAAGCAACAACGGGCAGAGATTGGAGGGTGGACACCCTGGCGTCTTCCCTCTCAGGAGTGATGACCTGGAGGGTTCTACTCTATCTCTCACAGTAACTCAGGGATAAACTCCACTCACGCCAAGTGGCACCTTGCTTGCTAACACAGTTTATTGGCTCCCTTCCCTTCCCTGTCTCAGTCTCCATCCTTCCCCAGGGTTTCCTGGGATCACCTTCCAGATCAACTACCTGCATTCAGTTCCTAGTGTCAAGGTCAGCTTCTGGCAGAACCTGACATGAGACCCAACATAGACACATGGGCAGGTGGCACCCAGCCAGGGCTCCCAGCCCGCCAAGCAGCTGGACATGGCCCTGTGATGTGTGTCACCCCTGGGGTCAGAGCACTTCAGAAGCAGCAGTGTCTCCTCCTCATGTTCTCCACCCTCTGCCCCCCGGGCTGGAAGGGAAGGGACCAGGCTGACCTGGAACCCAAATACTGAAGATGGCAGCACCATTGCCAGCCTGGAAATAAAGCCTTCCCTCCAAACAATTCCCCTGCACAGACCTGTTCTGTTATCTGAGTGAGGAGCAAATTTGTATAGATTTCCGTCACTGATCTATTGCTGGGTCTCTGTCACAGGTTGAGTTCTCTAGAAGCAGATGCTGAAATGGAATTCGAAGCGTGAGATGTTCATCAGGGACCAATACTTGTGAAAGAGGCAGCCCCGAGCAAGGGAAAGTTGCACTATGATCTAGATACAGGCCTCCAAAGCCCTGCTAGTCCAGCGAGGAATGTGAGGAGAAGTGGTGTCCATGAGGGCACCCCTCTGTGTCCGTGCCTTCCCAGGAGCAGAATATTGGCTGCCCCAGGGAAGGAATGACTGGTGAAGCAGCTGAGGTCGCCCTTGAAGGAACGCACAGCTCAAGGCAGTTCTACTGACCACCTTTCCTGCAGCTGGGAGCAAGTCCTTCCTTGAAAGGGACCTGGGAGAATTCCGTCATTAAATGGAGGTGGCATAGCCCGTGCTACCTGCTCATGCTGCTTGCTTCCACCCTCTGGTCCTGCTTGTGTTCAACCCTGTGCCATTTTCATTTTATGATGGCTGATGTTGGGCCAGCTCAACCCCATGGCTTGGTGGGAAGGGGACACAGATCATGATGGACAGTCATGACCTCGCGGTCACATGATGTCCCATGGTTAGGTATCCTACCACTACCAGGGCACTCCAGGAGTTGTTTTCCACCAGGTATAGAATTCTCCAGTGAAGATGGACCCCAGGGGCCTGCATTGTCAGTCTCCCACTGGGCTTGCCTCCAACTCCACACAGTGCCTTTCCCCACCACTGACCCTCCAACCCCAGGACGCCTGCTGAATCATTCAGTCCACGCAGCAGGGTTGCTTGCATCGTAGCTTGGACCTACCACAGAGCTGGTTCCTGCTCTGGGCCCCAGTCTCAGCTAGCAGCTTTGTGCCATCCAGTAGACGGACAACAGCCGTGCCTAGGTGTGGAATATGCTGCCTCCAGGATCTAAACAGACCCATCAAGAGTTGTGCTTCTCTCACCATCAGAGGTGCAAGATGCAATACTCTGTCTTCTACTTTGGAGAGCATGTCTTGGCATGCCTCTGACCACTAGAGCCCTTTCAGGGTAACAGGCCCCTGAATTTTCACAGGGTCTATCTCAACCCTCTGAAGCATTGTCTTCTCAAGGCCTCCAGCATGCCAGCCGCCTCTTGCTCTTTTGGCCTGATAAACATAACGTAATGGATCCGTGTGATATTCTCCAGACGTCCAGGTGATCCAGATTTTATTATGACAGAGGGTGGGAGAGTTAACTGGCCCTGGGGCAAAGCTGCAAATGTGCATTTTAGTCCCTTCTAGACCAATGCAAACCGTTTCTGGACTTCTTTTCTGATTGGGATTGAAAAGAACTCATTTGCCCAGTCAATGGCTACATATATTGCACCTGGAGCTGAATTAACTGGCTTTGGCAAAGATAACACAGCTAGCACAGAAACTGATCAGGGACTCCACATTATGGGGTGGGCTTATAGTAGTCTACAGCCACCTTCCAGGACCCATTCTGTTTCTGCAAGGGCCAATAGATGCATCACACAGAGACACGATGGGTCCCTTATCCCTGGATCTTTCAGTTCTTTGTGAGTGGTGCTGATCACTACCCCCTCCTGGGGTGTGATATATGGGCTGGAGGGATGAAGTTTGAGTTTCCACTTGACTTTCTTCATGGTTCTTACTTCACAGAACAAGGACCCCACATGGGGCTGCACAGGCTGCCCAGCCTCTCAAGCCTAAATATGCATCCCGAATCAGAGAAATGACTCCTGGGTGAGTCGACCCACAATAGACCACAGTAGACCCACAATAAGCCAGAGTTTGGCCAGGACTCCGTTTATGATCAGGGACTCATATCCCTCCCCTCTGAGAAGGAAACCATGATAAGGCTTCTCTGTTCTGAGCATCAACTTAAATGCTGATAAAACATAATAATTGAAGGGTTTTCTAGAGTGCCACTGACTGATGCTACAGCAGGGGACACTGACAAAGTAAGCAGCTTGTTATGAAGCAAGTGCCTAGGCTGGGGGATAAAATTAATGCTTCATATTCTCAGTGTTCCATGCTGTGCCAGATTCTCCCAGCCAACGTCCCTCTCTGGATGTCTGCCATCGAACTCTGGGCAGCGCCCTATGCTGGTGGTCTAAAATGTAACCAGCAAGTTTGGAACAAGAGATTTATGTGCTCAGGGCTTGGAAAATTGGAGGCAAAGGTATTTTCCAACCCTGGAGGGAAAAAGGACCCAGCTAGCCAGTTGGGATCAGGTCAGAGGCATAGAAGGAGGCAACTGTTGATTGGGAACAGGGGTTGCTAAAACATTGTGGAAGATATGAACATCAAAAGATGTAGCATTCTCTTTTCTCAGAGAAAGAACACAGCTAACCACTTATACCTTTTCAGGCTGTTAAACCCAATATTTTTCTCCCTGCATGAAAGACAAATGAAATTGTTTTTGTGATTATCTCTGAAGAGGAAAGGAAAAATGAGAGCAAAGCTTGACAACCAGAAGGCCCTTCAAATTGGGCTCTAGCTACAGACACGTGGTACCTGCAATGACTCTTCCCAGGAGCTCCTAATCTCAGGGTTGGCTGTTTGATTACAGAGCCGGGCTGCTGGAATGCACCAGACAGTTACAATTGCTGCAAAATCAGCTCTCAGAATGACAGCTCACACACTCCATGTGTGTTTGACAAAGCCTATTATTTAGATAAACCGAGCATCCTTGTAGTTCTGGTTCTTAAACCAAGCCCTCCACTGCCTGGGGCCAAGTCCTCAAGATCTTATAATTAGCCACGAGATAAACGCAGTGAAAGTGACAGCCCAAGGTGGTGTTTTTTTTGTTTTTTTTCTTTCCATTTCCCTGTGGAATTCCATCTTCCTCCACCTTCCAGCACCAACCTCATACAGGGAGTTTTACCAGAGCTTCCCCACTCCCTTCTCTTTGAAAGCTGAGACTAATTTCTTTTTCCAGGCAAGCTTCTCAGGAAACTTCGCATTTGCCGTTATTAAAAGAAATGGAAATACACAGACATTTCATTTTCGTTTAATTGTCTTACAACCTGGTTAAATGCTATTGCCCGGGCTGCCTGTCAAAGGCCCCAGCAGTGGCCCCAGCCAACAGCGGCCCCAGCCAACAGCAGCCATCCTACCTGCACACAGGCCCGTACTGAACCGCCTGGGAAGAGACAAGCTCAGGGTCTGCTGTCTAATGTCTACTCTACCGTGCCACCCCTCACGAGCCCCTTCCCTCCGTCTGTGTGTCATTTTATGTCAGAATATATTACTACACTCAACAGTCGAGCTAAGCTGTTCTTTTTCAGTTTAATTACCAAGCTCAACTTACTGACCCCTTGTCTATTTTATTAAGATGTTGTTACAGATGATGACTAATTTGAGAGGGGAGAAATTCCAGTTTCCTGTTTAGCTGCTTTTGACTGAAGCCCTTCCCGGGGCGGTAACTGAAGTGCTGTGTGTCTTGTGCCCACCTGATCTGATGGAAGCATTCCAGCTTGAGGCTCACCTCCTGTTTTGTGGGCCAAGATAGAGCACCACCCTGGAAATACATTTATTATTTCTGTAAAAACATTGAGGAAACGGCTGGAATCAAGTCACTGCTATCAGAATCAAACTCATCACACCAGCTCCCTGGAAAAAGGGGTCGTCCCACTTTTGAAGGTAGGAGTAACTGGTTCTGCCCAGTTTTTGAAAGGAGACTGATTTGTTTGTGGACTCTCAGGAGTTTCTCTCTGTTTCTCCTTGTGGGATCCATGCTTCCATTTTGAGGATTATTTTATAACCACCTCAACCTTCTTCCCGACCCCCAGATCAAAGGAAGACACTCTGGACATAGTAAATATTATTAACTTTATAATCCATCCCTCGCAGGGCACTTGGGCTCCATTTTCACACTAATAAAGTTAGTGCGTGAAAATCCGATTAGGAGAGGGAGCAAATGAGATGTGTTTCATGAGGTGAGTCTGTGATGGTCCATTTCAGCCGGGAATAATTGCATCTTCCGGTGCATCTTCAAATAGTTTACCAAAATCTATTCATTTACACAGAAGGCAGGAGGCAGGCATGATTGCTTTTATTTCTCCAATTAAGAAACTGGAAAACCTGATGCAGGGCTCTAGGGAGCTTGTGCACTGTGGATTTCTATTTTCTTTTTGGTGCCTCT
This sequence comes from Ceratotherium simum simum, assembly GCF_057802395.1. Classification (NCBI taxonomy): domain Eukaryota; kingdom Metazoa; phylum Chordata; class Mammalia; order Perissodactyla; family Rhinocerotidae; genus Ceratotherium; species Ceratotherium simum. Next base: position 4,295,384 of record NC_141920.1, read on the forward strand.
GTTTCAGGAAGCGGGTGGAAGAAGGACGAGGCAGCATGAAGGAAACTGAATAGACACGCACAGAAGTTCTGTTGAAATTTCTACCCCATGTGACTTCAGAGAACTTTCTCTGGGGCATTGGAGTAGCTGTCCATTGGGGAGAAACCTGGCATCCTTCGGGGTTTTCTGGGTCCATGGAGAATTCTCTGAGCCCACGCTTCTCCCTCCTTCTCCCTCATCAGCTCCATCTCTCTGAGTCTCGCCCCCTCCCAGCTCCTCACCTGTCTCTCCTGATATCCTGCTTTGCACTTGCCTGAACCTCTTCTCTACTAGTCCTCCTCCACCCAACGTGGCCCTGTGGCGGCTAACAGAGTAGACGCTCAATAAACATCCACCAAACACAGCTGAGCTGGTAAAGCAAAAGAGGTTAGCTTCTTCCAGCCCGGCGGCCAGCCTGCATCCAGAGCAGGAAGAGGCTGGAGTCTGTTCACCCCTAATCCATATTTCAATACACTTGGCCTAAGGTTAGAGTTTAAGCTTCCATTAAAAAAACAAATTGGTTGTTTGCTTGCCTAAAATAGAGCCAAAAGACACTAACTAATGAACCCTCAGTAGGGACAATCCTCCCTCCGGCAAAGAGGGAACGAAGCGAAGACGCCTGGCTTCACTTATCAGCAAATCTGTACTCTTGATGCCTGGGGTCCACACCTCCCCTCCTCCTAGTTTTCTAGCATATTATTTTGTTTATTATGATTTACTAGGTATGGCTGAGTGGAAAAATGGTGCCAGATTAAAGCTGTTTCTCAACCTTGGGCCAGATAACTCTCCCTTGTGCGGGCTGTCCTGTGCATTGTTCACCAGCATCTCTGCCCCCACCCCCCCAAAATCCCCCAGACATCAATAGCACCCCTCCCTTGGTTGTGACAACCCAAAATGTCTCCAGACATTGTCAAATGTCCCCGGACTGAGGATGAGGACAAAATCATCCCGGTTGAGGAACACTATAATGGAGACAGCTAAAATGCCAAGGAATTAAAGCTTCCAATTAATTTGGGCTGTTCACTTAGAGTTGACAAATGTCCACAAACAGCAAAGCACATTCACTGTGCTTCCATTCACATCTCTATTCTCAGGACCAATCATCTATTTAATTAAATCCTTCTGGCTTCATCAGACTCACTGGCGACACCAAAGTATTGAGGAAACCCTGACAACCTGGGGGTGAGGTAGGAGGCCTGGGACACTCAGCCAGCCCTGGGGAGCTGAGCCCACGCCTCACTCACTAGCCGCTGTTTGATGATTGCCGAGCGGAAGGCTCAACAGAAAGCTCTTGTATCTGAGCAAATCCACCCGAGTTGTGGCTCTGGTTCAAGGAAAGAAGGAGCATTGGGCCACGAAGTGGGACCCTACCACTCAGCGAACAACACAAACCCAGGCAAATCCCTTCACCGTCCACACTTCCGTTTCCCTGTTCCCCAAACGGAGCTGTCACTCCTACTATTTGGTGTCTCCCACATGGTTATGACCAGGCTCTCTGTGGATTATTTACATGAAAGCACCTTGAGGAATAGAACACTTTGAGCAAATGAAAGGCTTTTTATTCTTTGTCTGGGTCCCATCCTTCGCAGCCCCTGGAAGGTTACCAGACTCTGCAGATGGCATTTCCTGTTTAATCAGCGAGAACTCTGTTTCAGACAGCTTAATGGTCTATTAGTAAGGAAGGTGTCGCATTGCAGAAGAGAGTTTATCCTCTGCCACTATTGACATCTCACAGAGGACTGACTCGGGAAACATTGCCCAACACAAATCTTCATAGCTCGATTTTAAAGCAATTTTTATGCATTGAACTTATTGGCATGGTTTAGAGAAAGGAAATATGGAGCTTAAGCTTTGTATTTATTTAAATAAGGCAATTCTTAGGAAAATGAGTTCACTCTGAGCCCTTTGAAAAAAAGGCACCAACCCCATTAAGTCCGAATTAGTTGTATGTGCGAGCAAGGATATTTCTCCTGAACTGTTTATTGGTCTCATTGCTCTAAAATGCAATAGGGCAGAGGTTCTCAAACTTGAGCATGCATCAGAACCCTCTGGAAGGCTTGTCAAAACCCACATGGCTGGGCCTCACCCCAGAGTTTCTGATTCAGTAGGTCTGGGGTGGGGCCAGAGAATGTGCATTTCTAACAAGTTCCCAGGGGATGCTGATGCTGCTGGTTCGGGTACCACACTTTGAGAACTGTGGGAATGGAGCTAAGATGAAGCAAAAAGATTTCCAGGTAGCATTGACGTTGGTGTCCTGTCCACATCTCCTTAGCACGCACTTCTCCACCTGAAGACTGTCACAGCATCTCCTGCGACTCTCCACTGCAGGGGCGCACTAGGCCTGCAAAGGATGCATGGACTGCTGGAGAGTTAATGCCCCTGGAAGCAGCCCTTCGTCAATGCAGGCAGGATGGTGGTGGATAAATACCCCAGGTTCCCTAGTCCTTGGATAGGAGCATTCTGCGCTGTGGTCTGCACCAGTCCTGTGACTCCAAGTGTGGTCCCAGCACCAGTGCCGGCTGGTTTCCTGAGCTGTTTGTTACCAGTCTGTGATGGGCCAAGTACTGAAACTGAGCATGAGTGTTTAGAAACTTTTATAGCAATCTGATACTTTAATTTTATGACTGTTGAAGCTAATAATAAAAAAATGAGGCTTATACTTTGTATGTCTTTGTTCACATTTTTATTGTATTTTACAAAAATGTCAATCCTCCATGGTTTGGCAACACAAAGAATTCTGCACCACAGAAAGTTTGAAAAGCACTGTTTTGCACCGTCTCTAAGCAGACCAGCAGGCCGTGCCTCTGCTGCCCATGGCAGGGACCTGTTCATCCGAGGACCTGCTATTGGCCTCCTTCCCTTCCCTGTCTCTCTTCCCACTCTCCTCTGGGTATTTCCTGAGACTCCCTCACAAATCCTTGCTTGCCCTCCATCCTTATCTCAGGGTCTGCTTCTGGGGAAACCCAAACCAAGACACTTAACTGATGTGATTTCCTGAAATTCTTTAAAATGAAACTCACTCTCTCTCTTTAAACATTAAAATATACTTATTGGGAGATTTTACATATTCAGGGACCCAGCTTCTCTTTGAAAACAAGAACATGTAACAACATGAGACCTGCTTTTCCACCTGGCAGCAAGCAGCTGTCACTGAGCTCCTTTGGACGGAATGTTCCAGTTTTGCCGCATCCTCCATCATTCCCTATTATTTCCCCGAAGCTATTTTCCTTGCCAATTATCATTTAGTTGCAGGGTATTTTTCTCAAATTAGATAAATATTTCCCTTTATCATGGTTTCCATCAAAAATGGGTACAGATAAATCAAGAGCACTGAATGTTTTGAGTAAAAAATTAGAGAAAACACATTTCTATGAAGGAATGAAGAGTATTCCAGTGCATTTCACACGTGGACAAAGACTTTCACCCCCAGCTCTGGCCTCTGGCCACTTTGAATTTGCGATCTTGTGGCCTAGAACTAAGATTTCATCTTCCACCTTCAGGGGATAAGCAGGTCAAATACGTGGTAGATATTTTGAGGGATGCCACCAAGACTGAGCACAGCCAATTTTGGGTGAAATTGGGAAGTGTGTGGGATGTGTGGATGAGAGAACCTCCTTGTCTTAGAGGACAGAACAGACCAGCATCTCCTCAAGTCCCTTCGCCTCTGATGAGGCTCAGACCAGAAGACAGGGCTCCTCATTTGAAGGCCCATCATGTTGCCTTGGACCCTCAACTAGATCACAAATGGCCTTCTTAGATCCAGTGGCCCCCTTGTCATATGGAGACAGGAACAATATCCTCACTGGCTATGGAACAAAGTGAGTTATTTTACAGAACATTTTTCTGTGACCTTTCCAAAGTTGGTTATTATTGTCAGGAAGTAAGTAAAAAACATATACTTCCACACATCCGTTGCCCCCTTCCACCATGGTGACCTTAAGAGATTATTACACATTCTAGTGACAGCCTCATTGCTCGAAATGCTGTCACTTTTCCCTCAGAATTGTGCTGTACAGGAACCTGCTTGGGTTTTTATTTGTTCCTTTTGCTCTTCTTTGTTCTTAGTATTTTATTTATCATAAAGACACAGTTTTAAGCCAAACAAGGGAGAAGTCCTTCCCTCAGAATCCTATGACCCTGGGACAATACCTATTTTCCTTTTTCTCACTGTAGAGGGTACCTACAGTTTTTGGTTCTCGGGTTTTCTCCTACATTATCTCCTAAATGTTTCTGTATATCTGGACAGAGTTTATGATGTCCTTGTGTGGGGTCCTGGTCACAGGAGTTCCCGCAGGCCTGGTCAGAGGCATTTAGGCTGTTTTCGAGTTTATGTGCTTGTTTATTTATTCAGCTATGATTCTTAATGCTCTTAAACGTCTTCATACAGTCAGCATTTTTTCCTTCTTAGATAATCTTTCCTTTGGATAAATAACCAGGAGAAAGAGGACCCCAGGATCAAAGGACATGTGCTTTTGCAGACAGGGAAATCAGCCTCAGGACTTGGGGACTTGCTTCATAGTGCAGAATCTTATCTCAGAGCGTTATCTTCCCAGCTTATCACTAACTTGTTTTGGCTCCAATGACTTACTTCTAAAAATCCAACTCTCCCTCACAGAATGTAAATATGACACTATAAAGGAGATTTTAAAATTCTGCCAAGGCCTCTGGTTCCCGAAAGGAAGGGAGGCATTCAGAGAAGGAGGCTCAGGCTCCCTGGACCTGAAGTTGGGGTGCATTTCTCAAGAAGCCCCACCACGGCCCTTCTCACTGCCCACCCACGCCCACTCCCACACCTCTGCCTACAAGGCCACGGCCACCTGTCCTATAGCAAGGTGGGCTCTGACATTGAAATATAAATAGAAACCTCGTTCATCTTTACGTTTCCCATTCCCAATCACACCAGTGATCACACCCCCAAATCAACATTAAAACAACAGAAGGGCCGGCCCCGTGGCTTAGCGGTTAAGTGCACGCTCTCCGCTGCTGGTGGCCCGGGTTCGGATCCCGGGCACACACCGACGCACCACTTCTCCCACCATGCTGAGGCCGCGTCCCATATACTGCAACTAGAAGGATGTGCAACTATGACATACAACTATCTACTGGGGCTTTTGGGGGCAAAACAAAAAAAAAACAAAAAAAAAAAACAACAGAAGACTCCAGAAACCCAACTCTTGCTGCAGTAAAAGCCTGGAAATTACATTTTATGTAATTAAGAAGACAGCATTTTAAATATAATTCTATCAATTCAGCTAAATGCTCTCAAACTATAAGATTCACTCTCTGAAACAAAGGAATATGTCTTTCTAATCAATATAATTATATTTTTAAGTGAAACTTTTAGAGTACCCTTTCCATGAGGCATGCCAATTGTTTCCAAATGCTTGATTAGGTTATTAATCTCCTTTCCCTCCTTAGCAATGCACTTCAAGAGGCTACTTTATATCAAGTTCACATTAATGAAACAATTAAGATAATTAAGATAATCTATCATTTCAAAAATATATGATTCTGGATCCCTGAAAGCTTCTCGTAAAAGACCCAAGGATCTCAGTGCAGAGATGGACCATCAGAATAGAATTATGTTTTATGCATTATTTGAAGGACTCAGATATTCTTTCAACTTGGGGTGTTTTTTTGCCAGAGTTATTTAAAATAGTTTACCTTTTATTTCTCCCTTTAAGATTTTCTGGATTCCGAAGGACCTGAAGAATCTCCAAGAGAAGTTGGGAAATTAAAGAAGAAAATCTTTCTGAGATAAAATACTGCTGCAAACGTACCTAGGAATTCCTAGTGCTAGGAATCAGGATGGCGGATCCCTGGGTGGGACCTGAGAAGCTGCACCAGAGAACCTTCTGGGGGATGGAAATGTCTAACACCTTACACGGATTCATCCACACATAAAAATCATTGGTTAAGGTTTTGAGCTTTGCCATTTGCATGTCATACCTTAATTTAAAAGGCCAGATAAATTATAATTAAGAGAAAAAAAGGAAATGCTGCCACAAAATCATCTGCTGGAGAAACAGGGATGGAATATATTGTACATGGGGCAGACATGGAGGGACAGGCCAGGTCTGGGAGCCAGATTCTGTCATCAGGTCCAGCTACACAATTGGTGGGCTCAGTGCAATGAAAACGCAGCCCTCTTGTTCAACAATTGTTAAGAATTTCAAGATGGTGGCAGCTCAGAATTAAACCAAGTACAAGTTCTTCCGAGTGCAGGGCCCTGCACTCGCCTAGGAAGCCTGCCCCGCTGTGATCCGTCCCTATGGCCAAGAAGGGAATGGCTGGATTTCTTAGGTGTTGTTTTTTTTCTTCCATTTTTAATTTCAGCCTAATATAATTGAGTGTTGCCATGGTTAGTCATTGCTGCAATTTGTGCCCCTATTAAATGCAAATTAACCTGCTTACGGAGTAATCCCTTGGTTTTCAAGGACCTGCGGGGGTCCGTCTATGTTGCGGGAGGAGTGGGGCAGGGAGTCACTCAACTAGTGCTGAGTTTCTAACTTCTGCTGCTGCCCTGGCTCAGACCACTCCTGACTTCCTGGTGCTTCAGCCATAACACACATGAGCCGCAGGCTTTGAGAAACAGGTCACTTAAGTGTCTCCAGATTCTTCCTGGGACCTGCTGTTGACATTCTTCTTTGTCATAGAGCTGCTTTCGCAAACGGCCAGATCTGCAGGGCCCCTTTCTGTGGCAGGACATGATAGAGATGCCCCCAGGGACCCTGAGAACTTCCCTTCTCCATGTGGTTTCTCGTCCTCATCTCTAGTCTCCACAGCAGCATTCCTAAGGGGAGTAAAATCCTCAGAGAGATACTAAGGACATACTTTTCACTCCTCTGGGACTTGGAACTCTCTGGAATGCAGGGGAGGGGTTGGCCAACACTTACCTGTCCAAGCAGGAGAGAAGTGGTTAGAGATGGCTCTAGCTGCCACGGCCCTGAGACCACAGCCAGGTGCCAGTGCTCCCTCAGCTCCCTGCCCTGGCTCTCACGTCACCGCTTCTTCAGTTTCTCAAACCCACTTCCAGCCTCTTGGCTGTTGCCCATCTGTTCCCTCTACCCAGACCACTTCTCTCCTGTGCCTCCAACTCCGCTCCTCTTGCCTGATTAATTCCTCCCGCAGGGAGATCGTGTCTTGTGATGGCCCGAAAGGCAGGTACTGCCAGCACCCCACCAGGGCACCCTCCCCCTCCGCACACACCACACAGCGTTGCTTACTTGTTCTGGTTGCCAGCCCCCGGTGGGCAGTTGGTTCCATGACAGCAGAGACCTATCTTGCTCCACATCATCCAGCATCTACCACTGCAAGGGACGGTTGCTCTATAAATATCAGAGAGTGACTGATGAATGAGTCAGCTACTTAAGTGTCTCCGGTCAGGCGTCTCCATTTACTAATTGGGGAAAGGGCTCCTGTGGATGCAAAGATTAGGTTTACAGATGATTAGGGGTTTGCAGGAGGCATAGGATGTAGATAGAAAATAATTCTAAAGTTTTTCAGCATTCCTTCATGGTTTGATCCCTCTCAATTCCAAAGGGTTCTTGAAAAGTGGACCTCGGGGTCACCTTGTAATTATAAAAACAAGGAAGAACTGAATTTCCTAACTCCAGAGATGACAGCTGAGTTCTTTGGAGGCACATTAAGTGTTGTTCTACTCAAGGGAAGTGGACCATGTGGGAAGAGCACGAGCCGTGGCCCCAGACAGGCTGCAGCCGTTCGGTCCAGAAGCACTAACTGAGCACCTAGTCTGGAATGCTCAGCCAAGGGCAGTGCATGGGTCTGAGCAAAGGAGCTGAGTATGATCCTCAGTGTTGAACGACAGGGGTTCAAACATCTCCTCCAGGGCCTGTGACTCCGTCTCTCCCTGCAGATGTTAGTGCTGAGTGCCCCCATCCCCTCCGCTGACGCTTCGGACACAGCGGTCCAGGCAGCGGTGTCCCTCGGAACCATGCTGGGCAGCAGAGCAACTCCTGCTCTTTCCTGGAATGGGCTCAGACTCAGCTAATTCACTTTGTGGGGCCTTCATCCATGCTGACTCAGGGGACCACAACTGAATTACGTTTCCTCTGGAGACTGACAATACGTTGTTTCCAGGGAAAAACTCCAACTCAGTCAGCGAGCCATCCGGGAGGGTTTACTGAGCAACTACTAGGAGTCCCTGAGCCCTGGGCCAGGTGGCTGGTGCTGCTCTGAGCCTCCCCAGAGCACAGACGGCTTCAACTGAGATTTTTTGCTGCAAAAATCTTTGGAAAGATTTTGATAATCTGGCTTTTTCAGTTATTTGGAATTTTACTCACAAAAAAATCACAAATTACCTTAACTTGTCCTTGCAATTTTCTCATGATGTTTTGTTTTATATTTTAAGACACACTGGATTTGCTCATTTGTTCTGGTGACAAGCTTTATTATGAGGGAAGCAACTTGCAGCTGCCTTGCTGCAGTAATGTAAACTTTTAGGTACGTAATCAAACATTCATTCACCCCACTTTTGCTGCTCTCTGTTTACCTTCTAGGGGACTTGGAGGAAAGGAGGTAGGCCTGCGGGGAATGCCTGTGGGGTCTGAGGGATAAATGGCAGATCTAAGGATAAGACCCAGGCAACAGGAAGGACCAATCAGAGAAGGCGCCCAGACTTGGCCCATCGAGTCCCTCTTGCCAGCATTCAGGGGCCAGTTCAAAGGCTGGAGACCCTTGACCTGACTCCAACCTGTCAAGGATCCTATCGATGTCCTTCTGGGCCCCCAACAGCCACGAAGGCCAACCCCGGGTCCCCACTCTACTGTTCCTCAGGCTGGAGCGAATTGTACAGAGAGAAACTAAAAAGTCAAAGCAAAACAGGAAAAACGCTTCTGTCTTTTCTCATCTGACCCTTTAGCCAAAGCAGCTAATAGGAATTATAAAACAATATAAGGATTTAATAATTAGATCCAGGACACATGTGGTCTTCATTATTATAATGATTACTTTTCAGTAATATGAGGAAAAACATGAATCTTAAAGTAATTCTCAATAATTAAGTTAAGGTCAACCTTCCCCTAAAGAGCTGTGGCTTTGCTTTGGGAGGGACTTATGCGAAATCCTGATAATACAGTAATAGGTATTCAGAACAGCCCAGGAAGACCATGCACTTTTCAACAGGAACCAGGGTGGTATGCTTCATTTTTTTTGTTTTGAGAAAGAGAAATACAACTGAGTTGCCGAATATGTTAATTTTATTAAAACCTAGCTGTGGCTGAGCAGGTCAGAACCTGTAAGCATTTTCCATTATCCCCTCCGTGTGGAGAGCTTTGTGATTCGTTCACATTTCAGCTGCATTGGGGTATCGGACTGTCCATTCATTCTTAGGTTCCATGAAGCTAAATTAGTTTAATTTAGCCAGAGCTTAAATGAGAAAACGTACCCCATTCTCCCCAGTAAAGGGCAGCAGAGACAGAGAAAAGACTCGCTCCCTCTCACTCTGCCCCCTTCAGTCCAATCTCCACCCTAAAACGGAAATCAGACTCCTCGGAGGAGCCCCACTCACCGATGCCAAGACCACCCGGTCACCCTGACCCAGGCCTGCCCACCTGCCCAGCTTCGTTACTCCTCTCCCTCCCTCCAGACCTCTGGCCATCCTTCTGTCTCAGAGGGCCTTGCTCCCTCCTGCTGCTGGACCTTTGCACTAGCTGTTCCCTCCACCTGCCTGAGACACGTCCTCCTCTCATGGCTGCCCGCCTTCCTCTGGTCAGCCAGGTCTCAGCTCCAAAGCCACATCCTCCTCAGGGTGCCTTCCTCGACCAACCTGCCAAAAGCACCCCATCACTCCCTCACGTCACCCTGTGTTCTTTCAGTTGAGCCCCTGGCCACTGCCTATACTTTCCTTTTATTTCTTCCACCGTCTTCCCCCACTGACACAGAAACTCCACAAAGGTCTTGTCTCCTTGGTCAAGGCCATTTCCCCAGCGTGAGGACGGTGCTGGGTGCAGAGGAGACGTTCCACGTACTAGTGGATAGAGTCACCGCAGGACGTGGAGGCCCACTGTGCAAGAGAAGACACCCTCATGCACAAAGGGGACTGTCTTTAAGGTCAGGGTCGAGGGTGTTGCTGTCCCAGGACCCTGGCACAAGGAGGGTGCGCAGTGCCCAGAGCCCAGGGGAAAGCTGCAGCCGCAGGGGAGGGCTGCGGCGCAGGGCCTCTGGGAGGAGAGGCGCAGGGCTGCGGCCTGCGGTCAGCAGGCGGGCACGGCGGAACAGTTCCCCGACCTCACCTTCAGAGCTCTGGCCCCGGTGTCCCAAATCTTTGCCCTGTCCCTACGAGGTGGACACTGTGATCATCCCTCTTCCCATACGAGGAACTGTGCCTTGGAGAAGTTGAGTACCTTTCAAGGCTGCTACGCTAGCAAGTAGCAGAGATGGGACCTGAGCCCTGGTTTATGTCTGACCTGAGTCCCTTCTCCTAAAGTCTTCTCAGGGGGATTGGGCGGGCGGTTGGGACAGGCCAGGGAGACGGTGTGGGGAGCTGGAGTCTGGGAGCTCATGGACAGGTTAGAAGTAGGGCCAACACTTTGGGCCTTGAAAGGGTGGGTCCAACAGGCCACAACCCCCCACTTTGCAGCCAGGCCAGACAACCCTGAGACCACGGGACTCTAAGGCTGCAGAGAGTCTTGGGAGAGGCACTCGTCCAGGCCTGTTGACTGTGAGCCACACTTACAGGATAAAGGGGCCCTTCCTGCTCCCGTCTCCAAGCCAGCTGCTCAGCCTCTCCAGATCCTTCTTTGCTCTCTGTCCAGGCCTTTCAGCAGCTGGCAGCCCACCCAGCCCACCTGCCACAACTGCAGTGATCATGTGCCACGTCCAAGGTCATCTGACTTTCGAGAAATCTAAGGACAAAGGCTGGGGCCCCTGGCCCTCTCCCAGCCCCCTGACCCCTCAGCCCAGCAGGCAGAGGCCCCCAGAGGTGCCTGATCTCCTCAAGGTCACCAAGTTCTTTGCTGCACAGCCCGGCCAAGAGCAGAGGGCTTACCGGCCAGGCACGCCCTGCCAAGTCACAAAGACTTGACTGTATGTATTCCAGACAGAGGAGGAAGAAATTCAGGTTTTTCCACTCTCACAAAGTACTGTGGATTATTTGCAAGAAGTCTGGGAAATTCCAGAAGTCTGTTTTCAAAAGACGCCCACTTGGCTGCCCAGCGTTTTGTGAATAATTCCTCATTCAGGTATGGAAGAGGATGTATTCTGCTGAAATTTCCAGACCCCATGCTCAACTTCTTGGGTGGAAAGAGCCAGAGGTGGAATGTCTGTAGACCCCAAATCCTGCTGCCTGTCCATTGGCCCTCAAGTTGCCCACAACCTCCCCTGGGAGCAGGACCCATGCTTTCCAAGTCACCTGCCCAAATCCAGCACCTGGCTTTACTTGGCCTCCGTCAGAGTCCTGGCATATGTTTTCCATTACTTTAATTCCAATTCTTCTCAACTTCGTCAGCCCCCCTTCCACTCCCCCCTATAATGTGCCTTGGCCCCTACATGTAAACTCTGCGATCAAATCGAAATTCCAATTCATGGACGTAAATTGTCCGTGTGATTTAAGTGGGACAAGGCCCCTGGCTGGTTATTTTTCCTGGATTCCTAGACGGGCTTATTTACATGTTGGAAGGCACTGGCTGCATAATTGGGCTGTTACTCTTGGATGAGTCTATACATTGCTTCTGTGTTGAGGGAAAATAAAACAGGACCATGAGGGGAAAATTGGTGCCTGGATTAAGTGGATTTGTTGATTGTACCTAGAAACTATTTATAAAGATATAGAAGGGAATTCATAAAATATACAAGCATAAGAAAACCTGAAACTGAAATCCTTTCTCCCCAAATAATTCAGACTAAAACGGAGGATAATACATTGAATATTTAAGATGATAACTATTGTAGATCATTTGAAACATATAATTATAATGTCACTCTCAGAGTTTTATAATGTAGATGTAATGATTCCATTCCTAAAACTTTTTTTGTTCTTTTATGAAATAATTTGTATTTAAAACATTTTAAATACAGAAGAGTTCCAAGACTAATAAAACAAACACCTGTGAACCCTCAACTAAAATTTGACAGCTGTTAACATTTCTTCGTATTGCTCCAAAAATTTTTTAACTATAGAAATGGAATTTTAGGATCAAAAAATTTTATGTTACTTATTCCCTATCTTTGGACTCCCACTCAGAGACAACCTCTGCCATGAACTTAAATATCTTTCCAATCAAATATCTATATATGAAATATTTGGGATATATGTATATGTTTATATTTATATATATCCCAAAATAATGTAGAGCAAGGGAGAGGAAATTTTTCCTGTAAATGGCCTGCTAATAAACATTTTTGGCTTGGCGGACCACATGGTCTCCATTGCAGCTACTCAGCTCTGCCATCATAATGTGAAAGCAGCCACAGGCTGTATGTAAACCAATGGGCATGGATGTGTGCCAATAAAACTTTATTTACAAAAACAGGTGGTGGGTGGGACTTTGCCAAGTCCTGTTATACAGTATTATGTTGTGTGTGTATTTAAATATATATCAATGGAGCTGTATTTTGTTCATTTTAACTGCTAATTAGAACTCTATCCTGTGCACTCTCTTGTTTTATTTAGCCAGTTTTCTACTGATAGGCATCTATATTTCCATTAGTATTTTTTTTTTTTTTTTTTGTGAGGCGATCAGCCCTGTGCTAACATCTGCCAATCCTCCTCTTTTTTTGCTGAGGAAGACGGCCCTGGGCTAACATCTGTGCCCATCTTCCTCCTCTTTATATGGGACGCCGCCACAGCATGGCCTGCCAAGCAGTGCGTCGGTGCGCGCCCGGGATCCGAACAAGCGAACCCCGGGCCGCCGCAGCGGAGCGCGCGCACTTAACCGCTTGCGCCACCGGGCCGACCCCTCCATTAGTATTTTTTTAAAGACCTTCCACATAATCAAACAGGCCAGCTGGATTTGACATAGTCTAGTTGGCCTCTTGAATTGTTCAGTGTGAATTCAAGCTTTGGAGGCGATGGTGGCAATATGATTAGACTGTGCTCTGCTGTGGACACTTTTGCATAGTGCCCACCAAGTTCCCGCAAGAACTAAAACATACCCCCTTCAATTATCCAGACAATTCTTTCAGTCTCCTTTTTCCATTTGCCATGAAGACTTGGGAGAGCGCTTGCCCCAAATAGATGGGTGCTGGCAGAGAAGAGGGGTCACACACTCAGACACCTAGAAAGGGCAGGCCAGAGATGTGGCCAGAGGCCAGGTCCTAAATGAGGGACGTGGGCTGGGGGTGGCTGTGCCAATTGGGAAGCACACGTCCCACCTAGTCCAGTCTAAGTGGCAGCACCACATGGGAACACAGCAATTGTTGCCAGATCTTCTAACCCTTTAAGAGAAGTTGTGTACGTGGGCGGCAACATGAATCCCCCCAATTTTCAAATGCAATAAATTCAATGGAAGGAAGGGAGGAAGGTAGGTAGGAGGAGAGAGAGGGAGTGAGGAAGGGACCACTCTGGCATGCCATGGAACAGATCTGGCCCCAGTTTTCAACCTCCAGAGGAGAATAGGGACAAGGAATTGTTGCATGGAAGGCATAGAAAAGCCTTCGTCCAGGGAACTCAGGAGCCCTTGGCTCTGTGCCTGCTTCTACCTCCATCCATCTGGGCAAGTCTTTCGGCCTCGTGGGCTAAGCCTGGAGTTTCCCATCTAGAAAGTGGAGGCTGAGGGTCCGAATGGTGCTGACCTATTTACAAGGACGGGGCACTTGGGGAAAAGCAGAAAGGAAGATGTTATCATCATTACCCTACAAAACCTCTGAAACGTAATAGAAGCAGCAGCTCTTTCCTCCAACAAATCCCCATCTGCTCGCTTTAGGGCGTGTGCTGGTTCACTCCTGCCACGCCATATGCTGATAGCATCCGGATTCCTTTGCTAATTCTTCTGGGCCTATCCCTGGAGCTTGCTGAGTGCGCGATCTGTTATAGTTCCAAGAAAGACACTCCTTAGTTAGCTTTCTTGCAAGATGTTTATTAGAGCAAATCCTGCCCTTTCCCCAACCTCCAATAAATTATTTTTTCTCTTCTCCCCATCCCCTCTCCTCAATTTGGGGGAAATATTTTTGTAATAATTTCCTATCATTTCTCTTTCTTTATTTTTTTAATCTCAATTAGGGTCCTGGCCAGCTGTGCAGCCCAGGCATCTTCCCAGCCTTTTGTGAGCATCATTTTATACATTTCCTCTAAGATCCAAAAAAACAAAACAAAACAAAAAAAATCCTCTTATAGGATGTCAGGCTTCCCAACAGACTGGAAGAGATGTTTTCCTGTGGGCCTTCTGGCTGCTCTGAGCCTTCTTGAAGAAGTCGGGGCTGTCCAGGACTGATCGTGTTCAGAGAAAGCCTGAAACATCTCCCTTTCCTCAGAGCTGACCAAAACACCTTCTTCCAAGGATCCTGGACAGTTGGTCCAAGCCACAGGGTCAGCTGATCTTCAGAAAGACCCAGGTGGAGTCACCACAAGGATAATTACAACCTAATGTTAGAAAAATAGAAAGCTGGAACATGTCACAGCAACGGACAGACTATTAAAGCTTCCCTTCCCATCACTGCAACCACCTTCTTCTAGAATCCTGGTCCTGCCTCCCCTCCTCTTTCCCCTCTGCAGCTGCCCTTCCTAGGGTCCATATAGACCAATCAGACAGAATAAGAGGAAAAGCAAATGTGTAGCAGAAATAAACTCGATTTTCATTGCAGTATCTAAAACTAACCCGTAGATATAACTTATCCAGATATGGGCCCTCTCCTTACTAAGGAGAGGAGAGGAAAGGGTAGGACATACAGAGAGGTGGAATGTAGAAGCCGGCCTCTCCTTTTCTGAGTTCTGTAGTTTTGTCTCCAAGACAGGGGTAACTAATGTGGAAGGGCTTGATAGGCGAGTCAGCGAGGTGAAAGGTGAGATGTTTTTCGTTCCATTCACAGTGATGTCCTGTGTTCTATCAAAGGGGAGAGGACAGTCACAGACCTCAGAACTGAGATTTCACTTGGGACGTGAGAACACTCGAGTGGAGGAGGTGCACGGCTACAGAACTCAGCGATCCTAGGTTTGACTCCTATCTGACACTACCTGGCTGGCCTTGGGCAAGTGACTTACTGTACCTCTTGAATCTTCAATTTCCCCATCTGTAAAACAAGAATCCTAATAGCATCCACCTCAAAGTGTGGCCCAATGATGAGAGAATAAAAGAATGAAGGAGACTGAACACTGCCTCTGGGTAGTGCCTGCCTGTGGTAACAGATGCTGCCATTCCTGGCAGAATTCAGGGCGCAAAATGACTTCCCCAGTCACACAGGAGTTGGATCAGACCCAGATTCACAGACACCCACAGCAGGGCTGATGCTTGGATGTTCACTGAGTCCATCCTGCATGGTGCATGGTGGGGAGGGGCGCAATAGACAGACTTCATTCCCACTCTTGAGGAGCACAGAACAAGTTGGGATGCGACAGTAAGACCAGGAGCTCTGCCCTACAAAGACAACAGCCGATGTGATGTCAGGAAACATAAGTGATGGATGGGCAAAGGGGAAAAAGTATACCTGAAGCTTCTTTCTAAAACCCCCCACTGCCTGTGGATCAGAGCCTGACTGCCCCGGGCAGAGCTTAGCACATGCTGGGGGCTCAACAGATGTGGGTGGAGGGGTTGGATAAATGGCATTCTCTGGTTGGCTTTCAAGACCCGGATCATCTACCCAAACTTGCCGCCACAGGAAGACCCTCAATGATGCCTGCTCCACTGCCTTACTGGGAGCTTCTCCCCTCCCTAAGACCCTCACCCTATTCTCCTGCCCTGGACCAAACCAGTGCCAAGCATTTCTCTCTCCCCTGAAATCCACGGGCAGTGTTGTCCAGCTCCTCTATTTCAGATGGATTACACTTCACGTGTGCACGATCCCTGGGTCTCCAAACACATGGAAAGCTCCCCCAGGGTGGAGACTCATCTTATACTTATGACTGCCTCTGCCCCGGGCACAGCAAAGAGCCTTGGACTTCTCCAGGATCCCCTTCTTACTTTTCCCTCTTTGAGCATCTTTATTGGGGGTTTCTGTAATTGGGATTCTTCAATATATACTGTCATTTTTTCTCATTTTCTCACTTTCTTCCCTAAGTCTATCCACAAAGTTCCCCCTTCTTCTCTCATTAGTTCCCCAACTCCCCGCTGGTCTGGTACCATCTTGACCCTGATGGAAGCCGCGGGTCAAGGTCAGATCGCCTTTAGGAGCCCTGGTGGGTCACAGGGCCATACAGTGGGGTAAGCACCTTCCAAAGCACAAAACAGCAGCAGCCAGAGCCACAAGGAATAGCCGAGGAAATAATGAGACAAGTTGGTTCTGCAGATGACTTCATGGTTGACCTTGGACTTAGCTCTGCCATTTCTCAGCCTCTGACACCATCTGTAGAGCGTTTGATGGAAAAAGAATAGCCTTTGAAACCTTCAGACAAGAGGCGCCATCTAAATCCTGTGTGACTTTTATTCTTAAATGTTTAATTGTAGCTCCTTCTGGGATAATATGGCCAATTTCAGAAATACAACCTGAGCAATAAATTTCCTGTAAGAATTTACTGCCTGATTAATAGTTATTGTAGGGCAGCTACTATTGTTTTAATAAGAAAAAAAAAGCATTAGAAAAGGCTCTGCACACAATATATGTATATTCCAGGGTGAGCTCATAAAGGCAGGCAGCCAAGGGGACCTGTCAGCCAGGGAAACCAGCAGGCAGGGTTGAGGATGGTGGGACCATGTCAGTTTCACAGGGGAGGAAGTACAAGGACACTCGGCTAAGTGTTCACTATCTACCCTCAACCCCCAGGAGCACTTCCAAACACAGAGGTCTCAAGAGCTGCTTGACTTAAGACTCTCTAGACGTAAGAAACTGGAGAGATTTCTTCTGAGCATAAGTCCTAGCCCATGAAAGCGTGTCACCATGGTCCTCTGGGAAATTCTACCTGCCTTTGGGCTCACCACTAGACAAGAACATTAGCATGTGACACATCGTGATGTTGCCCTCTCTAGAACTGGGCAAGAGTTTCCAGAAGCAGAACTGGGACAGGGTGTGGGGTCCAAGCCCTTGGTTGACAAACACTTTGCTCGTTTGATGACTTGGCTGGTGCCTATGGCTTCCTCCAGCATCCTTCCATCTTAGACTTGACAACCATCATGCTAACACGATGCCGTAAAAATTCAAAGACCTAGCAAGCTACAAAAAGACATAGAAGGAACCTTAAAAGCATATTGCTAAGTGAAAGAAGCCAGCCTGAAAAGGCTACTACTGTATGATTCCAACTACATGACATTTTAGAAAATGCAAAACTATGGAGACAGTGAAAAGATCAGTGGTTGCCTGAGGTTGGGAGTAGATGCCCTGGCCTACCTGAACCTAAACTCTAGCACTAAACATAATGTATCACAAATTGTTTAGTTTGCCATCTGTCCCCCCATAGACAGTGAGCTCCAATAATAACTGGTCTGGTTACTCTTGTATTCCAGCCCTAACCCCCATCCCAGCCTCTGAGCCTTGGTGCTTGGCCCCAAGTCTGACTCCAGTACTGGATAAAGGAGAAAAAGTGTGAATGTTTGCAACTTGCCATCCTTAAACCTATCCTTCTAGACTATGGGGCAGCCAAGCCCGCATCACCCTCATTCAGCAGGACTATTTGTATACTAGTACCAGGGGCTTAAAAAATTGTATTAAGCCTCTTAAAAATTCCACCATAATTTGCTCCTCTGCGAACATATTTAATTACTGGCCCTGGCATTCTATCCCCCTGCTCCTCTCCCCCACCGCCCTCCTCTTCCATGATTAATGTGAATCTCTGGCTATAAAATAACCACTTTTCACTCTAATTCAGTTCTGGTCTTTTCTAAGCTAGATTCAAATGTTCAACCTAAGAATTTCCCTGCAGCTTTCTAGGGATCCAGTATTGGGATTCTTTCATAATTGTATTAACATTTCACATGTAGATTTAATAAAGAGAGATTTTCTCTAAAAATCATTAATCCTAAAAAAAACCCAAAATTTTCTTTGGTGATAGAAGTCAGAATAGTGCTGGGAGAAGGTACTGAGGGGAAGGGGCACATGGGAGCCTTCTGGATCATGGGAGTGGTCTTCATTTTGATCTGAGTATATGTGATAGGCTGAATAATGGCCCCCAAAGAGGTCCATGTCCAAATCCCCGGAACCTGTGAAAATGCTACCTTACATGGCAAAGGGGACTCTGCAGATGGGAGGAAGTTACGGATCTTGAAATGGGGAGATTATCCTGGATTTACTGGGTGGACCCAATATCATCACAAGGGTCTTTATTAAGAGGGATACTAGATGATCAGAGACAGAAAAAGACACTGGAAGATGCTAAGTTGCTGGCTTTGAGGATGGAGGAAGGGTCATGGGCCAAGGGATGCAGCAGCCTCTGGAAACTGGAAAATGCACGGAAATGGATTCTTTCCTAGAGCCTCCAGAAAGAAAACAGTCCTGTCGACACCTGGATTTTAGGAGTTCTGACCTTTATGTGAAATCATAAATGTGTGTTGTTTTAAGCCACTATGTTTATGGTAACTAGGAGACTAATAGAGTGTGTCTACATGCGAAAATTCATTGACATATACACTTAAGATTTGCACAATGTGCTGTATGTCAGGTCAGATCTCCACCTCAGCACTGCGGATGCTTGGGGCCAGATTACTCTGTCGTGGGGCTGTCTTGTGCATTGCAGAGTGTTTGGCAGCATCTTGGGCCTATATCCACTAGGTGCCAATAGCACCCTCCACCGCCAAATGTGATACCCAGAATCACTCTGGACATTGCCAAGTGCCCCCTTGGTTGAGGAGCTGCCATATGAATATTATACTTCAATATTAGAAAAATTTAATAAATCCCACATAAAATAAAATAAAACAAACCAAACCATTTATCCTATCCTAACCAGAACTACGGAATCACCCGCTTGATTCAAGGCACAATGATTCCTTTTGAGGAAAGCTTTTGGAAGATCCCCGGGCTCTGTCTTAGAGGAGCCTTCTGAAGACACCCTGGTTTTCTGGTGTGTGTGCGGCGTGAGGGTGGATGGTGGCACTCGGTGAGAACAGGCCAGCCTCTAAGGGGACTCTAGCACCCGGGCTGAGGCCCCACAGGGCTGGGAGTGGATGGAGCAGCAGAGGTGGTGGAGCTCCCCGGGCCCTGGGTCCCTTCCCCGCTTCCCGCGTTCATTGGAGCTGCAGGAGTTAGCCAGAAACCTGCCTTGGGGCTGCGAAACCCGAGCCCTTTGCAGAGGGCTGATGAGTCTGCACAACGTGAGGAACATGTGGGGCTTTGAAAGTTCCCAGGTGGCACTTGGAGGGAGGGTACCGGGGGCTGATTAGTTGGAAGGAAAACAGGGGTGAGAAGGGACAGATTTCGTAAACAAGAAGTCTCTGCCTGGCAATTTCTCTCTTACCCCCAGCCTTGGACTAATTGTCAGGAAATCTACCTTCCCGAATTACCTAATTGCTGCTAAGTGACATTTGAAGAGCTCAAAGATGCCAGGCCTGGGGGGCTGCAGTCAGCCCCAGGTCCTCAGGGAGGCTGAGGGGGGCATGCACGTGTGGCTGGCTTGGCTCGAAGGCCACCTGCGGAGGCCTCAGACGTTCTCACTTGATGAGGGGTCGGCAGGTCACCTGGGAATTCCAAGGGGAGCAGACGCCAAAAGTCTGGAAACCAGGAGACAGAGAACAGCGTAATGCTTTGGGGGACAGCTCTTGCAACAGGGACCAGCAGTTTCTGGATGGTTCTGATACTTCCCGAAAAGCAGCTCAAGGTGGCACTAGAACGCTTTCTTAGGCTGAGAGTGTTCCGAGCTGGAGGGGGGATTAAACTCTCGCGTCGTTTTTGAGGGCAAGAGTACTGTTTTTCAGGGTTTAGGGTGTGAGCAAAGTGCTGAAAAGAGAGGACTATGGCCCCAGATCTTTCCTGAATTAGGGGGATCCCATTTCTCCCTTCTTTTAGTGGGGTCTGTCCTCACACAATTCAGAAAGTCCATAAAATGCTGCAAGGAGACAGCAATCCCCTCATTTCTGTTCCCTGGCACTTTAAACTTGAGCTCAGAAAGTCCATAAAATGCTGCAAGGAGACAGCAATCCCCTCATTTCTGTTCCCTGGCACTTTAAACTTGAGCTCTAATGGAGAAATAAAATATCCATTCCTCTCAAAGGAGCTTGGGGAGCAGGGAGCTCCAGGAGAGGGGTGGGGGGTCAGAGTCTCACAGGACATATCAGCAGCAGCTGGTGGCCTGCCGGTGTTTACCAGCGAGGCTGTTTCTCCCTCCTCCTTCTGGGCTGAGATTAAACGTACAGAACAGCCCAGCTGTTGGGAAGGCTTTTTGCAAGGTATCTAACAGACTGTGGTCACCGTCCAGCTTAGAGGACTAAAGGAGAAATAAAACAGACCCTGCACTTATAAAACATACAGTACCCTTGGTAACCTAGCACAGAATTTTGCAATCCATGCCTCACGTCTGCGGACCAGCTTGATGCCCAGCCGGGCTCCTGGCCATCATTTGTTCCTTTTGCGAGAGATGCCCAGCAGATCCTCACAGCAACAACATCCAGTCATTGAGCCAGGTTCTGTCTGGGCGGATAGGAGAAGGGAAGAACTTCGCCCTATCTAAATGTTTATGATCCAGACTCCTTGGATTATTAAATGATAAAATATATGAAAATGCAGATGATGCTCATTTTATGATCCAAGAATGTGAGGTTTAGGCAAAAAGCCTTCGATGAGTTTGGCACCAGCTCCTGTGACGTTGATTCTGCAGGGTGGGTTTTTCTCTGACGACTGCTTTTGATGGTTTTCCCAAATCGCTTGATTCAGGGAACCAAGAGGTCACAACACCAGGTGCTGTACATCCAGCCTTTCCATAAGAAAGCTCCTGAGTCAGCAGCTCACGCGGGGGTCTCTGGCCCGTGTGGAGAAACGGGGGTCATGGGTGGTGGACAGGCACACACTGCAGGCGCAGTAAATGTGGCCTTTCCTTGTAGCTGAGAAGCAGCCCAGTCTAGGGGTTCCAGCACAGACACGCTGCCGGTCTATGAGCTGTGTGCCCTTGGGCAAGTCACTTTCCCTCTCTGTGTATTTGTTTTCTCACCTGTAAAATGGAGCTGATGATACAATTCTACCTCGGAGAGCCTCAGCTTTGGCACCACAGTCATCTGAGGCCTGGGGGCCGCCTAGGGGCCATCCTGGGGGCCATCCTGGGCACTATAGGGTCTGTAGCAGCATCCCTGGTCTCTACCCGCTAGACTGTGGCGCCCCCGCCATTGTGACAAACAAAAGTGTCTCTAGATGTTGTCAGACACCCCTTCCCTGCCTGTAAGGGCCATTGTGAGGAGTCAACAAGTCAGTATGTACAAAGCCCTCAGAACAGTGCCTTGTACGGGAAGTGCTAGCTTAAAAAAAATGCCTTGGAATTGGAAGCAAGAGAAACTTGGAAACTGCCTGCACACGCTCTGGCTCCGTGGGGCGAGCGCCTCACCTTCCCAGGGGCTGGGAGGCACCTCGCCCCAGTTACCGTCTGGGCCTGAGCTGGGCCCAAGCTTTGTGCCACGTCCATTATGTCCGCCAGTGAGGGCGTCATGACACAGGCCACTTTCTCATTTTCTCTGGGTCCCCAGTGCAAAGTTCTTTCTCCTTGTCAGACTCTAGGTTTTGGAGTATCTGATGGGGGCTTTAAGTTCGGGCCATTTCCTCTCCCTTTGCTGATTTACATCCAGGGGAAGCAAGGCTCTTCCCTGGGCACTCATCAGTTCCCTCAGGAGAGCTGATGGCACTCTCCTCCCAGGGGCTGGATGATGGAACCGCAGAAACGCTGAGTCTCCTTAACCAGGGGAGTGACCAGGCAGCCGCCAGCCAAGGGCACGCAGTGGCCCTTTGCAGAGTATGCGTCATTCTAATGCAACATGACCTCCCTTTGCAATAACAGTTACTCAGGAACAAAATTCTCCCAAATTGGGAACGTCAAGCCATTTTCTACAGACCCTTGGAAGACGCAAAGTTGGTGGCAATGGGCCCAGAAAGTACGTAGACTGGAAGGATCCAAAATGGCAGCTGGATCCAAGGCCCTGGGGGCCCAGCTGCACCTTGGGAAGTGAGCAGGTGAAGGAGGAAGGGCAGTGAGGGAAGGAAGGGGGAAGAAGACTTCTTGGCTGGGCCAGTCGGTTCTCACACGTGTTCATGAGCACCCACAGCCGTCTGTGGGCAAAGACTTTTGTGGGCCATTCCAGGAGAGGGTGGCTGCATTGAGCACCCATTTGGCACGGCTGAACTGTGAGGCCCCAGATGGAGCTACAATTTGTGATATATATCTTCTCTTGAAAAGTCAAAGGATCTGGTAACCCTTCCATGTTCCCAAGTGGTGGAAGGTGAGGGTGGGGTGAGCTGACAGCAGCTGGTGCGGCTCTGGCCCTGGGGCCAGGACCCAACCAGGGGCCCTCGATCCGGGCAACAGTGGATGTGCAGCTGATTTCTCCACAAACAAGGAGAAATCAGTCGTGACAAGGCACACACTTTGAGGCGTCAATTCCCCACCATAATTTCAAAGTGAATAAATGAACCGGGGGTAATAAGGTGACAGCCGGGGAAGATGGCGGGTCCTTAATGAGTGGGCCCTGAATGCTTATCTCAGCTGGCCTGCTGTGGTCACCAGAGCCCGTACATTGGGGTGGATGTAAATAAACATTAGTCAGCTTCTTCAGGGGTAGTTGTTTTGCTGAGCCAACATGAAACCTCTCGGCAATTTTTTCTAGATCACTCTTGATGGAGACTCTCAAGGCTTTTCAAACAACTGCCCATTAAATCTACTTTCAAACGTCTCTCTCTCTGTCTCTTTCTTATTTTTCTGCAATAACCTCATTAAAAGGATTTGAAAATAGATGCTAAGTTATTGTATTTTTAATAATGACTATATTCAATGGTGAGATACTAAGTTTACAGAAAAAAAAAGAGATCCCCAACATTTCATAAAGACACTATTTAGGGTTTATAACCCCAAAAGTCCTTCCTTCCTTCCTGGATTCATTTTGTAATTATCACCAGTCAGACATTTTCTTTCCTAATTCATCACATCATTAATTTGCTTGTTTCTCACAAAGGGAAAAGATAACGCACCCATTTATGGTTTCTTCCCAAGCCTGTGGGGTCCTCTCAGTGGCATGTATGATCTTAAAAGGTTCTGCCTGTTGCTTACAAACTTTCTGTGCTAACAAGGACCCGGACTCTGGACTCTGTGTACCTGGAAGTCAACGTGCTTTGGATCGTTTCTGCTTGCCATCTGAATGAGCTCCCTCACACTGCCTTACACCTAATCAAGAAGATTATTCATCCACAAACTATACGGCTGCTCATGTGTGTGAATGAACTTCCTGGACCACCATTTTCAGAGATGCATCATTTTTAAAGCATGTCACGGAGCACAAGGAATATGACAATTCAAGTTACAAATGTGTGTCAAGGAAACCCAATCAAGAGACATAGATTGCTCCTTGGGTAAATGTAACTCCATGTTTCTGCTTCTGAATGGGGATCCACTTCCATCTTCTGTCTTGTCTCTTCTTCCTTTGCTCCCTCCCTTCCAAGACACAGTGCCTGAAGATCACCAAGATATTGAGACTTAGAAGGTTTACCCCCGGAACGGTGGGTACCAACTGGCCCCCTGGGGCCAGGAAGCAACATGAGAAGAGCAGAATCCCTTTCCAGCTCCTTTTTGCAGCCTGCAGCCCTAAGTCATTCACTCATTGTTTCTTGTTGACAATGAAAAATCGTGATCTTTTTGGTTCTGTTCTTATTGACAGCAAAGAGACGAATCTGCCTAGACAGAAAATAAGACTTACCAAGAAGATTTTATGCCACTTGAGAAAGGTGAAGCTAGAGGGACTTTCCCAACCAACGAAGCCTTTCTCCAGCTCCTGCCACTATTTGTCATTCACTCGTCCATACAGTAAACAGTCTGAGCGCCGTACTGCCCTTGATCTAAATTGTGATCTCACCTGAGCTCTGTCCCAGGATCCTCGAAAAAGGCCTACTTTTCTAGGTGGGTTTCTGAGCCTACATGTTTGAGATTCAAATTGGTCCTCCAAAAATGTGGCCGATGGAACTTTGAGTCTTCTTCTGGGAGGCACAATAGGCACACCCCTAAATTTGAGGACCAGAACTTTTTCCATCAAGACTCCCAGATGCCACAAAGCAAACGAAGGCTGTGGTGGAGAGAGCGGTTCAATGCACGGCACCATCATCGCTTCTAAATTAAAGAAGGCATGTGATAAACTCAGTGCAGACGTTCAATAAATGAGAACGTACTTGTGCGCCGTGGTCAGACAGAGACGGAGAGCAGTGCTAGGAAGGGAAAAGCCAGATGCAGAGCCAGAGCCAGGGAAACAGAGGAGGGACTAATGAGGAAACGAGAAGGAAAGTCAAAAATAGGTGGAAGCGAGAAACGGCTCCCACTGTTTCCACAACCTGAGTGTGGGCGTCCCACGGGGAACTGGGCCTCCCTGATGACAGAACCAAGCCTGGCGCATCCTTGTGACCTTGGGATGTAGCGCAGCACCTAGTACACAGGAGGCACTCAATAACTGCTTGAACACTGGACAAGAGGCAGAAGGAATCTGACTTTCATGGAAAATCTTCCCTCATTTTGTGGCTTAAATGAACTCAACTCAACTCAATTCTCTCCTCCCTTCTTTTTCTTTCATTTCTTACTTTTTTCCCTTCTTTCTTTCTTTTCTTCTCGTCTTGAAGACAGGATACTAAATTGTTTTCAGTTCTTCTTGGATTGTAGCAACCAGGGGGCGCCACACCTCCAGGGATGTCTAACATCCAGGTCTGAGGTCCTGAGAGCCAAAGCACAGACCAGGGATGTATTGCAGTTCTTCACATGCATTTCCTCATTTCCGATGAAATACAATGGAGAGATTTGCTACTGTCCTTTCTCCAGCTCTCCCAGGGGACAGGTGACTTTGGATCGGAAGGAAGGCTTGGCCCACTCACACAACTGTGAGGAAGAAGGTCCCGTGGGTTTACGCTGAGGCTCAGAAAGGAAAACTTGTGCAGGCAACCTGGCAGGGCCCTCTTTTACTAGCCCCAGTCTTCTCATCTGAGAAGTTAATGATTCGGAACAAGCATTCAGATCATCCCTCTATGGGCCTAGAACTTGGCTGAGGCCACACGGTTAGCAAGAGGGAGAGCCAAGATTCAAATTTAGGGCCTCTGCTTCCTAAGCAGGTCTTCTCTCTCTACTTTAGGGAATTCTTGCTTGTTAGGACCAAACCCTGCATTGCACTGGATGGCTTTCCAGACCCCAAGTGCAGATTTCTCAAAGATCCTCAAAAACCTTGGAAGACCCTTATGGTCCAGAGCATGTCTTGCCTCCAAAGCTGTCTTCAGGATTTAGCAACCACAAGCCCACTTCTCTGTCATTGGTCATAGTGAATTTGGGAAGAAAAAGGGACCTCATTTCTTGGGGTTCACATGGATTCATGGTGGAGAGCTGGATCAAGTGCCTCATATTCTAACTATAGAGTGAAGGGTTAACATAATTCCATTTCCAGCACGTGAATGTTGCAGATGGAGGTCCACGACTAGGGCACGTACGTTGTGTGAGGATTCTTCACGAGGAGGTGGGTTTTCCCCAAAATTCTACTTCTATTTCCCTCTCACCTAATGCTCTCAAGTTTCCCCTTAGGGAGTTCCAGCAGAGTCCGACCTGGGGCCAAAGCGTTTCTCATTTGTAAATTATTATGGAACTGGACCTTCTAAAAATAAACATTGTAGGATTTATGGCAAATTGAAAAAGTCTTCTCCTTGAAAGTGACTCAAGCGAAACCAAGTGAGAACAATTGTTCTGGGCCATCCAGGAAACACTGGAGTCGGCAGTTGTTTCATAACCATCGTTCCTTCTCGTGACCTCTGAAGAGTGGTAATTGGGGAATCACGTGTTTGTATCAATGACTATTACAGAACACATTTGAGACTATTGCTTCAAACATCATGAGACAGGCTGTTTAAATATTTTATTTCAAAGTTGGAGCCATACTGTGGATCTAGCCCCTCTCCCTCAGAGGCTTCCTAAGAAAGTTGAAGATTTTTAAGTCAACATTTAGGATGTTGAGGAAACAACAGCAATGCCCACAAGGAAAGGGTCTCTCAGGGTTCAACTCAGCCCTCGGAGGAGCAGTGAGAGGGGTTCTGAAGGAAACCCCAAAGCCAGAGGTCTTTGAGAGCCAACACCACTAAGTGGAAGACAGCAGAAAGGGGAAGCTGACCTGGCAAACCTTTGGCCATCTGGTCAACTGTCTATGGATAGAGCAAATCAAGCATTCATTCATTCAACAAATATATACTCAGTGCCAACTACATACATGGCACACAGTATTCTAGGCACAGGGGATACAGCTGTGAACGGAGCAGATACTCAGGAACTGCTCGTGAAAGCTGCTGTGGCCAAGACCTTACCAAGGATGTAAGTCACCAGCCCTGTCCTCAAGGACGTTCCTTATTTAGGAAGAGAGCAGACATAAACCCCAGAGAAGCTCAACACCATCAACCACGTACCTTACTCAAGGCATTGGAGACAAGGTGGTAGATAAATTGGGGCTGACGAGGTAAGGACCCTCCGTGCAATAGGAGGTGGGATCCAGCCGAACCATACATTCTCACTGTGCACTTCAGACTAAATATCTGAAAAATGGGATAACTTGATTACAAATTCCATTGTCTTTACCTCCCAATTCTGACCACGTTTTACCCTCTCCAACATCTCCAACTATTGTTTCCCACCTGTACCTCAGCGAATGTGTTCTGACTGACCTCCCTGTGCCCACACTTGTTCCCCAGCCCTCAGCTCTCCTCCAGTCCCAGAGGGACTTCATAACCACTAATCAGATTCTGTTATCCCCTGCCTGAAATCCACTGGCTTCTCCCAAACTTAGAATAAACTAAAACCCCAAGCCCTCACTTTGTCTTCATGTCCAGCACCAGTAGGTCCTGCCTGCTTCCCTTACCTCACCTCCTCATACTCACCCCAGGGCCTTTGCATGTGCTGTTCTTTCTATCTAGAACACTCTTAGTGCTAGTCTGCACATGGGTAGCACCTTCTTATTACTCAGAGAAGCCCTCCCTGACCCCTCCTTGTTTAAAGGAGCCCCTCCTGATTACTCTTGATCCTGTTTTGCTTCATTCATAGGCTTTACTATTTGAAATTATCTTGTTTACTTATTCATTTACGGATTTGTTGTCCTCTCCCCCATTAGAACGCAAGCTCCCTGGGAGAAGGGGGACTTGCCTTGTTCACGCTGTATCCCCAGCAGCTGGCACTGAAAGACAGAGGACCTCAATAAACATCTATCAAAGAAATGAGGCTCTCTTGGACCTACCTCGGTTGGCAGGTTTTGAGGGAGAAGTGGGATAAGACATGGGGAAGTGCTTTTGAGCTGCAAAAATTCATGTTGTTGGATAAAGATGACGCTGTGAGCATGCACCAGCTGTGGAGGACGGGCGCTGAGGAAGGTGGGGGCTTGGCCTCATCTCCCAAACGTGATTGAGAAGCCCTGGTGGACCCAGTTCAGTGTGGGTCCATTAGTGACCCGACGAGGATCTCGCTAGGATGACATATTTTATAGTCTGTCTACACGGCTGAGCTAATCCCTGTCGGCGGGAGACAAGGGGATCGTTAGGACAGATTACCGCTGGCCTAGAACCTCTTGGCCAGGACACACCGAACACAAATCGTCCGACTTCCCACCCCGAGCAGGAGCTCGGCTTCCCCACCTCCCCGGAGCCGCCCCCCTGGAATGCAGCAGAGGCCTCGGCCCCACAGCCATCCTCGGGGGGCGGATGCCCCCGAGACCTGATTTCCCCCTGTCTGGGAAAATAACACGGACCCCACCGCAGGAGGAACTGCCGGGTGGGGGGCCTCGCACCTCCCCGGGCTTCATTGCCGCGGTGATCCTCCGCAGGCTGTGCGCTTACATTATGCCCTCCTACAGAGGGGGAAACTGAGGCTCAGAGAGGCAGCGGGCCTTGCCCAAGTCCCCCCCGTCAGCAGATGAAAGAGCAGGGAGGCGAACTGAAGTCGCTGATCTTCCCGGGTTTTCCCTCTAGTGAAATGCGGTGGACCAGCCGCCTGGAATCCTTCTTTTTTGGGGGGGAGGGGGCTTCGGGGACAAATGCGATAAATACACGAGTAGAGAGCAACATCTTAAGTCCGTAAATTCGAGGAGGGGAGATTGGAGACAAGCCCCTCTTCCTAAGGTCCCAAATCAGGGCCTCTCGGACCCCTAAAAGGAAAGACAGGTGGAAGCCTCTGGAAACGACTCCTTACAGTCTCGGGACGGAGCATCTACGAGGGGAAAAGGAGCAGGAAGCATTGCGCAGAGAGACCCCGCAGCCGCCCTTGGCGTGAGGGGGCGTCGGTCCCAGAGGACGAGATCCGAATTGCTGGCCGCGGCCGGGCGGGCGGGGGGAGCGGGGCGCACGGCAGCGCGCGCTGGCTGCAGTTCCGCCCGCGGCCGCGTGGGCGCGCTGTTGTGCAGCGAGTGAGCGCGGCGCGTGGGGGCGGCGGCGCAGGGACCGCGCGGTCCGCAGAGCCGGGCGGGGGGCGCCGGGCGGGGGGCGCCGGGCGGCTCCTGCCCCTTCCTCCGGTCCCGCGCCCCCCGCTCAGGTCCCGGGGCAAAGTCAGGGGCGAGTGCCAGGCCTCCCCCTGATGGAGTCCGGATGAGATGAGCTCTGGGAGGCAAGCCCCTGGGAGAGGGGGCTGGAGGAGGGACCCCCGTGAGGGCTGGGCCTGGAGCACCTGCCTGGACCGAGAGCCCGCCCTCCAGGCCGGGTTCGTCCTGATTGCGGGCGGGCGGGAGGCCTCAGGGGGCCTGGCGGGGCTGGGTGCGGTGAAGGGGAGGGCAGGTGGGCATGAGGGGGGCCCAGGTCCCCTCCGGGCGGGGACGTGGGGCAGACAGGGTGTCACGGGCCCATCGATGCCCAGCTGGGACACTAAGGACCCTGAGCGGTGTGGAGGAAGATAGCAGCCTGCCCGCAGAGGGGAGGCCAGCTCCCACCTGGCCCAGGTGCTGCGGGTGGAAGACCCCCGAGGGGCCTGGGGCCACAGGGGCACTAGGAGAAAATGCCCGCTCCCTCCGCTCCTTCTCAGTTGCCCAGGTCACCGGCTGGTCTGCCGGGGTGCTGGGTGAACCCACAGAGACTTCGGGCCTGGACAGCGACACGAGCACACTTTTCAGCTTCCCGAGAGTGTGTGTGTGTGTGTGTGTGTGACCGACGGCCTGGCTAGAGAGAGAAACAGGCACACTTCTAACTGTAAGGAGAACGGGCGAGGCGAGCTGTGCCCCTGTTTCTAAGAGAAGGAGAGAGGGAGCCAGACGGCATGTAGGGAACCGGCGCGGTTTCCAGCCCTCCTAGGGGTTAACGCAGGGAGGGAGACATTCCTACCGGTGGTCGAGCGCATAAACCCTGATTTTTCCACCAGAGGGAGAAGGAGACAAGAGAGAGGTTGATTTTCTTCTTCCTAAAGAAGACACATGCACGCACATACACACACGTTTTCCTGTGAGCAGGAGAGACAGCAACAGACAGGCATTTCCTGCTCACACTCATGAAGTGTTCTTTCTGGAGAGTGAGTGTGTACTTCTCACATGGTGTGTATGTCTTTGCTGCCGCAGAGGAAACATTTCCAAGAAGGAATGAGAGAAAGAGAGAGGGGACATTTTCTGCCTACTCACACACACATACACACACACACACAATTTTCTGCAAACTGAGAAATGGTGTTTGTTTCTTAGGGTGTGCACACTTAGAAAATGGAGACATACTTGCCTAGCAATAGAGAACTTTGTGCCTCAGTGTGCGTGTGTGTGTGTGTGTGTGTGTGAGAAAGAGAGAGAGAGAGAGACAAAACAGAGACAGAGAGATACAGAGACAGAGAGAGAGAAAAAAGAGAGAGACAGAAAGTGAGAGAGATAGAAGGAAAGGATTTTTTTTCTATTTGGAAAAATAGCACATATTTTTCTGCTTACAGGGAAACAAATCAACACAGAGACATTTTCTGCTTGGAAGCACACACGTATGAACACGCACATAATTTTCTTCTTTTCCAATGTGTATTTTTTGTATCTTATTGTGCTTTCTTGGGGAGAGGGGAGTTATTTTGCCCACTGATGGAAAGCTTTAGAGGAAAACTTTTCTGAAATGGAAAAAGAAAATTTTCTGCCTGGAGACACACATGTTTCTGTGAGCTGAGTATCACAAAGTGTTGGTATTTCAGGTGATGCACACTTGGTGAGAAAATGAAGACATTCTGCCTGAGTGTGCGTGCGTGTGTGTGTGTGTGCGCGCGTGCCTGACATAGCCATTTTGCTGCATGGAAAAAGATGCAGATATATATTTTTTTGTCTGCAGGAAGAGACAGTCTAATAAACTGAGTGTTTTTTTCTCCTACACACGCACACACACACAATTTTCTGAGTATGGAAAGAGGGTCAGCACATGTGTTTTTATCTGGTGTGGTCTTTATGGGAGAGAGTACGTTTCTGCCCAAAGATGTTTAAAAAGGGACTTTTCTGAGTCAAAATAGAGAAAATATTTTTCCCAGAGACTAGCACACATATAATTTTCTGCAAGCCAAGAAATAGAGTGTGTGTGTGTTTGTTTGTTTGTTCATTTTTCAGGCAGTACAAACATAGAGAAGAGCCACATCGCGTGTTTGTGTGAGTGTGTGTGTGTTGGGAGTATTTTTTCTTCCTGGAAAAAGAACATCCATATTTTTCTGCTTGCAGGGAGCTGGCTCAACACAGAGAGACTTTTCTCTGCTTGTAACCACACACACAAACACACGACTCTTCTTGCTAAGTGTGTGTGTGCATCATTAGTGGGGTGTTTGGGTGTGTAATTTCTGCCCAGGGGCAGAGAGCTTTAGAGAAAGACTCTTTTGAGAGACAGAGAGAATATGCTCTGACTAGGAGCACACATTTTTCCATGAGCTGACAATTATAAAGTGTTGGGTTTTCAGGTGGGGCAACATATTAGTGAGAAAAAGAGTGTCTGTGTGAGTGTGCGTATGAGAGACAGACAGACAGACAGAGAGAGACAGGGACAGAGATAGTGAATTTTTCTGCCTAGAAAAAGATATATATTTTTTGGCTTGCAAGAAGACAGACCAAAAACAGTGATTTTGCACACACACGATTTTCAGATCTGGAAAGGGAGTGAGAGGGGGAGAGCGTTGTCCCTCCAGTGCCCTTATTGGGAAGGGTCTTTTCTCTCCCAGAGATAAAGTGCTTTGGAGAAAGCCTTTTCAGAGGAAGAAATCATTTTCTATTTGGAGACAGAATTTTGAGCCGAGAATCAGGAGGAAAGAGTTGATTTTCAGGTAGTGCACCCTTAATGGACAGGGGGCATGTTTCTGCCTGAGTGTGAGTGTGTGCACACGCACGGGGGTGTGTAGAAAGGGTGACAGAGGTGCATGGAAACACGCACACAGTGTTCTTCCTGCCACGAGTCTCCACGTGCTCGCTGGACTCCCGTGAGCATCTGTGTGTGTGTGTGTGTGTGTGTGTGTAGGAGGGCGTTTCTGCCTAGTGACAGAGGGCTCCAGACATTCTCAATGAGCAAGAGTCTTTTCTTACTGGAGATACTCACAATTTCTTGAGAGCCAAGAATTACAGAGAAAGATGGTTTTTCAACCAACATAAGTGCAAACTTATGGAGAGAAGGGGAGACATTTTTGCGTGTGTGTGGGAGGGAGATGGATCTTTCTACCTAGAAAAAGGCAATTTTGCTGTTTGCAGGAAGAGACAGACCAACAGACACGTTTCTTCTGTACATGCACAAGTTTGTGTGTGTGTGTGTGTGTGTGTGTGTGAGAGACAGATCTGCTTGCAGAAAAGGAAGCAGATAAAAACCAGAATGACACTTTCTGCTCGTGCCCCCCGTGCAGATAGATCCCTTCTCACTCTGTGTGCGTGCGTGTGTGTGTATGCGTGTGTTCTTGTATCTGACGTGTGCTTTCTTGGGGGGAGGGCATGTCTGACCTGTGAGAGTCTTAAGGAAGGACCCTTTCTGAGGAGAAATCTCCTTGCTACGGATTTCGGCAATTTTCTGTGAACCAAGAAACAGAGGAAAAGAGCGGTGGTTCTCCAGGGGGTGCAGGCTTGGGCGAGCGAGGGAACATTTCTGTCCCAAGTGCCACACACACGTGTGGGTGTGTGGTGGAAAGATAGGGTTTTTTTTCCTTCTATCTGCAAAAAACCCCGTCTTTTCGAGCCTGCAGGGGACTGGCCCAAACCAGACACTTGTGTTTTGTCTCCACAAGCACGCACGCACACACAATTTTCTCAGTGTGAAAAAAAGGAGAATATGTGAGTGTGTGTCTCTCAGGTGTGCCTTTTATTAAGGGGGAGGTCATTGCTGCCTTGTTACGGGGGCCTTCAGAGGAAGCCTCCTCTGAGTCAGGGGAAATATTTCTACCTGGAGACATGGACACACGTGGACAATATTCTGAGGCCAGGAAACAAGGGAAGAGGTGGCTTTTCTGGGGGTGCAAACTGAGGCCTTTCTGCCAGAGTGAGTGTGTGTCTGAGTGTGTGTGTGTGTTCAAGATAATTTTTTCCGCCTGCAAGATTACACATACATTCCCCCATTTAGAGGGAAATTCAGGCCAACGGCAGAGGCTTCCATTTGTTTTGTTTTGTTTGTTTTTGCCTGCACAATGCGCGCGCACACACACACACACACAGTATTCTGAGTGTGAAAAGAGAGTGAGCATGGGTATATCTCCAGTGTGTTTCTTTATCTCCCAGGGATAAGAGCCTCAGAGACTTTCTGAGAAAGACAGAATGTGCTCTCTCTGGAGACAAGCACACCGATGGCATCCTGTGAGCCAAAAAGAGTGTGGGCTTTCCGAGTGGTGTGGACCTCGTGAGAGAAGGGAGGATATTTTGCCTGAGTGTGTGTGTGTGTGGGGGGGTGGGGGTGTGTGTGTGTGTGTTTTCAAGACGGATTTTTCTGCCTGGAGAAAAGACACGTGTAGATTTTCCTGCCTGTGGGAAGGGACAAACAGTGCCATGGACAGAGGTTCTTTGCCAGCACACGCATGTGCCTGCACACAGACACACACGGACAATTTTCTTCTTGCCCGGACCGAGAATTTATGTATATATATTTTCTCCCTAGTACATATTTTCTCAAGGGAGCCAGCTTTTCTACCCAGTGAGAATGAGCTTTCAACAGAGACTTCCTGAGAGAGAATAATTTTTGCCCAGCGCGCGCGCACACACACACACACACACACACACACACACAATTTTCTGCATGCTGAGAAATAGAAAGAATGGTTATTTCTCAGGAGATGACTCCCTAAACAAGAGAAGTAATTTCTGTCTAGTTTTAAGAACCAATAGACAGAACTTTCTGCCTGAGTGTGTGTGTGTGTGTGTGTGTGTGTGTGTGTGAGAGTGTATGTTTTCAAGACAGATTTTTCTGCCTGGAGAAAAGACACGTACAGATTTTCCTGCCTGCAGGCAGGGACAAACAGTGCCACGGACAGAGGTCTTTGCCGGCACACGCACGCACGCACACACGTTTCCAAGTGTGGAAAACAGTGCCCGTGGGAGAGGGGCTTTCTCTGGTGGGCTGTGTTGGGAGGGGCCTTCGCGCTCAGAGACAAAGAGTGCAGGGAGGGAGACGGAACTGTTTCCACCTGGAGACCCACACCTGGGCAATTTTCTGCCAGTCGGAACACAAAACGAGTGTTGGTTTTTCGGGTGGTGCATCCTGAGAGAAGCAAGACATGGTTTTCTCAGTGACACTCCTGTGAGAGAGCGAGGATGCCCTGCATATGTGTGTGTGTGTGTGTGTGGAGAGACAACACTTTTTCTGCATTTCTGCTTTCAGAGAAAGAGACAGACCAAGACAGAGAGTCATTTTCCTGCGCCGGCGTGCGCGCGTGCACACACACACACCACACGCAATTTTCTTCCTGCCGTCAGTGTGACTGAGCCTTTCCGTCCTGTGTACGTTTTCTTATGGTGTGTGTGTGTACATTTTGCCTAGTGACAGAAACCTTTAGAGAGAGACTTTTCTGAGAGAGAGAACACTGTCTGATTTCTGCCTGGAGACACGCACGTATTGTTCTACATCCCGGGAAATAAAGAGTTTGTTTTTCCAATGTACACGCTTAGTGAGAGAAGGGAAGACATTTTTGCTTGTGTGTATATGTTTCTTTTTGTGTATAAAGAACATACGTTTTTTCTCACTGCATGGAGAGACAAATCAACACAGAAAGACATTTATCTGCTACACATGCATGTGTGTGCACACACCTACACAATTTTCTGTATGCTGAGAAATAGTGTTTTTTCCTCAAATGATACTTTCCTAAATAAAGGAAGTAATTTCTGTCTAGTTTTAAATCCAATAGAGAGAACTTCCCACCTGAGTGTGTGTGTGTGTGTGTGTGTGTGTGTGTGTGTGTGTGTGTGAGAGAGACAGAGAGAAACAGACAGAGACAGAGACAGAGACAGAGAGACAGGCAGAGAAACAGAAAGACAGAGATTTTTTTCTTCCTGGAAAAAATCACATCCATATTTTTCAGCTTCCGAGGGAAAGAGACTGACAAGCAGAAGCACTCGGTGTTGTCGGTGTTGCGCTCCCGTCTGTGCTTTCTTAAGGAGACGGCTGTCTTATTGCCTAGAGACAGAAATCTTCAGAGAAAGACTTTTGAGAGAGAGAGGGAGCCTTTTCAATAGGGACTTGCACAATGGTCTTTGTGCGGAAAAACAAAGATTATTTTGCATTTCAGATGGTGGGTGCTTAGCAAAAGAAACGGAGACAGCTCTGTACTGAGATGGTCCCTGATGGAGAGGATCTTCCCACCTATTCCCTCACAGATATCAGAGGGACAGGAGCTTCTGATTCCTGGGAAAAGACACAGCTCTCTTTCTGCCTGCGGAGCGAGCCCTCGGAGCTCACACAGATACCCGCGTGTGCAGACACACACGCGTGTCTACGTCCTCCCCCCAGGGCAGGCCAGATTAGGGCGTGTGGCTCTTCTCCTGCTGCCTTGAACATCCGTGTGCACGACCTAAAGACAGGCAGCAGGGAGGAGGAAGAAACAGTTTCTGTCCAGAGAGACACTCACGTGTGCGCGCGCACACACACACACACAAACATGTAGACTTTTTGATAAGCTGAGAAATGGAAAGAGTGTGCATACGAGAGAGAGAGACAGAGACAGAGAGAGAGAGGGGTTTTCTGCCTGCAGAGAGAAATACACAGACTTCAGATCCAGAGGAAATCTCCAAGCAGGTGAGAGACAGGATCAGGCGATCAGGCCTGCGCAGCTGTCTGCTGAGTGCCCCTCCCAGCACCCTGCCTGGACGGCGTCGGCTCCCAAGGGTGTTTTTCAAGCTCCCCTTTCATGGATCAGAAGTAGGTCCCAGTGCCAATACACTGTTCCCCCCTCCCACTTTCCCTCCATCGGACTCAAGTGTGAACTGTCTCCTCCGTTGCCCCATCTCCTTTGGGTGGTCCCTGCTCCATGACCAAGGGGCCCAGACACTCCTGAGGCCCGATGCCTGAAGCCCTTCCCCAATCAAGAGGTCTCAAATGCATGGAGCCTGAAGGGGACCCACAGGAACAGTTGTCACCCATCACTTTAAGTGCTCTGGGAGGGCAGGGACAAAGGGCACGATCCCTGTGATTAGAAATCATTGCTTTGGCCTAGAATATTGCAACATCCTGGAAATATGCGATTGAGGAACAGGGGGCATGCCCACAAGTCCTCCTCCAGCCGCTCTGAGGGATGGCCAGGTGGGGCCTCTTCTTGGCTTCTCCCCCGAGACCTGAGCTGGGAGGCATGGAATTCGGGAAGCGGCCTGGGAGTGTGGGGCCGCGGGTGGGTCTCGTGATTTTCATTCCAGCCTTGGCTGACTGATGGGACACAGTCTGTGAACCCAGGGCAAGCCTCTGGGGCGGCCGGCATGGCACCAGGTGCCCAAGTGCTCGCCTGATTCTGCCGTGAGATGGGGACGGGAGATGCGGCTTACTGGAGTGCCGAGAGGTTGAAACGGGGCTGCTGTGAGGAACTGCCATACGCATGCAGAACGTGTCACCCAGTGACCAGCGATAGCGGGCACTCAACCAGTGGAAGCTCCTTCCATCTGCATTGCTATTGCCAGTCGCAGAAATACTGACCATCCAGCCAACAGTCAGTCCTTTTCCCTTTCTTCTTGTGAACAGAACCCCAATTTTGTGTGACAATGTGCCCAGCTCCACAGAAAGAATGCTGATTAGTCTAACCCGTTGCAATCTCATTCTCCTTTGTCTTGATTGATGTGAGGATGGGCATATGACCTACTCTTGGACAGTGAAATGCAAAAGAAAATCTACTGGGGGACTTCTGGAAGAGATTATTCCCCAGAATAAAGAAAGATTCATAAAGAGAAGGTCTTTTGGCTTGCACCCCCTTCTTTCCTGTTTGGGATGTCACTGTGAAAGGACATGATACTTGGAGCTATGGCAACCTTCTTGTGACCACGAGGATGGCAAAGCAGAAAGATGAGAAGAGTGTGAATTTTTGTTTATAGCACTGAGTTTCCGCTCATCTCTAGGCTGCTAGTTATACACCATTAGTCAACTCCTGCTGTTTGAGACACTTAGAGTTGGTTATTTCATCACTGCAACCATAAAGATTTTGACCAGCACATTTTCATAGTAGATTAAAGGCACCATCCTGAAGACTCATAGATGGATGAATGTTTTGAAACAAGCAACAAGCTGGCTTTGGAGATCCCATCTTTGTAAAATTCCTTATGCATTTTCTAGGGGAATGAGCAATCACCTTGTTCTGACCTTCCTTTCCTCAGAAGATAAGGACTAGAAAAAGCTGCAAATCAATCCACCTCTCCTCAAATGAACCCTGTGTGGGAGGAAGTCAACTCCGGGGGCCCTTGTGTCTTTGAGGATCCTGCAGTGGACCCTTTTGGGACATAAACAACCTTCCCCATGGGTGCTGGTTCTGTAAAAGTAGTTGGCATGTAGGGAGCATTGACTATGCTCTATGAGGTCCAGTCATTAAACCCATTGCACGGACGATGGACGTGAAGGCTACCCGGGCACTCAGCTAGTAGTATTCAAAGAGTTAATCTTCAAATTCAAGTCTGTCTCGTTCCAAAACCCGAGTCTCAACATAGATTCTTGTGAGGGCCTTGAAAAATTGCAAGTCTTTTCATTCCACTGCCTCTGGGGCTGGAATTTCAAAGCGGTCAGGGGCCGTTTGTAGATGTGGGAGTCTCTACAGTGGATGAGGTAGAAGGGGTGAGGGTCTAGGAAGAGAGGAGAGAAGAGCAGAGCGGGGGCAGCAGGAGCAGGGACCAGAGACCACAGGAGTGACCTCTGCGCTGAGCCTTGTCTGAGTTGGCATTTCTCAGCTCCGGCCGTGGGTGCCTACCTTGGTGCATGCATCTACTGGCTTCAAGCACGTGATTCCAATTGATCCTTCGGACGACCTAGAGGATGAGCATCTGCAGATTCGCAGCCCTAGGGCTGCATTCGGTCCACAGATGTGTTTTCTGGGATTTGGAGAGGCTTTTTTTAACTTGGATTTTGAGTGCTTCTGGCCGAGACCTGTGCCCTGCAGGCTACAGAGCCTGAGTCCCTGGTTGTGTCTCTCAGGCTTCTGTTCCACACACTCCACCATCTACATGGCCCCTGTGGTGGGCAATTTGGGTCACGTCCTCTGAGTTATTCATCATTATACGCACTTTATAGGTGAGAAGGGTGAGTCTCAGAGAGGCAGGGTGATCCATCCAAGGCCACCCTATTCACAAGAGGCAGACTCTCAGGTTGAACACGGGTTTGTCTGTAAGCTTGGGCTTAGGGTCACCAGATTTACCATAAAAAAAAAAAAATACCACCAAGAAAAGAAAAGAAAGGAAAACAAGACATGTAGTTAAATTAGAATTTCGGATAATAATTTTTTAGTAAAGTGTGTCCCATGCAATATTTGGGACATACTTATCCTAAAAAATTATTGTTGTTTTTGTGAAGTTCTAATTTAACTGTGCATCATGCATTTTATCTGGCAACCCTCCTCGTGCTTCACCCCCACTCCCCTGGAGAATGGCGATGAGAAGAGTCCTTTACGTGTTTACTTCCTTGAATTATGGCCTCAGATTTCTTTAAATCTCTCATTTCTCCTCGCCCCCTTTCTTTCCTCCATTCCATTCTCCTGCCTGCGTCCCTCCTCTTGACACAAGCAGGAGACCACTGTCCCCCCACCCACCCCAGATTTCTCATGGGACCAGGGAGGGGGCAAATCTTGGCATTCCCCAAGGGAAGCTGTCCCGGCTCCTTGCTCCTCTGCTCCTTGGCAAGCCCATGGCTCACGGCTCTCCCTGCAGTTTACCAGTGGTCATTACTCTCCCGAGTGTGCTGAAGTGGGAAACACGCACTTGGGACCTGGGGCAGTGATGGAAACATCTAACGGGAACCCCTCTCTGAGAGAATGCAGAGGTCACCTGCACGCACACCCTATCGGGGACACACTCTGGGACCTGCGATGCCGTCTGCAGGGAGCTCGGGGCTCTTGACTGGGTGGCCTCCTCTCAGAAGTGCATCAGCATTGACTGCACCTGGAGAAGCCACGCACGCAGAGCAGAGCGAGGCCAACTCTCGTCAGAGACCCTGCCCTCCTCATTGCCTAATCCTGTCTAATAAGCCTCAGAGGCTGGAGGAGACACGCAGGACGGAGGCTGCCTGGGCTGGCTGGTGAGAGGGGGGGCTTCCCTTCTCACCAGTGGTCTTTTGGACAAAAGTCTGCCCCTCTTGGCCTCAGTTTCTTCATCTGTAAAATGAGCCAGTAGCTCTGATTCAGGGATGATATTCACGTGGACATGCGTGGGAGACGGTGGAGTGTGGAGTGAAGAATGCGGCCTTTACAGGTCACTGCTCTACCCTGCTTCCGCACATACACACACCACCTAGGAGTCAGTGCTATGGGAACAAATACTCAACATGCCCACGTGTGCACACGTACACACGCATGCATGCACACATGCAGGCAGTCTGCCTTCAGGGCAGAGCCATCTGTAGCTTGCCTACCAATCTCCCTTCCTCCTCTCTCTCCCTTTCCATGCCTGCAAACTGGTGGGCCCATGGACACTTGACATCCTTCACCCCATCTTCATCCCACCCAGCCTCCCTGGCTCCTCCAGCCAGGGTCCAGGACTCCTCTGCCTCCCACAGCCTCTCTGTTTGCCTCATCCCAGCACGTACCATATTGAATTGGGATCCTGCTCACCTCCCTTCCTCCCAAGCTAGACTCTGAGCTCCATAAGGGAGGAACTGCATCTCAGTCTTTCTCTACCCTGGGTAGCTGGCATATGATAGGTGCCCTATGAGTGTTTCTACTTGAATGAATGACCCAGGATTCTTGGTTGCTGGGGGTGTCCAAGGTTCCCAGGCTATTTAAGCATCATGAACAGCCACCAAAGGTGTGTCAGGTGCTGTGGGACAGGGGAAGACATGTCCAAGAGATTCCTTCCCTGAGGGACACTTACTATGGAGAAAAGGAAGCAAGAAAAACATCTATAAGATGGGACAGCTGACGAGTCCTATGCGTGGAGCCCCACCTTTAGCAGCAGGTGGAGTTTGGGATCTGAAGAAGTGAGACGTTGGTGTATGCTGCAGTGGGCAAAGGCAGAGATCTAGAACAATGGCAGGGTTTGCCCAGGAGGAAATGAGGGCCTGCTTTGCACACAGTAGGTGCTCTATAAATAGGGGTTGGTTTGATCCAAAAGACCGTGTGGACCTATGTCCAGGAAAACAGTTACTGGTATTCTGTTGTCAGTACATATTTGTGGGATGGATGGAGGAATGGATGGTTGGATGAGTGGATGGTTGGATAATTGGGTGGATAGGTGCATGGATGAATAAATGTTGGCTTGGGAGAAAGAGGGGGCATTTCAAGTTGGTCCCAGCAAATCATTGGATAAGGCAAGGGTAGTGAGAAGTAGAGGCAAATAAAACCTGGCTCTTCGCAGCTGTCCAAAAGCAAGGGGCCACATCATTCCCTCCCCATATCTCTGTGTCTGGGGGGTGGGTAGGTCTAGTGGTTTATAATTCCCTCCCTGGTATAACCAAGTCTGAAGATGCTGATTGTTGCCTTGCTGAGGGAGTGGAGTGACCTCCAGCCTGGAGTTAGTTCTCCAGGGTACTCAGATCCATAGACTCCCTGAATTTGCCCCTTGCAAACTCCATGGGGAGCAGGACAGCTGGCTGCTGGCAGGGTTTCAGGGAGCCTCAGCAAGGCAGAGAACCGTTAATGGACTTTATCGCTTTGTCAAGAACTTAAAATTGCAGTCATTTACACGACTTCATTTTAATTGCTGCAATAAACAATTTTTGGTTAATTAGGATGCATAAACTTATATGTCATTTATTAACAAAAATAATTTGCAGTAAAAATTGATGTGTTTTGCCATTGGGCACACTCTGTAGTCTTTGGAAACTCTGAAGAATAAACAGTCACACAAATACCAGAAGGAGACTTCCATAGACACAACGGGGCAGTATTTTTAGGCCTATTGTGTGTCCGGTGCTGCACTGGTATGGGGAAGCCATAAACAGAAGAAAGCAGAGAACCAAAAATAGCAAAAACTCTTTTTTGGGTCATAACAAAGAACCTTGCAACTGGATTGGAGTCTTCTTCTCAATTTATCGACCGTGTGCCTTTGTGCAAGTTACTCAACCTCTGTGCCTCACTTCGTCATCTGCAAAATGTGTCATAAGAGGACCTACCTCCTGCAGGTGTTGTTAGGATCTGCATGAAAAGGACCACAGAGGACATATGTTCCTTTATGTGACTCAGCATCCATTTCCCTTTCTTCTGGTAACCATATCCTGATGTTCCTGGAGGAACTAATTCCTCTTTCTCAATCCATGTGGTTTGAGTGGGGCTGACACCCCACATCTTTGGGAAGGGTGTCATGCACTAAATCAGTGAGCATAATCCTGACGTCAGTGATTGGCTGAGAGTTGGGCATGTGACCCAGATTGTCCAATCAGAGCTAATTCTGAGACTTACTGGAGTGACCAGGAGGAAGATATTCTTTTCCATTGTGAGCCTGGGATGCTGGGAGCCATCAGAAGCAGAGTCTTGGCACCAGCGAGCAGAGCCAAGATATTTCTCAGAGTCCTGCGATGCACTGGAGCTACTGGACCCAGCCATGCCTGAAGCAGACTACCCCTTGGCCTTTCAGATATGTGAGCCAATGATATCCAATTTGAGCTTAAACCAGTTTGAATTTTTCTTTTCATGGGCAACTGAAAGACTCTTAACTAATATAAACACTATCACAATGCCAGGCTCATGGTGGGGTTCACTAATTGTTAGTTAACCATAGAGAAGGCTAAAGAAGCAAAAGCTGACTCTTAAAGTAGTACCCTGGCCTACTTAACCTGATAATCCCATGAGGAAGGAGATGTGGCCCTGAAATTCAGTGAGTTTGTGTCAATTTGGAGCAATGAGATGGACACGAAATAGGTGACAATTCAAGGCCCAAATAAAATCAAATACTGAGCCTAAAAGAAACCATTTAAGTTGGTTAAGTTGTAAAGTGTCTCCCAAGAGGCTATTATTATTAATAATAAACTGATCCAGAGACAGGAGAGGTCAGAATTGGCTAAAGTGGCTGAGGGAAGTTTCTTGAAGATTGTGGGTTTCTTATTCCCTCAGTCAACAAATATTGATTAAACTTAGTGCATTCCAACCTTCTTACATACTATATCCTTGGAACATTGTAGGGAAGAAGAATCCCATAAAAGAGGTGCTATTTTTATTCCCAACTTATGGATTCAGAAATTGAGGCTCAGAGAGGTTAAGTAACTGTCTTGGTCAGGACTCTATTGGTTGCAAGTGACAGAAACTCAACTCGAAGGGAGAGATCTATTGCCTCGCGTAACTGAAAAGTCCCAGAGAGAGGTCTGGCTTCAGGCGTATCTGGATCCAGCTGCTGAATGTCATCAGAACCATGTCTCTCTCGACCTTTCAGCTGCACTGTCCTCTCTGAGACCTTCATTCTAACCAGAGCCTCAGGCTTGCATCCCTCGGTTAGTGGCCAGAGAAAGAGAGAGCCTCTTGCACCAAGGTTCTATTGAGAGTCCAGAGCTTGACCCTCAGTGACTAGGATTGGCCACGGGGCCTCTCTGACCCAATCGCTGACCCTAATTGCTGAGCCGGGTCTTGTACCCACCCTGGTTCCAGCTGGTGGAATCAGGGCCACCCTGAACCCCGTGGACTGAAAGCAGGGGAGAAATGATGCCTAAAAGAAAACAGAGGAAGCTTTGCTAGAAGCAGGAAGGGTGGATGTGGGCATCAGAGGCCCTCGTGTCCAGCTCAGTAGGCGGCCTGAGCTCACGATCAAGGAAGAACCCTTTCCCTCTGCTGCCCAGTTTCTGCTGGGCGCAATGAAGAAGCAATGGCCATAACTGTCCTGCGCCCCTGGGAGTGCTCCAGAGTGTCCTGCCTCCTCTCTCTGCCCCCTTACCCGCCCCTCTCCAGGCCTGGTAGGAGGGGCCATGTTCTCCAGGTGGCAGAGTTAACTGGGTAAAGCTTGCTGCTCACGGGCAGCCCAGACTCTTGTTTCCCAGGCCCAGCTGCACTGAGGGGAGATGGGTGTCTCTGCTTGCCGTCTCCCCATGGTAGGGAACTCCCTGCCCCCCCGGTTCAGGCTACTTTTCCGCTGGTAGCTGGGGGCCAGTCCAGTTTGAGTTGGAGGGATAAGGCCACATCACTTCTACAGCCCAGATGAAGCTCCAGCCACCTCTGGCTCCGACACCTGCAGGAGGAGGAGGTGACGGCGAAGACGGTCCCTTCAACCTCCAACGGCACCGACTGGCCAGGGACAGGCAGGATGCCATCTCCAGGCCGTCTCCCTAACTCTGAAGCCCATATTCTCAACCTCTGAGGAGCTGCCTCTCTCTCCACGACTCTGGCTTGGCTGCAGGGAGGAAAGGAGCCAAGGGGAGCATTTTATCACCTTGCTGAGTGACTGACCCTGGGAGGAACAGAGACAGGCTCTGACCTGGGAGCCTCTGGCTTCCCTTGCTCAGCTCAGGGATCAGGCAATGCCACTTCCCCCAGGACCAGAGGGGAGATGCTGCTGTGCCTGCCCATCTCCCCTCAGCACTCATTCTGGAACATTCTAACAGTGTCCTTCTGTGAACCCCTGTCCCTCTGGGGGCACAGCTCTGAGGCTGTGGCTGGAGGCACAACGATCTCCTGGAGGGTCATCTCCTGAGAACCAGCCTCAGTTGCTCACTGCCATGACTTCTGTGCTCTCCTTCCCACCGCTTGTCTGTCTGGCTTCTTCACTCTCCCGGGAGTGCCTCCTGGGGTCACCTCCCAATCCAGCTGCTGGACGCAAAGCCTTGTCTCTGGGTCTGCTCCTGGGAGGTCCGGCCTTACACAACCAGCTTCTATTATACCCTCGCGTGGGCTGAATGGTGCCCCCACAAGATATGTCCACATCCGAATACCCAGAGTCTGTGAATTGGGGAAAAGGGTCTTTGCAGATGAAATTAAGCCAAGTTTCTTGAGATGAGATGATCCTGGATTATCTGAGTGGACCTAAACCCGATGATGAGTGTCCTTATAGGAGAGAGGCAGAGGGAGATGTGACAC
Source organism: Ceratotherium simum simum (assembly GCF_057802395.1). Taxonomy (NCBI): domain Eukaryota; kingdom Metazoa; phylum Chordata; class Mammalia; order Perissodactyla; family Rhinocerotidae; genus Ceratotherium; species Ceratotherium simum. Next base: position 4,339,176 of record NC_141920.1, read on the forward strand.
ACACAGGAGAGGAGGCAGTGGTGTGAAGACGGAGGCAGAGATTAGGGTGACATGGCTCCAAACCAAGGAACACCTGGAGCCACCAGAAGCTGGAAGAGGCGAGGGAGGATCCTCCCCTAGAGCCTCCAGAAGGAGCATGGCCCTACTGACACCTCCAGAACTGTGAGAGAATAAATATCTGCTGTTTTAAACCAGCCAGTTTGTGGTCCTTTGTGACAGCAGCTCCAGGAAACTAATACGTGCATCTTGTGGTAGACTCTGCTACCCTACCTGTTGGGATAAGGGTACAGTCCTGGGGTTACATCTCATTCAGGAGACTGGACTTCATACCTAGGAAGAGCCCATGAGCCGCCAAGAGAGTGCCAGCAAAGGAATGATATGGCCAATCTGTGCCTTTAAAGGGTTCCTGGCCCTTCTGTGGGATGCAGCCTGGGACTGGGGCGGGGGTGGGCTCTCCAGCTGTGAACCTGGAAAGGCCTAGGATGGCTGAAGGGCTGCCAACATCCTCAAGCCCTGAAGGCACAGCCACACCCCAGGGAGGTGCACTTTGACGACCTCCGTGTCCTCACTGCTGCATCTGTAGAGTCTGACACCCGTTCCAGGCCAGCAGAGGCAGGGGAGGGACATTCGGGTGAGGGCTGTCAGCCCACAGTGACCTCAAGCAGCCCCTGACAGTGACTCCCATCGTGGAGGTGACTGTCCCCCACATCTGCTCTGTGCAGCAGGGCCTAGGGGACAGCTTTCCAGAAAACCCCAAACCAAAATGTAATGGGCTTCCCTCCTTGCCCAGGTCACCGTCATCCTGCCAGTGGTATTTCAGAAGAGATGACCCTTCCAGCACCCCCGTTCTTGACCCGAGTTGCTAAAACCCGGGTGATGCCCCTCCTCCCACCACACGCGGTTTTCCCTTGAGGAGAGAGACAGCTTGCTCTCTTTGATGCTGGCAAGTGTCCTTTATGTGTAATGCATGGCCTTCCTGTGACCGTTAAGGTGGTACGTCCAACCTGAATTTATTCTTCTTTTAATATTTCAGCTGACGAGCAACTTCTTCATGTGCCTTATTCTCTTTGACGAAGCTCTTAAAGGATTAGCTGTACCTTCCACAGCCAACCTCAGTGCTTCCCACGAGAGAAAGGAGGGGATCCAGTGACTTAATTTCCACGGAACTGATAACTTTGGGGCAGTCTGTCTTCCCTCACTGACCTTCCCCTCTCCACCTGTGCATCCCCACCGCCAAGACCCATTGGGGGAACCGAGTTGCCGGAAGAAAACTGAGAGGCACCACCCGAGAGCCACGAGGGATGGGGTATTGCCGACACATATTTCTTTCTAAGGAAAGAAGGAAACTTCGTTATCTCTTCCCTTGCACGAGCTGGGTTAATCGTGCCCTTCTTCACGGCTCCTCTTGAACCAAGACAGGGAACTCTTGCCTGGTGATTCAACATTTCCCTGGACTGTGTCCCTAGCCCCCTCCCAAGGTGGTAAGCTCTCTTTGGAGAAACAGGAAGGCAGCCATGGCCTTCCCCAGCGTCCCGGAGGTCGAATGAGGGGCGAGCGGCTGTTGATGGCAGATGCTGGGATGTTCTTCAAACAGTTTCCCCCTAGACTGTGGAGCCCCTGTTCCCTAGCTCTGTCAGCCTCCTTGCTAGCCCCTTTGTGGTGACAGACCACCGGGTGGTGGTCTGTCTTTCTCTCCCCCGTTGGCACATGAACACTCGCCAACTGTGAGGACAATCAGGAGAGGGAGAGAGAGAAATAAAACCGTCCACGTGCCAAGAAGCCAGGCAGGAGGATTTATTAGGCCAAAGGGAATTTACATTCCTGATGGAGCCACACCCTCCACCCCCAATTCGGCTCCAGTTTAAACATTCCCTTTGGTTTCTGAGGTGGAATCAGTGTAATCTGCATGTTCCCTTTCCACCAACATCGAGCGTCTGGGGACAGGATTGCTGTGTGTTTCTTCGGCAGACATGTGGAGAGAGCCATCGTCAGGCAAAGGAAAAGACCAGACGGGCCCTGGGGACAGCGGGGAGCTCAGGGTGGGGCTCGGTGTTCTTCTCTGACACCTGGTCCCACCGCCTGATCCTGCCAAGGCTGGACGGAGGGAATGGAGAGAAGCTGAGGTGCAGAGGAGGGGCGCATGAGGCGGAAAGGTGTGGACTCCCCCTCTGACCTGAGGCTACTCCCTTCTCCACTTGGTGCCTCAGTTTCCCCCTCTGGGGCTTGAAGGGCTGCACTGGGTCCGAGTTTGCTCAAGTGTGATGTTGCAACGACAAATCACATAAGAAAAAATTTTATTTCCTGCCCAATTCTTTGTCATTTTCTGAACACATCGAGAAAAATCCCAATCTGGTGTATCTGTGACCGCTGAAGCCTCGCAAACCTTCCTGTTGAACAAATCAGGCCTCAGAACCTTCTTTAGGCAAGGTCTACAGCCAGATTTAATAACACGTGTTTCCACTGCCTTTCTTTTCATGGTTTCCACCTATTTAATATGGCAAGGAATAATGATTTTCCCCTTCCGATCCTTTGTAAAGAAATCTATTACATTCTTTAGCAAGGTGAATTGATTTAGAAACAAATATCAGAAAATCCCATCAGTGGGAGTCGAAGGGAACGCGCTCATGGAAGTGGGGCCCTCGCATCCAGTGGGCTGACAGGGTGAATGTGTCCCTCTGTGGAGGCCTCAGAATCGGTGGCCACTGGAAGACGCCGCTGTTGTCTGGGTCTGCGATTCTCAAGTTCAATGTCCATCAGACTCCCCTGTTGGAGGAGCTTGTTTCAAAAGCAGATTCCCGGGCCCCACCTGGGAGGTAGTCTGTCAGGGCCCTAGAACTGGCATTTCCAACACAGCTGCTCAGGAGAGAGAGTTGGGAGGCCCCACTTGAGAGACGCGGATCTTGGGGGCTGTAGCCAGCCCCTGCATCAATGACCAGTCTCCAGGGAGGACCTGTTTCCAGGCATCTGTGAGGTTGGCTTACCCCTTTCTGTGCACTGGGTGTTGTGTGAGATGTGCATGTGTGGACGTGGAAGGTGTGTCACTTGTTTATCACCTCTTGGGGACACAGAAATACCAGGAGCCAGGCCAAGGCACAAGTGGGAGGTCTTAGTCTCAGCCTGGAACCCACTCCCAGAGGGCTTCCAGGAGGAGGTGGGCCTGGAGCTAGGTCCTGAGCAATGATAGTTTGAGCCCCAGAAGGAGGACATCCTAAAGAGTGGGAACAGCCTGAGGAAGAGGCCTGGAGACCAGACAGGGTGGGTGTTGCTGGGAGAGTGGGAAGGGCAGGGACAGAGAGACATCTGTGGGTGGTCTTCAGATTGAAGACAAGATCCTGAGTTAAGACGGCCCCATTTCCAGCCTTACAGAACCCACGTGTGCCTTCTGAGACCTGCCCTGCACGTGTTGGAGGCACAGGGCTGGAAAAACCCCAGCAGTGGTTGGGTCAGATTCTCACACCAGCCTTGGCCGCAAGCCCGGCTCTACCAGGAGGGCAGATGGAGAGTGGATTGTGCGGATGGACAAATGCCCACACAGACACACAAACACACCCCTACACCCACAGCCCAGCACAGGCACCCTGAGGGCCCCCGGAGCTGGTGACCTTGGGAAAGCAGCAAATCCAGGCCAGCCCTCTGCTCTTTCTAGACCCTTAAGCTGCTGACTTCTGCAGCCAGGTTTCTAGCCCATCAGCCAGTGCCTCTGTGTGTGGGCTCCGCTTCCGGAAAGGACGGCATCTGAGAAAGCTCTTGATCATCAAACCCCTGACCTCCCCATGCCAGATTCTCCAATGCCAAAGACCAGTTACTCGATAGAACACTTAGCAATTAATTTTGTTCCCAAAGTGTTAGTCGATAAATCATGGAGAGATGGTTTCCCAGAACAGCCTGCTTCCTGCCCACAAGGAGCAACAGGGTGGCTCGGGGCCCTGAGCCAGAGCAGGCACGCAGGGAATCAAATGTCCGTGTTTGCCGCCGACGCAGACCTCTGCTTGAGCTCCAGTTTGACCTTCTTTTGTATATTTGTACATATATATATTTTTTTGTCTTGCAAGAACAAATTATTTATCACAGAAAAGACTGCAGTCCTAATGCTGTAATTACGGGCTGCGTCACCCCTCTCGGGCACCTGCGGAGAAGGGCCGGGGAGGTCAGCTCCATCCTGGACACGATAATTGACTCTTTCATTGACCTTGCCTATTAGAGGGCTCATCTTTCCAGGGAAGAGAAGCCCAGGCTATCAGAACTAGGGGTGGAGCAGGGTGGGGACGACCCTGGCCCGGAGCTTCCATCCTCTCCCATTTGCCAGAGGGGTACCAGGGAGCAGAGGTGGGAGGAGGCCCTGCTCCCGAGCGTCTGGTATCTGAGGAGTGTTTGCTGTCGGCATCCTTGCTCTTGGGTCTCGGTCCGGCTCATGGCTCTGCCCTTGGGCACCTGTGCCCCAGTTCTCACCCTGTAGTGAGCCCCTCCTTAGAGCCCTGACCCATCACCTGTCCCAGGAATGTATTTCTAGTGCTGGATGCTGGCCAAAGCCCAAGGGCTGGCTAAAAATCCAGGCATCTCCAGTTTCCAGGTCCTCAGCCAAGGAAGAGAGGGGCCCACGGGCCAGGAGTGGACGATAGCGATTGGTGAGCAAGGGGCTATTTCCCCGGGCCATGTGGACACTGTCCTGTGCTCGGGTCAAGAGGGCACCCTTTCCACTCCGCTTGACCCCAAGGCTGCCCAGGGAGTGGGTGGGGCAGACATGACTCCCCACTTTACAGAGGGGATCCTGGGGCTCAGGAATGTGGCAGGCCTGGCCAGAGACCACCTGGTGAGGAGTGAGCAAGCCTGGAATCTCACCCCAGGCCTAACCCCGCAGCCTGTGCTCCCAACCTCTGTACAAGCTACCTGCCCTTCATGCTGCCTGGGTTCTCCAGTTTATCCAGTAATGACAAGTGGGGCCCCCTTGTCTCAGCTGTGCTGGGGGCAGAGAAGCATGAAGGAGGGCCAGGGAGGCGGAGGCACCGAGGAGGGGCTGGCTATGTCTCCTCCGATGAGCACTTGTGTCAATACCCCAAGGAGGAAGAAATCCCAGGGACTCACGGCTTCCGCTCTGGACTCAGCCAGAAAGCTGGGCTTGAACCTGCAGCCTCTTGGGAACCATGCACTCTGGACCTTGCCTACACACCACCTTTGCGATCTTAGTCCTTTCCCCAGCCCACCCATACTACCATTTACAGGATTTTTTCTTTAAATCAACTCTAGATAAACTTATGTTTTAAAATTTAACCTACTCCCAATCAATACTAGCCATGAAATCCCAAGTAAGATGAGCCGTAAACATTTTCTAATACCCGCTAAGATTGATAAACCCAGAGCCAGGAAAACAAAACATCTCCACCGTGTTCCATCAGACTGCTCCCCCAGGGGTGCACAGACCTAACCAGGGTTGGCAATGCATCTGAAACCCTTAGCCCAGCACTGGCACACAGTGTGTCCTTAATAAATGTGACCTCCTGCTGTGGTTGGGAGCTGGTTTTGGCCTGGAAAATGCCTTCTGTGGAACTTTCTCTTATTTCCCCATCAGAACATCTCCCCTACCCTCCTGCCCGCCCACCTTGCTGTGTTGGTTCTTTGGCTCCTGCAGTCCTCTTGGCTGCTTGCCGTCACCCTGGGCCCGTTTTCTCCCTAGCTCCCAGAGGGCAGCCACCCCCTGGCCCTGTCCTGGGTGTTAGCGCTAAGCTTCGCCTCCTGCCAGGACAGTAGGGGACACACTCGAACAGGACCCCAGGACAGTCGTCCTACAAGCCTTCCTCCGGAGCGCCCGGAAACAGTCCTCCCCTCCAGATCTAGAGATTCTTTGCACTGTTCTGGCTCCAAGGTCTGAAATAAGCCTCTGTTCAATGAGTCGATTCTTCCCTGGAGTCCACTCCCTCCCATAATTGTAGTAAAAAATAAAAGTCCTGGAAAGGGGAGGCATCATGGCTGGGGTCCGTGGTCCCACGCCTTCACCCGTTCCTGTGGAGTGTTTTGAGGATGAAGGGGGTGTGGGGGCTCTATGCTCTTGGAGGACAGCTTCCAAGTCTCCCCACAAGGGCAGCAGCTGCTCTGATGCGCTAGGAGCTTACCCTGAGCCACTAGAGTGTCCAAGGACCAAGCAAAGTGCTCGGGGAGCCCCTTCCGCTGCTCCTTCCATGCCAGCAGAGGCTGGGTTGGCTGATGGGGAGGGACGTTCACATCACCCATGTTCATGAGACCGGGAAGAGGAGAGATAGCAATCTACCACCTAATTCCAGGGAAATATGTGCTGGTGAAATGTCCATGAAACAAGCAGTAGACTCAGGTCCCACCACCATCACCTGCTGTCACTTTCCTGGGACCCTGTGCATTTCCTTGGTGGCACTTGTGACAATCTGTCCTTGTATGTTAAGCTGTGCTGGAACTTGTTTACTATCTGTCACCACAATAGATGTCAGGCTTCCTGAGGGCAGGGACTCTGCCTGTTTCCCCTTTGATTCCTGAACCCAAGGAACAGTGCCTGGGGCGCGGGAGGCACTTGATCAATATTAGAAGGAAAAGAGAAGGAGGAGGGAGGCAGAGACGGAGGACTCACAGGAGGCTCCCTGACACTAGAGGCCTCCGGGGGAGGTCGTGTAGGCTCTTTTTGGGGATGCTGAGAGGTGCACCCCTGCATTGAGAAGGAGATAAAATTAGATGATTCAAGTTCCCCCCAAATAATACTAATATTCTAGAATTCTGCAAAACGCAAGGTTGGCTGTCCACATTAGTAATGGATATTATCAATAACATGACCCCCAGTCATTAAGAAAATGTTAAAAGATGTTGATTGTGTTCTGTTTCCTAAGGCAGGAACCCGGGCAAAGTACCCACATGATACCCATCAGGAGGACCTATAAGGAAGTGTGGGTGCTCAGAATGGTTTCTGCTTCCCTCAACTGGAAAGCTCACTTATCCGGAACACTTTACGCTCTAAAAATGCCAGGTGCAGGGCGTTGTTGCAAAGCTTCTAGATGGTTTTGCTGAGTTTTGACATTCTTTAACCATATTCACTTGAACTATTGATTAAAATCAGCAGTTTCCCTTGCAGTTCATTTTTTCAATAATGCTAATTTTAGTAATTCATTAAGTTAGGTCTGACAGTGTGTCTGCTTCTAACATGTGTAATGAGCCAAATCATGAAATTAGATAACGCATGGACTCCAGTCCGAAACAGGTAATTGGCCAAGCATCGCCGATCGACTTGGCACACGGCTATGAGAACATGAACCCAACCACGCGCTGAGACCCGCAAAGACCCCCAGGCTGCTCCAAACTCCAGTCTCTGTGCCAGAATGAAACTTTTCCCATTAGGACAAATGAGTCATCTTGTTTTCAAAGTTCTTTGTATTAGAAAGATCTTCTGCCCCAGACCATCATCATTCATTCCAGAGTTTAATATCCTGAGACATCAGAAAGTTTTCCACAGTATGTAAATTAAATTCTTTCTTCTGAAGCTCAGATCCATTTCCTTCTGCGTAGATAACAATCCGCCAGCCACAACTGTCTGTGAGATAACCAGAGATTCATAGATTTTTAGGATTATCTGATCCAAATCCCCCTTTCTGAAGAAAATCACATTGGTAGGTGAGCAAATGTTTTGCTCAAGACCATATGGAGAGCTGGATGCAGTGCTGGTATCAGAGTCCAAGACCCCTGCAACCCTTGCCTCGCCTCGGGGAGATCCGAGGAGCAGGTAGAATAATGCCAAGGGTACGTCTTTTGAAGGATCTGAACAGCTAGGTCACAGGGAGGAAATTATCGTTGGCTTTGAAAGTATATGAAAAGCTGCCCAGCCTCACTCATGATAAGAACAATGCAAATGAGGCATCTATCAGATTGGCGTGATCACAAAGTTTGGCAACGCCCTGCGATCGCTTGGCATCGGGACACCTGACACCCTTGAACATCGCAACTTCTTAGGAGCCATCGGCAACGTCCATTCAGATTAACAATGGACACACCCTTGACTTGGCAGCTCCCCATCTAGAAACCTGTCCTACAGACATTCTCACACGTTGCCCTAAGTTACAAGGAGAACACTGGATACTACAGATGTACAGTAATAGGGTGATGACTCTATAAATTATGGCTCACCCAAAGCAATCTATGAGCCACCTCGAGGATGAGTCAAGTCCATCCGTGCTGATGGGGAACTCTCTGCCAAATAGCCTGCTACCTGAGAAAAGTGAGGCAAGAAAAGTGCCCGTTAGATGCAGCTATTTGCCCAAAAAGTAAAAAGAGTGTCGTGATACATAAAAATGCATGGAATACGTGTATGCGTAGAATATCCCGAGAAGGATGTCTGAGAAATTGTTTCTGTTGTTGCTTCTGAGGAGGGGACAGGAGAACTGGGAAGAGATCAAGAAGGATTTTCCTTTATACTTTTTGTTATAGTTTGAAGTTGCTCCCAGGTGCATGCATTTCTCAGGTAGTACATTCATGCACATATTGACATAGTATAACAGAACGGAAGTTGATCGTGACCTTTAAAATCAGACAAGCCTGGCTTGAGGGCCAGCTCTACCACTTCACACCTGCTGGTGCCTGAGACTCAGTTTTCTCATCTGTAGAATGGGGAGAACCTGATCTCCAGGCTGCCGAGACCGGGCGTGGCTCCTGACGATGGGCACAGGGAGATGTCAGTTGCTTTTGCTGGCTACCCTGTGGAACCAGCAAGGGGTGATTTTCTTGGCCTGCACGTGAGTGTTCCCAGACAGCTGAGGTGTCCAACGTGACTTTGTTTTTAAAGGTCAGAGCAGAACAGGCAGGTCTGGGTATCGCTGCACCTTCTGGGCCCCACGGCGTTGGGTCTCAGCTGCTCCACAGAAGCTTTCCGCTCCACGCGCCGGCCTCCGAGCTCTCCCAGTGACCTTCTGTCCACACTCGGCGCTTGTTGGCTGTGTCCCAATGCTCTTCCCTTCCATCTCATGACTGGCCCGAGACTGGTACTGCAACACTCTATCCTCACTCAAACTCAGATCAGGTCCCGGTCCTCCAGCTCTCGACTCACGGCTCACGGCTTCCCTCAAGCCCCCTAAATGTTTCAGAATCTTCTAAATCTTTGTTTCGGCATCCCCAACACACAGACAGAGAGGATTTGGGGATTTAATGGCTAGAGGGAATCCTAAGGACCATTGAGTGAAGGGAGAGAAGTCTCCAGACTCTCAGTGCGCTGGATCAGAGCTGGGCCTCTGAAGCCCCAGCCCAGTGCTCTTCTCACCGCAGGGCCTTTGCCTCTGCTGTGCCCCTGCCGGGAGCACCATCTCTCAGCTTTTCTTGTGCCTGGCTCTCCCTCAACATCCCCGTCCCAACGCGAACGTCACCGCCTCCGGCGGGTCTCCCTGGACCACGTAGGCTCAGTAGCCTCTCACCACCATTCCCAGCCTCTCCCCACTCCATTCTCTCCTTTCACATCTGTTTAGTTATGTATCATCCATGTCCTCCCTAGACCATAAGCTCCCAGAGTGCAGGGGACCCAGATTATCTATCATGACAGGAGCCCCAGCATCTTGTACCCATTCGAGTTCACTAAACATTACTTGCACGAATTACCGATGACAGCACATGAAAAAGTTTTCATTCTCTCCTTAAACAATAACGTAAGTTTATGCTCCAGAAACTCTAAGAGCTCACCAATCTCCTGCCTACTCGGATCCAGGGCCCTGTGCCTCTTAGCCAGGCCACACTGTCCCTGCTTAATCCTCTCCCCCAGCCTCCTTCCCCCATTAGAACCTGCAGCCCCCATCACACAGACAGATAGACACATCTACACACACATGTACCACACATGCATCCACACCCACACATAAAGACACACATGTACCCCACACACCCCCACATTCCCACAGCCCACACACATACACCTACACCCACCCACAGCACACACACACACACATCACACACACACACACACAGCAGACACATACACCACACAGACCACACACAGCACACACACTACATACACACACCACACATATAGTCACACACATAATACCACACACACACTCACACACACTATGTTGTATCTCTGGGTCTTTCTTCCTGCTGTTACTCTCACCCAAAACAACCTTTTCCTTCCCTAGCCAACTCCAACCCACCTTCAGGGCTGACTGCCCCTCCTCTCCTGGTCTCCAGATCTATCCAGACCCGGGTGAGAACAGCACCCCTCACCTGTACCACACGCAGCAATGCTTAATGAAAACGCTGCATTTCTCTGACTCCTTCAAGTGCGTGGGTCTTGGATAGAGCTGGGACCCTCTTGCTTCCCCATAGGCAGGATGGAAAAAGGCACTGGGAAGCTCAAATCCTGAACCTCCTGGGTGCTCTTGGGTGAGTTCCTCAACTGCCAGCTCGGTTCTCCCTCCCTAGAATGGAGATCTTAATTCCTACTTGGATGTGTGACAATTAAATGAGAGAGTGAGTCTAGCATCATAGTAAGCAATCAGGAAATGGTTGTCATCCTCCTCCTCCTCCTCATCATCATCATTTTTAAATTTATTGGTACTAAGTTGGCTTGACATGTCCTTTGTGGGAGCCGTGAGAGTGAGCCCTCTGCAGCTGGTCTGATGAGCTCTGGAGCCATGCCAAGGGGCTGCTCTGAGCAAGGCCGAGACCAGCAGGCCGAGCTCTCCCCGTGCTTCGGGATTTTCAGAGTGAGGTACTCGGAGCAATCCGTCAGAATAAGCCTGCACTGGCAGCGGGGCAGAGCAATCCTGCTGGAAGGCGTCAGCCCTGTCACCTTTCTCTGCCCCACCCACGCTCTTCTCGGCCAGGCGGCGGCCACCTTGGACGGTAGCCTGCATTTGCCTTAAGATGTCCACCCAATGAGTACCTAAGTGGTGGCCCAGGAGCTGGCGTGGGGACCCGGCACTGCACCCTGTGGGGAGGACCTGGCCATGCTGACATGAGGGCCAGTGACGAGAAGGGAGTGTAACTGGAGAAAGAGGCCCCCGTCTCCCCTGCCCCCATGTAATCCTCGGCTGCACTGCTCAATCCTGAACCCGGGGCTTGGGAAGACGGCCTGTCCATGAGGCTGTTCAAAGGGGCATTGGGCCCCGCCCTTCCGCTCTCTGCTGCCAGAGGCACTTCCCCTGCTCAGGTAACCTCTGCTGTGTTTACTGAGAAAACCTGTTCATTGCCACCCACAGAGACCATCAGTTGTGTTTTTCACTTTGTCCACAGAGTACCCCCGGTGGAAGCAACTGAGCCTAATTACAAACTCACCTTTTTTCCACAAATTAAACCACAATGAGATGCCATTCCATAGGCAGGAGAACAACGAACATTAAAAAGCCCATCAAACCGAGTGTCGGCAAAGGATGTGGAGCGACAGGAATTCTCAGAAACCACTGCTGGGTGGAAAACGGCACAACCTCTTCGGAGATTTTTGACAGTTCCTGACAAAGGTTGACATCCAAGTGTCGCGCGACGCAGCAATTCCACTCCCAGGAATTTACCCAGGAGGAATGAATACATATGGACAAGAGTGTTTGCAGCAGCTTCTTTCACAATAGCCCCAAACTGGGAACCACCCAAATATCTATCAGTAGTACAATGGTAAACAGGCTGAGTATAGTCCCACAATAAAATACATCCATACAAGAAAAATTAACCAACTGCTGGTACACACAACAATATGGATGACTCTCAAAAGCGTTATCCTGAGTGAAAGAAGCCAGATACGAATGTGCACATCTGTATCATCCCATTTATGTGAAGTTCAAGAACAGGCAAATTAATTTATGGTACTAGAAACCAGAATATTGGCTGCTTCTGGGTAGGGTTGAGGTGATGGGGGGAGGAGAGAAGGGAACTTTCCGGCATAAGGGAAATGTCATGTGTCTTGATGGGGATGGTGGTTACATGAGTATATACCTAATAGAATTCATAGAGCTGTAAACTTAGAATTTGAGCATTTTACTGAATTTAAATATATATCAAACAAGCCAAAAAAGCGAGGGAAAAACTCTGCATTTCCCAAGGTCAGATTTCTAGCAAGCTCCTCCGTCAATGTCTCTTAACTTTAAATTGTACTAACTCTGCAGGCGAAGACCCCATTGGCAGGGCCCTCCCATATGCCAAACGTTTGCACTTAAAAGCACAACTCTCAAGCAGTTTGCGGCACAAAGGAAGCCCAGAATAATTTAGAGCTATTTTGACGTTGTGGTTGACACGTATAGAATTGTTCTGTATACATTAACACTTCTGGATATTTTATTGCCTAATAAGGAGAAAGTTATGCGTGCCATTTCTGAGCCTTGGAATCCCTGTCGGAGCGATCTGTTGAGGCCGAGAAAGGTTTGTGTTATCAGCGATGGAATTTTGTTTATGAGGAGAAAGGTACCCTGGAGCCCGCCTGGTAGTCTGATGTTAGGCGCGGCTCGCAGGTGATTGATGAAAGGTCTTAATGCTCAGGAAGCCGCCGTGCTCGCTGCATCCCAGCTGGGGCTGGGCCTCAGACACAAACACCTCTGGGGTGTGTGGCGTCTGGTCTCCACCTGGCCACACCTTTTCATTTCTGAAGGTTTACTTGTCCTGGCTCCTGACTTCTGCCCCTAACTCTGGTTGCACTCCTCCTTCCCGACAATTCCGAAGAAGTTTCCCCTCCCTTGCCTTATTAGAACCTCACAGTAGCCCTGGGAGATGGGGGTCATGAGCTCCTTCATATGGGGGAGAAGGACGAGGCTCCAGAGCGCTCCTGGGGGAACCTGCAAAGCTCGCACGGTGGAGAGTGGCAGAGCCAAGTGACCCTCCGCCTGTCACCTCCTCACTCATTGCCCTCTGGCCCACTCCCTCTGGCTATACAAATCCTCCATCCATTGTCCCCCAGAAGTCTCTGCTCATGTGTCTGCCCGAACTCTCATTGCCCCCCTACATTCTACACTGGCTTCAACTCTTTCATGTCTACCCTTTAATGTGAGTGAGTCTCATCAGCCCTGGGAGATTCTCAACTCTGTGGACATCTGACCCTCCCTTTGAGTTCTTCACAGCGTGGTTCAGTGCTGAACTGATTTGGGGAGGGAGACGGGGAGACGGGATGCTCAATAGTGTGGACTGATGGGTTGATTGGCTCGTGCTCCATTGGCAATCTGTGTTATGAGTCTCCTGGGGCATGCACTCCTACTGATTGGATTTTGCTCCATCACTTAGGGATGCTATGGGTGAGCCAACTGCGTCAGCTAAAGATCAGACTCCAAGTAATGTTTGGTGTTTGCTCTGGAAGCATGCTTGCTGAGCCTAGATCCCAGGCTGCACAGGAGAGCCTGTGAAATGTCAGACACCCGGTGCGATGCAAACACACCAGGGCGGGCCCGCGTGAATCAATTCAAAGGACCGTCATTAGCATTTGGGGAAGGCAGCACTACTGAAGGGTGGTGGAGATACGGAGGTTTTTGCTCAACCGCAAGGTCATTTTGCCTTCACCAGTCTGTTGACTGTTTTCATCCTGGAATTAAACAATAAAATGTGTTACCCGAGTGAAAATGCAGCAGTAAAATATCTTTATCGCTCAGGTACAGCTTTCCAGGCGCCAACAGGAAAGGGCGGGGGGAGGGCGGAGGCAGATGGCTCTGGAATTGCTGGTTTGTCCTGAGCCCTCAGAAGAAAGTTTCCAGCCGGTGCCTAGGGCTGTGAAGTTCTGGTGCTGACAGCCTTCTTCCCCAAGGAAGGCTGCCTGAGGACACCTGGCTCCTTGTGCTGAACGTGGACAACAGATGTGTCCCGGGAAGGTGTGCCCATCTGCACGGGCAGGGGTGAACCCCCGCTGGGCCTCCAGACTCTGAGGAGCATTCCGTAGACTGTCTCTGTGCTCTGGCCCATGGTTTCTCATTTGCTGGTAGGTCCACTTCTTTGATTGCACAACACCCTCTTCCCACTTCCTCTGCCCTGCAGGGGTTTTGGTTGTAATTTTTCTCAGTACTTTAAAAAATCCGTATGCTTTGGGGACCTTGGTGGAGCTGCCCTTTGTATATTGACACCAAGCCCAGCTCTGCCTCAGACTCAGCCTCGTGTTTAGCTCCAGCCCCAACTTCAATCTTAAACCAAAGCCAGGATGAGCCACAGCCCAGCCCAGTGCCATGTAGCCCAGATCAGCTCCGCCCAGCCCAGCCTTAGCTGGTTCATCTGAGTAGACTTGGCCCTCACCATCACCCTGGCTGGAGCAGGCAGACCAACAGAAGGGCAACAGGAATGTGCTCTTCAAGCAGCCAATATCATTAACTGATCAAATGAGTAAGTTGGATTCCTGATATAAATTAAAAATTATGCTAACTTTTCTTTCAAAATGCCGACCTTAAATACAAACCTACATTAAAATGCATGGAGGGACGGTGTGAGAGAAGGCTGTAATGGAACTGGGAGCGGGAGAAATTGGGGGCATGAGAAAGCAGTTCTCACACACAAACACACACGCTGGAAGAAGATTCCAGAAAGTCCTTAACATGCAAATTTCTGACACCCAGTGGAAGAGATAATATAAACAACGAAAGAGAAACTGTGACTATAAATAACTTAAGCTCTTTGGGCCCCTCCAGTGGAGTCCCATTGGTGCCTCTCTTGGTCTGAGCGAAGGCACCTGCCGGGTGGCGGAACGCCTAATTGGGAATTTAATGAGTCTCCAGTCTAACTGGAGCTCCCAGGGGTGGCGATGCTGGCTGCCCCTCCTGCATTCACCGTAGGGCTGGAACAGAAGGACCTGGCCTTCCACAGCTCCAGGCAGCTGCCTCTTGCTCAGAAATTAGTCCAAGGGGCTCCTTGAGAGCCAAAATGATTTCTTTAATAACTTCAATTTGAATTTCTTCCCTACATTCGTGGGTGTCTTAAATCTTTGTTGAACGCACGTGTCAGGAACCCCGAGGTTCCCAGCCACGCTTGCTTCTGTCCCTTGAGCTTCTCAGTGCTCAGTCCTGGCAGCTGTGGGTTTTCTGAGGCGCTGCTCTCCCTCTGACTGACCTGGCTTTGAGTGGCCAGTCAGGAGTGGGGGGATGAGGAGCTGTGGGCAGAGAAGCAGGAGGGCAGCCCAGGATGGGGACAGCCCTGTCCTGGTGGGGGTGCCAGGGGCAGACGGCAGGAGGGGCCCAGCTCTGGCCCCAGAGGACAACTTCTCTGCTTCTACTGGTGACACCCTGTTCTCCTCACAGTGGTCAGAGGGGTGCATTCATCTTTAAACCTTTTATTGACATATAAGGTGTACAGAGAGGTGCATGGCTCCACAGTTCTCACACTGAACTCACCTGTGTCACTAACCCCCAGACCATGAAACCAAACGACTGAGACCTCAGAAGCCCGTTGTCCCTCCCTTCCAGTTACCACCGCCTGAGGAAGGGGAGCCATGATCCCGACTTCGAACAGCGTTGATTAGCTCTCCCTGTTTTGCAAACTTGTTAAGTGGGACCATTCAGAACATACTTTTTTACATCTGGCTTCTCTCACTCACATGTCTGTGGAGTTCATCCAGGTCACAGGAGCTGCAGACAGTGACTCGTCGTTGCTGTGTAGCATTCTGTCCCGTGAAGGGACCAGACCCGTTTATCCCTCACACTGCTGACAGGCCTTTTGGTACCTCCAGGTTTGAGCTCTTGGGGAAAACGCTGCTGTGAATGTTTAGTACTTGACTTCTGGGGAGCATGTGAATGCGCTGTGGTGTGTTACGGCCGGCTGTGAAATCGGGCCACAGACTAGGTGTGTATGTGGCTGGGAAGATGCTTTGGCAGGCTCTTGGAAGGACTGGCTCATCCCATCATTCAGGACCAAGTTAAATGCCATGTCCCCAGAGAGGCCTTCCAGACCTCACTAACTAGAGCACCCTCCCTCAGAAGGCCCCGTTCTTTCCTCCTCTTTCGGGGCACTTCTCATAATTTGTAGTCATATATTTATTTTCGTATATTTGTGTAAGGCCCATCTCCCTGCTCTGCCATAAACCCCATGGGGGCAGGGAGCCGTTTCTTGCCTTGTTTGCTGCACTCATCCACTCCACCAACGTTTATCGAGCACCAACTACACGCCAGGCACTGTGACGACACCTAAGATTCAGCCCTAAACAAGACAGAGTCCCTGTCTTCATGCACCTCGGAACCCAGTGGTGGAGAGAGATTTTAAGCAAACAAATACCGGACATGTCATAAGTACTCAGAGCAGAGGGATGGAGAGAAAGGGTGAGGAGTGGGCGCTGTGGAGGAAGAGCAGGAACACCAGAGTGGCTGCAGCCAGGTGGGGGCTAGAGTAGGCGGGAATGAGGTCAGAGAGGGGCGGGGCTGGCAATGCAGGGCTCCAGAGGCACGGCAGGAGCTCCCCTGGAGCCCAGCCCAGGACTCAACAGATGTTTGCTGAGCGAATGAATGAGTGAACGACTGAATGTCCTCCTCATTACCCACACAGCCAACAGAACTCCTGGGTACTCCTCCCATCCACCACTCTGGGTCCTTGTCCCTTCCCGACACCGCGGGGTTAGAGGGTCCATTGACCACGTTTGCACATAGAGAGCCTCTAACTGCGCCTCTCTGACCCGGCTCTTGTCACCCACCCCACCCCCACCAAAACCCGGCCACAGCCACGTTGAGTGGCATTTCCCAGGACGACGACACTGGCCAGCTCTGCTGAGGACACATGGAAAAGCCACAACGTCTCAGTCACTGCCCCACGAGGCTGCTGCCAGGCCAAGCCATTCCACTTCTATTGAGGAAATCGTGAGCTTCCAAGAGGTCCCCCGGTGCCCCTCAACTCCTGGTAGGCGGTCCCTTCATCACCATCTATTTTCATTTTCTAAAACTGTGACTGAAATGGCAGCAGAATAGATACTCCCCATTGGGGCTAAAAGAAATGGGGGTGGTGTTGGGGCTGGCCCGGTGGTGCAAGCGGTTAAGCGCGTGTGCTCCGCCGGGGCGGCCCAGGGTTCACCGGTTCCGAGCCCGGCCGCGCACCGACACACCGCTTGTCAGGCCATGCTGTGGCAGCGTCCCATATAAAGTGGAGGAAGATGAGCATGGATGTTAGCCCAGGGCCAGTCTTCCTCGGCAAAAGAAGAGGAGGATTGGCAGATGTTATCACAGGGCTGATCTTCCTCACAAAAAAAAAAAAAAAAGAAGTGGGGTGGTGCTGGGGAAGCCCTGTGGATGCCGGGCCTGCAGAAATGGCCACAGCTGCAGCAGCCTTTTCCATGGGAAAGAACCCTGAAGATTAAACAAAGATGGCTTGTTTTGGCCCAGCCAACTTGGGAGTTGAAAGTCTCAGGATAACACATGTCAAGTTTCACAGCTCTGAGAACGAGTTCATCCCCAGCCAGCTGAGGAAATGCAGGCGGAGGTCAGAGTTTGGTTGTTCAGCTGTCCGCACACACAGGAGGGAAGAGCTCCGTGCCCTGGGATGGGAGCCAGGAGATCCGGCTTTCCTGGGGTTTGGCTTTGCAACGTCGAGATTGGAAACAAGCATGGAAAACGTTGGTGAGAGGGGAGGGGAGATGGAGTTGTGTGTGGGGAGGTGGGTTTTCTCTTTTCCCCCACCCACTCCTTCTCTCTCTTTCTCTCAAGAAACTAGTCAGTGGGAAGCATTCTGTTCATCAATGCTAAGACATTTAACTGACCGTTCAATCACCCAACCCTCTATCCGAATAACCAGCATTTTATTTATCCATGTATTCAACTCTCCAGACATTCATCCCTTCATCCATTTAACCATCTGTCTGACCATCCATCCACACATCTGTTTATGTTTGCCCTTCCTTCCAGCCTTCCATCCATCTAACATTCACCATCCATTCAAATACATAACCATCCACGCATCCATGCATCCTACAAATCTGTATTTTGCACCCACTATGGACTACATAGTGTTCCAGGGGATACAGTAGGGAACAGTATAGATCCAGCTCGCCTGGGGCTTATTTCCTAGTGATAAAAATCCAACAAATATTTAGTGACTGCCTATTTTGTGCCTGGCCCTGGAAACACAAAGACCAAAGACATAGTCTCAGCCTGCAAAGTGTTCCCAGCTCTAGAGGGCGAGACAAATGCAAAACCAGCAGTGGCCATAGACCTCTCAACGCTGGGGTGGAGAGACACAGAATCTATGGGAGCATCAAGGAGGCCCCTGACCCAGCTGGCAGGTCCAGAAAAGGCTTTTTGGGAGAAATGACAGGCAGGTTCTGGAGGGTGAGTGGGAGGGAACCAAGTAGAAAACTTAGTTCAAGCACAGGCCCGTGCCCTGCCCCACAGTGTCTAGAACAATACATAGCACGCAGCAGGGGCTCAATGAATATTTGTTGAATGAATGTTGCTGAAAGTGAGAGAGATGGTGCTTTTCAGGAACTTAACAATCCTGCTTGGTCCAGGGTCCCAGTCACATTGTTAATGGAATGAAAGGACACTGGAAGGCACACAGTTTGCCCATCTGTAAAATGGGGACGATAATAGTACCTGCTTCATAGGGTTGTGATTAGAATTATGGCACTCAGAATACCAGTGGCCTGGCACAGAATGGTACTCTTTGTTACCATTAATAATTAAGTTAATAACAATGATCATTAATAATATAATCAAATAATACATGCAATAATAATTATTACTCGATGTATTATTAGCACATAGCTCTGGTTATTGTCATATTTACAGTCATTCTTTCCGTGATGCTTTCCTGTACCCAGCTTTGCAGGAGGAATTTGCTCAGGGAGCCCAGAGGAGGGACGCTGCCTTCTGACTTACCTCTCCCTACAGCAGGGTGTCGGAGAGGAGCGGAGTGGCCCTCTGCTGGAGGGCTCCGGATGCCGATAGGAGGAACTGCCGTGTGCCTGGCCTCGTGCAGCTGAGTGGGGTGGCCACAGAAACGTGTGGGCAAGCAGGTCCCCCCTGACCGGGGCAGGCCTCGGCCCACGGCCTCAGGAGTGGTGCGTCCTACCCTTAATAATACCATTATGGCTGTCACCCATGAATTTCACTACAGCCTTTTGGGAAATTGTTTATATTTTCAGCTGAATGACCTCTTGGGATAATGAGTTTCCATAACAACTAACGGGTGGCCAGCCTGCTTCCACCCTGGGCGGGGCACTGCCTGCGTGCGCTCTGATTCGCATCTGCAGGGGCCATGGCAGTTCCTATCTGCCGGCTCCGTGCGGGCAGGTGGGTGGGGGCAGGGCCTGGGGGGCTTTGCCCCCGACCACCCTCTGACTTGAGCCTGTCCCCACCTGGGGTGAGGGGACAAGTCTGTGGCTGGCTGGAAGCTTAGAGAAAGGGTCCCTGGAAGCCAAGGGGGAGCACCTGGCTCACTGGTCACATCCTGAGCCAAACAAAGAGAAAGTTTGCAGCACAAGAAAACGGGCACATAAATCAAAGTGTCAGCATCCACGGCCGGTGGTTCTCTCTGCCCGGCGTTCCTGATGGTGGGGGAGAGAAGGGAGAGATTTACCGAGACCCCGACAGATCACCTCGAGTGGGAGCCATGTATTAAAGTGGAACAGGCCTGGCTCTGACTTACAGTAAACACACCGCCAGCGGCCCAGTCTTAAATGGGAGGCCCCGGGGGGCCCCTCCCAGCCAGAACACCACCCCATCCCCGAGGAGGGAAGGTTGGATTCAGTTTCCAGTGTGGAGCCGCACTCAGGACGGCAGGGATTCTAAAGTATTTTAAATGCACAGAGAGGAGCTGATGGGCAGCTCTCAATGAAGGATTAAGGGGGTACATTTAAGAGCCTGGGAAGCGCCAGGGAGATTTCCATGGCCTCAGAATAACTGCTTTGTCTCTGACCTTTTCTATCTTGGGAACAGCATGATTGTAGCTGGAGGAACCGAGCTCTCAGCGCTGGTTTCAACTTCTCACTTCCGGGGGGTGTCGGTCACGGACAAGGCCAGGTGGTCCCATCAGCCCAGAGGGCCCTTTTGCTGGACTCAGAGGCCACGTGGCACCATCTAGCTTCTCTTCAAATCCAAAGCTGCCCGGAGGCGCTCCCAGAGTGGAGAGGGGACAGCCTGAGGACCCCACTAAAAGCTATAGGAGGAACCCTCCATCATGATCAACCCCACTAGGGCCTGCGCTTCCTCATGTGTAAAATGAGGAGCCCGAGACAGCTGAGCCCAGCCTCACAAAATGTCACGGCTGACAAAGGCCCTTAATGAGCATCTGGCTCTGCTGTAGCGCCTCCACAACTCATCTGATCTCAGAACACTTTCATTCATTCACTCATCTACTACATGCCAGACAAGGGGCCAGGTGTGGCGACACAGGGACGAAAGAGTGGGGCAGGAGAATCACAAGCAGGTAAACAAACAAAAAAAACAAAATTCCAGACCATAGGAAGGGCCAAGAAGAAACTAAAGTGGGGTGATGCTGTAGGAAGGGGACCATTTCAGATGGCATGACCTGGGGTGGTGACAGCTGAGCTGACGATCAAAGAATATGACGGGGTTGGCCGTGGACAGATCAGAGCGTTCAGGCGGAGGAAACAGCATGGGCAAAGACCCTGGGGGAGATTCCCACCACCTGAAAGAAGGCCGGAGTGGCTTAGTAGAGTAAGGAGGGAACTAGTGACGTGGGTGCAGGCAGAGAAAAAGGAGGGAGGACCCTGTGGCCACAGTCCCAACTCTGGTTTCACTCCGAGTGAGGTGGGAGCCCCTGGGGTTTACACTTTAAAGTCCACTTTGGTGAAGAGCAGATGTGGGGGCCAGGAAGGCCTTGAATACAGAGATTCTGAGTCAGTCGCCCTGGGCAGAGCCAGGCTGTCAACATTTCTGTAGAGTTTAGTGCAGAGAAACTGGAAGCAAGAAACTTTCTGATCCTCTGTTAATTGTGCCTCAAGCAGAAGGAAGAAAAGAGAGCTCAGAAGTGATGGAGGGGGGTCGATGAGCAGCATAAAATTGGGCTTATAAAAGAAAAATCAATTTGTGCTCTTTCTCAGGAAGAGGGCCGCATGTGGCCGGAATTATTCCTCTGGGTTATTTGGTTTTGCCTTCAAATCAGAAAATTGTAGTTATTATAGCCCCAGGATTGATTGGCATGGAGGCAGCCTCAGGTCCACGCCTCTGTCTTTTGTCTGCTTGAGATCTGAATCGAGAGCAGGTGTCATTTCCTCCCTGGTGGGTGGGGATGTCTCCAGGGTGGTAAGGAGAGAGGGCACAGGGTTGCCGTCTTCAGGGGGCGGATGACCTAGCAAATGGCTTCCCTAATGCATTTGAGCCATGATTCTTCAGGTTTGACATGTGCCGACATACTGCTTTTTTTTGATGTTCAAAGGGTGCACTGAGAGCTGCCTCCTGGCTTCCCACAACCCCTGCCCCCCAAGACTGCGGGATGCTCGTCCCCACCTTCCACGAGGCGTAATTGCCAATTGATCATCCTCAGGCTTTAACCTTAATCCCCTTAAGCCTCAGCAAATAGCCCCTAATTCACAATCACCTGAAATGCTATTGATTTTTTTTTTTCATTTAACTTGCAGTAAGTTTCCACCCCCTCTGCCACCCAGAGGGAAGGGAGTGATTTCAAACTCCCTCCCCAGAGCCATTTAAAACGCCTCCCACCCCCTCTCTCCAAAAACACCCCTATCTCCCAAGCTCAAAACAGGCTTCTTTTTTTCATTATTTATTATAGCTCAATGACCTTTTAAATTCCTAACAGCCCAGAGAACAAAGCCAAGTCCCTAGCGTGCGTTAGTTTTGCAATTTGTTATTAATTGGAAGTCCTCAGATGTGAACAGCTACCTTCCCTTGGGTGTGTGGGGGTGGCCCCCTGTGTTGTGGGGAGGTGTGTCTCCCATCGCCGGTGGGTCTCCCGCCACCCTGGCTGTCAGTGTCAGGTGATCGTGTGCTTTTGTCCACATTTCCAGACCAGGGACACGTGTAAAACAGCCCCTTCGCAGTGCCTCTCCACCTGTCCAGTCACATGACGGGCCGTGTGCAGACGGGAAGACACTTTGCCCCATTTTGTAGATCTGCCCTCTGTAGATCATCTTTAGAGGAGATAAATTCACAGGAAGACATTTTCACCACCAGCTGCACACAAGCTGCGTAGTTTTTTCAAGGGCTAAATTCATCCACAAGTAAAGTCTTCCCACATTAACCATGTTCCCAGTGGGCGGGAGGATTGGAAAGCCTAGAGGGACTGGTGGGGTGTGGTTTTTGGATCTGACCTTGATTCATCTCGGCTTGGCCACTTACTAGCTATGTCACCTTGGGCAAGTCCCTTCAGCCTCTCTACAAACCGATTTCCTCATCTATGAAAAAGAGGTAAGAGTAACAGAACTGCATAGAACTGCGCGCACGCACACACACGCAAAACCAATGATACCTGAAAGGCTGTCAATTTCCTGCCTTTGATCCTGTGCTATAGTCACATAAGATGTCACCATTTGGGGGAAGCTGGGTGAAGAGTACATGGGACCTCTCTGTCCTATTCTTTTTTTTTGTGAGGAAGATCAGCCCTGAGCTAACATCCAATGCCAATCCTCCTCTTTTTGCTGAGGAAGATTGGCCCTGGGCTAACATCTGTGCCCGTCTTCCTCTACTTTGTACGGGACGCCGCCACAGCATGGCTTGACAAGTGGTGAGTCGGTGCGCACCCGGGATCTGAATCTGCGAACCCCAGGCCACCGCAGCAGAGCGTGAGCACTTAACCGCTGCACCATGGGGCCGGCCCCTTCTCTGTCCTATTTTTGCAATGTCCTGTGAATCTATAATTATTTCAAAATTAAAAAGTTGTTTTTCTTAAGGACACAATGGCGCCTATTTCAACAGATTTTGGAGGGGATTTGGAGAGCTAAGTCAGTGCCGAGCACTTAACGCCAAGCCTGGCATCAGTGTGTGTTTAGTAAACCGGATTTATTTTTGACCTATCGGTCTATTTATTTAAACCACCAGCGGCTCCTTTTTCTCATTAGGGGTGTCCAGAAAATCAGAATGGTGTTTGTTGAAACGGTGTCTGTCGAGGTTGGCAAAAGTGAAACTTGTTCTTTTGTGATGCTTCACTTATTCTCAAGGTTAATTGTTGCTAATTGCACTATTGGATTGCCAACACAGGCGTCAGCCCAAGCCCAATTAGATGTGTGGATTGTGTGAACGGCTCCAGCGAGGTGGACTGGGAGCAGATCCTGCAGCAGAGTTTCGGGTCCACAAAACAAGACTAATGAAGTCTAAGTAAGGGACGGAGGACCATGGCTGCTGGTGGACGTGCTGTTCAGAGTCATCTTGTTTTCCCTCCTACCCTGCAGTGATTCAAGTCTCTGTGCCTTTGGGGAGCAAAGTCCATCTTGGACATAAATGAGATTCTGGCTTCATTTTGGCTCTTAGGCATTAGACATCGCCTTTGCAGAGACCTCCATCTCTGCTCCTGTATTCTGTGGTTGCATGACAAGCACCTGCTCCTTCTTTTTAAGTCCTCTGGTAGACAGTTTCTCAGACTTACAGGCAGCTGGGGTGTCACAGGCAAAGCTAAACCCAGATCCAGTTCAAATCCAACCATTGCTGTGTGACCTGTGCAGGTTCCTTAATCTCTCTGGGCCTCAGCTTTCTCTTCCATAGACTAACGCGTGAAAACACTTACTTCAATGTTAACACAAAGAGAAGCTGGGTGAGGGATCTACAGGGACTCTGTAACTCTAAAATTACCTAAAAATAAAAAGTTAACATATTAACTCAAACACTTACTTCGTAGGTTATCTGAGGACTAGAAATGACGAATGTGCTTGATGTTTACCAGTTTTTTTGTAGAAGAAGGAAACGGCCCCACTGTTGTTTCATCTTTTTCTCTTTTTTCCCTGCAGTACTTACGTCTCAGATTAGGAAAACAGATTGATCCAGCTCTGGAGGGGGTGAGAGAAATTGAAGAAGCTCAACGTGTATGAAAGAATATTCCAGATACTATGGAGGAGGAGGGTTCTCCCCTTGGATTCCCAATCACAACCTTAAAAGCAAGTTCTCGGGACCACCAGCTGAACGGACCACTGCTGCTCTCTCACCCCAGGGGCTGGAGGCCAACTTCTCCCCAGGGCCGTGCAAGGCAAGAGATGGTGGTTCTGGCCCAGGCCCCATCCTAGAGCCAGCGAGAATAAAAGAAGGCTCCGTATCCTCCTGTGCCTGATCCCCAGGTGCCCCTGGCAAGCTCATGGCTTTGCGTCACTCTGGAGTCCGGAGAAAGGTGAAAAATACCGTGCAGCCATTTCCGCTGTTATAGCAGGAGTCCCTGATTATACTTACAGGGGAGGGTTGGCAACGGAAAGGTAATTCAATTAAAAGGCAGGACACAGGGGAAGTCTGGAAGGAGCGTTGATGGCTGAAATGCTCCATCCAAATACAATTCCGCCCCCCACCTGGAGGCTGCAGAGAAGCCGTGTCCAGCGCGAGATTTACGGCCTGAGCGTTGCCTCCGCTGGGTAATAAACTGTGTCCTCTAATCAATACTGGCGCTGGGCTGCCCGTCTGCAGCGTGGCCTCCCATTTAGCAAAGTCACTGAGTAATGGAAAACGCAATCAAGTTGTATAATGAGTCTGGGTAATTGGATGGACCAGGCAGAATGGTCCAGCTAAATATATTCAGTCTGGCGCATTAATTAAAAGCTTGACACTCCAAGCGCCGTCCAAAGTGCCCCATTAATTATTCTTTGAATCCAAAGGTCAGACGTAGTGGATGAGTTACAAGACGATGATAACATTGCTCCACTCTGGGGCCTTTGGGATGAGGGCATCCGCAGGGGCCTGGATTTACCTATAGATCCAGGGGGTGGAGCATCAGCCCGCTTCTCCCCTGCGCACAGTTGGGCAGACCAAGAGGAAGGGCCTGTAGCCACACACAGTGCTGAACCAGCTCAGCCCCGACCCTGCATGCCCAGGGCCACAGCAACACAGCAGTGGCCTCTCCCTTTCATCTGCACGACAAGTAGTTAATCACGTTAGTCCCTTCACCTGCGAGCTCCGCAGGCACACACAAGTGAAGCGATTCGCCCAAAGTCGACGGTCAGCAGGTGGGGATTCTAACCCAGGTTGCCTGGCTCCGGAGCCATAACAAGGTTCTTATTTCATGTAAGAAAAGAAAAACTTTTATGCTTAATGCAAAAAGCAAAAGTAGTAGAGTTCCGTGTATGAAGGCTATAAGCTGTGTGGCCTTGGGTAAGTAGCTTCACCTCTCTGGGCCCCTGTTTGCCTGTCTGTAATTGGACAGACCGCCTCATCTCTGGGTTTTGAAACCACTTCGAAAAGGAGTGGACCGTCGAGAGCAGTGGCCCCGCACAGCGGCAGGCATCCCCCAGCACCCCTCAACAATTCCGAGGGAATGCTGGCCTGAACATGACCACCAGACCTCTATCCGGAGCCCAGTAAACTTACGTCCCTGGACCGTACCTCACTTCCCTTGACCTTCCTGGAATGAGGAGCCCTCAGAACTGCTCGCTCCAGTGAGCACTCGGACACCCAGGTGGCTAGGGGGGTTCGTGTCATTTGGATGATTTTTGACATTTGACCCCAGGTCCTTTGCTCCCATCTGGCTCTCTTTGAAGATGCAGACAAGTGTGCCCCTCGGGCTCACCACAGCCGCCAGACAGCCTCACGCTCTGGATCAACCAAGTCCCACGTGCCGGCTTGTCCCAGGTGCTCCGGGCCCGTGGGGCCCCAAATCAGTCCCTGAAGGTAGTACTGCCAACAAGCCCATTCCACAGACGAGGAGCCAGAGACACAGTCAGCGGCAGCCGGAGGGCAGCTGGGTCCCGCCGCCCGGCCAGCTCTCGAGGCCTGCATCCTCCCCACACTCTGTGCCTCCGGGGCCTGAGAGGGTGGGGCGGAAAGAACGTACAAGACCTCGGGGAAAAACCCAAACTGTGCCAAGAGTCAAGGACCAGCTCTCTCCTTGGACGGGCCAGCAATTTGACAATATCCACCAGAATTAACATTGCACGTACCCTCTGACTTCAGGACTCCACTTCTGGGAATTTACCCTCCTGATTGTGTGTCTAAGCAGCAAAGGCCTTCCGTAGCAGGATTTGATACAGCCGTCTACACCCCCAGCTCTGTGAGACCCCGAAATCATGAAGGGCATGAGGTCACAGCATGAGGACTCCACAGCAGGTTAACAAACAGGCTGGTCTGTATTGCTTCAAGCAGTGCAAATACTCCCTGGGTGTAAACTACAGGTCAGGGACCGAGCTAGCGACAAGGGTGGCTGGGGCGACACCCCTCACGGAGCTAATGTGGAAAGATGTCCAAGTGGATCCATAGGAGAAAAAGCTAGTGCCGACCAGCACACAAGAGCATCTCCTGTAGTTGTTGAAATATAAGACATACATGCATGCATGTCAGTATGTAGGGAAAACTTCTGGAAAATGTAACCTTGGGATGAAGGAGGAGGGAACATTTTTACTCTTTATTGTATTTCCTTCTGTCGTGATTGTTTTTGCACTATCATGAACATACATTATTTTATAATTTAAAAAAAGAGGTAGCATTTTAAAACTTCCATGACCAGCTCTGACATCTGCAGATGAGACGGAATTTCTCCTTGTTCCTGGAAGAGCCCCCACCCCTTGGGGCCCCGAGTGAACCACAGGCGCATCAAAGTTCAGAAGTCAACAAGTGACATGGGTGAGCAGCAAGGCGGTTCTGAGCCTGGCTGGCCCTGGAGCCCAGACCGCATGATGCATATTTAACTGGCGGCTGCCGTCTTCATTCAAATGATGTTCGCCCGGTTAGAAATGAATGCCCACTGAATCTGTCACCGTGACCAAGTGCACCTGTGTGTGTCCTTCTGCTGCCACGCTAAGAGTTCAGGGTTCTGTTCATTAATTTTTAACGCCTTATTTAAAATGGGGCTTTAGGCAGGGAATAAGGAGGGCGTCACGCTCACAGGCACCTGGCCTTCCCTCCTTCCTCTGCTGGGCTTCAGCGGGAAGCACTGGACACACCCAGTGGGTCCTGCTGTTTGAACGGAACAAAGGTCGTGCTCTCCCAAAGCTCTAGCTGATGGGCAGAAAGAGGCAGCTGAGTTTCTACCTGCGAAGGGACACCCTTGCTTGTGCCCAGATGCATGTGGCTCCAGTAGGAAGGTCCACTGTACTTAGAAAATTCCCAAACGGCGCCAAAGCCTCAGGGCTGCCTTCTCCCCTTGCCCAGCCTGCTCTGGCCACACGGGTGTCCTCTCACTTTGTCCCCTCAACAAATGTTCGCTAGGTGAACGAATTAATTCTGTTTCCAGGAGACTCTGACGCGGCTTTGGCTTCGACGAGCTCATGCCCTATAGGAAGGACAGAGTGGCCCTTCATGCAAGCTCGTTCATTCACTCATCAACCTGTATTAAGCTCCCGCTGAGTGCCGGGCACTGTGCAGGGCTTGGGGATCTGGCGATGAACTCACCACTCGGGACCGTCCCCCAGACCTCAGCTCAATGGCGTCGCCAGTCAGCAGGAGTGGGGCAGATTTCCCAAGTCGGGTCGGCGCTTGGGGATGGGCCCCCCATGGTGCTGGAACCAAAATGGCGCCCAGCACGCACACACAGGCAGGACTTGAAGGCAAGGGAAGACTGCCGAGGAGCCTGCAGATACCACCAGCGTCTTGGGACCGGAGCATCGTAGCCGGAGTGTGGTGTTCTGTCACCGTTTCCTGCGCTCCTCTGCTGACACTGAGTGGGGCTCCTCTCAGGAAGCACTCTCCACTCCATTCCCCTGGCACAGTCTCTGCTTCAACTCTCCAGGCCTCCATTTCTTTATTTCTACAACAGGATGGAACAGCTACCACTCTCGAGCATCGCTGTGTGCCGGGTCTCCTAGCCCTGTCTGTATTTTATCCCTGTTGGTCATCCCAGCAGCCCACGGGGCACGTTCCAGGTTTGCCCCACAACCCCAGTGAGGAAACAAGGCTCAAAGAGGGCCACGGCCACGCGGCTGCTAAGCCGTGGGCTGGGATTTGAACTCGGCCACGTCTGCTTGATGGCCGACGCACTTGACCTCCCTGCTTCCTCCCAGGCCGGGGGCGAGGGTGTGCTGGGCTGCTGTGCATGAAGGCCAGGGCTTGGCACAGCCAGGCTCAGTTACAGCTTCCTTCCTTCCCCCTGAGGTCCGGCCAGGGGACATGCCTGCCCGCGTCCGGTCAGTGTGAAATACACCGTGGATGACCTCACCCCCAGCTCCAGCCATATCCGGGATGTGGCTTTGGGGCAGTGCCCAGAGGGGGTCCCCTCCCAAGTTCCAAGGCTGTGCCTCACCATAACCCCAGACAGAGGGTTCCCTGGGCTTTCCCAGAGCAGCTGCCAGCCCACCAAGGGACCCTACCAGGCGATGCAAGAGTCACCTCCACCTTCTGGAGAAAACTCCTGGTATTTCATCTCAGGCTTTTGTTCCTTAGAGGGTGGACCCTGGTCCCTGTGAGCAGGTGGGGACAGAGAGACAGAGAGAGAGAGAGAGGGTTGCACCCGTCCCAAAGACAATGGTGAGCAGAGCAGAGGAAGCCTGGCCCTGACCCTGTGCCCCTCTGACTTCCACGGTAGCTGAGTGGGGTGGGGGGACACCGCAGAGGTCAAAAAGGCCGAGGCACTCTTCCCTTCTGTTTCCCTGGATCCCAGGAGCCACTTGGCAGATGTCCCTGTGGTTCTCTCAGGGCCATCCCCGAGGCCCTGCAGCCGGACGATAAACCCATGACAATGGGGGTCCCCTGGGGCCTCCTTCCTTCTTCCCCACATACACCATTAATGATAGTAACACTGAGGATATTAAAAAGAGTTCCTTCCTGAGCCCTTGCCATGCCCTGGGCACAGTCATTATCCCCTGAACACTCACATCAGCCCCGTGGGAGAGGCTGTGTGGTCACG
The DNA here is from genome assembly GCF_057802395.1 of Ceratotherium simum simum. Taxonomy (NCBI): domain Eukaryota; kingdom Metazoa; phylum Chordata; class Mammalia; order Perissodactyla; family Rhinocerotidae; genus Ceratotherium; species Ceratotherium simum. The sequence goes on from NC_141920.1 coordinate 4,367,973, forward strand.
TCCATTTTTCAGATGAGCACACTGAGGCTCCGGGAGTTCAGGGTCCCGCGGGCCAAGGTTGGGGCAGCAGAGCTGGAGTCTCACAGCTCGGGAGCCCATGGCCTTGCACCCACTGTAGTCCCTCCAGCCGTTTCATTTACTTTATTCATTCAACTCCCCTGAGGTGCCAGGCGCAGGGAATGCTGGGGGAGCCTCAGCTCTCGGGGTGACCGCCCACTGGGAGGAGACCCAACTGCAGCAGGTACGCGAACACACGTGGCTAGAAAGGCGGTAGATGAGCCTATCTTCTTAAAAAGGGTCATCGGAGAGACTTGCCCCCTAGGCTAGAGTGGACTCACCTGAAACAGAGAGACCTCAGGCCCTGATCGCCCATGGGGCCTAGTGCTAGGAAGTTATAGAAGCCCAAACCCAGACTGTTTATATCCGATCTCAGCCCTATCAGGTAATACAAGACCTTTGTATAATTAAACTTAATTGAGGGGGAAATGGCTTTTATCACAAAAAGCATAGCTCTGATTTCGCTTTTTAATTTTAAAAATTCCATTCATTTAAAAAGCAAAACAAAAGTCCTAGGAGGGGAGCTATTTAGGCTGAGACAGGAAGGAACCGGCCAGGTGGGCGGATGGGAGAGGGGTTCCAGGCAGAGGGACGAGCAGGTGTGAGCCTCATGCAGGGCCTGGCTGGGTGCTGGAATGAGGACCTAGGTGTTACCAGTCTCTGCCCTGTGCAGACAGAGTGGGACAATGCACCACAGTAGCTGCCAACTTGAAGCAGCTGAGTTTCAGGCCCGGCCCACCCTGGGATCTGAATCCCAGCTGTATGACTGGGGGCAAGCCTCTGAGACCCGATGCCTCATCAGTCCCAGGGGACGTGGGTCAGATTGAGACGAGAAAATTGCTGCTACCACAAGCGATAAATCAGGCAGTGGCTGCCGGCCCAGGTAGAGGCCACGCCAGAACCCGTGGGCCACACAGAGCAGGAGAAATTGCCGTTCTGCTCCCCGGGGCTCTAGGGTCCCACGTAGCCAGTGAGAATCTCAGGCCAACTCAGAGGGGCAAGAAATAGCCAACCTCTTTATTGTCCCCATCACTGAAACTCACTGCCATGGGCCTATTCTGCCAGCTGGAGGACACCCTGGGGCTCCCTCGGGCTGTGCTGAGGTCTGAACAGGCTCCAAAGTGTAGGAGAGATCCCTCTGGCTGGGTCCACTGTCCACAAAGGTACCCTTTGCCTCAGCAAATGAGATCGAGCTGGTGAACCCCTATGAGCTCCTGATCTCCCTCTTCTGGCCCGTCCTGGCCCCTGAGTGAGGAATGAATGTCCTTCCACATTCTTCATCTTCCCTCTATCTCCACCAAATTGCCCCTTGCCCCCTCCCCCAACCCCCCGGGGACACCCAGCCTTGTTTCTGCAAATGCCCATGGTCGGGTGAGGATAGTGGGATAGCCTCAGTCTGACCCAGATGCATACACCTGACGTGCATATGTCTTCTGCTCCGTCAGTGAGGTGCGAGGCCTGGGATGCGATGGGTCCAGAATGGATGGAAACCAGGGGAGAAGCAGGTCCCCATCCTTCACAAAGCTTCATGCAGGTGGGCGAGAACGTGTCCTGCTGAAGGCGGCAGATGGCCCCCAGCTCTAGCCCACTGTTGCCGAATGGAGACACCCAGATTACCTGGTTCCTCAGGAGAAGCCAGGAATCCTGGGTTTTTGTGAAAGCTGTGAATTGCACGCGGCCAGCTCACAGCGGGTTTGTTTTTACAGAAGGGGAGAAGCTCCTGCTGGTGACTTCCACCTGGGCACACGTAATACACACCTGCCAGGAGGCAGGGGGATGCAGATGGGCCCAGTGAGCTGCCAGAAATGGGAGCAGGAAAATTATAAGGAAAACCAGCTCGAGTGACTGTTTAAAGAGATGACCAGCTACACTATCCCGGAGGCCAAGCTCTGAGAGGAGCAGAGGAGGTGCCTCCTGATCCGAGCAGGAGACCCCCCAAAGTCTCTGAACCGTCATTGAAAACAAAAAATTAGAACCATCCAGAATCCAGTGGGCCAGAGGGAGGTGTGCTCTCCGAGAAGGGAAGGAGAAATCTCACCACCACGCGAGATTCTATCAGCCCTGCCCTCTTCTCCTGGGAACGAATTATTAATTACCTAGATTATTCCAGTGATGCCAGCCCCCAATTCCTGTGCCGGTTCAATCCTGAGTCCAGGCTCAGGTGGACAAAGAGAGGCAGCCGCATGGCACCTGTGTCTCTTCAGATGGAAGATTTGCAAATGACTGCCGCATTGTTATTGCCACGCTTCATTAGATAAAGTAAGTTTAAAGGATTCCTTGCCCTCGGGATTATGAAATGCTGCCGCAGTTTCAGAAGGAAATAAAGTCATTTTTCTTTTGTTTGTTTCTCTTTCACTCTTAAAACTTAGTTTCACTCGCTAAGGCTGCACTCGAGTTTCTACTAGCAGGGTGGGTCCAAACTCAACAAGGTTGGGTCCAAACTCCCTCCTTGGGTCACCCTTAATATGACGGGGTTGAAATGTAGGTATTTATTTGATTATCTTTTCCCAACATGATTAGCTGAGGACTTCTAGAAGGATCACTGTTGTATTCCTAAGGGCTTCGTACAGAGCCTCACATCTTGGAGGTACTCAGTTATTGTTGGATGGGTGGAAGGATGGAAGGAAGGGAGGAAGGGAGGAAGGCAGGAAGGGAGGGAGGAAGGGAGGGAGGAAGAGTTGCCGGTAATTAAAGCAGTGGTTATCAAATTTTAGTGTATAGCTTCCTCATCTCTAAAGCAAAAATAGTAATCATACCTCTGAGTTGGGGGCTATTATTACCCCCACTTTACAGATGGGAAGGCTGAGTCTTCACTAGAGAAGTGAAGGTTCCCACAGAGGCTGCCTCCTGATGACCTGCCCCCAGAGCCCACATCCTCGGCCACCTACATGGTGATGAGACAGATATAGTCCCTGTCCCATGGTGCTCAAGTCTTGATGGGGATGGAGATGGGCACCAAAGATCCAAGCACGAGCTTCCACGGGGTCAGAGTCTGACAGAGCAGTGCAGGAGGCAACAAAGGGTTAAAGAGGGGCTGGATGGGGCAGAGGGCGGGAGAGGACTCAGCGTTCTGGATTCCACTTTTGTGATGATTATTTGCTTTGATTGGCTCAGGGTTACTCAGAGAGCTATAAAACAGTGACCTAGCCTAGTGAATTTTTCAACACGATCATCCCTTGAAAGGGCAGCCTGTGGTGAGGATTTCCTGTAAAAGAACCAAAGGCAGCTCTGAAGTTGCCCCTCGTTGAGTCTTAGCTGACATCTTCAAGAGCCGGGTTGTCTCCTGGGTGGCCACTGAAGCACAGGCCTGAAGCTTGCCTGGTATGTAAATGGCTCCCCTGTTAAAAGGGCCTGTTTCACCAAAGATCCTTGGGGGAGGAGAGGAGAGGTGCCCATCGTGTGGCTGTGCCGTCTACACAGACAGAGACAAACAGCCCAGGGCCCCAGGCACGCTACATTGCATTATCATGTCACCATTTCTGTTTTTTGCTCCTTACGTATGTGTTTAGATGACCACATAATCCCTGGAAAAGGCCCTTCCAGCATATATTTTTAAGATCCACTAGGAAAAACCTGCATTGTTCAAATGGAAAAATAGAACCTGGGTTAGTCAACTGCTTATTCACGTTTGTTTTAACTTGGTGTCCCAGGATGTCAGTGCTGGTTGGCGACCTCTTCTTCTAAGCGCCATGTTTCACAGATGGGAAAGCTTATGCTCCCTGGACTGTAGGTTCCTCACTGCTAGACTGAGATAAGCGAGGACTGGAGGCTAAAACAATCCTGAGGCAATGGGTTACCGTCGGAGTATCAGTGTGAACTCATGTCCAGTTTAATATATATACAGGTAGTTACATACGAGAATATTTGTAGACACGTGTATATGCATGGGTTAGTACACACACTGATCTGCTGACTCTGTCAGCTGATATCGCCTAGAAGCAACACCACCCCAGTAGCAATGAGCACACCTAGCACCCAGATCTTGGTTTCTAATACCATTCTCTAGCAGAAAGAACCAGGGCTCCTTGAAGAAGGAGCTTATTCGGGACAGGAATATACGAGATGATTTTGGGGCATCTTATCGTGTCAGAAAGTAGGGAAATGATAAAAAAATAATAATAGCCAGCCACAAGGATGCGGGTATGTCGAAGCAACACAGAAGCCAACTGAAGAACTCCCAGTGGTCAAAGCTGGATCAGTTTCAGCAATAAAGTAGTATTGGATTATAACCCAAAGTTAGAATAAATATCCTTGAGACCATGCTCATTAAATAAATGATTGAATAAACAAGTAAATTGGGGAAAAGAGACAAATCCTCCATGAAGAATTCCAAATAGTTGATGTATCCTCCGGCCTCAAGGAGGTGAAGCACGACCTCCTTGAACACTTATGAACACTTAGGAACACTTATGTAGTAGCTCCTGGTTTTGGAGGTGAGAAGTCCAGATTCTCTGCTTGGGGCCTCACCGGGCTGAAATCAAGGTGTGTCAGCCTTGCCGAAGATGCTGGGGAGGAATCTGCTTCCAAGCTCCTTCGATTTCTTGTGGTTGTAGGATTGAGGTCCCCATTTCTTTGCTGCCTATCAGTCAGGGGCCTCTTTCAGCTCCCAGAGGCTATCCACGGTGCATCACCAGACGGGCCCCTTCATCTCCAAAGCCCGCAACAGAGATTCCCTCATGTCAAATCCTTCTCAGGCTTCGAATCTCTCTCATGTCTGTCTCTGACCTCTAGACACAAGCTAAAAAGCTCAGGTGATTAGGTCAGGCCCACCAGATATGCTCCCCTTTAACCAACTCATAGGCAACTGCTTAGTAACCTTAACTACAAGTGCAAAATTCTGTTGCCATGTGATGTAACCTAATCCTGGAGTGACATCCCCTCACATTCACAGGTCCTGCTGACACTCAAAGGGAGGGAGCTGCACAGGGCACCACACCAGGGGCAGGCATCTTTGGGGCCATCCTAGAGTTCTGCCTACCACAGGCTCATAAATACCAACTTATTGAGGGGTTGTGAGGGTTAGGGATAATGTACATCTGAAGGTTCATTTTATGTGTCAACTTGGCCAGGCCATGGTGCCCAGTTGTTAGATCAAATGCTTCTAGATGGTGTTGTTGTGAAGGTGTTTTGTAGAAGTGATTAACATTTGTAATCAGTTCACTTTATGCTAAGATTACCCTCAATAATGCGGGTGGGGCTCATCAAATCAGTTGAAGGCCTTAAGAGCAAAAACTGAGGTTTTCCAAAGAAGGAATTCTGCCTCGAGACTAATATAGAAATCCTGCCTGAGTTTCCAGCCTGCTGGCCTGCCCTACAGATTTCACACTTGCCAGCCCCCACAATTGCATGAGCCAATTCCTTAAAATCTCTCTCTCTCTATATATATAAATGTATATATACCTCCTATAGCTTCTGTTTCCCTGGAGAACCCTGTTGGATAAGGTATGCAAAGCCCACTGAACACAGTAGGTGTTCAGTGAATGGCTACTATATTTTTTCTAGTGGATTCAGCCACTATTTATCAAGAGCCTATCACATACCAGGTGCTTTACTAGGTGCTGGGGAGGAGGGGGGTTTTGGGTTGAAAAGGCCAAGCATGGCCTCTGTCCATCACCTCTGCCCTTTGGTTCTCATGGTCAAGTGTTATTATCTTCCTTCTACGATGAGTAAAATGAGGCTCCAAAAAGTTAAGTGGCAGCTGCTAAGAGGCGGGCCCATGCCCAACCTAAAGTCCATGGTCCCGACAACTATGCCACACTTTAGCACAGGCCTTTCCATCTTTCTGGAACACCATTCTCTTGGTTCTTTGCCTCATGGGTAAGCACAGTTATCAACAATTACAGATGGGGAAGCTGAGATTCAGAGAAATCCTGAAGGGTGACACCAGGTCCAGGCCAGGACTTGACCACTCACGTTCCCCCGGGCCTCCCTTTGCTGGGCAGAGCCTTGATTCCCTGTGGCCAAGCGGAAACTCAGGGAAGAGTATTCACATCCTTCCCACTGAGCTGTGGCTTTCCAGAACCAGGAGGTCCTCCCAGCCGTGTGTTCCACTAAATGAGTTTTGCTGTTACTTCAATTAGAGCTGCTTTTGGAATCATTGTCTCTGTTATGTTTCTCTCGCCTTGGTGCAGCCCAATATGTTCATTTCCACAAGCCAGAAGCCCCCACGAGGTGCTAAGAAACAGAGTCGGAGCTACAAACATGCCTGGATGTTCTCTTGCTGCTCAGCCTGGGAGCTGAGGGCCACTGCCGAGACTCCAGGCCACATGCAGTCATGACATGAAGCTCATTTCTCCTGGAAACTTTTTTTAGGTTGTTGAAACAAACTCCCAATTGACTCTGGTTATGTTTTTATGGGGAATGACTCCACTGGGGTCAGGCTCTACACTCTGGATCCAAGACCCACTGGTAGAGTGACTTTGGGCAAATCAACTCTTCTCTCTGAGCCTTGATCTGTTTACTGTGCATCAGTGAGTCTTAGCTGCATAACAAATGAGCCCAAAACTCAATGGCTTGAAACGACAAACATTTACCATTGTTCATAAGTCTAGGAATCAGCTGGTGGTTCTTCTGGACTCAGCTAGACTCACTCATTAATCAGTGGTCAGCTACAGTTTAGGTGGACAGCTCTGCTGATCTTGGCTGGGCTCTCCCACATGTTTGGGAGTTGGCTGGCTGTCATCTGGTCTAAGATGGCCTTGGCTGGGACAACGAGGCTCTCCTCACATGGTTTCTCATCCCCCACAGGCTAGTCCAGGCTTATTCTCATAGTGGCTGGGCCCAGTTCACAGAGAGAGCGTGGAATCACACAAGGGCCCCTGAGGCCTGGGACTCTAGGCCGCCGCACCATTAGTTCTGCCTCGTTCAGTTGACCAAGCAAGCCACAGGCCAGCCCCCATAACTGACGTCTTTATGGGAGAAGCCACAAAGTCACACTGCTAATCCTATGGCTACAAGCAGAGTTAAGAATTGAAGGCTTTTTGCAATTAGTCTGTCGTAATCTATGTAGTGGCCACTGGTTTATTTTCTCTGTATTTTTGCTATTCAACATCCATTTCCTCTGTCTCACATCATCCTTTTGGGGAAATTCTCCCTTCCCCCACTTGAATATCATCAAGTAGGACTGTTAATTAAGAGTCCTGCTGTCTTTCAGCCAAGAAGCAGGCCCAGAAGCATGCTGGCCAGTCAGACCCTCTCTCCAGGGGTGAGGAGTTTTATGCAGAGGGTAATAGACTGGAAACAGCTGGATTCACTCATTCCAACAGTGATTCTGATCAGACTGTTCCTGCTACAGAATCGTTCCTGCAGCTTCTCTGTCCCAGCCATCCAGGGTGCCTTTGGTTCCAGCCCAATCCCAGGCCTGGTTCTCCCGCCTCCTGGTTGATTCTGTGAGCCCACAATATTCTTAATTGACCTCTTTGCCTCTCCCTCCTGCACAGTCCATATCCCATCCACCAGCCCAAGTGGTCTTCCTAAAGCATAAAGCCCATGATGCCACTCCCTTGTTCATATCCCTCCAGGGGCTTCCCAAATCACTCAGAGTCCAGACTTCTTCCCTACAGCCTCCAGACCCCCAGCGGCTGTTGGCAATCCTGGGTGACCCTTGGCTTGGGGGCGCGTCGCTCCAGTCTCTGCCCCTGACTTCACGTGGCCTGCTTTTCTGCGTGTCTGCAGCCTCTACTCTTCTTCTAAGAACACCGTGTCCCTGAACATTAATGTGCATCTTGTTTCTAAAGGTGGCCAGTGCCCTGGTGATCTTAGGGTTTGTCTTCACCCAGTCTGCTGTCGGTGGGCGTTAAATTGCTCTCAGTTTTTCAGTATCCACAAAGGCTGGGATGAACAGCCCTCAGCAGAGACACTTGTACCTCTGTAGGATTCTTCCAGAAGGTGAACTGCTGGATCCAACAATACATGAACTTCATGTCTTGGCTTCAGCTCCTGATGACCCTCCAAAAAGGTGGTCATCATTTTGACCTTTGCCAGCTGAGTGTCAGGGTGCCCACCTCCTCACGCTCTGGCCTAAACTGTGTGCGATTCTCAAGATCCCTGGAATTTTGCCACGTGCTTGACCCCTTGGATGGTTTGACCTGAGTGTGACCTGTGGCTTGATAAAGTGGCACGTGAAGGTGCGGAAGCCTTGTTTAAATCTCTCACCACGGTCACAGGCTCTGTTTGAGGCAGTGGCAGTGAAACAAAATACAGATCAGAAAGGCGTGCGGAAGTTTTGATTTCTGGGAGCTCTCTGCCTGCAGCCTGACCAAGGCCCATCGTGGCCCAGCCAGCAGCAAGGTTTGAGCTCATTTCAGTAGCTCAAACCGACAGACGGGGCTGGAGCTGGGGCTGGGCTGGAGGAAAAGGGGCGGCTGGAGGCATTGGAGGTCATCTTAGCCTCCCCCTAAAGCAGTAGCTCCAGATCAGCCAGGATGGATTTTGCCCCCGGGGCACATCTCGCAATGTCTGGAGACAATTTTGGTTGTCACAGATGGGGACTGCTAAATATCTGATCACGCATGGGGCAGTCCCCATGACGGAGAATGATCCAGCACAAAATGCCAATAGTGCCCAGGTTTGGGAACCCTGGTCTAAAAAATGGTGAAGAGGTTAAGATCGTGGACTCAAAGATCCAAAGTTCAAGTTCAGCCTCTACCCCTTCCTCCTGAATCCCTCTCCTTTTCACGGAGCTAAGGATAGTCCCCCCGGGAGTGTAGTGAGAACTCAGTGAGGGGGCAGCTAAGACCTTCGCCCAGGGCTGACCCGCAGCCCGCAGTGATCACGACCTCCACCATCAAGAGCTCTGTCTCCACGCAGGCGCCCAAGTGTCTGTTCCCAAATGACTAAGCGGCTCACACCCAGCAAAGCCACGACTGGGCTGACGCAAAGCAGATGGCGCCACTGCTGCCCCACGACGCTCCCGAGAGCACCTTGTTCTCATTTTCTTTCTCCACAGCACGTCCATCTGCTGGGGTGTGACAGGACCCAGATGACAAGGGGCCACATGACAGGGCTTCAGGCCAACCGCAGGATGCCCAGCCACCTCCCTAAATGATGGCCACCCCATCAGATGGCAGCCCGCTGTCACCACGGCTGCCCAGCGGTGCTTTCTTTGACAGAGGAACTCGGGCTGCCGGACAGCTCAGCTCAGCCCAGAGGCTCTAGACTTTCTGGAAGAGAATCTGTGTTCCACATGAGCCCAAGTTCAGCAGCAGCCAAGCTTCCCCCACGAAGGACAGGACGGGAGGGAGAGAATCCACAGCCATAAATCTCTCCTGAGGAGCATTTTCCTGGGAGCATGCCAGTGGTGCTGGGAGGGCCGGGCTGGGCCAGCAGCACCCTCCAGCCTGTCACCTCTTGCCTGGCTGGGCTGTTGTTTCAGTGCCCTAGGGTCTCCAGGCCCCTGACTGACCCCCTTGCACTCCCAGTGGGGAACCCAAGTGCCCCTTCTAAAGTATGAACCTAACTGTCAGCCCCACACCCCCGCCCAGGCCAATTGCTTCAAAACCAGTTATGGTTCTAGAAGCCAGCAGAGGAGGCCCAAACTCTATCACGTGGCTCTGCCTGATCAGTCTCACATCCCTTCTTGTTTGTTCCCTGCTGCTCTCCAGGGCTCAGGTCCCCACCCCACTCAGCAACACACACACACACACTCACATTCTCTCACACGCACTTGAACACACACCCCTAAATTCCAGCCATGCAAGTCCTCATCACACCATTGGCTCTCATGCCCCTGGCTTTCCCTCTGTCTGAAATTCCCTCCCTAACCTTGGCACACCTTCTGGGCACACTCCTTTGAGGCTTCATTCAAGGGCTGCCTTCTCCAAGAAGCTTTCCACAATACTGGGGCAGAACAATAAAATGGAGCTTGCACCAATTTTCAAAACACTTAGATGGATTATCTCATTTAACTCTCACAAAGACCATAGATGAGGAAATCAGGGCACAGAGAGGTTGAGTAACTTGCCTTAAGTCACAGAGCCAGTGAGTAGGGAGCCACGATTTGCACCCTGGCCGTCCAGCTCTGGGCCTATAGGCTTAATCACTACCCTGCATTGCCGTCACCAGAATGGCTTAGCACCCTGGCCTCCTGCAACATCTGTCTTGTAGAGCTTTCGCCGCCCTGCAGATGGCTCCCTGGACACCTGTAGCCATAGTGCCAGATTTGAGAAGGCAAGGTCCAGCCTTAGCACCACAGGACTGAGCCCAGAGCCTGGCACCCAGTAGGTTCCGAATAATTGCTTCCACCAGACCCATGTGGCTTGTATGTTCTACTGAGCTGTTTGAAGGACTGACTGGAAGACTTTCTTTTCATCAGCATCCATCTCCCCAAATGCTCCCTGGCAGACACCCCCAGCCTCGCCGTGCTGGGTGCAGATGTTGTTTTCTGAAGCAGAGTGACGCCCCATACAGAGGAACCTCAGCCCTGCGAGTTAGCAGCCCCGCCTCCACGCAGTTCTTCCCACACACGGCTCTTTGCAAAGATGACTGCTCAGGGACACCTAGCCTGACATGGTGCCGGCTCCAATAACTCAGAGAGTCCCTCCTCAGCAGGATCACATCCTCGCCGAGGTTTAGAATGGCCCCGAGGGACTTCTCATGCTGCACGAGACAGGGCCGCTCTGTGGTGAAGGTTCTGGCCTCGCAGACACATGAAGAGACGGCAGGCGCAGACCCTTCCTCTCCCACTTCCTCTTCACCCCCTCCTTCTCGTTATTTTTTTTGATGACATGTGCCCAGCACGTACTGTTCTAAGCACGACCAAGCGTTATCTCAACTTATTCCTCACAACCAGCCCAAGAGAAAGTGTCCTTACAATTCCCACTTCACGGATAGGAAACTGAGGCAGAGAGAGGCCAAACAACTTGCCACAGTCACTCAGAGGACTAGGGCCCAGAGCACTCAGCCCTCCCCAGGTGCCCCTGGTAAGGGTGGCTCTCAAACCCCTCTGGGGCTGCACCCCAGACCCCCAGCTCTTGATTGCAGTGGAACGCTGCCTCAGAAGAAAACCGTGATGCTGCTTCCAAATTTAAATGTGTCTTCTGAATGGCCCGGTGTGCCTGTGCACCCAAGGCCCAGGTAACCTTGAATGAACACACTTGCCACTTGTGCCCTCAGCTGCACAGGGAGAATTTCTGGGAGTCCCCGGCCATCTTGAGCTGCACAGGCGCAGGGCCGCTCACATCCTCCGGCAGGACCCTGGCCCACTCTCCTTCCCAAACCTGCACGAGAGATCAACTCCGCAGAGAACCCGTCGCTGACGAGGAGCCGAGGTCGCCCAGGCCCGTGGCATGGTTTCACGGGCTCCAGGTGCTTTTGCCTTCCTGGTCCCCTTCCTGCACAAAAAGTATTAAATCATGTATTTTACAACTGCATTGGTATCAAGATGAATAAAATCTAGGCTGGATTTGTTATTAGATATTCATTATTATTACAACATTCATTTTTCTTCTGATTTTAAAAGAAATTACACCATTTTCGCTGACCCTGGATGTGCTGTGGGCCCTAGGCCCTGTGCTTTCTCTGTCTAGTGGGTAAGCTGGCCCTAAGGCTGCCCTGTTTGCAGCAGAAAGGAGGAAAGAGGCCTCTCCTGAGACCTGTACCCTGCCTCTGGGACCCTGAAGCTGCATTGTTGAGCACAGTCCCCATGGTCTTATGGGAAAGTGGCTCCTTCAGCCTCTTGCCTCTTCTCTCAGGGGCTGGAGTCCACACTGCAGTGGGAAGGTAGAGGAAGGAGACCCTAACAACCCTCCTGCCTTGTCTCTGTCCTTTAGGAAATCTGACCTGAAACTCAGCCCCAACCCAAGGTCTGTGGGTATCTGTTCATGCACATAGATGTCACAGAGAAGCAACAACCCATCAGTTCCCCAAATATCAGGCTGTGAATTCCAGCCTGGGCTTCGCTGGGCCACCGTTCACCCACATAATATTCCAGGATTAAACATATGTGGCTACCTTTGCGGAGAAAGAACGAGCAACAGGGAGCCTGGTACCATGTTGGAATTGAAACCACACCGGACTTCTCCTACTGCGTGGCCACCAGGCTGACCCTAAGCATATCTGGGGCCCTTACACCACCCCAGATGCTGTCAGAGGCACCTCACTCACTTAGGCAAAGATGGTATTCCTGATGGGTTATGTATGTGTGAAATTTGTATGAATTCCGTGTGTTTCCTGAGACTTCAGTCTAACACTCTGACTTCAAGCTTCTCTGAGCTTCAGGTCCTCAGTCTAGGAGTCAGAGCTGATGGTCTGTGAATAAGTTCTGAACCGCAGAGAAGCCAATGCCTTCGCACAAAGAAGCCCTTCTGCACAGGAAGTCAATTCCAAAACATCCATTCTTATAGCCAAACAAGAAGACCATGTTTCTATTGTTTATTTTTTGTTACTCCACCGAAACCTTCATTGACAGCCATCAGACAACGTCTCGCTTCTTGCTGGAAAACTTAGGAGAAAACTTCAGATTATTAGATTTATTTAAGCAACGGATTTTTTCCCAGGTATTTTACTACTTCAAGTAACATTGTGATGAATACGTTTATAATCGAAGTTTGGGGTGTGAACATTTTCAAGTTCTTCAATCATTTTGACAAACTGTTTACATAAGGATCATTCCATCTTACGCTTCTACCAGGAATGACAACTCCTCTGTATTGTTGCCAGGTTTGGTAATTACCAAAGTAAGTTTATTACTCAGAAAATGATTTTTTTTTTTTAATTAGGGAGTAAAGGGATGAACCACACCAGAATTTGGAACTGTTGGAATTTGAGGCACTAAATCCCCTCCATTGGGGATTACCAGATAAAATATAGGACACGCAGTTCAACTTGAATTTCAGGTAAACAGCAAATAATTTTTTGGTATAGAATGTCCCAATTATTGCACGGGACATACTTATACTAAAATTTTATTTATTGTTTATCTGAAAATCAAATTGAGCTGGGTTTCCTGTATTTTGATTTGCTAAATCTGGCAACCCTTTGTAAACATGTCTATTTTATCTACTCCTTCCTTTCACACATTAGGGCAAAACTTGCCACCTCTACCATTCAAGAGCACTGACTAGATGCTGAGACTATACCAAGCACTTTCTCTGACTCATTTCATCCTCAGAATAACACTATAGGTCAGTACTCCTATTAGTTTACAATAAACTAACAATAAACATTTATCATCCTAAAAGTTTCTGTGAATCATGAGATCAGGAGGGGCGAGCTGAGTGGTTCTAGCCTGGGGTCTTTCCTGCGTCTGCAGCCAAGATGTAGACTGGGGCTGCAGTCCTCTGAAGGCTTGCGTGAGGCTGGAGGGTCCACCTGCAAGTGGTCCACTCACAAACCTGACCATTTGGTGCCCACTGTTGGCAGGAGGCTGTGGGTTATCATCCCCATTTTACAGGTGGAAAAATTGGGGCCCAGAGAGATTAAGGGACCAACCACGGCAGCAAGTGGCGGAGCTGGGACTGGAACCCAGGCCGCCTGACTCCAGACATGAGGCCTGAACTCCTTCTCAGCTTCCTTGTGGGCAAAGAGATATTCCATGTGCATCATAAAGGGAGCCGCTGTCATTAGCAACTTGAAGTACTACTGTGTGTGACCTTACGTATGACTTCAAGCACAACAAAACCAGCAGAATGTCGCCCACCAGCACTCTAGTAGGCCTGGAAAAGAATCATTGGTAATTACCCTATTAATTTATGACACAGTAACAGATGTTCTGAAAGGGCATGCAGTTTGTTCCTGTAAGTAGATTAGGCATGTCCCATGCAATCAGAATTACGCTCTTAATTTGCTTTTACATAGATAATTTGAAGAGAAAATCCAATCCATGCCCTGTCAGAACAATTATAAACTCTAAATTTATGAAGTCCGTATTACCAAGTGTCAACCACACAACTCTGCAGGTGCAGAAAATGTGACGTAACAGGATGAGTTAATTGAGGCATCAGTGAAAATAGCACAAATCCTGCTGTTCCAGGCCCTTTTCGTAATTAACCCTGAGCCTCTAGGACACTTCCAGGCTGAACGCCCATCTCCCTAAATCCTTTCAACAAACTCTCTCTCCATTCTTCATCCACATTCTCCACTACTTTGCGGGAAGACGCCGCTGGGCCTCCCTGACGAGGTTGGGAAAAACGTGGTAACCGGAGTAGGTGGTACCACCTGTGGTTGGCTCCAATTCCAGGCCCACAGCTGCCGCTCAGCTGCAGAAACCCAAATCCCCAAGTTTTCTGAGGATTTTCCCACCATCTGGGCTCAGGAATTCCCATGCTCACAAGCTTCCTCATGAGCCAAAGTGTCCCATTTCAAATGTTACCAGTGTCTGTAGAGGATCCATTCACAGCTCTTTCTTTCCCTGAGAACATTTTAATCCTCTCCCACCGATGTCCCCCACCTCCCGCAGATTATGCTCCATCTGTCTTCCAGCAATGACTGTCCATCAGAAGAGGGGCTTCCGTCCAGCCCCTCCTCCACGCCTGGTTCAAATAGAGCTTGGAACCTTTCCAATAATATTCCAGCACTCTTTGCTTACACCACGGTTTTACTATTCTAATTGAGAAAAGCATTTCAAAGTTCTGAGAAAAAGCCCTCTTCCCATCCTTCAACAGTCTCAGGTTATTCACCTGTTAGCTGTATAACAACCAAAGCGTTGGACATATGATAGGGGATCAGGGAGACATTTTGGTCCTAAAGAGACCCCAAGAGCTTGGCCAAACTTCCTTGCCTTCTTTTCTTCCCATGCTCTCATTTCTATGCTCTTGGAAAAGCTGGTCTCACATCGTTAATTCATTCACTCAGCAGACTTCCCTGAAGAGTGACTTGGAGGTGGACTCTGGATGGCCAACAAGAACCACAATAACAGCTGACATTTACTGAGTACCTTCAACGTGTCCAGCAGCACACCAAGCCCTTGACAAATATCATCTCACTGAGTCCCTATGAGGAAGACAGCAGTGCCAGTTTACAGAGCAATTGGGGCTCAGAGATTAATTCTCTTGCTCAAAGTTAGACAACCAGTAAACAGCAGAGTTACAGACCCTAGAGCCCAAGCAATTATGGCCTCTGATAAAACACCAGGACCACTGTACACATGTGGATATCACACAGCTCAATGCTGGGAAAGATCATCTTAGCAAATGTGCATTTTGCATCTTTGTCATTTGACCTGAGGTCAAGGCATCATAGATTGCATCCTATGGGACAGCCAGAATTTGGGTATAGCGAAATATTATTTCTTGCTAGGGCTAAGCATGTCCTTGAAATATGAAACACAGATGATGGATTTGCTGCCCAGCTATAGTAAACACAAAAATGAAACTCCAATTCACCACCTCTTTCTACATCCACACCCTTTGCAGTGTGGTTTTGTCGCCCCTACTATGGAGGAGTAGAGTTCGTGTCCACGTGCCCTCAATCTGGGCTGTCTTGTGCCTTGCTTTGAACAGCAGCGGGTGGAGAAGCCCAGGTCCCCAGGGACCCTCTTTGCCTTTTCTCTCACTCTCTCGCACTCCTGCCTCCACCAGGAGGACGAGCCTGGGCCAGCCTGCTGGAAGATGAGTGACCACATGGAGCAGAGCCAGTCACCCCAGCCAAGGCCATGCTAGACCAGCCAGTCCTAAGCTGAGCTGCCAGCTGACTGCAGATACCTAAGCAAGCCTGCTGGGATCAGCCCACCCTGGCCCAGGTCGGCAGAACCACTTAGATGACCATAGACTTGTGGGAAAATAATAAATGGTTATTTATTTCGTTTCTTTTTTTGGTGAGGAAGATTATCCCTGAGCCAACCTCCATTGCCAATCCCCCTCTTTTTCATGAGGAAGATTGGCTCTGAGCTAACATCTGTGCCCATCTTCCACTATTTTATACATGGGACGCCTGCCACAGCATGGCTTGATAAGCAGTGCGTAGGTCCACGCCCTGGATCCAAACGTGCGAACTCCCGGCCGCCAAAGTGGAGTGCACAAACTCAACCACCATGCCACCGGGCCAGCCCTATATGGTTATTTTTTTAAGCCACTAAATTTTGAGTTGGTCTGCTACAAAGCAATTGCTACCTGACGCAGAAGCTAACAAAACTTCAAACTTTTTGCTTTATCTCTCAAGACTGATCATTTGAATTTAGGCAATACTTGGACCCATGCCAATAAAGAACCGTCCTGGCAGCCCAAAGCCACTTTATTTCTGAGACATTTCCTTACAGGAACATAGCTATGGCTTAGGAAACTTTCAAGGCGCCTGTATTTGAGGGCTGAAAAAAATTATCTATGGGTTCCAAAATACAAACAAACAAAAACTTACAAAATAAAATTGATAAATGCTTTATTAAATGCCTTCAAAATAGCATTATGCCAACTAGTCAATTGCAACTCTATTAACACGTAGCCATATGAGGTAAGTAAAATGTAACACACCTAAGCCAAATGAATAATTTCTTCTTAAGAAAATTCAAAATTTTTAAAATCATAAGAAAATTCAAATTGTTCTCTCTCTACTTTTTACTGAGCCAAATTCCACATAAATTTCCAAAGAAAAGTAATAAACCCTTCAGAAAATTGTACAGCCCCCTCAAAATTGTCTCTCATGGGATGTGCACACACACTTTCGTGTATTCAACATGTTGTGGCCTGAGACCTCTGAAAATGACAGCGACCAGGGCCTGCAAAGGTCTGAAAACAGCTCTGGGAAAGCATCCTCATTTTTCAGATGGAAAAACTGAGAACTTGGGAGGCTGAGCATTCCCCAGGGGACAATTAGCACTGGTCAGAATCAAGAAGCATGCTGTAGATGGACAAATGTGGCGACTCTGGATGAGGCCAGTGGAAGAACCCCATCAGTTGACAGGCATCTGTTATGCGTCCCGTCCAGGAGAGGAAACCTTCTTCCTCTTTGCTCCTGTAGTGTCCTACAAGTCACCAAACTCCTGGGGTGGTAATTGTGTTTGCTTGCTTGCTTTTCCACCAGACTGTGAGTCCCTCAAGGCAAGAACCTTGTGGTAGTCATTGAGTCTTCATTCCACAAATGTTCGTGGAGTGCAAGCAAGTGCCAGGTACTTATCGCAGTGCTAAGATTACAGCAGTAACATGACCAACATCAACTCTACCCTCGTGGGGAGACTAATGGAGGGGACAAGTAATAAGCAAAAGTAACAAAGTAAGTATGCATGGACAAACTATTTATGAATTAACAGGGACGTCTCCAACCTTGACCTTCGCCTCCCTCTCTGGCTTCTCCTTCTACCCGCTCTGAGGAGGAACCCCTCGTAGACCAGTTCCCTAGGCTCTCTGTGAGGTAGAACTGAGGAAAGGGGCTGAGGACAAGAGGCTCTCAGGTGAGGCTCTTGGGGTGGGCTTGTGGGAGGTGCTGAGAGAGAAGGTGTGAGCAGCCGCAAGTGTGAGGGAAGTGGGCGGGAGAGAAAACAGGAAAGTGTCAAGAAGTGTTGCTGATCTGTGGATCTCCTTCAGAGCACCTGGGAAATTCAAGTAAAGAACTCAAGTCACTTTGGTTACTGAATTGTGCCTCTTTGGTTGTGGCTCTCGTCTGAGACGGTACCGTGTGGATGACAGCTCAGTATGCATTGTCAAGGTCACGAGGTGGATGGAAATTCAGGAAGCTGCAAGGAGTCTTGTGTGGCTGGCGCATAAAGAGCAGTTGGGCCACTATGGAAAACAGTATGGAGATTCCTCAAAAAATCAAGGATAGAACTACCATATGATCCAGCTATTCCACTGTTGGGTATTTATCCAAAGAACTTGAAAACACCAATTTGCAAAGGTACATGCACCCCTGTGTTCATTGCAGCGTTATTCACAATAGCCAAGACTTGGAAGCAATCTAAGTGCCCATCAAGGGACGAATGGATAAAGAAGCTGTGGTATATATACACAATGGAATACTACTCAGCCATAAGAAACGATGAAATCCAGCCATTTGTGACAACATGGATGGACATTGAGGGTATAATGCAAAGTGAAATAAGTCAGAGGGAGAAGGTCAAACACCATATGATTTCCTTCATTAAGTAGTAGATGATAACAACAATAAACAAACACATAGGGACAGAGATTGGATTGGTGGTTACCAGAGGGGAAGCGGGGAGGGAGGAGGGTGAAAGGGATAATTCGGTACATGTGTGTGGTGATGGGTTGTAATTAGTATTTTGGTGGTGAACATGATGTAATCTATGCAGAAATAGAAGTACAATGATGTACACCTGAAACTTTTACAATGTTATAAACCAATGTTACTGCAATAAACAAAAAATTAAAAAAAAAAAAAAAAAAAAAGAGCAGTTGGGCCAGATGAGGCTGTAGATGGGAAAGATCTATATCCAGTTTCCCCGCCACATTAGCGATTTACACTCACTTTGTCTTAAGAGGGCCTAGTAAATGGTAGGTTCTTAGAAACTGGCTTTTTTTTTTTTTTTTTCAATGCTGACTTAATGTTTATATAAACCAAGAGAAAAGGCGAAAATCCATAGAGCTTATCCCACCCCAGTTCTAAGCTGGGGTCATATTTAAACTGCCTAAGCCAGTAGGAAGTACCTCTGTTACCAAATAACTCTGAAGAAGATTCAATAGCAAATCTAGTGAATACTGGTGTTTCCTCATCTCCAGCCTATGCCTATAACCAGGGATCCTTGATCCCAAGGTAAATCAATTAATGACTAGGAAAATGTGTCCCTTGTTCCTTTATCCAAGCAACTAAGTGCATAAATACTTAAGATATTGAAGGTTCAACTCTGAATCTGCAGATCCTCCAATCCTGGGCATGACTGGGATATGGTGGAGGGGCTGGTTTCCTGGGCATCCCCGTAATGATGTTTCACACACACACTCATCGGCCTCAGACTTGTAGTTGCATTGAAATTTGGGAGGCAGTTTCCTCTAACACTTTTTTTTAAAAGAATGCATATTTTCCCTTTGAATTATCTCTTTCCCCTACTTATAACATTAGGCTGATCTTGGGCACAGGACATGGAGAGAAATAAAGATGTCACCAGGTCTTGTCCAGTGAGAAATGCTAGAAAGGTGTGTGCTTGGAACGAAGTCTCTGAATAAGGCTGTCAAGATGCTTTTTATATTGGTAGACCGGAAATTGGTGAAAACCATGGTTTCTCTTGGAAGAAGCATTTAATTCACTTAATTCAAGACAGGCATGATGCCTTACTCAATGCCCTTGGGTTCCTAGGCACCTGCAATAGGCCCTTGTGGGTTTTGCTGCCCATCACCCATTTTCCCTTCTTCTGGGAAGAGAACTCAAACTTGATTTGGTCCAAAAGCTGAGTGAGTATGAGAACCCATGCCAACCCTTGCATTGTATGCCCCTGCCAGAGACTGGTTCGGGGATAGACAGGTGACCCAGATTAGCCCAATCGCAATGGATCCAGGACTTGTATAGGGGCAGGGACGAAGCTCTCTCTTTTCCCTTGGACTTGAAGCAATAATGGCTGGTAATTACTGGATTCTCTTTGGTAAGTTAGAGGAGGGTGCTCATGTTAGAATTTTTCTCCCATTACATAAGCTTCAGGAACTGGAGGGATTTTGCTGAGAGAAAAAATGTATTATTGCCTGAAATCCAAGTATAAAGTACAGCCAGTCCTCACAAGAAGTTGAACCAGAGACCAAATGTCACCAAGAACCAGGCTGTGTGCTGTCTTGTCTCTCTTCTGGAGTGTAGTTCCTTGCTCCTCTCTCTCTGAAGACTGGCTTTCTTCAATGTTCTCTGTAGAAGGCAGAAAATGAAGCCCCTTCCTGAGCTGCTGTGTCAGCCCCCTCACCCCAAATATCTGACCAGCTCACTCATACCATCCCACTTCTAAGCTCCCGGCAGACAGCTTCTTCAGATATCGGCCCTGGTCCCATCAGATATGGCCAGAGCAGTGGGGTCATGTGGTATAAACTTTGCCACAGAAATCTACTCTGGGAGTGGGGGGTTAAGTTTTTAAAGAATGGGCTCTACAGACACCTCCCAAATGTCTTGCATACGTGGATATGGACCCTTTCTTTTGCATTCTGAATGAGGAAAAGATTCTCATCTTGGTGAAAAGATGTAAAAGCTATTTTTATGAGATGGGAGCCTAGCACTTCTGAAAATGGCTGCTGTCCTCGACAGCCAAACAAATCAGTCCACTCTGAAAGAAGTACCCGTGTAGGGAAGAAGAAACAACATATTCTGTCTTTAATGGCTCCCACTGCCCTTCCCAACGTTATCAAAATTCCAAAAAGAAATCAATCACCTCCAGGAACACACTGGGGCAAGGGGAGCGTCTCAATGACCTTCAATGGCACCCACTTCCTCTGTACTAGTCTTCACTCCGCTTGCTGTTTTTCATAATGTTCCAACTCATAAATCTTCTTTATCTCTCTTTACCCAACAGCATTTTCTGTTCTATCCATCAATCCTCCCTATCTCCTACATAAGTTGTGTTCTTCCTGCCTCCATATTAGCTGTGTCACTTTGGGGAAATTAATCCACCTTTTTGAGCCTCAAGTAGATTACTTGTCTTGAGATGGGGATAATAATACATTCCTTGAATATGACAATATCTACCCAAAATACAGAAGTATTTCCCTTTAACACAGCAATCTCACTTCTAGGAATCTATCCCGTAGAGAGAGGTGCACGTGAATGAAATGACAATCGGGGGGTTATTCATTGTGGTGATTATTTGCCATAAAATATTGAAAAAAACCCAATTGTCCAGTGGTATCAGTTGAATAACTATGGTGTACTCACCTAGATAGATTAAGCAAAAAAAGCAGAGTACAAAAAAGTGTGGGTTTATAGTATAATAAAAAATAAATATATGGTCTTTGTCCCCAGTTCCTGGCACAGAGCTCCTACAACTTTTGGAATTTACTGTCTCTTGTATGCTAATGAGATGACTCATGGTGGGGACCCTAGATATCTTCAGGATGGGGACTGAACACCAAGCCATAATTAAAGGGTTAGAACTTTCAGCCCCACCCCATGACCTCCAGGGAGGGGAAGGAGCTGAAGATTGAGTTCAATCACCGTGGCCAGTGATTTAACCAATTTTGCCTACATAATGAGACTTCAATAAAACCCCCCAAAGTGGTCTTGTAGCTTCCAGGTTGGTGAATACATTGATGTGCTGGGAAGGTGGTGGGCTTGGAGAGTGCATGGAAGCTCTGCGCCACGCTGAAACCCCCTCTCCCAATAACCTGCCCTGTGCATCCCTTCCATCTGGCTGTTCCTGAGTTGTATCCTTTATAATAAAGCTGTAATCCTAACTAGAGCACTTTCCTGAGTTCTATGAGTCATTCTAGTGAGTTATCAAAACTTACGGGGGGCAAGGGTTGTGGGAATCCCCAAATTTGTAGTCAGTCAGGCAGAAGTGTGGGTTAACTGGGGACTCCAATGTGCACTGGAGTCTGAAGTGGGGGCAGTCTTATGAGACCGAGCCCTTAACTTGTGGGATCTGATGCTAACTTCAGGTAGATATGTCCAAAATTGAGTTGAATTGTTGGACACTCAGCTGGTGTCATAGAATTGAAGAGTTGGTGTGGAAAAATGACACATATTCTGTGTCAGAAAAAACCACATTTGGTGTAAAAAGTGGTATCAGAAAAAGTCACACAGTGTTCTATGCTAACTTCTGCTTAAGAAAGTAGAGAGAAGTAAGACTGTGTGTTTGTATTTGCCCATATTTTCACAATGCAACAGTGGAAAGGTAGACCAAAAAGTAATAAAAATGATTGGGCCAGCCTAGTGGCGTAGTGGTTAAGTTCGAGTGCTCTGCTTTGGCAGCCTGGGGCTCGCTGGTTCGGATCCCGGGTGCAGACCCACACACTACTCATCAAGCCACGCTGTAGCAGTGTCCCACATACAAGATAGAGGAAGACTGGCACAGATGTTAGCTCAGTGACAATCTCCCTCAAGCAAAAAGAGGAAGATTGGCAACAGACATTAGCTCAGGGCCAACAATCTTCCTCACCAAAAAAAAATTACCTAGAGCAGGATGGGCAGAGACAGGGAAGGGGGCAAGACATCCCTATATATAATTTTTTTGTAGTTTTAATTTTTGAGTCACATAAGATTATCACATGTTAAATGCTTTAATTTTTAAAATCTTCATAAAATTATTATGAGCCTTAATTCCTCACTGTGTCTTGCCATTAGCTAATTATATCCTAGTACGAGTCAGTAGTATGGGTATAGGTGAGGACTAACTACCAGCTAGGTGACTATGGGCTAGTAAACTCCCCGGGTCTCAGTTTTCTTGATAATCTGAAAGATGAGGACAATGATAGCACCTATATCATGGAATTATATTGAAGATTTTTGAAAGATGGCTTGTATTTTGAATAAATGGGAGAACTTAGTGTGTGTTTTGGAATGCTCACAGTACCTTGCATGAGGAGAAACATCCGTGGATTGACTGACGGTCATGAATACAGCTTTATGGGAAAGTTTGCTCCCTGGATAACCTAAAATAGTCTCCTAGTGACAGGCCTGGATTTTCAATACTAAACTCAGACTCAAGAAAGAAAGAAAGAACATATAATATGCAGGCAAGGGAGGAATGGAGAAAATATGTACTTTAAATGAAGTTCAATTAATAGGCACTCCAGAGAGACCAGAAAATGACAGAGTAGCAATGTTGGGTGAGAGCACTAAAAGTCTTCCCCTAAATTTTTTTAAAGGGGGGTGGTGGGGTGGGGACGTCAGACTGAACAGTTATACCAAGTGCTAATTGGTATAAACTGGGCCGGCCCGGTGGCTTAGCGGTTAAGTGCACGCGCTCCGCTGCTGGCGGCCCGGGTTCGGATCCCGGGCGTGCACCGACGCACCGCTTCTCTGGCCATGCTGAGGCCGTGTCCCACATACAGCAACTAGAAGGATGTGCAGCTATGACATACAACTATCTGCTGGGGCTTTGGGGGAATAAATAAATAAATAAAATCTTTAATTGGTATAAACTGGAGGAAAAGAAAATCCCACCTAGACACTTGCTCCTGAAACTGCAGATCACCAAGGATAAAAAGAAAAATCCTAAAGCCACCAGAGAGAAAAGACAAATTACATATGCAGAAAGAGCAGTTGGTCTTAGAGAAGATTTCTAACCAGCAAAAACTGATGTCAGGAGAGAAGGAAATAACATCCTCAAATAACTGAAGGAATACAGCTGTCAACCGAAAAGTCTATCCCCAGCTAAACTATCACTTATAAATTTCAAAATACAGAGATTTTCAGGTGGACTAAGATAGAGAAAATTTATTACTGATGAAGTTCTCTGTAGCAGGGGTTGGCAAGCTGCAGCCAAATGCCCGAATCTTTCCCCCTGTTTTGACAAATAAAGTTTTATTGGAATACAGCTGCACCTGTTCATATACATATTATCTATGGTTGCTTCCCAGTCACAGCAGCAGAGTGGTTGCAACAGACACCATATGGCCCACAAAGCCAAAAATTATTCCTCTCTGGTCCTTTACAGAAAAAGTTTGCTGAACCCTGCTCTACAGGACTCAATATTTACATGTGTATTTATTCATCCAACATATATTTGATAAACATCTGCTGTGTGTGTGCCAGACCTAACAAGTGTGAGACGAAACATTTCAGGTTCCTGGCCCTGGCATATAAGAGTCTTTGTAAGGACTTTAGTAGATGTCCTCCCCTCTTTTCTGAGAGATGGTGCTAGGGAGTGATGTCTAGAGGTGTAGTCTGGGGGTGTGTCTGAAAACAGCAAAACAGAAACCCATCTCAACACAGACAAGTCAGCCCTCCCTTTGACTCTCATCTGTTTCAGACAAGCAGCTTGTTTGGACCCTGCCCATTTCAGGCATGCCAAGACGGTTCAAAGGTCAAAGAGTTGGCTTCAGTTCCTTGCGTCATGAACGTGGTCATGAATTCCTCATGGTTCTCACTTTCTGTCCACATCTGCTCTCCTCCCCCCGCACCCTGACCCACAGCTGATGCTTCTTGGCCTTCCCTGAGCACAGCACCCCACTGCGTCCTTCTCCAAGTCTCTGCTCAGGCTCTGTCCCTTCCCTGGGGTCCCCTTCCTCCACTGCTTGGCTTCGCTTGGCTTACTCTTATTCATTTCCTCCAAGAAGTCTTCTCCCCATGCACAGTCTGGTTTGATACCCCTCCTCTTCATCTCTTTATATGTTGCATTATAAACATCTATTGAATGCCTTCTACTGCAGGGCAGTGTGCTAGATGCTTATCTTATCTCTGTGTTCAGATGGGTTTTCTCTCCAACTCTTACCCCTTCCTGGGGGTGGTATACATCTGACACCAGGAGAGCCAATGGGGATGTTTGCTACTCAATTCACAGTGGAGGAAGAGGTGAATACCTCTCTTGAGATAAACAAAACAGAAGCTGGTAAGAAAGGGCCGATGTTCCTACAGATGGTGCAAGTGCCCACTGCACACTGTGTTGGAAGTTGGGCCAGTACTGGGAGCCAGATGTGACCCTGGTGGCTCCCGCCAATCATGTAGATAAATAGGAATTGTCTTAAGGTAGCTTCATGATGGAGGTCGGTGCAAACAGCAACGGAAGAGAAAGTAAAGAAGGGGAGGTGACAAGTTCATGTTCGTTGGATATGCTCCCCTCTCCCACGGGATTCATTCTTTCTGACATGAACTCCTAATACCTCTGCCTCTTCCGTTTATCACTCCCCCTCTTGTCATTTACCCAGTACATCGTTCTGGAATGCTGGAAGGATTGATGAGACACACCTGGCAGAAGGGGGGCTGCATTCATTCATTCTGGCCCCTGACAGTTACTAATTCCTACAATTTCCCTGCACTGAATACCACTCAGATCTCAACAATTCTGAGCATTTCTGCCAGCAAAGAAAAAAGAAATCGCATATTCAGTGACTGAAGATCCCAAGTGGATTCATAATGGTCTGAATAACAGGTAGCTTGATTTGCTTAAGCTTTGAAATACTTAAGAATTCATATAAAAGAATTTTGATATTTAGAGAGTACATGTCTTCCGGGGGGGAACTTATCTTGACAATTTCTATAAATCAAATTCTATTCCTTTGAAGAGCATTCTAAATTCAAAGATGTGCTTCCATGAGAAACTTTTAGTAAAATAGGAGCTGGTGACTAGTTCAGGGCAAACTTTGAAGACCTGAAGACTGTATCTTACGCCTTGTATGAGTTTAGGATTAAAAAATGTTTTCTACATACATTTTCTCTTTCAATTTGACCTCTTGATAAAGCTATGAGGTAGGCAGGGCCAGTATTATCATGCCCATGTTATAAACAAGGAAACTGAAGCTCAGTTTAAGGCTGGTTCCCCTCAGTGATTTGGTGGCAAAGCCAGGTCTCCAGATTCAAGCCCTTCTGCTGGGCTTCACAGGCATGCAACCTGAGCAGGTGACAGGGCCCCATGCTCAGAAGGGCCCCGTGCTTGGTTCAATGCTCTGCTATTGCCGTCTTGAAATTCTCAATACCTTGGAACCAGGAGCCCTGCATTTGGTTTTTGCACCTGGCCCTGCAAATCCTGCCTGTAGGCAGTCCTGCTCACAACTCTGTGGACTCCCCTTCTATTCCTCTACCCAGATCCCAGAAACGCCCACCATGTCTGGGACTTGACTGCTCCCAGCTCCTGGAACTCCTTGGCCGTCTTCCTCCTTCCCTCTGGGTCTGCAGCGTCTAAAGGGGCTGCCAGATTCCAGGTCGTTCTTGCCTCCCATGAATACCGGCAGCTCCTCCGTGCTGCTTCACATCCTGCAGAATAAATTAGTACCCAGCTCTATCAGTTCAGCAAAGTCAAAATTCTCTAAAATGAGTTTAATTAAAACAAGAGGCTCTTGGGTTTTCTCAGATTAGATGTGATCAAACCCACTCAGAATATTAGATTTCTCTTTGCTCTTTAGCTGGGTCTCTTTGTCCAATTCCCTGCCCCTGATGGTGTCCAATTCTTGACTCAAAGAAAGAGAGAGAGAGAAAAAAAAAAAAGGAGAGAGGCAGGGAAGAAAATGAAGAAAATCCAAGTCCTTCCTGACACTCCTAACCCCCATAGATGTCTTATAAGTCCTAAAAGCTTATAAACATTGCAATTGATAAAAAAGATAAAATGAACTGTGGTCACTTCTGGCTACCAATTCTCAAGAACCCTGCGCAGCAAAGCAAAATAAAATGGCTATCTGAAAGGCTGATAAGGTCAGGTGCTGTTTGCTGGCTATGACCTTCTCCCCCTGGAGTCCTGGTCCAGCACTTCCAGGGCCAGTGAGGTCAGAGAGAGAGCTCTGCATGACCATGAAGGTGAACGGGATGGTACCAGGGGAAGGAGCCAACTCTCTCCCCGAATACCTTTCTTCCCGACTGCCTTGAACGTTGTATCTTCCTCGGATGGTCCCCAAACCCCACTCCTTCCTTAATATTCAAGCAGCCCCTGGCTCGCCTCGCTCCATAATTGACTTTAGATGAATTCTGCTTCCTCAACTGTGACTCCCTTCCGTCTTCTCCAGAGGTCCATGAAAAGCTGATGCGTAACCATGCATATCACACCAGTGAGAAAACCCACAAATCAGAGCAAACTTTTAGATTTTTTTATTATGCATTTGACAGTTAGTATTTTCTGAGTGTTAGCACAATTAATGAATTTTTTCTCCGAGATATCATGTTGCCACAGAGCCAAACAGCGCACACGCGTTTTAAAAATGTAATTCAAGCTCTAAGGAATATGAGTTTGGATTCAGAACACAATTTAAAATCTATATGTATACAGTGGCTTTACTTTTACTTTCACAATAAATAATCGCTTCCCTAAACTGTACACAATCCTGCTAGCAAATCGGCCCCTTCCATTTCCCTGTGACAGATATGCATTTGTATACCTGTAATAACTTATGAAAGACTCAGAGAGAATTTAACATTTGGTCAAGGCGAGTGCTCTATCATTCGCCATCTTCAATGTCTCCACATCGCCACCTCGGCACACACTCTCTGTGCCGGGGGAGGCGGGCGTCCTCTCCCCTGTTCCAGACACTCATAGTCATCTCAGCCTGGCTATAAGAGCGCAGCTGAAGGAGATTGTGAACTACCAGGCATTACAGTTCACAGTTGTTGCCAATTATACAGATAAATAGGAATTTACATAATTTACAAAGAGTTTGTGTTCGTGGCTTATTTTGAAGCCATTCCCCAAAGATCCATATTTACTCATGAAAGCAAGTATTCACTCTAACAGCCTTGAGCTGGGGCGCCTGTACCAGACTTCCTGGGAACAAGGCCTATTATGCATTAGCCTGACTGTCTGCAAAAGGCGCAGAAAGTCAGTCAACTGAGCGAGAGCAAGCTCTCTGCTTTGTCCCAGGGCTCAAAACCCACGGATATTAACTGTCTTCTTTTCTTGTCACAAATATCAAGGTTTCTTTTTTCCTTTTCGAGATACTTTCTTTTGGTGGGTACCAAGCACAGCTGAAAATTTCTATCTAAATCCTATAAGCTTCAAACTCATCAACTCCTGTGCAGCCACCATCCGCACCGCAAGCCGACGCCCAGCGGCCCCTCTGGCTCACCCGGTGTGCCGGCTCTCTGTGGGGACACGAATGTCCACATGCTCCCGCTGTGTGCTGCATCTATTACAAGATGGGCACGTTTTTACATTTGCAAAGAGTTAGCTTGGCGTCCACTTATTCTCCAGGAGAAGTCAAGTCGAGAGCCAGCGAGTGGCTTCCCAACAAGCCATACTTCTCCAAAAACAATTTCCTGCATGAAACTGGAGTCGGAGGTGTCAGGCCCCAGGGCACATCTGGGATCATTTTACCCATTAGAGAAACGGGGGTGGTTTGGATTGGGGCATTCTTGGGGTCGGGGTGTAGTGTCAAGTGAGAACCTTTTGAGTGGGTTTTCTCCCCCAGGCAAAACTCACTCCTTGTCCTCCAAGGGGTGGAAATGTGAAGCATGTAGCAGCAGTAACTGAGGCCTTTCTAACACAGGAGGCTGCAGGCCCGTCCTCTCAAGGGGCTTCTGAAAGAGTGAGGAGAGCGGGCAGGCGAGGGCTGGGAGGTCCACTGCCGGGGGCAAGCACTGGGTGGTCTAGAGCCTACTGGCTTTGTCTGTCCTTGACTTCAACCTATCTTGGAGAAAGGGGGCAAAAGAAAAAAAGAGGTATGTTACAAACGAAGAGCTCTTTACTGGCTGAAAAGGGGCCTTCTCCCCGCCCCATCCCTAGCTCCTGCCCTGTTTTGAACTAAACCTCCTCGCCAGTGCTTCTCGGCAATTTCAGGGCCTGCCATCCACCTGGAAAGGTGTGAATATAATAACAGCAGATGTGGCTGGTGGGAGCTCTCTGCAGCCTGGTCCCATCTTTCATTATCACAAGCTCAGGACAGCAGCATCCGGACCTCTCTGAGAATGTGAATCCAATCCAGGTATTACTAACTGGAGTCTTGCAAGAAAGTAGGGACCGTGACTTATAAGAAAAGACTTTTTCTTCCCATGTAAAGCTTCTTACAAGGGCTTTCCACGAATCATAAAGACCTGGAAGAACCACCTTTCCGGGCCTCAGTGGGACACCTGTGCTTCTAGTCTCATCTTCTGAACATTTGACGGAGCAATAACAACCACAACAGCAAAAGCCACGTCATGCTTTCTCTGTGCAGGGCTCACTTGCCTTCCCTAAACATGCCCAGCACATTCCCACCTCAGGGCCTTTGCACTTTCTTTTCCCCTGCCTGAAGTCCCCTTCCCTCCCTCAACTCCCTGGCTCACCCCTCACTTCCTTCAGGTCTTTATGCCAATGTCACCTGTCAGTGAGACCACCCCTGTCTACCCAATCCCAAATTGCAACCACCTCCAACACACTCCATCCTCATCCTGCTCTCCCGTCCTTCACATGTCTCCCTCTGTATTTTACATATTGGTCTGCTGTCGGCTCCCCCAGTTTAAGCGCCATGAAGGCAGATCCTTTGTCTGGTTCCCTGAGGTATCCCCAACATCTAGAACAGTGTCTGGCACGTCATAGATGCTCAACAAATCTTTGCTGAAGGAATGTGTGAGTGAATGAATAAACGATGCAGTGGATGGATGGCCTGAATCCCATCCCTCCCTCACTGAGAGGAATTTGGGTTTGGGCAGGGAAGAGAGAAAGAGGAAAAGAATTAAGAGGCAATGTGGGGACCGGCTGGGCCTGACTGCTGCTCTCCTGGGGTCTCTGTGCCTCGCCCTCCTCCTCTTTCTCCATTGTCATTAGGGAGGCTGATGGGTCCCTCTCTGGACAACTAGAAGTGATCTGCCACCAATTTGGAAAGCCTCCTGTATACCGAGCATGGTCTAAGCTTCCCTTCATTGGTCCCTGTAGGAACCCAAGCCCCCCCAGGCTATTATTATGAACATAAATTACCATCCCATCACCGATGTGCGGGCAAGTCATTAATAACAAGTTCTGATTGATAGACTGACAAATAAACCCAGTCTGGCTGCGGGAAACCCTCAGGATCTCTCATACAAAAAAGACAAGCAGGTTAAAAAAAATAATAAAACGAATTGGGGGACATGGGGGGCCTGCTGCCAAGCTGCTGTGATTCACCTCTGTCCAGAATTGCTGCTGAAAAGAAGAAAGGATTTTTTTTTTTTTTTTAAAGACCACATGTTGCTTTGGGAGCAGAGGCAAAACATGGGCGCGGGTAGATGAGCCTGCAGGGCTTCTGAGAAGCAGCAGTCAGCTAGCTTTGTCGAGGCCCGGTGGAATCCAGGCCTGGACATCACCGCTCTA
This sequence comes from Ceratotherium simum simum, assembly GCF_057802395.1. Taxonomy (NCBI): domain Eukaryota; kingdom Metazoa; phylum Chordata; class Mammalia; order Perissodactyla; family Rhinocerotidae; genus Ceratotherium; species Ceratotherium simum. The sequence continues at coordinate 4,397,728 of NC_141920.1, forward strand.
AAGCTACGAGGGGTCAGCTCCTAAGACACAGGGCGGGCTGGCCAGGGGCAGGGCAATGGCAGTGGCTCTCCACACTTCAGCCTGCTTCGTCCCAGAGAGGATCTACCGGAGGCACCGTTGCCTGAGGATGCAGCACCCCACGCACTGGCCGCCCTCTCAGACCAGAGGCCGCCCACACATCCTCCAAGCCTCCGAAGGTGTGAGGCCTCAGAAAGCAGCTTCACCTCCTCGGACGCAGGTCTCCGTCGGCCCCGCTGGCCTGCACTTCTTCTTTGTCAGGTTTTTCTGCTGCCGTTGAATTCCTGCGGGGAGAGAGCTGGTTTGAATGATCAAGGTGCATTTCCATGTGGCTGATGTTTCAGTGTCAAATTATGACTTCCTCTTCCCCACCAACGAACACATTAGTGAATTCCCCAAGGACCAAGTCTCACGCACGGTTTCTGAAGGCTGAGCACATGGTGGGTGGATTTCTACCAAAAGTGCAGCATTGACTCACTCCCCGGTTATTCATCGGATGTTAAGGAGCCAAGAAGAAAAATGCAGATGGCACTGGGGTTTCAAGACAGCAGATCCTGGGTCCCTGACGACTCCAGCCCCTGCAGTGTTGAGAGCCCACCCTCTGTCTGCGTGTCTTCTGTATGTACGGGGGAGCACCTGAAGGCCCCATCCCACCAACACCAGCTCTTGGAAGGGGTTTTAAAGGGCAGCTCTGCCCAGCTGGGTTGATGAGTCTTGGCCCAAAGTAAAAAAAAAAAGAGGATGGAGGAGCATTAAAGGAATACCTGTTAAGTGAAAACCAACTTAAACCCAAGGTCTGCTCATTTATTCAAGTCCACACTGATTCACAGGCTTCTCTCCAGCTAGAGTAGACTACAGGGTCTCAAACTCAGGGGCCTCCAGGCAGTCAGACTCTCCGGCCTTGCCTTGCCCAGGGGCACCTGATATCCAGAAATGAGTGAAACTAGAGAGGGGTGTCGTACCTGCCGACAGCTAGGGTTTGGGTACAGAAGCGCGCACAGGCCCTGTCGTCGCTCTCCACACAAGCGCAGCGTACCGTCCACTTCGAAGGCTGTGGGCTCTGCAGGAACGGCCCAGCGGACCTCCTGCTCCTGTAGTTGGACAGTCCATAGGGCACAGTCTGTCTGCAAAGGGCAGAGCAAGGTCAGGGCCACATCTAGAGGAGCATGCCCCCGCCTCCGGGCTCCCTGGGCACCTGCGGGGGTGGAGCTGGCGAGGGTCTGGGAGAGTGGACACGGGAATGAGTGACGCAGGTGCAGCAGGTCCCAGGAACCGGTGTTCACACCCTCACCCTGAGCTTTGGGTCTTAGGAAGCCTCTGGAAGGAATCGTTCACCTCCGTTTCCCCGCACTCTCAGAAAGTGCCCTGGGGCCAAGGGGATGGAAAGATGGGGAGGACCTGGGGGAAATGGACAGGAAATTCTGTGTTCTCCCAGCAGCCAGCCCCCTCGGGGAGGGAACCAAGCAGACGCCTGGTGTGTGCACATGTGGACTTCCCGTCTTTTCAAGACCCAACCCCGGCAAGCACGCCTCCGGTGCTGGCTTCCTCCAGGGCAGTTCTGGCTTTTCTCCCTGTACTCAAACCCCTTACTCTGACATTCTGGTTGACCCATATACTGGTCCCAGTCTTCGTCCTTGAGCCAACGCCTGGGCCTGGTCATCAATACCAATAAGAGACCTTCCTAACTCTGCAGCCCAAGGCCGGCCGTGGCCCCGCCTCGCCTGGCACCAAATTTCTTCTGTGCGCACATCAGCCTTGCAGTCCGCGCTAATGAGATTACAACAAACGCAATTACGGCCATTAGAGATGCATCCTGGCCTTGGAACATCGCTTCCTCAAAGAGACAAACATCAGAGGAAGCTTTGGTGGCCTGTGAGATACAGGCGAGGACAGAACTAGCCTTGGGAAAAGTCTTATTAACAAAGAAAAACAGCCTGAAACTTCACCCATTTGGTTTATGGCTGGAGCCGGGAAGAGAGTGATGGTGTCGTCCGGAGCAATAAACATTTAAATCTGTTTCTGATGCCCATGTGTGTGCAAACCATCACCCTCCAGAGAAGAGAGAGACTGCCAGGCAGTTCGCTGGGAAACAGTTAAAAGCATATGCTTAGTACTACTGAATAGGCTTTGGGGGACAAATTACTAATAACGAGAGAAAACTTATGTGGCCAGAAGTTACCTTTCCAATAAGTCTTGGCTTTCCTGCCAGTCCTCAAGATTAACCACCTTGGTTTCGGTAAGCCCCAGAGAGTATCACCTATCGTCGCCTCAGAGTGGGTTCTGACATCCTCTCTGCGTTTTCAAAACAAATCAAATTGAATTTACTTTAATTTGAAACACACGCCATGGAGGCTTTTTGGGGTGGTGAGTGCAGCAGGGGGTGCCCCATCGTGACCTTGGTATGGACTTCTTCCTTGCCTGGTTGGAGGCCAGAGCTCAGGAGTCTAACCACCCCTCTCCTCTCTGTCTTGCTCTCTTCTCCCCGCTCCTTCCTGCTCCAGGTGGCTGAGAAAGAGCGCTGTGGCGGGTTCCCTCCAGATCAAGGCAGGCCCAGTGCTGAGAGAAAGCAAGCAAGGTCCAGTCCTATTCTGAGCTGCACCTTTGCTAAAACCCCCTTTTTCCTCAGGAATGGGAAATGGGGGAGGGGGAGTGGCAAAACAATGCAGACATTGTTGTGAGGCCAGATATGGCTAAAGGTATATTTTTCCAGTAATAGGGCCACATTAAATCTCTAAGTGTTGACATTAAACCCAGTCCCCCATTTCTTGGTGAAAATTACACACAAGGAATAACAACACTCCCATTTTTCCATCAACAGCAAGACCTGCAATTTTGAAATTGCTGTCAGCTGATTATGCATTTGTGTGCGCAGAGCTGCTCAACTTCAGCGAAAACACTCGAAAGTGTTTTAAGTAAGGAAACCAGGCAGTTGGTATTTGTTAATAGAGCAATGCTAAGTGCTTTCCCAGCAGCTAAGTGCAAAGAGCCAGTATGCAAAGGAGGCCTTGCAATTTTCAAAGAATGTTTACAGAGCGGCACAGCCCCTTCCCCTCCCACAGCAGTGCTGCGGCGCGGAAACTCTGGAGGTGTCCCGCTATATGTGCGCTCTGCTGGCTGACCTGGGGAGTGGGGGGTTGAGAGAAGCCGAGGAATTAGAGGACTTAAGAGAGGGTACAGACCACAGGAGGGCCCGCTCCACAAGAGTGCCAGTTCCAATGGAGGCCCACCTCCCATAGACAGAAAATTTAAAGGTTTTAAATCAATCTGATAAGCTCTTAAATAAGAGAGTTCTATCCTCCTACCGGAACAAATATGGCTTCAAAACACCTTGGAAGTTCCAGCTTGAATTTAGAATTCTGGGGTTCTTGGGGTTCTGTGTTGGCACATGGCAGCCCAAGGAGACTCAGCACCTTCTCTCCTATTCTGCTTCATCCCACACCAAGGGGGCCCTCTTCCACTGCCATGTGGAGGCACTCCCAAGCTCCATCTGGCCCCCATCCTCCAAGGAGCCACCCTTGGCCACCCTGCAGGCTGTGGGAGACGTGCCTGGAGCCCTGTTCTGTCCCTGGATGTCAGACCCTGGAAGATACGTGCACAGGCCCTGGAAGTGGGCTTGGGGACATTTGGATAAGAGATTCAGGATCCTGAATACCTGGAGCACAGTCTAGAAGAAGCGGTATATAGCTTCCAGTCCCACAGACTCCCTGCAATGGGGTGCGAGACATGGCCGGAGGAGGGTCAGAGGCAGCCCTCTAACCCACGGGGCCCAGGGCAGGGTCCTTCTTGTTCAGATCTAAGAGTGGATCCCTAGCTCCTCACGAGTAGAAGGCAGGTCTTCTACTTTTTTAATACCTGCCATGAACCCAGCACAAGGCAGAGCAAATGAAGACTGTTAACTGAGCAACTGGTAGTTAATTGTGAGTTAATCTAGTCTGGCAAGACTGGATTCTTTCCAACCTAAAAAGTTCAGTACCATAAAATTCATTACAAAGAACTCCAACATTTTCCAAGCATCCACTGTATATACACCTAGTATTATTCTAAGTGTGATTGGGAAGAAATGCATTGCAGAAAGGCATATGCATGTTTGTGCCTCCAGGAGTTCACATGCTGGGGTATAAAAATGGCTACAGGAAAGATTACAAACCAATATATACTGGTATGTGCAAGGTACACAGAACACAGAGAAGATTACCAGGTAATGCCATTATGATGTTGTAAAGCACTTACATGATGATGACTCCACCCTCTTGACAGTTTCCTGATCTACAAAATGTTGTCGGATGGATTGAATGACACACTGCACTGCATGAAAAGTACTTAGCAAAGAGCTAGCAGCAAATTAATGTTAGCTACTGTTGTTGCTTATTTGGTTTGAGAATTCAAGAGAGTTGTATCAGACAGAAAAATCCCATCTACCAGGTCTGCATTTGAGATGTGTGACTAAGTAATAAAGACGGGTAACCAGAGTGCCACACGGCACAGCAATGCCATTCTCTGCCACACCTCATTTTGGCCAATCCGTCGTTCAACACTGCCTGTATAACAAGCACTTGTATTTCAGTTGTGTTGATGCTCTTTGTCATTTGCTGTTTCTTGAATGGTGAATTGGAAGGATCTAATGGTGGAACCATGAAAATGAAGTTCAGTTGGCTCAGAACCTTTGACCAGCCCTCTCTGACCAATTGCTTTAACCTACTGTTCTACAGTAGGGTTTGGAGAACGCGATTCTTCATAAAAGTAGGCAGTTCTTCCATCTGTTAATGTTTCAGTTATAACACAGGCTTCCATACAAAAGAGAAGCAGATGAGAAGATCAATTCAACTGCTCTCAGACAAAACAGAACACTCCTCCCGCATACCTACGTATGCAATGTCTAGTGTCGTGTGTCTTTGTGTAATAAATTGTCCCTCAAACGTATGTACTCAGAACATTCATTATGTGTTACACCAAACAGTGATGAGTGATGGTGATGTCAGAATCTTGTTTATCACAGTGTTCCTTATTTACCACTTTTTCCCAAATGTCACATATAAATGTTATTAAATATTAAACTTCCAAATCTCCCGTATTCATTCTTCATCTGCAGCTTCACACTGAAAGCACTTGATTTCTCTGTACAAGAAGTTTTTAAGTAAGGAAAGCTGACTTCTTTTTTTAAGATTCTGTTTTTAATTTCAGGATTGCCTTTTCATAAATGAATTAACCACCTCCGTCTTTCTGATCAGGACACTGGTTTCTACACCTGAAGTTTAAAGGAGGGATACAGATATTCACAAAGGCCCACCAAAAGCAGCCAAAGGAGCTTCCCTGGCCAAATTCTAAATTCTCAGGAAAGTTTATCAAACTGATTTTCCCTCAGACTCCCAGTTTTCATTTTCCCCCATTGAATAGCATTCAACAAATACTTGCTGAGTGTTTCTCAATGTGCCGGCACTGGGCTAGACTCTGGGGGGACATCCATGAACAAAGACAAGTGGCCCTCTACACACAAAGTTTTAACCTGGTACAGAGGTCAGAAAGTTGGCATTTTGTGGCTTCAATCAATAGAGGGTTTTTTTAAATCTGAAATTTTCACATAAACATCCCATTACCAGCTTCTCTCAAATAACTGGAAGTTATACTAATACCAACCCCACAATCCAACATGGCACAATTGCCTGGAGCTGAGTAATAAAGTCAGAGACTGGGCATAAGCACTTCATTTTGCCCTAGTCCCCACCACTCCCAAGAGTTTTACACCTGTCCTTCTTTGCTCACTTTTGTTACCTGGGCCCTCACGGACATTTGAGTTTACAGCCCCTGGTCTAGTGGCTTGTCACATAAAGCAAGGCCAGACAGATCATATGACACAGTGACAAAATTAGTACTGGATACTATTTTTATAAATATAGTTGTTTTCAATTTTAAAAAGCCCAAGTTCTGACTATCTCCCCAACAAATAGAACATTTTCACTTCACAATCAGAATGTCAAGTGGATGAGCCACCTCCCTCAGTTCGCATTTTTACTTTCAAAATGGGAAAGCAAAGGCAATACTGCCTTTGGGCCCAGGGGACATACTGTACAGAAGGCATGACTTTCCTGACCTGTCCTGCGGCCGAGAGGAGGAGAAACAACTGTTTCCCACTGGGCAGACAGGCAGGAGGCAGCCCCCAGCTGCCAGGCACCAGCGGTCATTAGATACCACCTCCCACTGTTCCCCTGAGAAACAACTTCTAGACTCCAACACGCTTTCTAACTATGGCTCAATTTCAGAGTTTATTAAATTCCTTCCTTAGAAGGCACCATTCACTCGCTCTCCCAAGCTTAGAAATATCTTCTTGGGCAAGGAGGAAGGTGTGGATTGCCTTCATTTACTATCTCTGTAACCTTAACCAGAAATAACTGCTGGCTAAGAACTTTGTTCTAAGGAGTAAGACGGGATGAAGTAACTATAGGAAGTGGCTGACTATTCAAAGGCCTACAAAAGCATCCATTCACTTCAACAAGCATCCAGTGGAACCCCCGCTGTGCACAAAGGCATGGAGGCAAAGGGGAACACAAGCTCAGAGACAGGAGTACCCCTATCAAAGGACTTAAAAGCCCAGAATTCTCTAGGGCCTGGGGCCAACGTTCATTGTTTTTGTCTCCTGGAATCCAATCTCTCATCTTTCCCCAAGGGAATTAACCCTCCCTCCTTGTGTGAGGCCTTGGTGAGCTTGTCAATCAGCATGCCTCACCTTCCTCAGGTGACCCAAGCTGGGTCAATCTGACTCTCTCTCTCTCAAAATGACGGAGTGGAGCAACTCCAGATCAGAAAATACCATGGAGTTGCTATTTGCCAGGTGGCCCCATCCTGCCTTGTCTGTTTGATTGTGCCCATGACCCCCAGTCCAGTCCTGGTACTTCTCCTTTCTGAGCCTGCTGCTTCTTCTCCCTCCCAGTCTGTGGGCTACCCTCATCCTTCCAGTAAACTTCCTGTATGCTGTGTTAGCTAGACTAGGTTTCTCTTGCTTCAACCAGTGACCTCTAGCGGAGCCCCGGAACTCACTTTCTTGAGATTGCTGCAACCATGATCTCTTGGGTTTAATAGAAAGACCCAGAGTCTCTCCAGTTGCCAAAGACAAGCAGAAATTTTCTTCATTGCAACAAAACACAAAAGAGTGCATTCAGAATCAGGACAAAACCCAGCACACTAAGCTGGCTGGAGTCCTTTCTTCCCAGGAGTGCCCACTGTGAGATGTTTGGTTTGGATCACACCGTCCTTCGGGCAGGTGGAAGCAAGCACGCTATCCAACACTCAGAGCCCAGCCCCCAGACACTTGGTTAACCGCCTCAGAAGTCTTATCCTCCAGCACACTTATTCCTTGTCCACTCATCAAACGCTCGTGCAAGTCTGCTGGGCCAGGCCTCATGCCAGACGATTACAGGGTGCTCTTCCAACCTCCAGCGAAGAAAAATAGGCCAGGAAATACAGCTCCTCGGTGACCCTGTTATACCAGCAGAAAACACACACACTCCTTCTGGTTCTAAAGAATATTACACAAACTTTATGCTCACAAACAATGTAAAGTGAACTGGCAATTTGTAGCTTTACTTCCGCTGCAGAAAATCCTCGCATCTTTAAGTCCGAAGACCTCAAGATTGCTCATCTAACCACCCGCCAATGTGGAAAGTCCTCCTTCCGCAGCCCTGGGAAACAGCTGATGACCCTGGAGTATTTGGAAATATCAAAAGAATGAGCAATGGGCTGCGGGTTGGTGGTTAGCTTTTTTAAAAGACATCCCTCCCCCTCCCCCCAAAAAACACAACTTTTGGGTTTATCCAGGACTTGGCTGTTTGGGAATTTTACCAGACTCATATGCATTTGCAAAGAGAATGTTGAAATCTGACCCTCACCAATCAGACCCAAGAACCGGGGTTGTTTCTTCACCTATGCTGCAGGTGTGTCTTCCTTCCTGTCCCCAGGGGGTCAGCAACAGCTGGACGTTGTCCAGCTGGAATCACTGACTGTTTCTGCCTTGTTCACCTCTGCACCCAGGGCAGCCAATGCAGTGTCTGACTCAGAGTGGGTACTCAATAATACCTCAATATCAGTAAATATCTGTTAAGTGAATGAAGGAAGATAGCAGGTCTAAATTAGCCATTGCTTCTAGGTCACACCCAATCTCCCAAATATATAGAGTTCTTGGTTGATTGATTGGATTTCTACTATTGCAGTCCTCAATGGGCCCATCCTTGAGGGTTTTCCTAGAAAGAATACCGTCTCCAGAGTACTTGAGTGGAGGAACTGTGTCTTGATAATAACTCCTGCAAGCCACATCAGCACCATGATGGAGAAACCAGGTAGCACAGACGGGTGAGGCATCAGAGGCTTCTCTAGGCTGGCAGACCCAGGTTTCTGGTCCAAATTGAAGAATAACTCGCTGAGAGTCCCTGGGTGAGCGCCTTCCCTCTGGGCTTGAGAAATGAAAGGGCTGGATCTCTGGAAAGGTCTGTCCAGCTTCAAATTCCCCCTAGAGATTCTCAAATGCCCTCACTGTCACTTGATCATCTCCAAACAACACAATCACTAGAGAAGGCCTTAGCCCTTCACTCCAGCAATAAAACCACAACTAAATGTGGGGTCCCCAACCTGCCCAAGCTAAGAGGTTCCCTGGATCTCACCAAATGTATTTAGAAAGCTTTGGCCTAAACTGTTTATACTCTGCCATGCCCTATTACCATATAACTGAGCTTAAAAATAACCCCAAAGCCACAGACTATCATCACATCAGCTCACTGGAACACAGGCACATCCCTCCCTAACACAGGCTCACACACACTTAAGATATTTGGAAGAAGCACAGGGTCAAAGGAAAGGAGAGCAACAGAAAAATCCTTCTGTCTCTGTTGCGTGGGCTGAGATCTTCAAGACTTACAGCTCAAAAAAAAGTTAGGGAAACAAACACCTCCGATATGTGGGGAATGAATCCATCCACGGAATCCTACAGATTAGCTGGTCTCCCCTCCATCTGGTGCAACCCAAATGTGTCCATATGAGTTAGGCTAGAGTTTCTCTTCCCCACCCCCAGTGACCCTGACGAATTCCAGGTCGAATGTAGGCATGAGAAATCCACGTCTGTCTGGCATGGCCTCATTATAACTTTATGCAAAGCTGCAGACAGATGTGGCTCAAAATAGTTCCCAGCAGTGGAAACAGAAGGGGTAAAATAAGGAGCAGGTATTTTTTTAAGGATGAGGGTATTTGTAGGGGGATAAAAAAAAATACAGACTTCATTACACATCCCTTTAAACAATCCACTGAAAACAAGAGAAGACGCCCTTGCCAATTTTGAGGAGAATTCACCGTCAGGATGGAAAATCCTACTGAACAAAGATATATTCGCCATCACAACGATATAAAGACGCTCATTTTCCTCCTAATTTTATTGTTCATGCCCTTGTGCCATGCCCTTTTGGCAGCTCTGATTGACCGATCATTTATCTCAAACTAAGAAGACTTGAGTCCCTACAGAAATACAGACGTTATCCCCAGACAAGAATTAGGGTGAGGCGAGGAGGCAAGTTGGGCAAGCACAGGGTCAGATCCTGCCTTTATAAAAATGTTCATATTTTGTTAATTATGAAACTGTTGCAATAATTTTGATTTTTCAAAATATTGCATTAACTTTTATTTATCTTTACTACTGACTTGACACCTCCTCGAATGCTGCACCTGGTGGAGTATATCACTTGCCTCACCGTACTCTCAGCCCTGCAAGAAACCCACGGAGATCAGATTTATACAAATCCAGGAAAGAGATACACACCTCTGCTTTCTCGCTGACTTGCTTCTGACTTTTGGCAAAGCTGTTTTACACTCCCCAAGTTGTGGGCGGAACTGTCCGCCCGTGGGCCACTCTTGCCATCGCTGAGAAAGCACCGTGACGTCTCAGCCACACCAGCCTCTGTGCCTTTCTCATGGACTCATGAAATGAATCTGTTTCTGTTTTTTAAATATTGAGCTGGGGCACCGGGCTGCCTGGCTGCCCTGGTCTAGAGTTACTGTTTATTAAGACCTCCTGCTAAGTGGGCCCTGAGAAGGCCATAAAAGAAAAGGCCTGTTTCTCCAGGCCTTTGAAGGTCACCAAGTTCTCCGAAAGCTCTCGGCTCCTAAGACTCTGAGCTGGGGCAGAGGAGAAAGGCAACCGGGTGCCTTGTCCTGCTTGCCCCTGGGAGACTTGGTGGGTGAGCAGGAGTTTAGAAGCACGCCAAACTGTGTCTACACAAGCAGCTCATCCATATTGTGGCCATTGTCTGGATTTATTTTCCTTCTAAGTAAAATTGGTTCCTATCTCAAATAGAGGAAAAGTGTGTGTGTGTGTGTGTGTGTCCCATTTTAAGGAACTCTCCATTACCATCTGACACATGACATAGAATGAGCATGGGTCATTTCCTCACTGTAAACAGCCAATCCTTTTGCTATGTGCTAGAAAGCTGAGCAGTGGTTACACGAGGCTACCTGGAGGTATGAACGGGGCCTCTCTCCAGCCCCCATCGGACGCGCTGAGATGCTGCGGATCCAGCTGGAGTTATAAAGCCGTGCTGAGTTCCAGCCACGGCCGTGGGGCCTCCGTAAGGAAAGCACTGTTTGCTTCCCAGCTTCCTTTGTTTTAAATTCTTACAAGAAACAAACCTCACCAGAGATGTCAGAGCCTTTCATCTGCCTTCAGATTTAAGGCCAAGTTCCTAGCTGCACCATCCCTTTCATCTAGCAGAAATCCAAATTCTCCCTCTGGGGTCATGTAGGGTCACAACCTCTTTGTATCAAGTTTTCTTGCTGCAAATCCAACTGCCTCCCAGCCTCAAGTCCCTCTCTCATTGCGTGAGGATCAGCTGCAATTCAACTAAGCTCATCGTTGCTCCTGGACTTTCCCTCACCTCCTCACACCCACTCTCAGAAAAGAGGGCTTTTGGTCTGAGTGAGCCCAGCAGAAAGGTCACCTTGTGTGAGCCGACTTTTCCAGCAAACTCTGAAATTTAGCCTCAAGGCCCTCAAATTTTATAGATATATCTGGCTGCAAAATGTTCTAAGAGAGGCTACTTGAACTCAAAACTAAGGTCTAAATGCACGCTAGATTTCCAAGGAGGAGACAGAAACGATTACATGGGGGGAAGAAACTCAGAGTAAAACCACGATCAGCCAGAGACCCGAGTGCAGGATAATTTTTAGTCTGGCCGATACCATCTTCTCTTACGGGTCCTTAGTTATATATCATTTTTCATAAACAGATGTCAATAGTATTTCCTGGGATCGCTTCCTGGTTACCCACCCTTCAGGTCTTGGGCAGTGCTGGGTGAGATTGGAAATGAGGGTCCAAGGGTCCCAGAGCCCTATGGGTTCCTCGGTATGCAAATTGCAAGGATTATGTCTACTCAGCTGGACTCGCCGGGTAAGAACATAAGAACGCAGACAGACCCCTTTCCACGATTTCATCACGAGGCCTTTAACAAAGAGGTTCTAAACAGATCATTCAAATTATCCTGATGTGTCAGATCCCAGTCACTGCCCCTACCTCGCCATTTAGTGGAAAGAGCTCCAGGCCAGAGCCTTCAGAGAACACCATGCCCCATTCCTCAAATATTCCAATTATTTACCGAAGAAGCAGCCATAGAAAACAAGAAGAGAGGGACGGAAAGGGTGGTACCAAATCTCATCTAGCCTAGAACAACCTTTGGCCACCATCATCCTTATCAAGCTGCTTATCAGCAGCAGAGGCAGCCAGGCACACCTTTTCCTAGGGGCTGTAAACCTTATGTAAATCGAATACTAATAGACTGTCCACCAAGCACCATAGAGTCCTGAAGGACCGTGGTGTACCGAGGGTGCAGGCTTGCTCAGAGTTACTCCAGGAGGCTGGGCAAGACCAGGGTTGGATGGTCCGAGAGGCTAGCCTCAGCAGTGCTTGAGAAAGAACGTCCTAACTCAATGGCATCCTCCAACCACAGAATGGGACGTGGCAGACGAGACCCCCGGCCCTGGCCCAGGAGGGGTTTATGCAGGCTCAGAGTTTGCATAGTTATCTCTATGCTCATGCAGTACTGAGTGTCCACTAGAGTCCAGGCACTGTGTTGAGCATGTCCCATGTGCTTTCGCATACCATCCTCACACATCTTTACTCGTAGGAATCATGGTCAACATCAGCACTGGCCATCATCCCCATCATCTGCATCACCGAGATTATCACAAAGGCCAGAAAGACTCTGTCCCTCTGCCTCAACAGCTGCATCTCCAGCAACAATACTCCCAGTCCTGGCTCACCGGTCGGGTGACTGTTATCAGGGTCCCTGAAATCACAGGGAGGACAGCTGGCTCCACATTAGCAGGAGGCTGGGGTACCAGATCCATCCATTCCACCAGGATGTTCTAAAATTTGCAATGTCCCTTCTTGGAGACATGCTGACATGCCTTTCTTGAACAACATAGAGGGCAAAAATGAATCTGTTGAATTGTTGCCTTTTTGTAGTAGAACACATCAAAATACAAGTTTAAATGTTTTGTTAATTATTATTATTTTTTTTATTTTTTACTCTACTTCTTTGGGGAGGAAAAGAACCCAAAACAAATGTCATTCCTGCTGGATTGAGTCAGCATGGCATGCTTCAAGCAGCCGGGGTGGCCAACTTGGTTATCTTGTTAGGCCGCTATCCTAGAGTCAGACTGTTGTCTGCACCTTGCAGAGGGGGCGCAGAGAGAGGGCGGCTCCACCCCCAAGCCACGTGGTGAGTCAGAGCCAGGACTCAGGGCAGAGCTCCTGGGTCTGGAGTCTTCCCACGAGCAGGGATTGTAGAGCCCAGATTTTCCACCACACTCATGAGTTCGAACATCCTGCACTGCTCTTTTCATAAATACCTTCCTACTCATCAGTCCATGTGGCTCAGGTTTTTCTTTGGAAAACACGGTCACCGTCACAGCATCACAATGCCTCCCTTGTTATGTCCTTGGAGGAATTAACAGATGGCAGGTTCCCTTAATTCTAGGGAACAAAGTGGGGAGAAACACAGTGGGGCTCCTTGCTGGTGTCCTGCAGCTCCATCAACCATCTGATGGACTGGCTTCACTCTCCAGCCAGGTGTACGGTGGCAGGCATGGAGGGGCTGGCCTGCTGTGGGGTATAGTTAGAACCAATAGCCCTGTGATGGTTAATTCTATGTGTCCACTTGGCTAGGCCACGGTACCCAGATATTTGGCCAAATACCAGTCTAGATGTTGCTGGGAAGGTATATTTCAGACGTGAGTAACATTTAAATCAGTAGACTTTGAGTAAAGCAGACTACCCACCATAATGTGAGTGGGCCTCATCTAATCCACTGAAGGTCTTAACAGAAAAGACAGAGGTGCCCTGAAGAGGAAGGAATTCTGCCTCCAGAATGCCCTTGGACTCAAGACTGCGACATTAACTCCTCTTGTGTGTGTGTATATTTATATAGATATATATATCTACACACACACACACACACACACACATCCTATTGGTTCTGTCTCTCTGGAGACCCTGATGAATACAATCCCCCACTACATTGTAGGATACTTCTGTTTTTCAAGTGTCCTCATGGAGAACAACTCCAAGTGTACAAATACACAAACACATGGCCTACCTGTTCACTACCTCTCCCCTTGTTATCATATTCTTGGCAAATTTTCCATGACCATAAGATGGGATGCATTTTTCTCTGATTTGGAGTTTTGTTTTTGTTTTTGTTGGCAATGGTGGGGTCGTTTGGGGGAGGGTTGGACAGTGAGGGCTTCCCGACATGGACAAGGAAAGTCACAAAAATCCCACCATCCCATGGACTAGCTGTGATCGCAGCCGCCTCCACACGGGCAAGAAGTGCAGATGCGCAAAGACACACTTGGTTCCTCTTTGGGGCCATGGACATTCTGGAGGATATGATGGAAGTCATGGGCAACAGCCCCGGAAAAATCCACACTCTCACACATGTCCACAAGGATGTACAGGCCTCTGGAGCGCATCCCGCACCCTGGAACAAGAAGCTTCATTCATGGGAGAAAGCATTGCAGACTAGAAGCTCAGTGACAGCAAAGACAAGGAAGAATCACCAGGCGACAGGACTTAACCAAAAGTCAACCAGCACGACTGAGTGTCTACTACCTGCTGGGTGCTGGCAGAAAGGGCTGAGCAGCTCAGGTCCAGAAGAACTAAGCAGGCAGGAGAATGTGGGAGAACCAGAGAACCTCAGATCTTATACCTGGAAGATACTTCAGGGAGTAACTGGTCTCCTGAGCCTTAACCAGACGTTCACTTTCCACATGAGACACAAAACAGGTCTCGTGGGAACTCCCTATGTTACTCCTGCAGGAAACTTTTTAGGTCCTTAAATGTAGTATAACAACCATATGCATAGAGTGCCTGCAACCTTGCAAACGTCCTTCCAAGACAGAGCAGGATTGCGACTGGAGAGGCAGTAGGAGGAAAGACACCAAAAGCTGAAAATCACCCCGAGTTCAAGACTCGTGATTAAGGCACAAGGATCAAGACTCCAGGTTCCCAGAGCAGCCGGCGGCAGGGATGGGTCGCAAATCACACACTGGAGAAGATTCTAGAGACCAGGTGGGTCTGCCAAAGGAGAGAGGGTGACAGCTAGGGGAGAGAGCTCAAGGGATGGAGCTGTGCCAGAAGAGGGCGGACGGGACCTGGAGAAGGCCTCATTACCCACCACCACCGTCCCTTTACCTCAGGTCAGTAATTGTTCACATTCTTCCATTTCTCCAAAGGCCCGCTCCCTGCAGCCCATTTCCTCGCATTGCTATCTTGCCCAAGATGTCTCAAAGATCGCAAATGGGCCTGTCTGTCTACATATCAACAGAGAGTTTTAGGAACGAAGGAAGAAAGGAAAGAAGGAGGGAGAGAGGGAGGAAAGAAAGACAGGAAGAAAGAGAAAGACCATCCAGAAAAGTCTTCCTTACAAAAATTATTTTCTTGTCTAACTTTGAAACGCTCAAGTCTGGCTATTGTCATTTTTGTTTCCCACATAGCTCAAGGGACTCCCAAACACCATCTTTAATCCTTCTTTCCTAGTGTTTAACACGAATCAGGGTCAGGGAGGCAGGGAAGAGGTAAATCACCCTGTGAGGGAGCGTGAGCGAGCTGGCTGGCCTGGAACAAGTCAAAGAGCCAGGCTTCAGCACAACTGAAATCATGAGACAGGATTTCAGACAGATTGTGGGGTGTTGGCTGGGCCTCTCAGATGCATTTCAAGCAATCGCTTCCGTTCGGCCAGTGCTCAGGGCTGGGCAACAGGCAGAGCAGTGAGGTGGTCTCCAAATCCTCTCCTTCCTCCCCTCTGTCTCTCTGCCCCAAGGCCCCCTGCCCTGAATTTGGTTGGCTTTCCTCTTTCTCCTTCTAGATTCACAGCTGAGGATCTAGCCAAGGCAAGACTCAGTCCCGTTGTTGACTGCCCTGGGTCTTGGTTCTGTGAAGCTAATTTGGTCAGATCACTATGCCAGGAGGGTAAGAATCAGAAAGAGCAAGTGTTAGGGTGACGCGGCTGTAAGAAAAGGTGACCCTAATCACTGTTGGAGAAGAGAAGGCGATCAACGGCAGCCCCATCCAGGAGCCTCCCCCACAAAGACACCACTGCATCTTCCCCATGGAGGACAGTGGGAGGAGGACAGGGAGGGCCGCCAGCCTCCCTACTGTGGGCTGACGGTATGTCTAGGAGTCTGATCAGACACAGCTCAGCAGGCAAATTCTACCATCAGCTACATAATTTGTGGGGCCCAGGATAAAATGGGAATGTGGAGCCCCTGCTTCATAAATTATTAAGGATTTCAAGACGGCAATCACAGAGCATTAAAAAGAGTGCGGGTCCTTCTGAGCCCCAAACACTCAGCCTGCTGGCTGAAGCCAGACTGTCTGCCATGCTGGCATAATGGGGTGACTTTCCAGATCTAGCCCACGTGTAGTTAGAAGTGTTGTCACCTGGTTTGAAAGACATCTGACCCTCAGGTTTACCCTCCTTTGCACTTCATTGTCGAGGTGTCCATGAAACAAGGTGGATAAGTGAGCCCCATCGAAGCTGTGACCCAGAGAGCTCAGAGGTTAATGGGCTTGGGGATGAAGGAAGCCATGAGGGACGTGATTCAAGGTGGCTCTAAACACAGTGGCAAAGTCACCTTTCCAGGCCAAGGATTTCCGTTCACAACCAGCTCCTCGATAAGAATCCCTAGTAAGGTGCAAGGAGGAGTCCCAAGAGATGCCAAGAACACATAAGGAATGGAGTGTAGAGACATCTGGTCCCGGTCCGGACTTTAGAGATCCAAAAGGCAAAGCCCAGAAGGCTGGTGACCAGAGCAAGGCCAAACCCCCTACTGTTTGCAGGACACTGTTTCTGCAGAAGGGGTTCCCTGCTGCTGAGGACGTGAACGGGGAAGCCGTCAGCTCCTCCCCACGGCAGAGCACTCTCCCCACGGCCTCAGGAGAGGGTTGACTTCACAGCAAGGCAGACACCAGGACTAACAGGTGGTACTGTCTCAGTCCCACAGGAAGAGAGTTTTTAAGGACTGGAGGGGAGAAGGAGAGGCCACCTGTGGCTGTGGCAGTGGACCACAGTGGGCCACGGCAGCCAGCCTGTGGTAGGACGGGTCGGCACTCCACTCCTGGGAGGAAAGGAGCCTGGTTGGGGCCCACGGAATTTCACCCTGACTGGGCAGGTTCCACCAGGCCCTGCCAAGCCCACCCCTGTGCTCCCTGGAGAGCAGGCTGCTTTCAAGGAATTTAAAACTCCTTGGAGCCTGGCAGGGTCAGGACAGGGGACAGGCCCACTCAGCCCCTGGGGCAGGAGATAACTTTCGGGGCTTCCTCTGTCTCACAACAGAGGCTCAGAGGGACTTCTCACGTATCTGATCCCTCTGGCAGCTCATCTCACTGGGAGGGAAGGCTCCCCCTTCCACCTGATCAGAAGCTCCGGGATTGGGTTTCTCCTGGGCCAGGCCCTTAAAGGGGATGGGGGTCACACCCCTGACCTGCAGACTGGACCTAGGCTGGCAGGAGACCCCAGCAAGAGCTGAAGGCTGTGCCAGGGCAGGCTCTGGGCTGACCGTGCTGGGGCAGGACGAGGTCCTGTGGAGCGTGAAGAGGTGGCCTGGCCCGTGGGCCCCCGCCCTCTGGGTCACATGCCCCACCCCCAGGAGGACTCACTCAGGGGTGTTGATCCAGATGATGTCCAGGTGGCAATAGTAGACACACTCCTTGTCTTTGTAGGTGAAGCAAGTGCAGCGCCTGGCTCGGCGGGGCACAGGGTCCCCCGGGACCGCCTGCTCCCCAAACCGACCAGGTCCCTGCTCCTGCCCGGGGCTTCTGGGACTTGGACCCTGCGCTGCCGTCGTGGCCACAGTCTCCTCGCTGTCCCCCTCAGATCTGGCTGCTAGGGGACCCCCGGGTGCGCCGCTCCTGCCAGCATCCCCAGGCTGGGGGCGAGGCACCAATCCTGCAGGAGGCAGATTGAGGGCCCCTGAGCTCTTGAGTGCGCAGGCGCCCGACACCCGCCATGCCCAAAAACCTGGGGGAGGGGGCAGCCAAACTTGCTGCAAAGTTTGCAAGCTGGTTGCACTGTCTGTAAAGTCTCCAAGCTATGCCAAACGTTCTGAAAAGTCTGCAAAGCTATGTGCAGTTTCTGAAAAGTTTGCAAGTTATATGCATACTTGGCGAAAAGCTTGCAAGCTATTTTCACTTTCTGCGAAGTCTGCAAGCTATTTGCACCCGTTGAAAACCTGCAAGCATTTTGCACACTTTCTGAAAACTTTGCAATCATTTTGCACAGTTTCTGAATAGTTTGCAAACTTTTTGAAAAATTCCCAACTTCATGAAGAATTGACCAAGTCGGCCCAGGGCCACAGGTCTCCAGCCTGTGCGTGGGCTGCAACCTCCAGAGCCCCTGGGGTAGTCCGTGCGCTCCGCTTCTGCCCCCCAGCCTTCCCCCAGGCGCCTCTAAGGGTGGCGAACCCAGGCAAGAGACTGCTCCCCGCAATGCACACCTTCTCCGCGCCCCGCCATCCCAGGGTCCTTTTGTGTGTTCTCGCGCCAGGAGAGGCGCGCCGCTCCGCCCGCTTACCTGCGGTGGAGGCCACTGTGAGCCCAAAAAGGAACCACAGCCCCAGCTCCATGAACCCCGATCAGGCGCGGCAGCACCGGGCCAGGAGGATGGGTGCCTGTGGCCGCGAAAGGGCGCTCGGGCCGGACAAGCGGGCCTCGCCTCCAGCTGTGGGGGTTCGAGGCCGGCCGCTGGCTCGCTGCGTCCCGGGCTCCGGCCAGGAGTTGGCTGCGACGATCACAAACTTCAGAGCGCGCTGCCCATCTCTGCGCAGGGCTGGCCGGCTGTGGGCTCGGGCTTTTCTGGCTCCCGCACCACCCCCCTCGCCTCCCCGCCCCCCGGAGGGGCTGGAGCTGCCGCGCTGGGCCTTTGAACCCGGGGCGCACGGGGGTCGCCTTCTAGGCGCGGGGGGAGCCGGCCAGGAACGCAGAGGCCCGCGGCGCACCCAGCACAGCGAGGGGTGGGGGCGGCGCTCCGGGCCGGGTGCGATGGGGTGGAGTGGGGTGGGGGCCGGGACAGCTGCCGGAAGGCCACGCGCGCACACACACACTCACACACACACACGCACACGCGCGGGCTCACCACCCCCACCCCTGCCGCTCTGCTGCCCCAGGACCTGCAGCTCCCACCCCCAGAACAATAGGAGAGATAAAGGCTGCTGTAGAAAGGCTGTTATCTTTCATCTCAGGGTCTAAGGGAAAGCAACATTTCTCAATGTTCACCTAATGACACCGTACCCTTGCACAAGACCTGGCTGCCAAGGCCCTGGGCGAACTTTACACTCGTGACTCAGGCACGGGCGGCGTCTCCCTGCCTCTCCCAGGAGCTCAGAGCCAGGGGGTGTGGGCAGTGGCCCCAGAGCAAAGTCAACCGAGAAGCAGAGTTAGCGGTCCTGGGGTGCTGGGACTTGCTCACAGCTCCCTGCACAGGGGGTGGCTTCAGTGAGAGGCAGGTTCCTCTCCCAAGGCAGAGGGCTTCCAGCATCCCCTGTGTTTCCTTCACAGTCTTCCAAGTCCAAGGTGCGGGAGGCTCTCCCCGCTCACCTGAGACCTGTCTGCTGCCCTGAGCAGCGCGGATTATTTTGTTCTCACCAACACCAAATGCACTGAGAATGGTGCCTGGGTGCATAGGAAGCCCTCAGGAAAGATTTGTGGATGACTGAATGAATGAATGCTTCCCAGGGACTAGGCCCTGGACTGCTGAGCTCTGAGGACACCAAGAAGCCCTTGCGGCCCCTCCGTTAGCAGAGTTCCCTGAACAGAGGGAAGGACACAAAGAGAGACAGCGCTCCAAATAGCATCAGGCAGTTCCCTCGTGACCACCGCCTCCCTCTTCAGCGTGGATTGGACTGGAGCTGGTCTTTGCTGGGAACCTGGGGCATGCCAGGAAGTCACCAGCCACACGGAGGAGGAGAAACAGGTCTGAGGCCCTGGAGTTGCTCCTCGTGTCTCAGCGCACTTGTGGTCGACTTCAAACGTGTCCACAGATCTTCCAACACTCTCCTGTAAAAGGTGGAGTGGAAAACCACCCCGCTCCCCCTTGGCCTGAATGCCCTGCTTCTAAAACATCGAATACAGCAGAAGTGACAGGAGTGACTTCTGAGGTGAAGTCATGAAAGGTGCTGCAATTCCCCCTGACTCCCTCTGAGGATACTTGTTCTCTGAGCACAGCAGCTAGCTGTGGAAGTCCAAAGGACCCACGTGGAGAGGTCACGTGCAGAGACCTACGTGGAGAGAAACTGAGGCCTCTCGGTCCACAGCCGACGCCAATCACTGGGATGTGAATGAATGCACCTTGAGGTGATTGGAGCTCCCCGCCTTCAAGACTTCCATCTGAGGACTAGCTGTCTCCCCCTGCCCTTCTGAATTCTGACCCACAGAACCCATGAGCATAATAAATGGTTTTGAGTAATTTGGGTAATTTACTCAATTTTGGGTAATTTGTTCCAGAACCGTGGTAACAAGAGAAGTACCCAAGCCCACAGGTGATGCTTAATCCATCCACCCCCATCCATCCCTCTTCCAGCCTGTCCAGTCCTTGAGTCCAAGTCAAGGAGTGGAGAGTGCAAGACACTATCTTTCAGGGGTGTTTGTCACTAAGCAGGACAAATGCTCTGTAGGGGGCTTCCGCTTCATTTTTTGTGCTCCATGCTTTGAAAATTAGAAAAACCCAAGACTAGGTTTATCTTCTGTTCCTGCTGGGTTAGAATTTGGATCCCTTCAGTATTATCTTTCTCCTTGGAATTAAAATATCCATCACCTACAAAATAAAAAATGCGTGGATTGGGGGATGGCTGGAGAAAGAGAAAATATACCAATTAGCTAAAAAGAGAAAAGGAGTACAAGGTGGTCTTCTGGAGTGTTCAGACACAGGAGATGTTAGAGCTGCTGAGACCACTCACTGGGCCTCCTGCCCTCCGCAGCCTGCACTAAAACCAGCACACCCGGATGAGCCCATCAGGCACTCGTAGCTGCAGAATGGCTGTCCGGGATGGCGCCGGCCCTGCCCTCAGAGTCTACTAATCTCGTTGAGAGGAGGACATCCAGAGATAGGGAACCAAGGATACAGGTGCTGAGACGAGACGACACCATGCAGAGTTGAGAGGAGAAGATAATATGGTCAGCTGGATAGTCAGAGGAGGCAGAATTTTAGTTGGTCCTGACAGCGACTTGAGCGCCATGATTTGAGGTGGTCCCCGCCATGACATTCAGCAACACCCACTCACAGGTGAGAAAATTTTTCCCTTTTCTGCTCTTCTTCAGTGCCTCTGACTGTGCCAGGGGAACCCTCAACTGGGTGTGTCTTGACCAAATCTCTAGCAATCTCACTCTCTGTGCTAAGAGAGCAGGCCATGGGCTTGGGCAGAGCACAGAATCTAGCTAGGATTTTTTTCCATTGCATTAAAATACATATAACATAAAATTTACCATCTTGACCATTTTTAAGTGTACAGTTCAGTAGTATTAAATATATGTACATTGTTGTGCAACCATCACCACCATCCATCTCCATAACTCTTTTCATCTTATAAAACTGAAACTCTATACTTATTAAAACTAACTCCCCATTCTCCCCTCCCCCAGCCCCGGGCACCCACCACTCTACTTTGAATCTGTCTCTATGATTTTGACTACTCTAAGTACCTCATATAAGTGGAATAATATAGTATTTGTCTTTTTGTGACTGGCATATTTCACTTAGCATAATGTCCTCAAGATTCATCCATGTTGTAATATATGTCAGAATGTCCTTCCTTTTGAAGGCTGAATAATACTCCATTGTATGTATATACCACGTATTCCCTATCCATTCATCTGTCAATGGACACTTGGGTTGCTTCCACATTTTAGCTATTGTGAATAATGCTGCTATGAACATGGGTGTGAAATATCTCTTTGAGACCCTGCTTTCAGTTCTTCTGGGTATGTACCCAGAAATGGAATTGCTGGATCATATGGTAATTCTATTTTTAATTTTTTTGAGGAACCACTATACTATTTCCCACAGCAGCTGCACCATTTTACATTCCCACCAACAGTTGACAAGTGTTCCAGTTTCTCCACATCCTCACCAGAACTTGTTATTTTGGGGTTATTTTTGATAGTAGCCATCCTAATGGGTGTGAAGTGGTATCTCATTGTAGTTTTGACTTGCATTTCCGTAATGATTAGTGATGTTGAGCATCTTGTCCTGTGCTTATTGGCCATTTGTAGACCTTCTTTGGAGAAATGTCTATTCAAGTCTTTGCCCATTTTTGAATTGGGTTGTTTGTTCTTTTGTTGTTGCTGTTCTATTTAGGATTTTGTAACATTGTTTGTTTTCATTGCATTTAATTTTATATTTATCTTTTATTTATGGCAAGTGATACTGGTTTTCCGTGTGTGGTAGTGATATAAAATTCCTTTCTAAATTAATTTCTTTAAATTTAAAAAAAGTAACCTGAATTAAAATATGAAGTAGTCATTGTAAAGCGGGTTTGGAAACTTGGCAAAATCACAAAGCTGGTTTGCCATTAACTGAAGTCTGGAAAGCATGGATTTAAAGGGTGGATAGCATTAAACCAGGCAAGGAGGAGGCGAACGATGGAGAGGAGAGGAGGAATGACACGGAGGGAGGAAGAGGAGAAGGGCATTTTGATTGCAAAGTTCCTAAGGCAGAGGACAGTGGACACCACCAGAGAGAGAACTGTTCCTTGCGCTGGGCAGGGGAAATCTCATTCTTGAAAATAGCTTTTAGAAAGAATCTGTGGAAGTTAATAAGACACATAGAATATATTTTGGCAAATTGAAGGTACGGAAGAACTTCAAAAAGCCAAATCAGTGATGATTTCTGATGACTTTTACTGCAGTGGGGGAAAGGGCCAGTGGACACAGGAGGATGCGCCTCTCTGCATCTTTGGCGCTGTCTTGGGAGATCCAGGGGTGTGGTCTGATCCTGCTGTGGTGTGATCCACCTGGTCGGGTGTTGGGGGAAGGAGGACTTGGGGAAATCGGGAGTGGGCTGGGAATCAGTACTGCCAGCGCCCTCCTCCTGTCTCTGTTGGACTGTGTGTCCACTTGATGCTACGTTTATTAATCCATCAGCCGCAACCTTGAGGCCACTCTGGGAGATGCTGGTTATTTTGCCCACCAGCATCCACTCGCTGCCTTCTGGTCACAGCACTTTAGTTCTTCTTTGAGGACCCACTCACTACTTTGTCCATGGGGTCAGGCGGGTCAGGGACTCCAAGATAGGCTTGTGACTGAGATCTGGCCAATCGATAGATTCCATCCACAATGGTAGATTGTGGGCTGGGCCAGGTGGGACAAATCAGAGTCAATGTCAGGACTTTTGCTTGAACACTTGAGAAAGAAATTCTCTACTCACTGGGATTGTAGAGAAGAGAAGAAATGTGCCTGAAGCTACTGGTAGCCACCTTGCCCCCATGAAGCAAGACCCTGCCTGAGGATGGACCCAACACAGAGGAAAATGGAGTCAAGAGCTGGAAAGATTGGATTGGTGTCCTGATTTGAGCTCCTGGATCCAGCTGGGCCTGAAATCCACACTATCCCTACACTTTTCATTTGTAATAGCCCATACTTTATTTTTTGTTTAAGTTTTTTGGGATTCTGTCACTTTCAAATGAAAAAATCCTGGCTGGAATGCTGCCAATCCTCCTGGGCTCCAGGCTAAGCAGTGTGCAAAGGAACTCTACAATTCAGAAGTTGTTGGTGAGGGTTTTAATCATTGTTTTGCTCTTGTGACAATTCAGCAAAATTCATACTATCATTATACGGATTTTATAGATGAAAAAACAGAGGTTCAAAACGATTAAAGTGACTGGTCCATGGTGACACAGCTGTTAATTGGCAGAGTCAGGATTCAAATTCAGTTCTACCTAATTCCAGGGACAGAGTTCATAACCATTAGGCAGCGCTGCCTCTCCAACTCATACCTGGGTTTACAATCCTGCTCAGTTTCTTCTGAGTGTCAGTGACAAGTCACCACCTCTCCATCTGTCTAGTTTCCTTATTCCCATAATCTCTGATGAAAGGTCATGCAGAGGAATGATGACCGCGTGTTTCTTCTGCAGATTTCACTAATAAATGGTCCTTCTCCTCTAAAATCTATCGGCGCTCCTTGATCATCCTTCACTGTCTCTGCCATCAAATGTGCCCCCAAGAGAAGTGACGTATCAGGACACTTCTGGGCCTTGGCCAAGTGCGTGGCTAGGTCGTTCTGTTGATTTTTCATCAGTTTTTTCCTTGCTGGCAGATGTGCAACTGTTCTTTGAGATATTACCTCTCACTTAAATTTTTATTCAAAATCCAGCCCTAAAGAATATTGTGATTTATCTGGATAAGCACCCCCTCAAGTCGCCTCTTCATGTGCTTTATGACTCTTTTGAAGATTGTTTTCCCTTAAATTTAGGGGATTTAAGTGAGAGTAACATAATTATGTAGTTTTCCATTATCCTGAAGTTTCTTTCCCCCACCCACCCTAATCAGCGGAAACCCTGGACTTGCTCAGAAACCAGATAATTAAGTGCTTTTCCATGTTGTCTAAGTCTTAGCTATGCGCCTCCTCATCATCATGTGGTTCATTGTAAGACACCCTGGAGGACGTACCAGGCTCCAAATCCCTTGTTTTAAAAGCAACATAAATTATATATAAAGTTCCCAGTGATATAACATTATCACAATGCATTCCAAACTTTAGCCCTGCCAATTACATGTGCTCAAGGGCTAAAAGAAATCAGCTGATCCCCAAAAGAAATCTGACAATGAGTCTAACAAAAATTGTTTGCGAGCCCCAAAGTTTTTTCCTGTGTTCTGTTGTGGATATTCGCTGCTCTTGCCTCTTGGGCACCCTGTTCCTCCAGGTCTGGTATGGACTACATCTTACCCCGGGGAACCACCTCTCCCCATATTCTGTGTGGTTTGGGTGGGGCTCCAGGGCCAGGCTTGAGTCTCTGGACTAACCAATCAGAGCATCTCGTCACCTTTGAGATAGGCAGACCTCCAGAATTGTAAGGTAATCAATTTGTGTTGTTTCAAGCCACTAAGTTTGTGGTAATTTGTTACAGCAGCAAGAAGAAGTTAACACAGCCTTGAATACAGTGATTGGTTCAAGGATAGGCTTGTGAGCCCAGTCCAGCCCTATCAGAGCCAATGAAATTCAGTTCTGGGATGTTGGATGTGATGCTCTTGTGTTTTTCCATGGAGTTGCTGAGAGGATCAGATGGAAACTTGCACGTGCTGGCAGCTGTCTTGTCACCATGCAGGGGAAACGTCTGTCCAAGAATGGAGCCAATATAGAGAGAGCAGAAGTAGAAAGTAGAAGTAGAGAGATGAGACTAAGTCTGAACTCCTGGATCCAACATGGCGCCCTGGACTTTTCACCTACATCAGCCAGTAAATTCCCATCTTTCTTAAGCCAGTTCACATTAGGTTTCTGCCACTTGCAGTCAAAAGCATCCTGATGTATTTTGTCTCAACTTCTGGTGACACTGGACTCAGTTGTCAGGATGACCAGTGCAGGGGTGAGGGATCGGCGAGCGTCGGCTGGCAGTAGATGCGGCTGCTGGTGGTTGTCTCAAGGAACAGCAATGTATGGTCATGCTGGGTGACTCGGTCCGGGGATGAGAAGTACTGCCAAAATAAATATTTAAAACTTTTCTAGAAAGTTTGAGGTTCCACACTTGTAGCAGGCAAGACATGAGTGCTTGTTCAAAAACCATTTCTTACGGCAGCAGAAACTAAGCAGGGAAGAGGGAAGAGAGGTGCTCTCTGAACCCTGAAGCAGCATGTTAGGTAACCACCAAATGCAACGCCAGCCCAGAGCCTCCTGCTTGCCCGGCACAAGCAACGGACCACAGAGGAACTCTTTCCTAATGGAAGGGCCCAGACTCCTTCCATGGCATCAGCCCTCGGGGGAAGAAGATTTAGTTTGGGACTCTCTGTCCTACATTTTGGTGCCTGCTTTCCTTCTCCTATGTTTGCTTCCAACTCATTCGTTTCCCATCCTCTCCTAGGAGCCCCCACCCAGACCACGCTCACATGCATACACCCTCTCAACTTATCTCCAACCACATGTGTGCATTGTAACTGGCGCCTTCAACGCCTCACCTAAAGGTGGGAATTTCAGGCATCCTAGCAGGTTAACGGGAGAGAGACTTTCCAGCAAGTTAAGTCAACATACCACAAACGCACCTGCCCATTTTACCCACTTTGAAGTAGACTTGACTTTTATCAGAGGAATTTTTCACAAACTGTATCCTTCTGAAGCTCATGTAGTGGTGAGGTCCTGTGTCCACCAAATGCAGCCAATCAGTGGATTTGGGAAACCTGATTCCAGCAGCTGTCGAATGCCTTGATCTGTTTGCAGAATAAAAATATTCACGAAAGCACTCCTCCATTCTTTTCACCTCATTGCATGAAATCCTACCCAAAGACCAAATGCTGTCCCTTCTAGAAAGTTCTACCTAATTTGCTTGTTTAAAGAGAATACCTTCTGACCCTTTTATAGCTGCTAAAACAGTTGGACTTGCAGTAAAGCATAATGGTAACGCTTGTGGGCATTGTTGTCAAACAGACCTGGATTGAAATCCTGGCTCCCCCTAACCTTGCTTAGCTGTGTGACCTGGGCCATGGCACTTCATCTCTCTGAGTCTCAGCTTCCTCATCTTTGAAATGGGAGTATTAGTAGAAACTACCTACTAGGGTTGCTGTACAGATTAAATGAAGAATGTAGGTAAAGTGTTGAATAAAGGGCCTGGCACAAAATAAATCAGCATTTAATAAATGTTATCCAGCAGTGGTAGTAGTTGTAACTATAGTTGTGTGCAAACTTTTCTCTCCTGATAGATTGGAAGTCCTTCGAGGGTGGTGTATTTTTTATCTATTGCCACAATAGTGTGCGTAACAAACATCCCCCAAACTGTAATGATGATCAACAAAGCATTTGTTGGCTAGGCAGCTCTGTGATCTTGCTGGAGTGAGTCCAGCAAGATATCCGGGAGTTGGCTGCCTGCTGGGGACCAGGGTGACCTTGGCTGGGATGACAAAAATGACTCAGCTCTGCTCCATTTGTTTCTCCTCCTCTAGCAGGCCAGCCCAGGCATGTCCCTCCTATAGCAGTAGAAGGGGTTCCAGAGAGAGAAAACCCAAAGCATAGACCCTTTTCAAGCTTCTGTCGATGCCACATCTGTGAATATCTCATTGGCCAAAGCAACTCCCATGGCCAAGCCCTTGTGACTAGGGAGGGCACAGCAAGGTTATGGTCAAGGGCATGGTAGAGGAGGTGTAAAAAATTGGGCCCATTTGCAACGTACCACAGGCAGGAACTAAAATCCTACAACACACCTAAAATGGTGTCTTGATGCTGGGAAATCTGTTTGTAAATGTTGGCTGAGTTGAACATGAATTTGGGCTCCAAACCTAGGTTGCCAATATTGCCAAACATCAGAATTAGCAATTAAAAATAGAAGAATTTATAGAGTACAGGTGATTCATTGTTGTTGAATTTCATGGATTTTTTTCCCCCCTCAAACAGCTAGCTTTATTTCCTTACATGGAGATCTTTAAACTTTTGTTCCCAGGGTCAGAGAAAAAGATATATTGCATTTGTCTGAATTCCCTGGTGTGTCACCCACTTTTTCTCCTCATCTAGATCTCCCTCACACGTGGGGAACTGTCCAGACACAGAAGAGAAGAAAATGAAGGGTGAGAGAGATGTGAAAATAAATGGGATGGAGGAGAGATTACTAGGGGAGTGGGGAAAGGCAGGACAGAATTCTAAGGGGGCCATCTGAGTCTGGAACTTTCAAAAGGTAGAATGAGGAAGGGACTCCACAGAACTTCTCATGTTACAGCACAGATGCATTTTCTTCTGAAAAAAATTTCACAATCATGTCTTTAACGAGCTCCACATTTTCTTATGTAGAAATAATTTGCTTCTAAAAGACGAGAGAAGCCGCCTCAGCAGGACACCAGTTAAACAAAAGAGTAACACAATTGAGTCTGGAAGTCATAAGTCAAGTTCAGAAATCCACAGAGGGCAGGATTTGACCCAATACCTTCTCAGAGACATAGAGCTCTGAGATGTAGCAAACTCCCCTGCCGGAACATGGTGATGGATTAGGGGAGGAAATGGAAATAGTTTGGCTTTTTTTTAACCTTAGGATTAAACTCTTACTTTCCAGAGATGTCAACTGGTATCACAGTGAAAATACGTATAAAAGGGTTCTAAGTTTTTTCCTTTATTCATTCAACAACTGTTTGTTAAGTACCTGCAGGAGTCAGACACTGTTCTAGATCCTGTATTGGGACTGTGAACAAGAAGGATGCCTCCATGATGCCTACATGCTATTGGCAACAAAGACAATGAACAATAAAAATACAAATAATTAATATGATTTTGGATTGGCATAAGTGCTATGAAAAAAATGCATGAAGAGAAGGGGTAGAGAGTGACAAAATAGGTTGGGAGGGGGCTTTATTTTGAACATAGTGGAGAGGGAAGTCACTCTAAGGACATGCCATTTGAGCAGAGACTCAAAGAGCTGAAGGAGGTTGCTTCCCTGCATTCTCTCATTTAATCCTCACCACAGCCCTACCAAGGGAGTACTGCCATTGTTCTCATTTCATAGGAGAGGAAACTGAGACAGAGAGGGGAAGTGACTTGCCAAAGGTCACACAGCTGAGGGGATGGGGATGGTGGTGTTAGGATTTTAATCCAAGCCTGTTTGACTCTAAAACCCAACCAGCACACCCCGCCCTCTGGATAGGTGATTGGTTCAGGGATGAGTACATGACTCAGTCAGAGCCAATGACATGCCAGACAACATGTGCTGGGCCTTCTGGGAAAGAGAAGCCATCTTTCCCCCTGTGGAGCCGTCCCTACTCCCTACTTTGGTCATCACAGCCCCAGAAGGAATGAGATGCCTGGAGATGTTTGTGATAAGAAAATTCTGAGCCATGTCTGCCTTTTCCTCAATGCCGTGAATAAATGATTAATTTGTGCCAAACGCTAAAGTCAGGTACAGTCACATGATAGTGGTTAAGCCCACAAGAGATGAATCACAAGAGATGAATCCATCAATCTCTAGCAACTCAGGGGCATTGTGCTCAGTGAGCAGGGGCATGCAGAAGTGTGATACAGTCTTCGAACTTTAGAAGCCTGTGATTTGCCAGGAAGATAAAGGAAAAGGCAGGGAATTGTTAGACACACTATGAGACAGAGGCAGTCAGGGGCTAAGTGTGCCCTGCGGTCTGTATGGGTGATGGGCATTCAGAAGAGGCCAGGCCAATTCTCAACACTGGTCCGCAGCCCCTGCAGCAGAGCCGCCACACACATTCCACCACCTCGGTCTTGCCATGGCTGGGTACTCCCCTACTGTTACCCACTTAATAGCTTTCTTTCACCCCAGAACATTTTTTTCCTCAAAATTTTTGCTTTAGAAAGAGACAACATCAGTTACACAAATGGAACCCATTCTCATATGCCATAAAGAGAAAGTAACTATAAAATTAAATACATTGAAAGTGCAAAACGTCATCATCAAATGCCCAGCTGGATAATCATGTGCCAAAGACTCTCAGCTCTTGGCTGGCCCTCTCTTTATGCAAAAAAGTAGGTAAGCAAGTTTCAGGGAGGTGTTCAAGATATGCTACCTGCAGAGAGAGACTGTCCCGGAGGCAATCGGGATTGACACAGAACTAGGAAATGGCCTTATCCGTATTCAGTTAGTGTCAATGTCATGTCCCTGCACCATCTAAAACAATGTCATGCACCGCCCTCGAGCACTCCCAACGGGTAGCTGTGGGCAAAGGTGTCCGCGTTACAGCTCCGGTTCCAATGCCACTCAACGTGTTGGCTGTGAGCTCACTGCTTAGCTCTCCAAATCTCAGTGTCCTCCTTGGAAAAATGGTGACAGTAATGACACCTTGCTGGCTCACAGTGTTGTTGGGAAGATTTTACATGAGATGACTTATGTGCAATGATATACACATCATAACTCAACAACTGTAAGTTGTTCACTATTTTTGCTGCAATAACGATGGTGACACTGGAGCCCCACAGCCCCCCTGTGGGTGGAGTGGTCCAAGCTTCACTCAAGGTTTGTTTATCAGGCACACACTGAATGCTCCCTTGGTCTCAGGCACTGTGCTCACAGGCCATTGTCCCTTCTGTCTAGGAGCTTATACGTTAGCAGAGGAGGCAGCATTAGTCCAACGAAAGTCAGATGACAGCTGTGACAATGGCTGCAAAGTGTTAGAAGAGGGCAATCCAGTCTTGTCTGGGGAATCAGAGAAGGCCCCCTGAGAAGGCCCCTGGTGCGGGTGAGCGGAGAGCAGGTAAGAGGGACCATCCCTGCCATGCAAATGAGCAGGTCTGGGCAGCCAATGGGAGAGCAGCTCCAAGCACCTGGAGGAGACAGGTCAGTCCTGGGGATTTCCAGCCAGTGTCCCTCTGGGCGAAGGCCAGGCAAGCCTCGCCTGGCGGGTGCTGACTGATCATGGTGAGGGTGCGGTCAGGCGGGCCTACGGTGTGTTCATTCCAAAGGGCTGGCTGGGTGTTGCCTAGCCGTTGCCCGAGGGAAGTGCTGCCACCAGCTCTCTGTTCTCATCGCCCAGCAGACACTGCTTCCCCCAGCAGGAGCTCCTCACAAACTGCACAGCAACAGATCCTGAGGTCAGGTGTGCCCTGACATCGGCTCTACAGCAACCCTGGGGTCACTCCTTTTGCAAAGTGCAGGAATTATTTATAAGGTTGAAAACTTGGATATATCAAGTCTGCTTCAAGGAGACCTAGGGGCCCTGCAGGAGACAGTCTGGAGGCAATTCCGGAAGACGGTCCATCTCAAAACCAGAAATTCTGCTTTGCCTCCCAAAATGCATCTTTGGAGCAGCTTCCCAAGATAGTGAGCGTGACACCAGCATGGGCAGAGAGGCAGTTTTTCCTCCACGTGGCCAGATATGAAACCCAGGAAGTGGGTTTCTGCAAAGTCGTATACAAACCATCACTTATTATTATGATTACCAGCTATCATTTATTGAGTCTCCGCTATGTGCCAGGCTCCATGCTAAGCTCTTTCCATGTCTCATCTCATTTAATCTTCATGTCAACCATGGAGTAGGCATCCTTATGATTCTTTTTCACCATCTGCAAAACTGAGGCACAGAGAGATTAAGTAACCGGCCTTAGGTCATAAAGCTAAAAAAAAAAAAATGGAAGCACTGGGACCAGAATTTAGGTCTGTCTGACGCCAGATCCAGGCTTTTCATCACATCTCGTGCTCCCTCCTCTGTGGTAGCACGCCCCTGCCCGGGCATGTCCCCTCTGATGGACGGGGAGCTCCTTGAGAGCAAGGTCTGTATCATTGACACCTTCATATCCTTAGCGTCTCACAGTACCTGGCAGGTGCTGGCACTAAATTGAAGCTCATCAAATGAGTTTGCTGAACTGAGCTGACGTCGCAAACATGGGAACAAGGAGTGGCTGGTGTCAATATGTGCTCTAATATCTAGAGTTTATATTAAAGATAAGGAGCCCAGCCTCTCCTCCAGAGGAGAAGACAGGAGTCCCCTGGCCTTGGGGACCTGTGTCCTGTCTCCACCCATAGCTGACTCATCTCTCGGGAACAGAGGCTGGGAATATGCAAGATGGGATCAATAGGACCTTATGGCAATGCCACCAGATCTTTTGAGGATCTCTCCGGCCGCCACCTGCCCTTCAATTTCCCCAGGTCCATTTGCTCAGAAGCAAGGCAGACTGCCCAGAGGGCAGCTATAAGCCCTGGGAGCCAATGGAGAAAGCTGAAATGCCACTGGTTTCTATGAAGACCTGAGGGCCCCTCAACTTCTGGACCAGACTGGGGTCTCTCCAGGAGAGAGAAGGCAGGTGAGTCATGCCTTCAGACAATTTAAAGGTGTGTACACATCCTCTGTACACAGCTGTGGTATTTGCTGGTGCTGGTGGGCCAGTTGACTCATTCATGTACTCATGTGTGTGTTCAACACAGGTGCCTGGCAGTGGCCCACCCCACACGGAGCTACACCGCCTGGGAGAGAATGGCCCTTGATTGCTATGGGTGTTAAGCTGAACTAGATGATCTGGACCTGGAGAGGAGAAGAGAAGGAAGAAGAACAGAGGGACAGAGGCAGAGATGGGGTGAGGAGCAAATGATACATGCATGAGCTTGTTGGGACCCAGGGTCAGCATCCAGGGCAGCACTGGGTGACAGATCACAGGACAGCCAGGTACCAAGCAAGATGGGACCCCCAAACCTCTGAATAAGAGGCTCCAGCCAGAAGAGGAAAGAACAGAATAGTGAGAGGCAAAGGCCCTCCAGCAGCCGGGGCCTCAGGGCTGCCCTGTGAGTGCTGTCATAGACCTGCTGATGGCCTTGAGCCCTAATGTTGTCTTCTGTACACAAGGTAAGAGAACATGAGGTCTGCAAGGGCAGGGGTCTTCTCTGTCATTCATTCATTCAGCAAATCTGCTGAAGACCATCAGTGACACAGGTACTATTTTTGGCTCTAGGAGCAAGGTCCCAACCCTCGAGTTGCTTACAGTTCTGTTGGGGAAAGATAGAGGATAAATAGGTAAATAACATGGAAGAACATAATTAGCCTGTAAAAGGTAAGATAAAGAAATTGGACAGGGTGAGGCCATGTTGAGGAACTAAGGGGGGCCGTTTACATTGGTGGTTGGCAAAGGCACCTCTCAGTCATGTGAGTGGACCCCAAGGATGGGAAGGAGCCAGATGTTTACAAATCTGGGGGAAGGATGTTTCAGGCAAAGACAACAGCAAGTACAAAGACCCCAGCAGGGGTAGACTCAGGCTTGGCGTTTGACAAACAGAAGAAAGGGCAGAGAGGCTGAAGGGTAGTGCTTTACTTTTGTATCACTGCTATAACCAATAACCACAAAGTGGGTGGCTTAAAGCAACAGAAATGTGTTCTCTCACAGTTAGAACTCTAAAATCAAGGTGTCAGCAGAGCTGCGCTGGCCCCAAAGTCTCTAGGGGAGAATCCTTCCTGGCCTCTTCCCGCTTCTAGTGGTTCCAGGTTTAGGGCAGCATAACTCCATTCTCAGATGGTCTCCTCCTCCCTGTCCTCTCTCCTTCCCTTCTCTTATAAGGACACTTGTCATTGGATTTATGGCCCACCCTAATCCAGAATGATCTCATCTCTTAATTTAATTATATCTGCAAAGACCCTTTTTCCAAGTAAGGTCACATTCACAGGTTCCATGTGGACCTGTCATTTGAGGGGGGTCACCTTTCAATATACTGCAGCCTGGTCTCTGGCTCCCCAAAATTTATGTCCATCCCATGTTCAAAACACGTTCACTCCAACCCAAATCTCCCAAAATCTCAACCCATTACAGCATCAACTCTATGTCCCAAATCTTGTCTAAATCTCATCAGCTCAAAAGTCCCAAATATCATCTAAATCATCTAAATCAGGTATAGGTAAGACACGGGGTATGATCTAACCTAGGACAAAATTATTCTCCACCTGTGGACCTGTGCTCTAGGGAACAAGTTATCTGCTTCCAGAAAACACTGGTGGGACAGGCGTGGGATAGACATTGCCATTCGAAAAGGAGAAATTGTAAGAAATAAAGGGATCACTGGCGCCAAGCAAGTTAGAAATCCAGCAGGGCAAATTCCATTAGGTTTCAAGGCCTAACAATAATCCTCTGTGGTTCTCAGCTCTGCCCTCTGGACCCAGGCTCCACCCTCTGTGGCTCTTGGCTCCACCCCCTGTACCTGTGGTCCCACCCACTGTGGCTCTGTGCTCTGCCTCTTGGGCCCTCTAGCAGCATGTAGAGAATGGACTGTAGGTTTCAAAGACAGAAGCAGGGAGACCAGTTGGGATGCTTGTATAGACCAAACAGGAGATGCTGGTGGCTTAATCTGGGATCATGGTGGAAGGAATGAAGAATCATGGTCAGATCAGATTCAGAAAATATTTTGGGGGCGGAGCCAACTGGATTTTGCAATACTCAATTTAGGAGGCAGGAGAAGAATGATGGAAAGGACTCAAAGTGCCTTCTAGGATTTTGGCTTGAAACTTGGTAAGAGGGAATGGATATGGGAGTGTTTTGAAATGTATAAAGTTCTGTCTGAGTGAAGGAATTCTTCACACCCTTTCAGTAGCTGAAATGAGAGTGTGGGCAGCCCCGATACCCCAAGATTAGGAGGTCATATCCCAAAGGCCTTTCCTTTAGCACTCAACCAGTTTTATTCCAACCCCCGTCTCTACTTCACACTCAAAGCACATTTCCCATACAAGAGTTTTAGGGGTGAGAAAGAGAAAAGAGTTATTCTTGGTGGCTGACCCCATAACCCAGAGTGCTGAGAGAGCCTCCCTCCAGTTCTGGGGCCCCCTACCCACCCCACTCTCACCCCTCACACCCACTCCTGGAGATATTGTTCTTGGCTGGGCTGCCCTAGCCTGCTTCTGTCAGCCTACCAGACATCCTCCAGGCATTGGTTACATGACCCACTCATTCTCACCAAGCCATCTGTCTCTCAACACCACAGTCATTTTCGGCCCAAAATGACCTTGGTATTTGTTAACATCACTGCTCTGAACTGGTTGAAGACAAAAGGAAGTGACAAATGAAAACTCTTTGGAAAAACAGATTAATGAGAAAAAGTACAAACAGTACACAAGTTTCACACTTTGAGGTGACTAGGGGTGGCTTTGCACTGCTTGCCCTACATGCAGATTTCAAGAACAGCCAGGAAATGCTAGGATCTACCATGTTTTTAATTCTTGCTTTCATTTTTTTTTCCCCAAATGTTCTTTATTGAGAAATGTCTGATGATATAAGTGATCTTGGGGGCTTCCTGCAGCTGAACCTCAAAAAATAAACTGAAAATAATGCTTACCACTTCCTGAGCACCTGCTGGGTGCCACACATTGACACACAATATCTATAATACACAGTAGTAAGGACGGTCATTTTATCCCTGTTTCACAGAGGAGGAAACTGAGGCTCAGAAAGGCTCAGAGACTCAACCACAGTCTTACAAAGGAGAGGTTGGGTCTGGAGATTTAAATTTGGGAGTTGTCAGCAGATGGATTGCATTTAAAGCTTTTGGGATAAGCTCACTGTGGAAATAAATGTGGATTGAGAAGAGATCTGGAGACTGAGATCTGGATGATCCAAAGTTTAGAGCTGGAAGGAGAAAGAAGATCCAGAAAAGGACTGAAAAGAGACTCCAACTGTGATTCAACCCCACTGGGCCATTGCTCCCCATTAATAATAGGGGGATACAGATCCAGACATCAGTGGACACTCCCATATTCCCAACATCCATTTATCCGCTGGCTCAGTTGTTTACTCAATAACACTTTTTGAGAAGTGAGCAGTGGGTGGGGCATCATCAAGGTGCTCACTGCCCAGAGGAGGAGGCTAGCAGGACAAATCATTAGAATACTGCATGATCTGCTTGTGACATGCCCAGCAGGGGCAAGTTTAAAATAGGGATCAATGTAGACCCACCACCCAGTCGCTTAGGTCAATAGCGCACCTGACTACATTGATCAGATTAATCTCAATAAATAAAAAAGAAAGCCACTAGGCAATGCCAAGATACAAAATAATGAGAACATCTGGGCAGTAGTCTTGAAAAGATTATAATCCAGTGGAACAGCTAGACAGGAACTGAGACCACGCA
This sequence comes from Ceratotherium simum simum, assembly GCF_057802395.1. Lineage (NCBI taxonomy): Eukaryota > Metazoa > Chordata > Mammalia > Perissodactyla > Rhinocerotidae > Ceratotherium > Ceratotherium simum. The sequence continues at coordinate 4,433,002 of NC_141920.1, forward strand.
GGTGTTGTGAGAACATAGCAAATTCAAATAATGCATAAATACAGTAAAGGTTACTGAAGGCAAGCCCAGAAAAAAAAAATCTCTGCACATACATTCAAATGATGGTCTACAGGGAGCCAAGACCATTCAATGAGGAAAAGATAGTCTTTTCAACAAACAGTACTGGGAAAACTGGATATTCACATGCAAAAGAATAAAGTTGGACCCTACACAAGACCATTTACAAAAATTAACTAAAAATCGTGCCAAGGCTTAAACATGAGAGCTAAAACTATAAAAATCTTAGAAGAAAACATAGGGAAAAAGCTTCATGACCTTGGATTTGGCAATGATTTCTTGGATATGACACTAAAGGCACAGGCCACTAAAGAAAAAACAGACAATTTGGATTTCATCAAAATTAAAAACTTTTGTGCATCAAAGGGCACTATCAACAGAATAAAAAGGCAATACACAGAATGAGAGAAAATATTTGCAAATCATATATCTGATAAGGCATTGATACCCAAAATATGTAGAGAATCCTCAACTCAGCAACAACAACAAAACAAACATTCAAAAATGGCAGAGGACTTGAATAGACATTTTTTCCAAAAAAAAACAATATACAAATAAGCACATCACTGATCATTAGGGAAATGCAAAATGAAACCACGAGATATCAATTCACACCCATTAGGATGGCTACTAACAAAAAAATAGAAAATAAGAATTGAAAGTAGGGACACAAACAGGTATTGGTACACCCATGGTCATAGCTGCATTATTCACAATAGCCAAGAAGTGGAAGCAAGTGTCCGTTGATGGCTGAATAGATAAACAAAATATGGTATATACATACAATGGAATATGATTAAGCCTTAAAAAGGAGAGAAATTCTAAGACTTACTACAACATGGATGAACCTTGAAGACATTATGCTAAGTGAAATAAGCCAGTCACAAAAGGACAAATATTGTATCATTCTATTCATATGAAGTACTCAGAGTAGTCAAATTCCTAGAGACAGAAAGTAGAATGGTGGGTGCCAGGGGCTGGGATGTTGGGGTAGTGGAAGGAGAGGAATGGGGAGTTAGTGTTTAATGGGGGCAGAGTTTCAGTTCTGCAAGATGTAATAAGTTCCAACATAGGGACAGAGATTGGATTGGTGGTTACCAGAGGGGAAGGGGGGAGGGAGGAGGGTGAAAGGGATAATTCGGTACATGTGTGTGGTGATGGGTTGTAATTAGTATTTTGGTGGTGAACATGATGAAATCTATGCAGAAATAGAAGTACAATGATGTACACTTGAAATTTTTACAATGTTATAAACCAATGTTACTGCAATAAACAAAAAATTAAAAAAAAAAAAAATGATGAAATAAGTTCCAGAGATGAATATGATGATGGTTGCACAACAATGTGAATTTACTTAATGCCACTGAAAAACTGTTACAATGGTAAATTTTATGTTATGTAAATTTTACCACAGTTTAAAAAATAAATTGAAAAAAAGAGGGAAAAGTCCCCTTCCTCCCCCAAAAAAGTTACCAATGGCAATAGTGGCGAAGTGAGTTGGTTTTCAGAGCACTTTAGTCCAAGGCCAGAAGGGCATAGAGGAAAATCCTGTGAGTCTTTGAAAAGTAATTAAGGCAAATCATTTCTTCCTTCTCTTAGCTCCTCTACAAAGCATGACTGGTCAGCAGTGACCCGCTCAGAATCTTTCTCCCACCAACTCTTGAAAGGGGAGGTGAAGCCAAGCGTGTCACCCCAGGGAGGGACCCCTGAAACTGATCCTCATCCTACTGCCACTGTCATTTGCCACGTGATGCCTAGCACAGAGCGAGGCGCTTGCAATGGGATGGGTAAACGCTGTTTGAGTGATGGGCCGGGGTCAGCTGCAGTTTTTCCAAAGGTGGTTTTAGGGAGGACAGAGGCGAGAGTTTTAAAGATAATAAAAGTTTCAAGTGAAAGAGATGTTCCGAATCTCTTAAAAAAAAAAAAATGTCAGGAGGAAGGAAAAGGATAAAGGTCATGCTACATGGGAGGGCACAAACCCCAATGTGGCTTTCATTTTTCATTTAAATCCAATACTGGACAGCAAGATTTGGCTTTCCATAAATGATGAACAGATTCCAGAAGTGGTTATGGCCTGGACGATGAAACAACACAATTTTGTTATAGAATAAAATCTTTCTCTGGGCAGAACATGGAAAACCTGGGTCATGTTGTTTCAATAGATGCATTGAGGCCCATTTCCTGGGAGAAATGGTCTCTACACTGAGGCGAGAAAAGACTACTCTGCGATTGCACGCCTGCTGACAAAGACAAAGCATCGACACCAATTTGTGACTGAGGTTCCCCGGCAATTTTCACCTCCTTGGCATTGGGGTCACCCGAATTATAACTTTTAAACTTGCCTGGCCTTTGAACAAGAACCAAGTTTCTTTGACAAGTTTCTCTCTCTTGAGGGGAATCTGAATGTTAAGTACCAATAGGTCTGTAAATGAAGTCTTCCGTTCCAGCTTAGCCTTTGTCTGGAACAGATACATTATTTAATGACCTTTTTGAAAATATTTCAAATTAGAAGATTCTTTTGATGTTCAGACAAATAAAAGAGTAAATTGCTCCACAGAGTTGTCAGTGACAGGAAACAAGATTGTTTGCTATTTGCATAGTTTTTTGTTTGCCTTAAATATTTATTCTGTGTCAGTCTCTTAGATTTCCTTGAAAAATCAGTTTTCAGATACATGTTTGCAGGGGTTTATCCAGGCAGGACCTCAAGTTCATCCATCGATTTGATCAAATCAGTTTAAAGGCCTGGCATATTGGGAAATTGGTCTTGCTGGGTTTTTTGTTGTTGTTTTCCTGAATTGGCTAATTAAGTTGATTTAAATTCAACCTGTGTGTGTCATTGAGGAATATACAGTTGTCTCCTCTTACTGCCTGACATATTCTCTTGACCACCACCCTCCTCCTTCCACAAAGTCTGTGTGTTTGCGATGGGAAAGAGGTGGGAAAAATCATTGGGAAGTTGTCTCAGGGGATTAAAAAAAATTCCCAGCAAAGCAGGGGTAATGACATTAAAGGCTAAACTGAGGAAAAGCACCGTCAGTTATGAGATTTTTGATTTGGTCTTTGCCATTTGTACATTTCCAGAGTCAAGAACTCTGACACTTTTTTCTGGGAAACGGAAAAACCTTGTGGAAAAAGGTTGGATGAGGGTAGTGCTTTTTACCTCTGATGAGGTTATGTGGACTTGGTGACTTTGTTCTGTCTCACAAGAGAGTTATGAAGAAGATTTTATGATTCGCAGTAGCATCAGACACCCTGGGAAGGAAGGCTTGGGTCTCATGAGAAAATACTTATATAAACCGAAAGGGAGGCCAGAGGTTGTCTAAATAAGCTTTGAGAAATAATAATTCTGAAATAAGCTGAGACCAACTCTGTGGTGTAATGAATGTTCAAAGCTGTCCAGATTCAACAGAGGAGACGACTGTGTTGTAGGGGGCATCTGCGCAGCATCAAAAGCCAATTAAAAAACTGAGGTGCTGAAGCGTTGGCCTACAAGGTCTGGTCCCCTCAGGCTAAAGGGAGTGGAAGCTTTGCTTTGCAAGGCCATTTCTGAGATTTTTCACACATTCAAACTGAAGGAAAGGAAAGCATGCATTCTAGTGACAGAATCCAATTAATTACAGGATCCGTTATAAACATTCAGCTGCATAACTTTGGCAGAAAGCAAATTTGTCATCTCAAGAGGAATTCGACGTTCTAAATAAATAAGTGCGATGAGGATGATAAGCAAACTTCTACCTACTTGAAACCCCTTTTCATTAACAAGAGAGAGACAGGGTGCAAATTCGAGCAAGACGGGAAGTGTTCAGCAAGGAATGAAGTGACTCCAAAACAGACCAGCCGGAGAACGGTGACTGGCGGCCTCGGGTGAATGAAACCAACTTATCTCCCAGAAGCTCCTGGAAAGTGAATGGCTTGGATCAGCTTCAGCATCTGCCTCTGAAGATGGTAAACCTCTTCTAAACTAAAAGGAACACAAGAAGCAAGATCTTGACTTTCATTTCATTCCACCTTATCTTATTTTATTTTTTGGTGTTCTCATCCAATCCATGTGGTACTTTTTATAGGACATGTTCAATAAATTCTTCAAAATGAGGTATTGCAGGTTTGTTTACATCAGTGGTTCTCAATGGGGGTGATTCCCACCTCCCCCGCCCCGGGGGGACACTTGGCAATATCTGGAGACATTTTTGATTGTCACAAGTTTTGGGAGGGGTTCAGCTACTGGTGTCTTGTGAGTGGAGCCCAGGGGTGCTGCTGAACATCCTACAAGGCACAGGAGGGCCCCCGTAAAGGAGCACCTGGCCCTACATGCCAATGTGCCAAGGTTGGGAGCCCGGGTCCACTGGACTGTACATTTTAAAGCATTCAGTCACTAAGAAAACAACCCCTTAGTGAGCATACATTTGCACTCCAGGCTCTGTGTTTAGAAATCAGAGAGGACACTTTAGATGACAAGAGACAAAACCCAACTTAAATATAAGCTCAGGCAGAACAGGGAATCCATTAGCTCTAGTAATTAAAATCTACGACTGGAACCTTTAATGAACTGAGTACAGCTGGTACCCTCACACAAACTCTGCTCGGCTGGACCAACACGTCTGCAGACAAAAATTCAGATATGCATGCGCTGTGTGTGCTTTATCCTTCTGAGGCCAGTGCCTGATCCAGGCAGAGCTTCTGTTGCTCATCAGTGGAAGGTGGTAGAAAAAAGGAGCCTAGAGCCCTTTGGTTTTCTATTATCTTGAAGACTTACTCTAGGACTGGTTGATATTTCTCTGGAGTTTGAACTTTTCCCTGGAAAATAGTGGCAAAAATAAATGCAATTTATACGCAGCATAAATTTAAAATTGCTGGAGCTTAATCACATACATTGTGCAATATGATGCCACTTCAAGATGTTTTGTGCAGCCTTGCCCAGTAGCACTGTGCTGAGAGGGTTTCTGGTAAGCTCTGGAGCATTTTTAAGTCCTAAGTGGATGGGCAGAGCATAGTACAAAACTAGCATCTTTCCTTTGCCCTCAAAAATAAAAAATAATTGGTTTTCCCTAGTATCCATTTTCACCCGTAATCCCAAATGTGCTGTGAGCTCTTTAACAATTAGGAGGATATAATTAAAATATTTCAGTCATTGCAAAGAGCAAAATGCAGATCACACACATGCTTATCACTGTTTCTTCTTCAGCCAAAAAAAATAAAAAATGATTTGAGTTCAATCGGACATTCACTGCAACTTCAGAACCCAGGAAAACCAGTGCTGGGAACTTTTTAGATGCTTCTCTGAAAACCATAAAGTTTGCTGAATTGAAACAAAGTTGCTGAACTGTTTCCTTTGAGATGATGGATTTGAGTTTCAGGGAGTCACACTCACCCTGTAGTGTCTTGGTGGAAAGCTTGTCATTTCTTGTAAAAAATGGAGATTTTTCCTCGTTATGCATGGCCAGCCACTGAGAGGCAGGGGAGCCTCCGCAGCACTGTTTTTCATATTCAAAGGCGATATTGGCAATGAGACCACCATGCTGGGGAGAAAGAATGACTGGAAAGACAGATGAGGCCCTCTCACCCTTTTATTCAAAACATCTTCCATTTGTATTGCACTTCCTATTTTAAAGCACTTTTTACATGTTTTGTACCTTTTGAGTCACAATATTCTGAATGAGCTTTTTGAGGACTGGGACTTTTTTTCTCTCTGTATCTATGTGTACCTAAAGCCTAATCAACTTTAATCGAAGAGAACCTGGTGAGACAGGCCAGTCGACTATTGCTGTCCCCATTTTGCGTACAAGGAAACCAACAAGGGGCCATTTCATAGGGATTCCTCCGAGGTTACTCTGGAGGTTAGTGAAGGAGCCACAGAGGATGTTCCTCTTGGCCATATGGTTCTCCTGAGAACTGTTTGGAAAGAATCTTCTCCCTTTTTGTGGCTCACTGTCGCCACTGCATGCTGAGCTGTCCCTCTGTAAGTCTCCATCCTTTTGTTCAACTGGACTGTTCATCCTTGGCCAGAAGTTGCTCTGTGGATTCATATTCTGGTTCCCACCCACCCCAGCTGCCAGCAGCCACAGTCTTAACTTGGAGGCAGCTGAATGAAGAAAGTGAACTAAGCATTACAGATGGGAGGTGGAGGTGGCTTTCTACCCTCCAGACTTCAGGGTCCTGGGGAGCAGGAATCAGGGCTGATTCATCTTTGTCTGAAACATACACACAACCTGACAACGTGAAAAATCCTCAGTAACCACTTGCTCAGTCAATCCATTTGTCTAATCCTCATGGACCTGCTATGGGCCAGGGGCTCCTCCTAGCATCCTACAAGCATGATATCACTGAATCCTCAAAATGACCCTCTATGAACAAGGTAAGTGATGGCAGGGACCCTTGATATGGTATGATGAGAAGGGAACTTCGTCTTTGTGGTCTTCCTCCCCAAAACCAGTATCCCAGCCTAATCATGAAGAAAACATCAGACAAATCCAAATGGAGAGACATTCCACAAAACACTTGCCCAGTCCTCCTCCACACTGTTAAGGTCATCAAAACCAAGGAAAGTCTGAGACACTGTCACAGCCCAGAAGAGCCTAAGGAGACATGACTAAATGCAATGTGGTGTCCTGGATGGGGTCTTGGACCCGAAAAGGGACATTAGGAGAAAATGAGTAAAATCTGAATAAACTGTGGAGTTTAGTGAATAATGACATACCAATGTTGGCTCTGTAGTTGTGACAAATGTCCTATAGAAATATAAAATGTTAGGGGCCGGCCCCGTGGCGTAGCGGTTAAGCGTGTGCGCTCCGCTGCTGGCGGCCTGGGTTTGGATCCCAGGTGTGCACCAATGCACCACTTGTCAGGCCATGCTGTGGTGGCGTCCCACATAAAGTAGAGGAAGATGGGCACGGATGTTAGCCCAGGGCCAGTCTTCCTCAGCAAAAAGAGGAGGATTGGTATGGATGTTAGCTCAGGGCTGATCATTCTCACAAAAAAAAAAAGAAATATAAAATGTTAAAAATAGAGGAAACTGGACGAAGGTTTTACAGAAATTCTCTGTACTATCTTTGCAACTTTTCTGTAAATCTAAAAGTATTTTAAAATAGAAAATTTATTTCAATTGAAAAACTTGCCAAAAAATAGAACCCTCTGGGGCCAGCCCAGTGGCATACTGGTTAAGTTCATATGCTCCACTTCGGCAGCCCAGGTTCGAGTCTCGGGTGTGGACCGAGGCACCGCTCATCAAGCCATACTGTGGTGGCGTCCCATGTAAAGTAGAGGAAGATGGGCATGGATGTTAGCCCAGGGCAGACCTTCCTCAGCAAAAAAGAGGAGGATTGGCAACGCATGTTAGCTCAGTGCTAATCTTCCACACACACACACACACGCACAATGGAACCCTCTAAGGTAGGCACTTTTAATGCCCCAGTTTCGTGGGTGAGGGGACTGTCCAGAGGAGTTAAGTCGTTGTCTCCTGGCCTGGTTATCGTTCTAGCAACTTCTCAGATCCTGGGCTAAGGCTCCTGCTTACACCACGGAGACCTTCGCAGGGCTTCTGAGACTTAGGTCATGAGAGGAGATCTCGAAGGGGTAATTTCTCTGCCTGGAAGCATGAGTGACCAGTGGCTCTGAGGGGAAGACAGTGAATGAGTCTGCAAGGCCTGGGTACTGGGAGCTTGCACAGTAACTGAAGCGTTTGAGCACAGGGGAAAACATCACAAGACTGATTTAGAGGGATGTCTGGAGACTTCCTCAGAACCCCTGTAAGTCTCGGATGTCTGAGTAGGTTGAAAAATGGTTCCAATTCAGTGGGTGGCAGGAAATCATCCAGAGTACCCTCTAACACCAATAAGGCACCAAACTTTCTGCCTCTCTGCAAAGTCAAAGGCCCACAGCTGCTTCCAATCAGGGAAAGCAAACTTCCCATCCAGAGCACCACGCTCTCACACCCCCACTGCTGGCTCTTCAAAGCATAGCTCCCTCGCCCTGGTGTAAGGAAGAAAACACACACCCTTTCAAGGTCCGGACCCAAGGTTCTCTCCTTCTCTCATCACTAACCTTGTTGCTTTTCTGAGTCCTCAGTGACCTCCAGCATTACCCACAAGGAATTCTCAGAAGGTACCCCTTCTTCTAGGACTTGCATCTGCCCGCTGAATTTCCCCCATAGCGTTCAGATCTATAAACTTCCAGTGCTGCACAAATATGCATGGACTGCAACGGAACCTGTTGGTACTACGTTCCCAGCCTCCATGCTCCCTTCTTCCCATAATAGCTTGGGCAATGCTCCATCCCCAGGGGGTGGCTCTAGTCCCGAAGGTTCTAATAGAAGAGGCCCCACCTCCCTGGTCCAGACCTGGCTTCATCACAGTCCCGGTGAATGAGGGGCTCAGGGAAAGGGACTCAGAGACCAGTGGGTTTGACTTGGGTTTTGTCTCTAGCACACGAGAGTCCCGCGTGCTCCTCGACAAGAAGGGAAGGCCCCTGTGATGTGCCCTAGATGGCTTGCCTGGCTTCAGGTCAGCACCTGCGGTGCAGGTTTAGCAAAGTGCCCTGTCTCTTTTGCTCTCAAAAGTGCCACACATTGGCCAATTACCTATATGACCACCTTACTCAGGATACCTCTTTCCCCTGAGAAGTCACCATCAACTGTTTGATACATATTCCTTTTACCACTTTCTTCTAAGCTTAACTCCCACCTGTTTATTGCTTCTTGCTTATTTTTACAAAAACGCAGGCATCCTATAAATACGGTTGCACACTTTTCTTTTAGGACATGGTCGCCTCCTCCTATCAAACTTATCAATCTACTCATTCTTTTTAATGCTGCAGAATATCCATTGAATGGATGTACTGTGGTTTATTTAACATTGACCTGTTGATGGGCATTTCGGTTGTTCCCACTATGTCAGTGCGACAAACAGTGCTGCATTCTTATAAAAATGTCTTGGTGCACTTGTAAACGTGTTTTTGTAGGACAAATGTCTAGAAGTGGACATGTTACTTGAAAGAGGAAATGTGCAATGACCACACCATGGAAGGACCTTGATGGCTCTACTATCGCTCACCTTGACCTTGGCTCTCTGTAGCCACCCCCCAATGGGACCTTGTGGCTTGTTCTGTGAAAACTGAGCAAAGAACTCACATTTAGTGAGCACCTTGTGTGTGGGGGAGCTCTGATGTGCCTTTTAGCATCTAGAACTTTATGTGCATTTAACTCTGTGAGGCAGGTTAATTACTCTCCCCATTTTACAGGTGAGAAAACTGACGCTTGGGAAAAGTAAGTAGTTTGTCCCAAATCATATAACTGATACATGAAAAAATACAAGTTAGCTCCAGTCCTGCCTAACTCTGGAGGCTGTGCTTGTCACCCTTCCCCTCTCCTCCCAGTGGCTGTGTGGCTTGGAGCTGGGTGCATTTTCATAGTCCACTCTGCCTCCTGAACTCTGTTAATGCCATTTCCACGATAATCGATTAGAAATCAGAGCAATTGGTATGGGGTTGGATATGAAGTTCTCTTCATCTGGTTTGAATTATTATGAAATCAGGATTACACTGATGTTTTTCATGCTACATCCCAGAGGATAGTGTTTATTTTCTTTTATTCATTTATTTTCTTTTTCCATCAGCTTCAGCTACTAAATCCCCCTCAGTATAACCTTCCGGATCTTCCCGAAATTGCACAGGATGAGGAGGCTTTACTGTGTCCTGAGCAAGTCAGCTCTGTAGGTTGGGTCAGGCGGCCTCACAGGCAGAGGCCACATCCAAGGTCTCTGCCTTTGGGCCTATTTTGTTCATAAACTTCTGGCTTCCGCAGGGAAAAAGCATTTTTCAACATCCCCATCTACAAACCTACATGAACTCTTTCACAATCAAAACACATCTGAAGTCAAATAAAAGCAAGTTGTGTCCTCCAAGGCTGTGGCTGCCATGTTCCTCAGCCACTCGTTTGACATACACGATGGGAAGCAGTGAAAGACTCTACAGACAACCTTAGCTTTACTATCTGCTCACTCTTGCTTCCCTCCCTCTGGCTTCCTCTAAAGACTTCTCTTAGAATTTCTGGGCTGCTGAGTGGCAGGCAAGATGATTGGGCCTCCCAGGAGTGACTGTGAGCTCACCACAGTCACCAGTGTCCCCTTAGTACAGCTAAGAGGAGGAGGTGAGTCAAATTAGGGGAATGAGGAGAGGAAGGTTCTACATCAAGAAAGGATGGCCACGGGCCGGCCCTGTGGCTTGGTGGTTAAGTGCGCGCGCTGCGATGCTGGTGGCCCGGGTTCGGATCCCGGGTGCGCATCGAGGCACCACTTCTCCGTTCATCCTGAGGCCGAGTCCCGCATACAGCAACTAGAAGGATGTGCAGCTACGACATACAACTATCCACTGGGGCTTTGGGGGGAAAAATAAAATAAATAAAATCTTTAAAAAAAAAAAAAAAAAAAAAGAAAGGATGGCCACATCTCCCAACAAATCCCTTGTCTCTCAAGAGGGAGGTACTGACAGATTTAGCAAAAGCATCAAGGATGTAACACATATAAAAGGTTCACTGTGTAACCCCCCTCCCCTGCCCCAGGGTTTAAAACTTGACCTTCTGATGTGTCGACAAACTGAGAAATCCAGCAGATTCCCGTGCACAAGCACACTGGAGAGATTCCCAACGCCATCAGTGGGAGTGAGGCAACCCAGAGAGTGGGCAGGGGTAAGCAAGCAGGGCAGTCCCAGTAAGTGTGATATATGCATTAGAAGTGATGGACAACTAGCAACATGGACAGAGCTTAACAACACAGGACTTAATGAAAAAATTAAGAAACAGGACAAGAAATATAACAAGACCATTTATGTGAATTGAAAATACATGCACAAAATTTGTCTATGGTAATTGTGGGAGATCAAGATTTGGCCACTCTGAAATATGTCTCTTTACCTTGATTGTTTTCTCTGACGGACATTTGACCTCCCCACTAACTGCCTAAAGAATTTAACATAGAAGACCTGTTCCAGAAAGGAGTTACTATCTGATGGCTATAATATAATATAAAATAGATATTACAATAGGAAAGGCACCAACAAGCCCATCTTATCAAAAATTCTGTCTCTTCCTGGCCACATTCTCTAGGTGGCCCTGCAAGGAGTTGCCAGACAAACATTTACATTTATAAGGGAAATCTCCATTTGTAAAGCTATGTCCCTCTCTCGGGGGAAGGGGAGATGGCCTCTCTAGAAACTTATCAGTGTGGAGGATAAGGCCTTAAATCTACATACCCTTGATAACTGTGATTTCTGTCTCCCTCACCACCCCCAACATCCTCCTTTGTCTTTAGCTGAAGATGGTTTTTAAGATGAGAATCTCTGCCATTGTGTTGAGAAACTCAGTTTCCCTGGTTTCTCCCATGTATACATGTTATTAAACTTAGTATTATTTTCTCCTGCTAATCTGTCTTTTAATTATTTGGCCAGACAGAAGAAGCTTAAGAGAAAAGGCGGAGGGGGATTCTCCATCTTCCTTGACATAATAAAGTCAGAATAGTGGTTACCTTGGCAGGGAGGCCAGTAATTGACTGAGAGTGCCTTCTGGGTGCTGGAGATCTTCTGTATCTTGATCTGGTGGTGGCTATGAGTATAGACATATGTGAGGTCCATTAAGCAATAGACTTAAGATTTGTATGTATATGTGTATATGTATACAAAGCAATAATACATATTTTGCAAAAATACAAACAAAATCATTGATACATTTGTATGGTGGTCAGTCGGGCCAAGGGGAAAGGGAGTGGAGTAGGGTGGTAAAAGGATGAGTGGATGGATGGATGGATGGATGGATGCATGGATGCATGGATAGATGGATGATGGATATATGGATAGATGGATGGATGGGTGGATTGAGAGAGAGAGAAAGGGATGGATGGATGGATGGATAGAGAGATGGATAAATTGTTAGAGAAAGCAAGTTGGTGGGGATGGATAATGTTACCATTCTTGATCCACCATAGTAGGCACATTTTAAGTTGCAGACATCAGAAGCTGACTCCAGCTAGCTTAAAGCATTGAAGGATTGATCAGAAGGACATTGGTTAGCTCACAGAACTGGCAAGAATGTTGATGAATTGGGCTCAGAAAGTAGGCCAATACAAAGGGAGCTGAGAAGCCACTGAGGTCTAGCTGCAGAGACCATGATCTTGACGCCACAGCTGGCCCTGCCTCTGCACGCAGAACTCCACTGCCGGGTCGTGAGTGGGCTCTAATTGTCCCAAAGTCTTTCTGTGTCTCCCTCAAGATTCAAAGCCCTGGGTGAGAGCATATGATTGACCAAGCGAGGACACATGCCTGAGCCAGAGTCACAGCGGGTGGGGAGAAGGCACCAGCATCCCCATTGCCCTCCGGCCCCTGTAGTGATGGAGGAAGGCCACACTAAGGGGGTTTCCCCAAAGAGAATGAGTGTTCCCGTGCCGAACACCCAGTCCAGCCTCACTGCTCTGACACAGCAGAGGAGGGGAGAGAGGAGGAGAGCACATGTCTGGGTTCAGGCTGTGAGGCCAGTCCTGGCCAGCAAGACCAAATGTGCTTGTGAAGCATTAAGCTCCAAGCAAGCAGCAGCCAGGAGCAAAACTGCAGAGATGAAGAAAAGGATGGTAGTAGACTCAAAGTGTGTGATGTTATCAGGGATTGTCAAATATAGGGTGACCAACTGTCCTCATTCACTCAGGACCAAGGGGGATTCCGGGACACTGGGCTTTCAGCACTAAAACTGGGCAGGTCCCAGGCAAACCGGGATAAGTTGGTCACTCCAGCAAATGGCTCCATCCAGTTAGGGATGGGAGAATGGAGCTCACGGAAAGCTCAAACTCGATCACTCTCCAAAGCTGGGTCGGGCCTCTTGATTCTTGAAGGGAAGTTCTAAAAAATTTTGATTGAGTTTGGGAATGTAATAAAAAAATGTTAAATATTAATGACTTTTTTCCCCTAGATGCTTCTGAATGAATCTAGAGTGTTTATCCATGATTTGGGGCGCGATGGTAATGAAGTAAAATCCCTGTGCTATCCCGCTAGCTCCACACAGGGCAAAAACTCCATTCCATGCAGCTATCAAAGTTAAATCCGTGGGGTATGTGCCAGGGCCTTGTAAATTGTGAAGCATTATGCAAATGTAAGTAAGAAATTATTATCATCCTGGTTTGTGAAGGTCCCTGTGGTATTGATGATTTTTTATATGACAAAGACCTATGCCTTTTCTATGCTGAATTAATAATTCACTTATGCTAATAAAACAAAGAAATTCAGTTGCCAGTGTCTCAAAAACAATCTCCATTTCTTCCCATGAATTCTAATGTGGCTGGTTTTTTTTCTTCTTTCTAACTGGCAAATGGGAATGGGTGAGTTGCGAAGTCTGAGGAGTAATTTGAGCCAAGGAGTAAATGGTCCACGGATTTAAAAAAAAAGGGGTGGGAGGAGTGAGAAATATTCCTCTCCTTTACGTGGCCTCCAAGCACACTCCCAGCTGCAAGGCATGTGAATCAACTACCCATCTTTTTGGCCTGAGTGTGAGAGAGCTGCCCTGATGGGATGTATCCGCCCCCTCCCTTAAACATCCCTGCTTCCTTTGTTCCCCACAAATGTGCCCGGTGGGTCGGCCCCACCACCAGGCAAATCAGGGGGAGATGGCTGCTCTGATGGCTAAAGGATTTCTAAAGTTTTCCAGGTGATCAGACAGACAGACAGACTCCTCCTCTGTGAGCAACTTCTAGTCGCTGGAGATGTTCTAGAAGGAGGACTTGGGTGATTAAACACTGTTCAGAATCTTAATGACTATTTTCCAAAGCCTTGTATCTTGATTCCAATGGGCTCTCTCAGTCCATCCCTCCCTCCGTGCATTTCTCTGAGCACTGAGATGAACTGGCCCTGGGGGATGGAGTGGGATCATCTGCACAGCAGAAGGATGTCATACTATTCATGGCTGTCCCAGCTGCTCACATTTACCAAGAGCATCCCGTATCCAGCACCGTTCTGGGTTTTCTGCATGAGAGGTGGTAGTGGGAAGACCCTGGGGGCAAACAGCTGAGTTTAAATGCCAGCTCTGCTGCTCTTAATTGTGTGGCCTCAGGCAAGTTCCTTAACCTTTCTGTGCCTCAATTTCCTCATCTGTAAAATGGGAATGAAAATAGTACTTATCGTGGAGGGTTGTAGTGAAGAACAGTGACTACCACAGTGGTGCTCATGGTGTGATTGGGGCACCCCAGATCCTTTCAAGGGTTTGACACCATTTTCACAATAATACTAAGGTGTTATTGGCCTTCTACACTCAGATTCTCTTAGGAGCACACAGTGGAATTTTCCAGAGACTATATGGAGTGTGATATTGCAACAGACATTAAAAGAGATGTGCAAATATGGAAAACAATGCCTTCTTTTCACTACATTTTTGGTTTGGAAAATATCACTTTTTTCTATAAAAAATATGTAATGGGTTTATTATCACTCTTTTAAAATGAATTAATAAGTTATTTAAAATGGTTTCAGTGTTAATTTGTAATATGACAAATACCTATGTCAACTTTGTGATAGGGGTTTGGTAACAAAAGCTCTTTTGGGCTCTCCATCGTTTTTCAGGGTGTCAAGGAGTCCTGAGACCAGAGCTGCTGATGGATTGATGTATAGCACTCATTTAATGCAGTAAATCTGAGAGGCAGGTATAATTGGCCCCATTTTACAGAAGGAGAAACAGAGACATGGAGAAGGCTCAAAGCCAGACAGAGATTCAGAGCAAAGGCAAACTCAAGCCTGGGTTTATCTGGTCCAAAACCTGTGGGTTTAGCCAGACATTGAACTTATAATCTCATTCAATCCTTCATTTTGTCTGGTGACTGGTTGACTATAACTCTGCATATGTTAGGCAATCTGGAAAGGCTTGCTGAGTGAGTGAATAAATGAATGAGTGTTCCAGCTTACACGATGTAATTGAATGCATTTTCTTTTGAACCTACCACGGGACAGACCCTGTACTGAGGCTGACATACGCTTCCCAAGAGCAGGGACAAGTCTGTCTTGATTGCTGAGTTTCGCATGTCCAGCACAGGTGGACTCACAGTAGCTACTCAATATGCAAACCAGCAAGCCCAGGTGAGTGTCGGGGGGGGTCTCTTCTCCATGAAAGCAAAAGACTTGCTTGCTAAAGGAAACCATCATGCGTTCTTGTAATCAGCCCCATCACAAAAACCTTATGTTTTGTTTGAATACCAGAGAAAAACTCTGGAAGTTTAATGGAAGAAGATCTTCCTACCTTGGATGCAAAAGAATTCAGAAAAGCCTTCCTATGCTATCGCTCATCTTATCTCGACATTTAGTGGACTCCTGAAATATCATTTGAAGCCAGACACAATCTGCCTTCTGTCTCTCTGATTTTCAGGGTAGAAAATGGCCGAGTACATCCAGAAGTATTTCATATTCAAGGCAGATCTGAAATCTGTTCAGGCCAGGGCTATTGCAAGGGCTTTGCAGGACAGAGAAAAACCCCTGCTCTAACAGAGAGCTGACACGGTGGGGGCCTTCAGATTGGGGCTTTACACCCCCACGGTGCTCACCCCCAATACTCCCCAATTGCATTGTTTGATGGGGTCGTGTGGTTCTGCTCAAGCGCATACACACACGGGTTGCAGTTCACCATCCACACGAATTCTTCTCTCTGGTACACCAGCTAGTCACTTGAAATTCATGTGTATGTAATTGAAAGCTACATTTCCTCCTGCTGCGCATGAAACCACCAAGCAGTGACCACAGTGGTGATTAATAATATAGCTTCCCCCAGCCCCAGCTCCTAGGTTTAGGGTAGAAGTCAATTAGATTTCCACCTTTAAGTTCCCTGCTGCTCCAAAGCATATTATTTTATTCAATCTGTCAGTAATTTCCAACAATCTGGTTATAAAACCGGAGTACAATCTGTAGGGTTTTTTTTCTCCATCCATCCCCCTATAGGCTCTTTCTCCTCCAGATAAAGTACTGATGAAATCTGCACAATGAAGTTCTGATCCTTTGTCATACGTTGTCTTTGCACGTTCCCATGTTTATGGGCTTCTCCTCGCAGAGGACTGTTACTTCTCCAGCTCTGCTAATGTTTTGGGGCAGACATGTCCCACAGGAGGGGACTGAAGCTTTACTTTCTTTGCCACTTGTGAAAATTGAGTTGTCACAGTACGAGGAGTTGAGGATCATTTCTAATGCCCCTTGCTGGGAAGCATTTAGCTTTGGGTCAGCTGCACAGGCCAAGGCTAGTACCAGGACAGCTGGGACAACAAGCCCATCTTTGTTACCCAGGGCCTTCATGCCGCCTTGACGCCGTCGGTGGTTTAAGATGATAAATGTTCTTCATTCTCAACAGTTTCCTTAATTAAAGACCAATATGCACCTTCTGTTCCCAGGCTTCCAGTCCTGAAGTGTTATCTTTTGACACTTTGAAGACAGTGCATTTTGAAGTGCTTTTTCTGATGCACTCCTCGTCGGATGTGGACCATTTTTATAAGTACCAAAAATAAAAGACGACTCATTTACACTGACCCAGGAATTGGTTTTTTAATTGGAAGATCTCTATGGGGGAGAGGTCAGCTACTAATTGATAGGTTAAGCTTTGCAAACTTTGAATCTCTGTTAAATAAGTTCTGAGAGTACTGAAGAAAACAGAGCAGCCGGTGGGTGAGGCGTTCTGAGTGAATCTGGAGCAGACCACAAATTGTCACAGCCTGTTCCTCAAGCCAAAAATAGGCTTGTTTTTCAAATGCTTCTCCATCATTCTCTCCGAATGGAGAGAGAATGAGGGAGAGAGAAAGAAAGACTCCAAATATGAGTCTGAGCTTCTGGAATTTTACCAGATCCCAATTCATTTAAATTCTGTTCCTATGTAAATCGGAAGAGAGACTTCTTACTCCATGAGTCCCGTAAGACACAACACTGGACAGCAGACATTTGGAATCTTCTGGATGTTACAGTGACTTTTTTCTTACATCTTTTCGTCCAGATAAATGCAAAAATTGCAAGGCGATTCAAGCCATCTACTCCTTCATTAGAGGGTTTATGGACTGCAGTTCTCAAGTCTTGTGGTTGACTGACTCTTTAAGTATTTTGTTTTATAGTTTAGATTATTCTATTTAGATGAGCTGTTGTGAAAATTACGATGGTCAGGTTAAACGGGATGCTGAGACAAAAAGCTAAAGGGGTCTGTACGGAGTTGTGTGCAGCTCTGAACGGCTCTCCTTGAACCACATTGAAAGAAGCTATTTTAGTCTTAGGTCCCTCCCATTCTTAAGAATGCTACAAACCTTGCAGGAAGGAGTCCCCATTTACATTTTAAGCCAATTTTCAGGTTTCCAGTCCCAGAAGAATCTCCTTCCTAGGTCTCCAAGCATGGTGTGGATTTCTTGGTCATAATGTTTAGGATAAAAGCATACTCCTTAAGTCCATCCATAAAATCCTCCAGATCTGATCCTTGTCCCCTGCGGTCTCACTTCCTGCTTATCCCCAGCCCACGCGTCCCACACTGTACCCCAGGGGCCGCACCATTGTCCTTTTGGTTCCTCCATCTCAAAGCTCCCTCCACCTGGAACATCGGTTTCCCGCTCTTCCTAATTCATTCCTCAGAGTTCAGGCTGAAGATTCTCCATTCTGTTGGTTTCCCCAGTTATTTTCTCTTTTCTCACCTGGTATGATCCCTTTTTAGCATTTCTCAAATTGTAAGTAAATAATGTGTAATATTGTGTTTAATGACATCTTCTCTACCAGGCTGTGCCTGGCAGATGGCAGATGCTCAATAAATATTTGTTGGATGCATGGAAGTAAGACAGGAAGGAAGGAAGGGAGGGAGGGAGGATAGATGCACCACAGTGGAGCCTCACTGTAGTGGATACTGTGAAGTGCCACCCAGATCCCCCTTAGTGAAGGATTGCTACCCCAGCTGCTAGAAGTGCGGTCAGCAGGCACTGTTGGTCCTCAGGGACTTCTCAGCTGCAGAGAGCTGCCTCTAGGTCACATCCCTTCTCCAGAGCATCTCATGGGCTGGTCAAGGCTGTGGTTGTCTGTATTGGAGCTCAACTTCTCCCTCTGCCCATTCTGCTTCTCTATTCTCCTTTGCACAGGTGTGGATCCCAACAACACTCCCTGGTAAACCTCTGACACGCTGAACTCTGTTGCCAAGTCTGCTTCAGGAAAAGACAACCTGAGACTCTCCTAAACCTCTCCTTGCAGATGGATGCCCCCCAAAGCCTAGGATGAACCAACCCCTAAAACTCAGGTTCCCAGGCTGGAAAACACCAAGTGATAGTCCCAGCGGCACCTCATAAGTTGCACCATACAGTTTTGGCAAAAACATTAGAAGAAATGGCCTTTCTGGAACCACTGTTGGAATCAGCAATGAGGCATCTAGAAGTTTCTTTCACGTCATTGAAAGTAATTTTATTTTTCATTTTTATTTTTTTTTTAATTTTTTGTTTATTGCAGTAACATTGGTTTACAACATTGTAAAAATTTCAGGTGTACATCATTGCACCTCCACCTCTGCACAGACTACATCATGCTCACCACCAAAACACCAACTACAACCCATCACCACACACATGTACCCAACCATCCCCCCCACCCTCCTCCCTCCCCCCCTCCCCTCCGCCAACCACCAGTCCAATCCCCGTCCCTATGTGTCTGTCTATTGTTGCTACTATCCACCACTCAATGAAGGAAACTATATGGTACTCGACCTTCTCCCTCCGACCCATTCCACCCTGCATCATGCCCTCAATGTCCATCCATGTTGTCACAAATGGCTGGATTTCATCGTTTCTTATGGCTGAGTAGTATTCCATTGTGTATATATACCACAGCTTTTTTATCCATTCGTCCCTTGATGGGCACTTAGGTTGCTTCCAAGTCTTGGCTATTGTGAATAAGGCTGCAATGAACACAGGGGTGCATGTACCTTTGCAAATTGGTGTTTTCAAGTTCTTTGGATAAATACCCAACAGTGGAATAGCTGGATCATATGGTAGTTCTATCGTTGATTTTTTGAGGAATCTCCATACTGTTTTCCATAGTGGCTGCACCAGTTTGCACTCCCACCAGCAGTGTATGAGAGTTCCCTTCTCTCCACAACCTCTCCAACACATGTTGTTTCCTGTCTTGTTAATTATAGCCCTTCTGACGGGCGTGAGGTGATATCTCATTGTAGTTTTGATTTGCATTTCCCTGATATTTAGTGGTTTTGAACATCTTTTCATGTGTCTGTTGGCCATCTGTATATCTTCTTTGGAGAAATGTCTGTTCAGGTCTTTTGCCCATTTTTTAATTGGGTTGGTAGTTTTTTTGTTGTTGAGATGCATGAGTTCTTTATATATTTTGGAGATTAAGCCCTTATCAGATGTATGGTTTGCAAATATCTTCTCCCAATTGTTAGGTTGTCTTTTCGTTTTGTTGATGGTTTCCTTTGCTGTGCAGAAGCTTTTTAGTTTGATGTAGTCCCATTTGTTTATTTTTTCTATTGTTTCTCTTGCCCGGTCAGATGTGGTGTTTGAAAAGATGTTGCTAAGACCGATGTCGAAGAGCGTACTGCCTATGTTTTCTTCTAGAACTTTCACAGTTTCAGGTCTTACATTCAAGTCTTTAATCCATTTGGAGTTAATTTTTGTGTATGGTGTAAGGTAAGAGTCTACTTTCATTTTTGCATATGGCTATCCAGTTTTCCCAACACCATTTGTTGAAGAGACTTTCTTTTCCCCATTGTATGTGCTTGGCTCCTTTGTCAAAGATTAGCTGTCCATAGATGTGTGGGTTTATTTCTGGGCTTTCGATTCTATTCCATTGATCTGTGTGTCTGTTTTTGTGCCAGTACCATGCTGTTTTGGTTACTATAGCTTTGTAGTATATTTTGAAATCAGGGAGTGTGATACCTCCAGCTTTGTTCTTTTTTCTCAGGATTCCTTTAGCTATTCGGGGTCTTTTGTTGTTCCATATAAATTTTAGGATTCTTTGTTCTATTTCTGTGAAAAATGTTGTTGGAACTTTGATAGGGATTGCATTGAATCTATAGATGGCTTTAGGAACTATGGACATCTTAACTATGTTAATTCTTCCAATCCAAGAGCACGGAATATCTTTCCATTTCTTTGTGTCTTCTTCAATTTCTTTCAGAAATGTTTTATAGTTTTCGGTGTACAGATCTTTCACCTCTTTGGTTAAGTTTATTCCTAGGTATTTTATTCTTTTGTTGCAATTGTAAATGGGATGGTATTCTTAATTTCTCTTTCTGCTACTTCGTTGTTAGTGTACAGAAATGCAACTGATTTTTGTATGTTGATTTTGTATCCTGCAACTTTACCATATTCGTTTATTACTTCTAAAAGTTTTCTGGTGGATTCTTTAGGGTTTTCTATATATAAAATCATGTCATCTGCAAATAGTGACAGTTTCACTTCTTCCTTTCCAATTTGGATCCCTTTTATTTCTTTCTCTTGCCTGATTGCTCTGGCTAGGACTTCCAATACTATGTTAAATAGGAGTGGTGACAGTGGGCATCCTTGTCTGGTTCCTGTTCTTAGAGGGATAGCTTTCAGTTTTTCACCATTGAAGATGATATTAGCTGTGGGTTTCTCATATATGGTCTTTATTATGTTGAGGTACTTTCCTTCTATACCCATTTTATTCAGAGTTTTTATCATAAATGGATGCTGGATCTTGTCAAATGCTTTCTCTGCATCTATTGAGATGATCATGTGATTTTTGTTCTTCATTTTATTAATGTGGTGTATTACGTTGATTGATTTGCGAATGTTAAACCATCCCTGCATACCTGGAATAAATCCCACTTGATCATGGTGTATAATCTTTTTAACGTATTGTTGTATGCGATTTGCTAGTATTTTGTTGAGGATTTTCGCATCGATGTTCATCAGTGATATTGGCCTGTAGTTTTCTTTTTTTGTGTTGTCCTTGTCTGGTTTTCGTATCAGGGTAATGTCAGCTTCGTAGAATGAGTTAGGGAGCTTCCCCCCCTCCTCAATTTTTTGGAAGAGTTTGAGAAGGATAGGTATTAAGTCTTCTTTGAATGTTTGGTAGAATTCACCAGGGAAGCCGTCTGGTCCTGGACTTTTATTTTTGGGGAGGTTTTTGATTACTGTTTCGATCTCCTTACTGGTGATTGGTCTATTCAAATTCTCTACTTCTTCTTGATCCAGTTTTGGAAGGTTGTATGATTCTAAGAATTTATCCATTTCTTCCAGATTGTCGAATTGGTTGGCATATAGTTTTTCATAGTATTCTCTTATAATCTTTTGTATTTCTGAGGTGTCTGTTGTAACCTCTCCTCTTTCATTTCTGATTTTACTTATTTGTGCCTTCTCTCTTTTTTTCTTGGTGAGTCTAGCTAAAGGTTTGTCTATTTTGTTGATCTTTTCAAAGAACCAGCTCTTGGTTTTATTAATTTTTCTATTGTTTTTTGGTCTCTATTTCATTTATTTCTGCTCTGATTTTTATTATTTCCCTTCTTCTACTGATTTTGGGCTTTGTTTGTTCTTCTTTTTCCAGTTCCTTTAGGTGCATTGTTAGATTGTTTATTTGAGATTTTTCTTGTTTGTTGAGATAGGCCTGTATTGCTATAAACTTCCCTCTTAGAACCGCTTTTGCTGTATCCCATAAATTCTGGTATGTCGTATTTTCATTTTCATTTGTCTCCAGGTATTTTTGATTTCTTCTTTGATTTCTTCATTAACCCAGTCGTTGTTCAGTAGCATTTTGTTTAATCTCCATGTATTTGTGGCTTTTCTGATTTTCTTCCTATAGTTGATTTCTAGTTTCATGCCTTTGTGGTCAGAAAAGATGCTTGGTATTATTTCAATCTTCTTAAATTTATGGAGACTTGTTTTGTGGCCTAATATGTGATCAATCCTGGAGAACGTTCCATGTGCATTTGAAAAGAACGTGTATTCTTCGGTTTTTGGATGGAATGCTCTGTATATATCTACTAGGTCCATCTGTTCTAGTGTGTCGTTTAAGGCCAATGTTTCCTTATTGATCTTCTGTTTGGATGATCTATCCGTTGGTGTAAGTGGAGTGTTAAAGTCCCCTACTATTATTGTGTTACTGTCTATTTCTGTTTTTATGTCTGTTAATAATTGCTTTATATATTTAGGTGCACCTACATTGGGTGCGTAGATATTTACAAGTGTTATATCCTCTTGTTGGATTGTTCCCTTGATCATTATGTAATGCCCTTCTTTGTCTCGTTTTACAGTTTTTGTTTTAAAGTCTATTTTGTCTGATATGAGTACTGCTACCCCAGCTTTCTTTTCATTGCCATTTGCGTGGAGTATCTTTTTCCATCCCTTCACTTTCAGTTTGTGAGTGTCTTTAGGTCTGAAGTGTGTCTCTTGTATGCAGCATATATATGGGTCTTGTTTTTTCATCCAGTCAGCCACCCTATGCCTTTTAATTGGAGCATTTAGTCCATTGACGTTTAAAGTAGCTATTGATAAGTATGTACTTACTGCCATTTTTTAACTTTTTTTTTTTTTCCTCAGTGTTTTAGTAGTCCTTCTCTGTTCCTTTCTTCTTCTATACAGAATTGATGGTCACTTTAGTTTGACCTCTGTCTGAAAGCTGTACTCTTTAACTACCCTCCTCCCTCCTTTTATGTTTTTGATATCATATCCAACCTCTTTTTTGTGCATTTGTATCCATTACGTTCTAATCGTGGAAATAGATAATTTTTCCTATTTGTGGTCTTCTCGTTTCCCCTTAAATCAGTCCCTTTAACATTTCTTGTAACACTGGTTTCTTGGTGACAAACTCCTTTAATTTTTGCTTATCTGGGAAAATTTTGATCTCTCCTTCCTTTTTGAACGATAACCTTGCCGGGTAGAGTATTCTTGGCTGTAAGTTTTTTCCTTTTAGCACTTTAAATATATCGTGCCATTCTCTTCTAGCCTGTAAGGTTTCTGCTGAGAAGTCAGCTGATAGCCTTATGGGGTTTCCTTTGTATGTAACTTGACATTCTCTTGCGGCTTTTAGGATTCTCTCTTTATCTTTAATTCTGGACATTCTGATTATGATGTGTCTTGGTGTGGGCCTCTTTGGGTTTATCTTGTTTGGGGCTCTCTGTGCCTCCTGTACCTGGATGTCTGTTTCCTTCCTTAGGTTAGGGAAGTTTTCATCTATTATTTCTTGAAATAGATTCTCTGCCCCCTTGTCTCGCTCTTCTCCTTCCGGGACACCTATAACACGGATGTTAGTGCGCTTGATGTTGTCCCAGAGGTCCCTTAGACTGTCCTCACTCTTTTTAATTCTTTTCTCTTTTACCTGTTCACCTTGGGTAATTTCTTCTAGTCTTTCTTCCAGCTCACGGATCCGTTCTTCTATCCTCTACTCTGCTTTTGAGTCCCTCTAATGAGTTTTTCATTTCCAGTATTGTATTCTTCATTTCTGATTGGTTCTTTTTTATATCTTCCATTTCTTTGTTGACATTCTCACTGAGTCCATCTATTCTTCTCCCCAGATCAGTGAGCATCCTTAACACTCTTAGTTTGAACTCTCTGTCGGGTAGGTTGCTCATTTCTGTTTCACTAAGTTCCTTTTCTGGGGTTTTGTCCTGTTCCCTTATTTGGAATGTATTCTTTTGCCTCTTCATTTTGCCTCTTTCCCTGTGCTTGTGTCTACGTATTAGGTAGGTCAGCTACATCTCCTGCTCTTGGATAGGTGACCTTATGTAAGTGATGGCTTAGGAGGCTTCCAGTGTGCTTCCCTCAGTTCTCAATGTTCCAGGGGTGACCCCTATGTGGGCTACGTGTATCCTTCTGCTGTGGCCTGTTTGCTCTCCCTGTAGGTGCCCAGGGAGGCTGAGTTATGCTCCTGGCCAGCTGTTGTAATGCTCAGCTGCTTGTAGTTGTTGTGGGCCCTTCAGTCTCTTTATCAGGTGTGGAGAGCCCCAGCACAGTTGGCTGCAAGTTCTAATACCACATTTGTGTTGCAGTATTTCTTTTAAGTGAGTAGGCCCCCACCGTGGCAGGTTGTTAGGCTCAGGGCCTTACAATTGCTGTAAGCCTCTAGCCTATTAGTCTCTTGTCAGCTCTCTGAGGATTGCAGCTGGGTGGGGCTGGCCTCAGGCACAGGAGCACCCAATTGTTTCAGGTTTTGGAAGGTGGAGCAAACCTCCTATGTGGGTCTTTGAGAAGTACAAGTCTTCTGTGGCTGAGAAGCCCTGCCGCCCACAGGTCCACACACACAGTCAACACAGTCCTGCCCGTGTGAGCGCCCGACCTCCCAAGTGGACCCAGTCTCTCCACGGCGGGAGCCCCACACACTCTGCCACCGCCCCACACTCTCCACCCGCTCCTTGTGCACACCCTGCCCCGCTCAAGTCAGCTCAGTTGCCAGGCTGCAGAGAATCCAGTCACCAATCTATGCAGGCCCACACGTTGCCTGAGGGCTTGTTGTTGGGTGGGGCTAGTCTCTAGGGTGGGCTGCCTGCCCTGGCTGAGCTGGATTAAATCGGTGCTCTAGCGGGTGGAGCTGACCCTGAGCTAGCAGGTCTCAGGGAGAACTCCAATGGCGTCTGTGTCAGCACGCTCACACCAGGCCACAACAATGGCCGCCGCCAATGTCCCAGTCCCTGGAGAGGTCTCACCCCTCACCGAGATGCACTCAGGGCCTATTAGGTGAGTCTCTTGTCACCGAAGCACTGTGCACCTTTCTTTCTGGTGATTTTAGGATGCTTTCTGGAACGGGTGAGTTTGTGCGCGGGCCCTTTAAGAGCCAGTTTTAGTTTCTTTGTGAACCGGGTTTTCTGGGGGTGCTACCCAATGCTTTAGTAGCAGGCAAAGTCAGATATTATGCTGCTGGTCTCAATTGTGCTGGGTCCACAAAATGCCCACAGCGGGGGCGCTCCCCGGCTCAGGTCCCCGCGCCTCCAGGGAGGGTGCATACCTGTGAGCTGCTCCCGGCGGCCGTGACGCTGGCGGCTTGTGAAGGCGGCGTTTTTCCTCTCCAGAAGGGAGTCTCTGCCTCTTCTACCCCAGTTAGGATTGTCCGTTGTTGCAGGAGTTCCTCTTATCCAGTTTTCAGTTCTGTCTCGGGGTAATTTTTCCACGAGTAGTTGTAAATTGGCTGTGTCCACAGGAGGAGGTGAGTTCAGAGTCTGCCTACGCCGCCATCTTGACTCCGCCCCCGAAAGTAATTTTAAAAGTAGAAAAATCGCAGAAAGTATAGCCTGGTGTCTGGCAATATACTAAATACCCCATAAATGTTTGTTGAGACAATGAGAGCTTCTTTTTTCCTTATTCTCTGTTTCTCGCCTAAGAATTCAAAACCAGAAAAAGATAATAAGACTAACACATTCAGCCCCATGCAGTTATTTTCTTCAAATCACTTGTTTTTAGCACAAAAGGGATAACTACTTGTGATGTGTTTTTCCATTATTTTCTTTGTGCAGGAGGTTTTTAAAATAATTTATTCTCTCTCTGCATCAGGTTGTCTTATAATTGAAGATGTGAAGTGTTTGTCTTCCAAAGGCTTTCTGGTGATGTCTTTTTTGCTGTTAACATCTTCTTTGTCTATTCTTGTGATCCCTGCCAAATAGCCCACGGGACAGCAAATCAGGTGTATAAATTATGAGACCACATCGGCATTGCTCACATCGATTTGAGACTAAATGTCTTAGGAGAGAAGTTTTCTTTTTGCAAAACAAACACCATCAAACCTTGATTAACCAGAACATTTGGGGAATAGGATAGTCTGGATAATTCAATTTTCTGGGTAATTTCCAGATAACCAGGAATCCATTGCTATTTTCAAACCCTGATGAAGAAAATCTTTATAAAATATATTGTTCTTTACGCTTCTTACACAGTAGTACATGATGGAAAATTCCGGAGGGAGAATGTGGTCATGTCATGGCAAGAATGTTGGTCTTTAGGGCTGAAGCACTGGTGTCAGTCACAGCTTTGCTTCTGACTCAAGCCAGGACAAAATCCTCTGGTTCTCAGTTTCCCTTGAAAACGAGAAGGTGCAAACCACAAACTGGATCATCCCAATCAAAGCAGAAAACTTTCTGCTGCCCAGCACCAGTATTCTTTCTATTTCACTCCACTTGGCTGTAGAGGTCAATGGAGACTATAGGGGAGTTTGGGTTGCATTTACCCTCATAGTAAAATCCTATCTTTTGATCTATAAATATTTCCTGAATGTCTACTCTATGTTCAAACATCTGTTCACATGGACTTACCTTCCTATGTCCTGGTTCTTTCCCCTCAAGTTGGAATGAAGAGTGAAAAAAAAAAAATGAGGTTAATTGAACCATAACCAATATATATTCTACTGTGTGTAGACTCTAGAAGCATGTCTTAATGCAACTGTGAAAGTTCCAGATGTGATGTTACGGAAAGCATACTGGACTTGGATATGGAGCCCACGCTCTCCTTCTGGTCTTGCCAAGGCAAGTCTTTCTCCCTACTCTAGTCCCATCATCAGTATGAGGACTGAGCTGTTCTAGGGTCTCTGATGCACTGTAACCTCATCTCCTTAGCCCAGGGTTTCTCAACCTCAGCACTATAGGCATTGTGGACTGGACATTTCTTTGTGGGGCTGTCCTGTGCATTGGAGGATATTGAGCGGCATCCCTGGTCTCCACCTACAGGTGCCAGTGGCACCCCTCACCCAAGATGTGAAATCAAAACTGTCTTCAGACATTGTCCAACATCCCCTGGGAGGTAAAATGCCCCCTTTTGAGAACCACTGCCTTTCAGGGTGATATCTTAACCTTTCCTGAGAAAAAGAATCCAGGATTGAGAACATCAAGGCGTCAAATAGTTGGTGGTTTCTCTTAAGGAAATGAGGTCTAAAATAGTGCCCACCTGAGTTTCTTTGCTACCGTGGGATCTAAGAGGCATTCATTTCCGACGTATTGAGGTCCCTGAAATCAGCATGTTAGTGCAGGTAGACCCAAGTTACCATGCTCAGGTGGAGGAAACACTTACTGACACCAACTCAAGCTACCAAGAGAGTAAGAAAAATTAAAAGCACAAACCTAGTGAGACATCATCCCACAACATTCTTTGCTTCATGTGAGAAGAATTGAGGTTGTTGGCGTGACGTGGAAGAGATGGATCTTAATGCATAGGATGATTTCTCCTTCTCTAGTGAGGACAATAAAAGAAAAATGTTTATTTGCGTTAAATGTTTTGAATTAGGGTAAGACAAACTTTCTAATATCCCCTTAGCTTTCTTAGCCCTTAGCACCATCTGATATTGTATTGTTCAGGTATTTGTTTGCCTGGTAGGTTCATGAATTGACACATCCTCCCCCAAGATAAAAGCTCCGTGGTCCCTGTATGTCTTTTTCATTTCTATCTCCTCATGTGCCTGCTACGTACTAAAGCACTCGATAAATACTGGTTGAACGAACGGGATGGAGTAAGTAATGGAAAATTGTTGCTAAATTCTGAAATTGGTGGACAGGAACTTCTCTAGATGCCTTTATTCATCTCTGATAATGAGGTAGATCTTCATGAGGAAAGGGATTGGCCTAAATTACTCATCTTAGAATCTTTCTTTCCTCTCCTTGACTCCCAGTGAGCCATTTCCATTCATTTACTTAGCAAATGTGCATTAATACCTGCTACGAGCCAAGCACTGTTCTAGCTGCTAAGAATATCATGATGAAGACACTATGGGCCCTGCCTCATCCCTTTTGGGCCATACATGTGGCTTTCTCATTTCCTAGCTATTGGCCCCATTCCATCCAGTTCTTTAACAAGAAGAGGACTTTTTGAGTAGGTCCTCAATGTATGGCCTGTGTGTGTGTGGACCTACACACCCTTAGAGCAAGCATTTCTGACTGGAACGCTAACATATAGAAAAAACCAGCGTGGATATCTGGCCTTTCATTTATGATGGAGTCAAGAGGATTCATTTCTGGTTAATGTGAACCCCATTTCACACAATGTATACGCAGAAGACAACCATACCTCCACTGCGGCCAGAGACAGGGCTGGATCAGGCTGTCCCAGATGCTGCACATACAAAACCATCAATTCTTTGTAGAAATTCATTCATGCATGCATTTATGCAGAAAAATAATTCACCTACTTCCAGGCAGAAATAGCATGAACTAATGCCCAGATGATCAATTGTAAAGAGTGTTGAATTTGCCTCTAGCAGAAGCTGAGGAAGACTGAAAGCAGACATCTATCACAGCTGGAGACAAAGGTCCTAGATGCCACAGAGCAGCCCAAAGATCAGCAGGCTCTCACCAAGCAGGAGACTGGAAAGTTGTTCTCCATGGTTGTTAGTGCAGCAAAATCCATTTGCTACAAATCCAAAAGTATAGAAGCAAGCCTTTCAGCAGAATTGATGGTAGTGCTTGTGGTTCAGTATGAATTCCTAACTATGCTTTCCTGTACATCATCTTGTACTCGCCAACGAACCAACCAACAAAATACCAAGACAGAAAAACAAAAATCATTTTTACAACAAGACATTATATGATTATTCCTTTGAGACTAAAAGATATGATAATCCTTTGACTTGGAATATTAATTATTCAACTATAAAATTTGACTAAAGAAACTTATCTGATAAACCTACAATTCTACTTGTGGTCACCAGTTCTACTGGCTTGGAGAAAAAATGAGGAGAGTACTGTGCTTAATAGGAACTAGAATAATTAGAGAAACTAACAATGCATGTACCTTTTAGATTCACTCAATGTTTCCCCAAGTGTGGGGGATGTACCACCAGTAGTATGAAGATGGTATTTAACTGGTACATGGATGAACAATTTTAATAGTTTTATTTTATTTTAATGCATATTAGAAAATATACATCACTTCTTTAAGTCAGAGATGATTTAAATGAAAGTATTAAGTAAATAATATACTCACATGTGGACATGTATAGCAAACAGCATTAAGATGGTTCTCAAATAACTGAAGTTTGGAAATAATGGATGAATTTATTACTATTAGAGTTTGATGAGTTAGCAAAAAAGCTATTAAGATCAATCAATTAGTATACCTGTTCCTTCCATATTCCCATTCCCATTTTTTTTCCCCAATGCATTGTGTCTTCATTGACTTCAAGTGGTTTCAAGAGGTATAGACATAAAAGATTAATATTGTGTTGGTATATAAAATAAGTCTTCTTATTCTTGCAGTGTACATGAATTATCTTCACAAGGAAAAATTGTTTTGAATTAAGGATGTTTTCTCTGTTAATGAATAATATTAAATATCCAAGAAACATCAATTCTAAAGGGAAAAGTTTTGGATTATTGCACTGTGGATAGTGCCCTCGTGTGGCTTCAAAGTTCAGCTACATTGAAGGACTTAAAAACACATGTCTAACTTATGAACTCTAAAATATGGCAGATAATGACAAATGAGACATGTTAGAAAAGGAAACAGCACAAGAAAATGTGATAATTTGCCATTACCTAATCCTTTTGTCTAATGGAATAGGATACCAATATGGCGGACAGGATGTCTGATCAACTGCTTGGGAATAATCATATATTCAATTCATACAGAATATCGCTTGTAGTAGTTTTGGGTAAAATGTTAACAAATCACAGAAGACATTTTCATTTTCAGTTTTATTTTTATCAAAACAAAATAATTTAACTATATAAAGAAGGAAATAAATTTCAACAAACAACCAAGAAGCCAATTGCTCCCATGATTTTGAACAATAGATAGAGTAGTAAGTTCTGAACAGTTGACTGCATATGTAAGACGTTGAGTCATCCTCTAGGACTCCAAGTGACAGAGGCTGACTATTTTCCCTGGCTCCTTTCCTTCCAATGGTGAAGCAATATGCTCAAATGTTTCTATACTTCTTCAGATTGAATTATATGTATTCCCACATAAGTACAAAGCATGGCTGAAAAGAATTGTCCAGGGTACAAATCTAGCACACAAGAGTTTCTGGGTCCTGACACCTATATTTAATGAGTTCTGAAAGATAAGGACAAGAAATTGTGCTTAGGTATCGAGAAATGTAGTGTAGTGTTTCAAAAGCCAAAGAGTCTCCCTCATATAAACTATGGGAATTACAACTGAAGTGAGGGAAAATACACAAGCCCTGTTTGCTGCAGTTGTAGAAATACGATCGCCATAGAGCCAGGCAGACCATTTTCTCCTCACCATATTAAATTATGTCTGGGGAGTTGAGCAGCAGCACATTCCCATAATGATGACAGTTTCCATAACTATAAAAATCTGCTGCACCAGGCAAATTTTGTGCAAAATGCAAATTTCTATGCTGGGGAAAAAAATGAATAATGTGATCATTCTAAGTAATGAATGTAAATGCGAGGAAATACTTTTTGGCATGAGGCTGCAAATCGTTCATCTTTCATGCCAAGAACTGTGGTCACAATGCATTTTTGCAAGGCTACTCTGGCCATCTGAGCTTTAGAGGAGGGATTTTAGGAAGAGAAGGTTTAACTTGCCCTCGGTTACCCACCGTGCTATTGGCTGGATTTTGATTAGAATCCAGAGGCACATTTCCCATCTTTTTTTATCTCTTGGCAAATGAACCGTCAGTTCTCCTGGGTTGTGAATCAAAGGGATGTTAGCTTCGTCCAGAATCTCAAAGGTTATACCTGACAGGAGGGATGAGTTGTTCTCCACCCTACCCTACAACAAGGATGATCAGGTTGTCCGTTAAAAACCATGTGACTTTAAGAATCACATAACAGTATAGGTTGCCGAGTGGGGAGGTGAAACCTCTTTCCTCCATACATCTTTAACAAGTGAGATCTGGCCAGGTGTAGGTACAGCTGGTAAGATAAACCTGGTGGTGAATCTTGAGCATCATGGCTTATGGTACTTATGTACCTCGCTCTGAGAGAATAGCAAAGAATTCCAAGTTGCTCTGATCTTAGTCCGTGCCAGCATCCCTGGAGCTATTCTCTGTGGAAGACGCTGAGGCATCAGTTCATTAAGACCCTTACTTGAAGTTACAATAAAATTAACAGCACTCGGGAAAGATCGGAATCCCTGATCTTTAAACTCTGTTTTGCCCTGTTCTAAAATAAATTTGTTTTCCCTTAACCATGGCAGAGTACACACTTGTAGAGTATAAAACTGCAGCAATTATCAATTGATAATACTGAAATTTTATTTTCAATAACCCAAATTGGGTTATAGGTCTCTGATGTTATCCTTAAAATATATCCCTATAATTGCATTCCGCTATAAGAAAGCCCAGAGGAAAAGTAAGATTTATAAAATCAGAGATTGTTTGTTGCTTTATAAAAGGATTCTTCTTTAAAAAAAAAAAGTCTTTACCTTCGGATGATTTTCAATAGCCAACTCGCCTAGGGTCATTCAAAATACATTTTTTATTTGTTTTTTTAAAAAGCCACTGAAATATAGCTTTTCACAAATGCATGTTGATATAAAGTAAGGTATGCTTGTAAACATCGTCACCCACTAGCTAAATGGCCAGCTGAGACAGGATGGTTTGGCAACCTGCTCATCTTTATAAGAGAGACACAGGGAGCTAGAGATGGAATCAATGTTCTGCCATATTTGACCTGAGTTGGGAGGTGGCAACAATGGCTCATAGAAGGACAGAGCTTCCACCACCATCCTGAGGTCAGTGCTATTTGGAGCTGTGACTTAACTGACTTAGGTCCAGTGATCCAGTTGACAGCTCAGTGGCAAAGGAAAGAAGGATCTGGAAGGTAGTGTTCTCCCCCTGACCAGTGCCTCCTAAGACAAAGTAGCCAATTCAGCCCACAGACATGTCTTCCACTCACATGGTAGTGTTCTGTTTTTGCTTTTAATTTTTGAATTATGAGCCCAAATTATAAACATGTATGACTGTACCCCCAAATCTGGAACTCTGGGAAAAAATTAGATAGAGCATCCCTGAGTCACGTTCTTCATGGCAGTAATTGGCTAAAGATATTTTTGCCTCAGTCGGCCATGGTCCCCACCCAAACTTCTTGCACACAGGACCTCTCCGTGTGGGGACCATCCCTGAACCACTGAGCCCTCGTATGTAAAGCAGAGGGCAGCTCCTCTGCTCTCACAGGGATCAGAGCCTGGAGACACATTCAGCTCATCCAGTCCGACTCTCTCCTTCTCAGTGAGAGAAACTGAGGCACAGACAGGGCACGTGTCTCAACCAAGATTTCCCAGCTGTTTAAGGACAAAGTCAGGCCTTCATTCTCTCTCCCTCCTGGACTCAGACCACTTTCTGAGATGGCCTCACTTATTACGGTGGCATGGATAATTCAAAGGGTAGATAATCACCACATCATTTTTGTTTGGCTTAAAAAGTACACAAAGTGAATGCCTAACATCCTTTTACCACCTTTCTAATGTTTTTCTTGACTGGGCTTGAAATCACTTGGATATTTATGAGTGCATATGAAATGACTAGAGACATATGCTGTCACTGGGAGAAGCTGATCTTGCATTGACGTTTTCTATGAATAACCCTAAAATTGGAAAATTCACATGAAGACACTTGAAATTTGACCATCCTGAGTCACGGCCAAGGACGTATTAAAGTATATTCATATGTGTGAGATGTTTTGCATTGCTGCCTTGCCTTTGAAGTACAAGATGTCATATGAACATCATCACATCAAAGTTAAGCCAAAAGAGCTCAGCTATAAATTCCAAATTGTACAAAATCATACCAAAAGCAAGTATAAAATTTTATTGAAATGCAGCAGTGTAAATCTCTTTAAGTTTTTCCTCTCCCATTTAAGGAGAAGAAGAGGAAAGCAGTAAATCTGAGCCTTCGCTCACGGAGTTGGCTGACGTAGATCAGCTATTTTCTTCTGCACAGGGGTGCACTGGCTTGGAATACTGGGGAATTTTATCCGTACTGCTCTGACTTGCACAATACAGAGGCTGATTTAGTTTGACAGCAAAGTAACACCAAGCCCCCAAAATAAAATTACTGAGATGTAAAACAGCGTCAAAACTCCAATTAGTTTTGTATCCTTGAAGCTTCTGGAGGAAATCTAAAAGGCTCCCGTCACGATGAGCAGGCATCAATTTAAGCTGTAGAGATTACTAAAATGTAACCCTCTAATTGAAATTGCTCAGAGCACAATATGACAGAAAGAATCAGAGGAAAATAAGTGAATTTTTCCCCCTCAAAAAATGACTCATTACAGAAACTGTTCTATTAACTTTTAACACAGCGTTCCTTTGCAAGAGCTGGAAAAACCAAGGGTTTCAGAGGTCTCAACAGAAAAGGCACCGGGAACAGGAGCGGTACATGCTTGTGTCACTGTGTCATACGTAAGCATCAACCATTTGTGCAACATTTAAAGATAATCAGCGTTTCACCAGATCATAGGCATTTTGAAGTATATTTACAACTTCCACCAAGGAGGCAAATTATTCTGATCAAACTTCAGTTTTTGAACGAATCTGGATTTTGTCTCCAGAATGAACAGAAGTATCTTGATGCCCAATTCACGCCCCATCTCCTTTGCAAGTTACCCCAATTATCCCAAGTATGCTCACCACCTTTGAAGGAAACCCTCAGCTTACTAATGGAGGAAGTCCATCACCTTGGCTCTGTGGGGTTCACTTGTTCATAAATGTGTCGATTGTGGCTCTCTTGGTTAATGCCATTTCACCACATGAGACAGTAGGGAACTGATGCAGAGGATATGGCTGGGAGTCAAGCCACAGTCATTGTGTGTTGAGCATTCTTAGACTTTGCTTCCTTGCCACCTTTGCCCTGCCTGGCACCACGTGATCACCAGAGGGGTGTGCCCCAAGGGATCTGGGGAATGGTGAGGCTAAGTTGGGGGTTCAGAGTTGGTTGGGGATATCTTGGAAAGAACCCAAAATGGCTTTCCTAATCTGCAGGTGCTTCATGGATAGAGTTCAGTTCTCCTGCCAGCTTGACGACATTTACCCGTGAAGCATCAGCAGTCTTGGACCATAGACGCCATATTTCTCTGGAAGCTTCATATTTCTATCACTAATCGGTCTTCGTCATCACTGCTGGTGTCGCTGAACTCCACTCGAGTTTGCTTTCTCATTCCTTCCAAACTCCTCTTCTTGATGGTTTTCAAAGGGGCTTCAGGGAGTTCTGTGTGTTGCCCTCGGTTAGAAGAAACCACACAATCCTTCAGAGTGATTAATCCAGATACTTGACATTTCCCACTGTCATTTCCTCCAAGAGGGCAGGGGACAACCACTTCTGCACACTCATATTGCCCCCTGGAAGGAAAAAATGTCTTGTGCTTCCCTTCCTCTTGATGTGAACTAGTTGACCCTGGTCCTGAAGCTGGTATTGCAAGATGAGTTTTTCCAGTTGACCCCAAGGGAACCGAACCTGAAATTCTTTGTCCAGATGAAGGTTTCCCTGGCAAGAGTGACGGTAATATGCCCTCTGCTCTAGCTTTTTTCTCTGGAGAGCTCTGTGTCAGAGTCTCCCCTGCAGCCCTGCCATGGTCTCGTCGCTCTGCATTGTGAATTCCCAGAGTTGTGTCACCTGCTCTTGCCCCCAGAGAAGTACAAGTGGCAGCTGCAGAGGTAGCAACGTCATAATAGGGAGGGGTTCCTTTGGACTCCAAAGAAGAAGGCTCTTGATCATCTGAGAAAATGCATGGTTTGGGATCTATTGAGACTTGCTCCTGGGAGGGCAGTAGCTGAGTCTCAAGCATTCTCACGTTGAGAACTTTGCCATGGACTAGAAGGCTCTCGTTAGCCACTGCCATGGAGGAGTCGGACTGCAGAGACAATCCTGACCCAACAGCAGTGTTCTGAGGATGACAGTCACCGTGCTCACCAGCAGATGGAGAAATATCCTACAACAAAGTGCAAAGGAAAATAAAAGAGGGGTAAAAAGGTTAATTGGTACAAAAAAACTTGTGGTCATAAATGTGATCCTCAATGAAAACAAGGTCTTGAGGTCATAATGATTCTTTACCTAGCGTGAACTTCAATATGATGTTCTCAATCAGTTTCCATTAATAACTAATTGATGCATTAACTTGAGTAAAGTTTCCTGTTGACACAAAATAGGTTACTGAGATTGCCATGTATTTTTACCTGGCTTTGTGCAAGACCAAACCACTCAATTTTCCAACCAGTCCTGGGCATCCAATTTTAAAGGTTGCCAATGCTCCTGAGGTGGATATGCTATTTTACAGTACCGTGCATTTAAGTTTTTCCAGATTAGCATTTTTCAAAATGTGGTCTGGATTAGCATTTTCATAGTTTTTGACATGCAGTCCCCCAATCTACCTGGCAGTGAGGTCATGTCACAGTGACATCTACAGCATGGCAGCATCTCTATTCTATTCAGGTATGAATTAATAACTTAGGATTTTTAATAATCCATCAGATCGTTCCAATGGTTTCACAGCCGGAGTTGCCTATTCTTTCAGCACAGAATGTTTGGAGGTATTTGTTTGCCTAATGGGCTTTCTGTGCCGGGAAATTTCAGTAGGTGGTCCGAGCAAGTTCTGCCACACTGGACACAAACAAGAAGAAAAGGAGAGGCATAAATCTAGACAACAGACAGGCAGGGACAACTCAGAGTCATAATTCCCACCTTCACGGTTACTTCGTTTGTTTCGCCGACAGTCCTTGAAGTTGCTCTAGGAGAGAACTTTCCTGAGGTTTTTCCGCCGTCATCCTTCTCCTCTCCGTTTCCACAACGAGGAGACAATTCTGAGATGGCATAAGATGGCTCCCCTTGCAGATTTAGACCTAAAAGGGGGGAGGCACATTTATATACACCTGAAATTATGAACTCAACAAATAGTAATTTCCTAGGCGTTTATCTGTGTCTTCATGACCAGTTCTGAGCTCATTGACCCTCATCTCACGTGGTGTGTACGAAAACTCAATTTACCTTGAATCAATTCACACAGTCAAATAAAAGGTCTCCACTTCTTCTAAGGAAAGAAATGGCAAAACCAATTCCCAAGGCAGAAAAATCCCTAAATGAAATATACTTAAAAAATATTTAATGTGGCTCTTGTTCATCAGAGTCATCTTCCTGGCCACATTTGTTTAGGTTCATTTTAGATTGGCTTGAATTCTCTAGCCATACAATGAGGAACTGAGAGTAGAAATTTCCCTCTATGTCTCTTATGGTGTCTTAGTCTCCATCAGAGCCGCGGGCAGCAGGAGGGGAGGTTGGTTTTTGTTTTGCTGCTGTTTGGGGGTGGTTATTGCTGTGATTTGTGTGGGGAAAGGGGCAGCAAAGTTGTGCCCTTGACAACAACCACAAAACAGCATCCCCCTTTCAAGGGAACAGCTGCCTTTCCCTCGTCCCTCATTCTTACTCTCTCCTCCATTTTATTATATTGGCCTAGGATACAGGTCAAACGGACCAAAGAATTTCAGAGACGGTAGATCCTACCATGGGATGAGATCAGAAAAACATTCTAGAAGGGCTGTGTCACCAGAGAAAAGCCTTAGACCCACTTTTAAATCTGCTTTTATTTCGATTAATGTTATGTATGCACAGCGTTGTAAAAGTCAAACCTTTCTGCTTATGAAGAAAAACAGCAACACCTGCCCACACACGCATCTCTTCCCACTTTAGATTCTTTTAATATTTATCTCCTTCACTCCTAATAACATGCTTACAGCACTACTGTTTGATTTCTTGTTTTCAGTTTGGAGGATAGCTTGTGACTTCCCATGAGCGGAGAGGAGGGTTGAGGATAAGCTCCCCTCATCCACAACCTTTATCGCCCCCACACATACGCACACTGCCCACCCCTCTGTCCTCTCAACAGTTATATAACTATGATGTCATAAGTTTGTTTAGAATATTCGATGTTTACATTATTATGTTCAGGAACATGCTTTTTGCCACTGAGCCGTGTAGTATACTATGATTACATTGTCTTTTTTGCCAACACTGTTTTCCTTGGAATTAATAATTACTTTGTTTTTATCTTTTGCTTAGTTTTCTACGGACTTACTACTAAAATCATCCTCCAACCTCTTTCCCAGTTTGCCTCATTTCCTTAGAAATATCTCTCTTGAAACTTTCTGCCCTGCTCCCTGGCCCAATCCGTGGCTGTGCCCCTGGATCTCCCTCCACCCCATCCTGGCAATTCTCTTCACCTTCTTGGTTCCCAGACCCCCACACTTCTTTTTCCTTGGTTGACTCTCCTGTTTTCCTAACACAAAGCCTCTGGTAGCTTCAGGAGAAAGGGTGTATGAAATAAAATTGTTTAGATTTTAATTGACCACTTGTCTGGGTATAATATTCTGAATTGGAATTCATTTTCCTTCAGAATTGAAGACGTGGCTCCACTGAGTTCTAGTTGTTGAGAAGTCTGGAGCCAACATGATTTATGATTCATGATCCTTTGAGTGCAATCTTTTTGTCTTTCTCTAGAAGCTCCTAGACTCCTCCTTGGTCCACTGTCACCAAGGTCCAGGGTCTGTTTTCATTCATTGTCTGAGCACTCGATGGGCCCTTTCAATCTGAATCATGTCCTTCAGTTTTGGAAAAATAGGTTATTTCTTTTCCTTATATTTTGTCTGTTCTGTCTTTCTAGAACTGCTCTTATTAGCTTATTGGACCTGCTAGCCTGATCCCCTGTTTTTCTTATCTTTTCTCTCCTATTTTCTATTCCTTTTCATTTTATTTTACTTTTGGGGGAATTTCTTCAACTTTATATTCAAAATGGTATCTTTCCATTTCTGCTATCAAGTTTTTAATTTCTAAGAGCCCATTATTATTTATTATTCCTTCTTTATAGCATCTTGTTATTATTTCATAGCTCTAACACCTTCTCTTACATCTCTGGCAATATGAATAATGATCTGCTGTTACTGTTGTTATTGCTGATGTCTGCTTCTCCCTACATAGTCTCTCTTCCTTCTAAGTTCCTTTGTTGCTGTTTGTTTTTATCTTTCTCTTTCATATAAAGGCTTTCCTGAGCTATCCAGCAATCTTATCTACCTGCCCATGTTTAAGCAATAGGCACTAAAACATTGGCTGAGCACTCTTCACAAGTGCGATTTGTCAACCAGGGGCCACCCTGCAGGGTGATCTGGTTGCCCTGTTCAAGTGGGAAATCCTGAAGTAATTCTCTTCAGGTCTCCACATGGACTGACTGCCTTCTACACAAGGAGTCCTCTGGTTTCCTACTGGGAAAGTATAAGCCAGGCTGCCAGCATTCTGGAGTTAAAATAGAGGTCGAGAGTTGGGGGCTCAATATGCAGTGTTAACGGTCGGGTTGAACCCTCTGTCTTCACTATAGGCCCCTCACTCCCTGCTGAACTAACCGTGCCTGGCGTCCCCCAGCATTTTGGACACTCTCCGGAGACTCAGCCCCTCGTATTCTGCGGGAAGAGAGCGAGGGAAATGACCATGCTCTGAGAAGTAGGAGATATGAAGGGTTTGACTGCTGCTTAGTCTTTCAAGCAATCTTCCTGTTTTCAGCCCCAACTGACAGCATGAATTTCTGCGTTTTTAGTGCTTTACCCACTGTTAAATCAGGATTAAGTTCTTGAGGGTCTGCTGAAGTGGTTGCCACTCCACCTCTGCACTCCAGCCTCCAAAATGAGGGCATCATTTCTTCTCCAGTCATTTTGTCCTTGCGGACCTGTGCATTACAAACATACTCCTCTACTAGCTTTCCCTGGGTTTCTAGAGGGAAGTGGAGGTAAATGAATGTGTTCTGTCCTCCATCTTGAATGGAAAGAACAGACCTACTCTTAGATCTCAGGGTAGGTTACTAGATCATCAAGTGCACTAATCCTGAGCAAAGGAACTTCGAAAATCTATCGAAAAGTGTAACAGTTTGGGAAAAGAAGCAAAGATTTTTCCATTAATAGAATATTCACTTTAGCACCTGCATGTTGGGATTGTCTAATGACACAGAGCCAGGCTTTTGGTATTCTATTCATTTGCTCAACAAATATGTCAAAGAACCAGGCACCATGCTCGACCCTGAGGAATTGGAGAAGAATAAGACACAGGTGATCTGGCCCTCAAGAGCTTTTGCTCCAATGGAGAAGAGAAAGAAAGATGAGAAAACTGGTAGATAAGATGATGTCAGGTTGTGACGGGGGTCAGGAAGGAAATAAACATATTGATCACAGAGTAAAGATAAATGAGGGTATTCCAGAGAGGGGTATTCCAGAAAGTAACAATAGGGGCACATTACAGCGAGTAGTGGGGGGTAACTGTTGTACACAATTGAGGAAGGTTTCTCTGAAGGTGACACCTGAAATGAGATCTTCTGGATGAGAAAGAACCTGCCCACAAAGGCCAATCTAGACAAAGGAGGAACAGGTGCAGAGGCCCTGAGGCGGGAAGAGCTTGGGGGGATTAAGGAACCTGTGGTGGCCAGCGTGGAAAGAGGGTGGTGAGCAGGGGTCAGGCGGCAGAATGAAAGTCAGGAAGCCAACAGGGGCTCCGGCCCAGTAGGGCGCAGGCAGCCGTGGGAAGGGGTTTAGATTTTATTCTGCATTCATGTGAAGCCAGTGTTTTCAGCAAGGCGTCTACATCTTTTAAAGATGATTGTTGCTACTATCTGGAGATGAAATTGGGGGAAGAGGGAGTAGAGGTGGGAAGACCAGTTACAAGGCTACCAGGGTCATCTGGGGACAGATGAGATGGCTTGGCTAGGGCAGTGGACGTAGAAATGGAGAAAATGGATGGATTCAAGATCTGTTTTCATTCTCACCCATGAAAAATCACCAAAAGATAATAACGATGATAAACGTTTCCAGAGCCTTGGAGTTTACCAAGCACAGGCGCCTCGCTCTAAGTGGATTAAGCTGTGTCCCCACGGTGACAAAACAACCAGGCAATTCATTCAATTCAATGAAGAAGTAAAACCAATTAGTATAGAGAAAATAATCAGATTGGCCAAATGTCTTCTCAGCAGGTTGTTTGGGTTTTTAAACTTAACGAAAGGCCATGTGTGCATTTGACCAATAACTTCTGACTCATCAGAGAAAGCCAGGCAAGAAAATCCATTGATTTAATTTGCTTTTGACCTACAGTCTACAGAGAAAAGTGAGTTATCTTTAATAATTGTGAAAAATGCCCAAATAATGTCACTGAAGTGTGTTAAACTAATTTGGATTATTGAAGAAGGATGCTAACTTGCTTTTAAATGAATGGGCCTTTTCAAAATGTAAGTCGTGCCCTGGCCGAATGTTAAAGCACAGAATGTGAGCTTGTTTAGGTTTTAGCATCACTGTATGAATCACTTCCTACCTCTTCAGAAATTACGATTCTGCCGTCTTAATGCAATCTTCAGAAATTTGACTGCTCTTACGAAATTATGTGAATCTTATTAGAGAAACCATCTCTCATCACAGCTCTGTGTGCTGTTCTGTTCTCTCTCTGATTAAAGCCTGTGTTTTTAATAATTTCCCTCAGAAATAATTGCCAAACCACATTTAGAGAGAGACTGCTGAAAGTGTTGCAGCAAATTTAAATTTAGCCATCTTGAAAAGGCTATAGGAAACTGTAAAATAATTAGAAAGAAAATGGAGGGAAGAAACAATATGATGAAACTTCCAACATAACCGTGGACATTTTTAATGCCATATCTTCTCCCGACTGTCTGATTCCCAGGCCTTATTAAAATGCTAATAGACATATTACTCAAATATCATTATCCGAAAATCTAAGTAATTGGATACATTTCGTTTGGTTGCCACCATACACCAAAAACTCCATTAATTTGGAGTCCAAAGACTCTGATTTATAAGGAGAGGGTAAAAATGAGTCTACCACATTGGCCTTCTAAGCAAGCTATAAGTGTAAACAGGAATGCAGGACACATCTCCTAGACTATTAATTGATCAGAGACGAAACTGTTTAGAAGCATCCCTGCCATTGAAGGATGCATAATGTGCTAGCAATTAAAATTTGCAATTCCTTCAGGGACACTGGGCAGAACTCTAAAAGTAATCACTATGTGGGCAGTTATTTGCTCATTTATTCAAATATTTGTTGAGTCCATTTTTTTTTTAGAAATACTGTTTTTTTTGTTTGTTTTAAGTTTTTTGTTTTTTTTTGGTGAGGAAGATCAGCCCTGAGCTAACATCCATTGCCAATCTTCCTCTTTTTGCTGAGGAAGACTGGCCCTGGGCTAACATACATGCCCATCTTCCTCCACTTTATATATGGGACGCCTGCCACAGCATGGCTTGACAAGTGACACATAGGTCTGTGCCTGGGATCCGAACCTGTGAACCCCAGGCCGCCGAAGCGAAGCATGCGAACTTAACCACTATGCCACTGGGCCAGCCCAAGTCCATTTTTTTGAGTCCCTATTTTTTAGCGCTTTTTTTTGTGTGTGTGAGGAAGATTAGTCCTGAGCTAACATCCATTGCCAATCCTCCTCTTGTTGCTGAGGAAGACCGGCCCTGAGCTAGCATCCATGCCCATCTTCCTCCACTTTATGTGGGATGCTGCCACAGCATGGCCTGACAAGCGGTGTGTTGGTGCACACCTGGGGTCCGAATCCGGGCCGCCAGCAGTGGAGAGCCCACATTATTGAGCCCATATTTATTGAGTACTGAGCACAGCCAATACGCTGTGCTGAACATAGGCAATTTATTCAGTGGCAAAAGAGGCAGACACGCCCTCATGGAAATTACAGTCTAATGGGGGAGAAATTCAGTCAGAAAATAATCACACAAAAAATTTCACCAAGCATGTGTAGTAAATACTATGAAGGAAAAAGCAGAAGGTGCTATGAGATGGCAAAACGGGGCCCTGACCCCACCAATACCTATATAGGTGAAAAGAGTAAAACCTCACATACTGTAAAATCGCTCCCACATGGCACCGTTTTGGCTGGTTTTCTCTCTCCTGAGTCTGAATCATTCATTCATGTAATTATTCAACCAATATTTTTTAAGTCTCTATTTCATGCCAGACATTGTACTAAAATTTTTTGCAAGTGAATTCATTTCTTTACACAATCCTATGACTATTTTTGTTTATAAAGCCTCTATAGAAGAATAAATATGTGGCTACAAATGAAGGAAGAAAGAGGCTTTCTTTCTCTCAGGCAGAGGCAAGGGGATATCCATCCTAATGAGAAAATGATCAGAAGGCGGTGGCGGTGAGGGTGGAGGAGGAGCCTCAGACTCGAGCTCCACAGGCAGAGAGGGACTCGCGAGAGGACCAGGAACCACATTTATCAAGCACAGCCTCTTTAAGGCACTTCTGCACTATCCTAATGCCGTCTTTTGCAAGTTTGCCTTTAAGTAATCACAAACAAATCTTTTATTTCAGAAACCACTTTTCTGAGTGGTTTTCATCTCTTTTTTATTTCTTTGATGAAAGGCAAGCAAGGCAGGAACTCT
The DNA here is from genome assembly GCF_057802395.1 of Ceratotherium simum simum. Lineage (NCBI taxonomy): Eukaryota > Metazoa > Chordata > Mammalia > Perissodactyla > Rhinocerotidae > Ceratotherium > Ceratotherium simum. Next base: position 4,475,349 of record NC_141920.1, read on the forward strand.
TCCCGCACAGAAATTCTTCACCTGAACCACGTTAGGGCAAAGTGGTGTCTAAAATCTCCCTTTCCGTTAAAAGTTTTATCGTGCCCACAGAACAAGAGCGTGACCCTAAAATACAGAGCAAAAACAGGCTTATGAAATCACGTCAGGAAAAAGATGATAAAGGAAATGCCGTTTGAAGGATTCAATGCCGAGACTGACCCTAGCAAATCGACCTTATGTATCATTATTTTCGAAGTTTCTAGTTGCTAAATGGAAATTGTCTATGCGGGTCTCTTCCCTGGGACGTAATTGATATACTCGCAGCGGCTTCTCATCTTTCCTCAAGATTTACACCCTAGAATGAAGGAGAAATTATTCTGTTGCAGCAATTTCAGAGCACTATGACTTAACTAATAGCTTTAGGGAAAGAATTAATACTTCTCTATTAATTCTAATGGGAAGAGATGTAGGAAAGTCATTAGCTCCTGTCAGAGAAGGAGAGAGACGGCAGAGGGGGAGAGGAGCCCTGGAGACCCCCTCCTCAACCTTCCAGATTCTTCCCGACGCTCTGGAAGGCGGCTGAGGAGAGCTGTGTGAGAACAGGGAGCGAGAGGGCCGCCGAGGCCGGGAGGAACTCACAAAGGAAACCGCTGAAGAGAACGGAGAAAACAAAGGCGACAGCCACCTCTATGCGGGGGATTTGTCCAAGCCTCTTCATATGGTCTTTAGAAATTGTCCCTTTTATGTGTGTGTAATTAGGTAAAGCTTTTACTGCAGAAACCACCTGTAATCACGGCCCTCTCTACAGTTCTCTTCCCGAGATGAAAGGAGAGTGTTTTGATCACTTTCTCCTCTCAGATATTTTCTCCAAACGCTGTGAATGGGGCTGGTTTGAAACATTTCTGTGATTTTAAAGCTTGGTCGTGTACAGAATTCAACAATGTTCCTTCATAAAGAGAAACGGAGGCTCACGAGAAATCACGAACACAGCTCAAGCACTTTTTGCTCGGAAAAGTTTATCGCAAAATCTGCAGAGGAAAACGGGTTTTGTGGATCTGTTTAAATCAGTGGTTCTCAAGCCGGGGGTGATGTCTGGGGACTTTGTGGTTGTCCTGACTTGGCAGGGGTGGGAAGTGTGGGCCGGGGATGCTGCTCAGCGCCCTGCAGTGCACAGGCCGGCCCACCTCCCAGAGCGACCCAGCTCCTAAGGACAGCAGGTCTGCAGTCGAGAAACCCTGGTTTAAACCAAGAATCACAAACGGAAATGCAACAAATAACCAGACAAATAACCTAAATGAGGGAAGTTGCCTGTGGTGAATGGAGGGCACATCCGGGCTCAAGGGCACGGCTGACCCTCAGCTCCTGTCGACTGAGACCGCCAAGGACCAAGGGTCCAGTTTTCCAAGAGAAATCTGGATTCCATGTGTTTTGTTTTGTTTTGTTTCTTAGTGAAGAAGATTGTCCCTGAGCTAACATCCATGACAATATTCCTCTATTTTTGTGTGTGGGGGACACTGCCACAGCATGGCCCGATGAGTGGTGTGTAGGTCCGGGCCCGGAATCCGAATCTGTGAACCCCAGCCCACCAAAGTGGAGGCTGTGAACTTGACCACTGTGCCACCGGGCCGGCCCCAGATTCCATGTGTTTTTAAACACTGATAACAAATTAATTTTCAAACAACAGCACTGTGCTAACCAACATACCTGTGGCCTGAATGTGGCTGAGGAGAGGCCACTTGTGACCCCTTGTTAGTTAAGAAGCTCGAGTGTGCCCAGTGTGAGGGCAAGACTTCAGGCTTCGCTCAGGCTTTGCTCTTTTGCTGAAGCAAAAGTTCTTTTAAAAAATACTGTTAAAAAACTATTTACAGGGACCGGCACCGTGGCTTAGTGGTTAAGTGCGCGCGCTCCACTACTGGCGGCCCCGGTTCAGATCCCGGGGGCGCACTGACACACCGCTTCTCCGGCCATGCTGAGGCCGCGTCCCACATACAGCAACTAGAAGGATGTGCAGCTATGACATACGACTATCTACTGGGGCTTTGGGGAGAAAAAGGGGGGAAAAAAAGGAGAAGGATTGGCAATAGATGTTAGCTCAGGACCAGTCTTCCTCAGCAAAAAGAGGAGGATTAGCATGGGTGTTAGCTCAGGGCTGATCTTCCTCACAAAAAAAAAAAAACTATTTACCAAAGAGTAAACCTGTTTCTGAAGGTAATTTGGTAGTATCTTAAAAAATGAAATATGTAATTATAAAACATGCGTGGATCCAGCAATTACTCTTTGGGAAATTGAGCAAGAACGTTTACTGCAGCAATAATTGTGGCAGGAAAAACAATAACAATCAAGAGGAACATCCATCCATAGGGGAAGGGTTGAATAAATCAGTTATGGTACAGCTATCCTGTGAGATTATATGGCATTATTGAAACAATCTATCTATGTATAATATAGGCCTAGTTATATATAAGATATGTAAGAAGAAAAGAGTTGCAGCTTACTACATATGGTATGATCTATTTGTGTAAAACAACAACAACAGAATAAAGTGTCTGTCCATATTTGCATTTACATGGAGAAAGGTGTGGAAGGGACATCAACCTAATTCTGGCAGCCTCAGGGGGCCGTGAGGCTGGGACTTGTTAAGCTCTCCTTGGATATGTCGGTGTTGCTTTCTTTGTTGCCACAGGCTTGGTATTGCTTTATTAGTTTGAAAGAAAGATAAGAGACAAATAACGACGTTGGCTCTAAAATTCAGACTGAAAATAATGAGGAAAAGCCCAGAATGTGCCCGAGCCGCTCATGCGAAGCCCAGGGTCAAGTCAGTCCAGTCAGAGCACACCGCTGACAGAGGGAGGTGGGTCCTCACACCCTCGTAACAAACGTGTAGCTTCTCAGCCAGAGAAAAGTTGAGAGACTCAAGAAAGGAAGAGAAAAATATAATTTTTCCATCTCTAACCAAATCTGGAGTATTTCTGTACTATCCTAATTTTTTTGAAATTACTCTACTGAGTAATCATTTTCCAATCTCTTTTTTCAGAAACCACTTTTCTCTATGGTTCGCATTTCTCTTCTCTTTCTTTGATGAAAGGCAATCAGTTTGAGAACACTTCACTTACCATTTTCTCCAAAAGAAACATATTTAATGGGCAAGTATGCTTAAAATCTTTTGGTAAGTTGAAACTTTAATCATGCTCAGACAATAAGTGAATGCACCCTGAATAAAGAGAGGACAAATTGTGGGGAAGAAGAAAAACTAAGTGAAGAACAAAAAATTGCTAATATTATTTGAATTATTTAGTGCCAAAATTGAATCAAGAGAACCTACTTTACGGATCATTACTTTCAAACTTTTAACTCTAAATGAAAATTGTAGAGAAAAAAGTTCAGGCTTTGGAATATAATTGATGTGTTTAAGCAATTGCCTCATCATTTCTTAAGATTTACATCCTGGAGAAGGAGGTGCTATCCTGTCTCAGCAATTCTGTAAGCAATATTACTTAACTAATGGCTTTAGGAAAAGAATATCGCCCCATTAATTCTGACAGGAAAAATAATGGTGCAGAGCCATTAGCTCTAGTCAGAGGAGCAGGGAGGGAGTTCATGGATGAGGAACCCTGGAGTTCAGGCTGCCATTTTGTTTCTCTTAGGAAAACATTATGAGGTGATTTGTGACAGAGAGAGCAGGGTATGAGCAACACCAAGTTAGCCTCCCCAGCCCCACCTCTCCCAGTCCACTCATGGCCAACTACAGAAATTTGAAGGCTAAAAAGAAAAAAAAAATTCTAATCCACTTAATTTCAGAGAATTACATCACCATCCTCACATAACGTTTAGCCAGTCTACCTCTCAACATGATCAGGTAAACCTTTTATCTCAGAAAGTACCTGTCAGAGATGTTCTCTTTACCTTTCTATTTTTTCAATGAAAGACAGCTGCTTTGCTAATGTTATCCCCAGAGGAATTTTCTCTAAACTGTGTGAGTGAAAAAAAAAAATCCAGTTAAAATATTTCAGTCACTTAAAAGCTTAGTTATGTACAGAATTCAAAAGAAGAGATTCCGGTGAGAAAGAAAGTAAATGAGACAAGGAGAAAGAATAGAATTGCCCTCCTCACCCTGGAATTAAATAAAGGTTTATTGTTAATGCTGTAAGAAGCTCAATTCTACCTAGTTGATGTAGTGTACATGTAGCTGACGAGAAGAAAATGAGGATATAACTGTACAATGATTGGTATTGTGGTAAATGTCACAAAGGAGATGGGTTATGAATCAGACTACAAGGACACCTAATCTGGCTGGAGAGTCAGAAGTGACTGGCCTGAGAAATCACTAACATGTCCCCTCACAAAACCGTCCAAGGAAAGCTGATATGATGAAGAAGTCTCAACCCGGTTCTTGAGAGAGAACACAGTCGAAGGACCCATCAGAGGGACTGAAAAGTACATATATCAAAATCTCACGACATGCCAGAGTATTTCTCTCTCCTAATGCAATTTTCTGAAAGTTTGTCTCTTAATATTTTATTTCAGAATCACCACACATTTTATTTCAGAGATGACTTTTCTTAGTGGTACCCATTTCTTTGCTATTTCTTTGATGAAAGGCAATCAATTTAAGATTTCCCTCTCAGAGAATTTTTTTCTCTCTGAAAGATGTTTAGTAGAAAGTCATGTTTAAATCAACCCTTAAGTTAAAAGTTTGTGCCCAGACCCTAAGTATGTACCTAAAATTTAGAGAGCAAATATGGACATGAGGTGAAAGGGAAAAAATACAACTATTGAAAATACCATTTGAAATCAATAATATCAAGATTGAAATCAACAGGATCTACTCTTTGAATTATTATTTTCAATGTTTTTCATTACTAAATGAGTCTGTAAAAAACAGTCTATTTCTCGAAATATGATTGAGGTATTTGAGAGAGTTCATTTTTCCTCAGGATTTGCATCCTTAAAAAGACGAAATTGATCCATTTCAATGATAATAGCTGGGAAGAAAGATCTTCCCTTTTCTCCTTCATTAATCCTGATAAGGGAAAAAATGGACTAATTTCAAATGGGAAACAAAGACAAGAAAGAAAATATTGGAGTTGGTCTCATCAATTTTGGTTTTCCAATCAATCTAGGAAAGAAAACATTGAGTCCAGTCTCTGGGAAAAGATCAATGTTCAGGGAGAACCTAGCTCTTACCTCAAACCTAAAGTATAGACTAGTAAAACTTAATCTGACAAGAAAGCCAGGCAAAGGGGATGAGGGAACACTTGTCTGTTTTCATAGCATGTTTAGATGCTCTACCCCGTGCGATACTCCGGTGCTTTCTTTTCCTCACCCAGGAACACCTGCCACCAAAGTTCTCTTTGCTTTCTGGAGGAAAGGCAAGTGCTTGGAAAGCTGAAAACTTTCTCCCACTCAGATATTCCTTCTAAACAGCATTAGTGGGAGAGCCAGTTTAAAGTATTTCAGTGACGTCAGATCTTGTACACGTACAGAATTCAATAGCATCTCTTAGATACTATTTAGGAGCAAGAGGACTGAAATAAAGGAAAAAGAATAAACGCGGCCCCAAAACACTCTTTAAAAACTTTCACACCAAAATTTACTCGAGTGGATGCTTTCTGGCTTATTTCATAAGTGCCGTTTTCTTCACAATAAAAGAAACTTGACTGGGTAGACTATGCTGTAATTGAAATACTTTCAACTGGGCTTCGTCTTTTCTCAAGATTTCTACCTCAAAAGAAAGAGTGCTTCTGTAACCGTAATCCTGAAGCAACGCGACTCGTGTAGTGAGTTTTGAGCAAAAGCCTCTGCGTGGTTTCTGTGGATCCAGATAGAAAATAAAGGAGGATGCTCATGAGTTCCTCCAGACCAAAGCAGGGAATAAAATATCAAGAGTTGGCTCTGCCCTGCTAGGAAGAGACCTCAGAGACTTGAACTTCAAGGCGATGAGTAACTCGGAAGCTGAGACGCGTAACAAAGGGGAGAAGAGGAATAATAGGAAGAGAGGGACCAAGTTCTTACAGAATTCGATGAAGTCACTCTTTTGTCTGCACACTGGCTTTATAAATCCTGTCTTTTATGATGTGAAACTTGAATTACAGGACTTTTTTCACTTCAGAAACTATCTGCTAGATTCAGAGCAGCACCCTTTATCTTCCTCTAAATTTAATCAGTCTGGTTAAAACGCACCGGAAATTTGAAAGTTCAGTTACACACACAACCAAAAACTTACTTGAAAATACAGGTAGGACCATCAATGCAACATTAAGGAAAGAGAGAGAATAAAAAAGAAAGAATACTTCCCCAGAAATAATTTTTAATCCTACCAAATTAACAAATCTGATTTCTGGATTTTTTTTAGAACAGCAATTGACATATTAGAACCATCTAGAAAGTCCACACTTTGAGGCATTTAAAAAATCTTTATACCTTTCCTGAAAATTTCTACTCCACCATCCACCAAAAGAGTCTGTTTTGCAATCCTAAAGCCATATAGGAAAAGAAATTCATGATCTGACAGAAAATGAGAGGTGCCCCTTAACTCTTGTCTGGAAAAGAGTATAAACAACATCATGCACCCAGAAAATTCCACCTGAAGAAAGAGTGGAGAAAGAAGCGGGAGATGCATCTTGAGGCAGATACACAATTCTGCACAAATGATATACAGAAGCTAAAGAGGTCGTGGAAAGAACAGAATTTAAAATATGCAAACCTTGCTAGAGGGAGAGAAGACAATCTTCAGAAACTCTTGCCTTCAAGCAGTTCCTGGAATCCTCCCTGGTGGTGGTCTCGGGCAGGGGTCAGGTGGGGGCATTGGTGCACCTTACACACAGCTGTCTGCTTGCTTTCTTGAATTTTCTTGAATGAAAGACAGTTAGGTCGATGAGATTACCTCTCTGAAATTTTCTCCCAAGAGAAGTCACAGGGTCTGTGTCAAATGTGTGCAGAAAGAAATGATAACTAAATCAAGTATATAAAACTACGGTCCAATAAAAAGAGATTAAAAGAGGGGAAAAAAACTGAACCTTAAGCAGTTGTCATCGAAAATTTATTGAGGAAATCTTTTTGACTTATCTTTAAAAATATGTTATTACTAAATTCAAATCAGAAAAAGAATACACAGCTTAAATTATCATGGAGTAAACTAACATAATGGCTTTGAAATAAAGTAGTTTACACTGTTTCTGGGAATGCTGTCAGAAAAATAATGAGAAAATTGCATGAACATCCATCAAAGAAAGAGAGCTGGAAGGCACCAAGAGCAGGTCCTGGGAGGCTTTCTCACGCAGACCTCTCGTGAAAGTCGAGAAAAAGTCAGTGTGGAGAAAGCAGAAGAAAAATACGAAGTGGGCTTGAAGGGTGCTGGTACACGGAAAGAGAAAACCGACGGCAGCCTGCCAGGGAGGGAAATAATAATAATTATAATATCCCACGTGCTTTCTATCACTTCAAGGAATTTTGAACTTCTCTATGCAAAAGCAACCTTCAAAACTTCTATTTTGAGAAATTATTAGTCTATTTTACCTCAAATATTTCTCTTCTACAGAGGAAAACAAGGCTATCCATTTTCCTTGCAGAATATCCTCCAATCCTGTATTCACCATGAGCAACTGCCAAGTACACTTCATTATTATGAAAGTTCTCTCAGGGACAGAAATCCATAGCCAGCCTCTAATAAATATGAAGGGGAGAGGATGAGAAGAGATGAAATAGCATGAGGTAGATAATAAAATTTAAAATAGGTTTTAGAGTAGAAATGCACCCTGTACATAAGATCACAGTTCCACTGATTACAGCTTCTGAGTGTATTTTCTGAGCAGAGTGGTACCGCTTTGATGCTTTCGCCCTCACGAATTTCAAAGAGAAGAGAAAATTAACCCCTTTCTTTCCATAGTTTAGCTTTGAAAAGAAAGTGAAGGTGGCCTTCTGTTATTGGTGAAACAGTGGGTGAACGCCCTGGAGGACCCCCACCTCCTTCCACCTACCTCTCCTCTGGTCGAGCTACCCCACAGAGAGGCCTCAGGCCCTGAGAAGGAAACCCCTTATTTGTGCCAAGCAACCCAGAAGGAAAAGACTAGCAGAGACACAAAGAGAAGTGAAGAGACAGAGAGAGAAAGAGAGATCAAAACGGACCGATTATAGGGGAAATTGGCAGGTCCCAGGGCCCAGGTGACCAGAACCAGCCTCCCACCCTTCTTGAGAAGTAATCACTTAAGAGTTTGAATAACAGACAGCCCAGAATCAACCCAATTGGAAGAAGGGCCCCAGGCAGCCTGGACAGGGATGAGCAGGAACCCCAGAACTAATCGGGATCGAAGTGAAATCCGATTTCCAAGGAAATTCAGGGTACCTTTTCAAACATGCCAGAAATGTGGTCTGAGGGCCTTAAGGAGGGGTTGCCAGATAAAATGGGGATGCCTGAAATTTGAATTTCAGGTCAACAATGAATTATTTTTAGCCTAAGTATGTCTTATACAATGTTTGGGGCATACTTATGCTAAAAAATATCTACTCATTGTTTAGCTGAAATTCAGCTTTAACCAGGTGCCCTGTATTTTCATTTGCTGACTTTGGCCATCTTGCCTTAGGGTGCAGGGAAAAGGGGGAACCGGCTGGGGACTGGTTGTCAGCAAAGCCTGATCGAAGATGCTAGGCTGGGCTCCAGACCCGGTACGCTGTGAATCCAGGGATGGCTGTGGGGTCTGGATGGATTTGGGATGAGTAATTATTATTAATAAAGACATCTCCATAATCTTGATGAAGAAAAAACCCATAGGGGCTCCAAAACACCCAGAAGTCAAACCCACAGGCAAAAGGCAAAGCAAACACAGGTGTCGAGAGAAAGAACCAGCATCCTGCAGCCCTTCCACTGTTTTTAAGAATTTTTCACCACAGGTTTGAAGGTTGAAAAAACAACCTTCAAAAAGTCTATTTTGAAAAATTATTAGTCTCTATGATCTCATAATTATTTCTCCCACTCCCATGTATACACAGACCCAAGGCTATCCATTTTCCTCCCCAAATGGTCCCCTAACCCATACCCGCTAGGCAAGACCATCCAGCACAGTTCATTATCATGAAGGTTTTTTTCTGGGTGAGAGACCTTGGCTAGCCTCTGATAACTGCGGGGTGGGGAAGGGGGAGGATGAGAAGAGCATCAGTGGCAGGAGGTAGATAATGCGCTGAAAAGGCCCATTATGTAGAAAAGCATTCTAGACGCCTGAATGCGCGGCCACACTCCAGCAACTGCAGGTTCGGACACATTTTCTAGATGAGAGTTTTGTTATGCTCATAACTTCTCCCTCAAGAATTTTAAAGCGAGGGGGGAGGGGAGAGGAAAAGAATAAACCCCTTTTCTTCTCTTTTTAAGCCGGAAGGGAAAAAGAGGGAAACTTTGGCTTTTATTGCTAAACTTGTCAATGGCATGTACTTCAGAAAAGGGCAAGAGTTGACTTTTTTCCAGCAGAAACAGCTCTTTCCCGTTCTCCTGAGGGCACAAGGCTCTTAGGAAGGCCCCCATCCGGAGGAGAGGACTCAGCCCTCAAGGCAGGGCACCCTGTAGGGACAAATCAAGCAGCCCAGGAAGATGTGTGTGCATTCATTTCCCCTTCTGCACGTGGAGAGGAGAGAGAAGGAAGCAGAGGGACAAACAGAATGTGTGGTCCAGCGGCCAGCTGGCCGGGCTGGAGGCAGACAGATATCCTCACTTTGGTGTTCATTGCATGGTTACACATCGTCAGAACAAGGTACAGCCACTTCATGAAAACGTCTTGATTCTGGAGGGATCTCCGACAGGTCCAGCAGGAGGAATAAATTCACAAGGAGTTCAAATGGACACAGGAGGACACAATATGGAAAGTAAAAGATTGACGGATGGTCAGGCTGAAAAATCAGAATCCTATATCTTTCCTGTCAGTTCAAGACAATCTTAACCCCACTGTGCAAAAACAGCCTTCAAAACTTCTATTTAAAAAATTGTTAGTCTATTTACCTCAGAAATATTTCTCCGCCATATATGAGAATCCAAGGCCACCCATTTTTCTCATTGAACATGGCCCTACCCTGCTACCTTGTGCTTGCTGGAAGAGAATTAGACGTGTGCTACATCATCATGAAGGTCTTCCGAGGGAGAGACGGCTATGCCCACCTGCCAACAAACTCAGGGAGAGGAGATGGGAGTCACTGAAACAGTATGGGGTAAACAGTAAGATTTAAAATAGGTCTCAGTGTGGAAATGTGCCCTATGGTTCTTTATTTTTTTATCGGTAACATCTCTCCTCCCATTATAGGTTCTGGGTGTATTTTCTCAGCGAGGATTTTAATGCAGTTCATATCACATATTTTCAAGGAAAATAAAGGTAATTTACTTTTCCAATAATGTTTTGGTTTGGGTAAAGACTATGGTGAACTTGGTCTCATGTAGCAGCTCCAGGTTATCCTCGCTCCAGAAACACGAATTACATCACCCATCACGGGAGACATGAATAGGCGGAGCGGGGAGACCCCTCAGGGCAGGGGGCAGAGTTTGCCAGGAAGGAAACCTCAGTAGAACAAGGAAACGGAGGCAGGTCCTGGACACTGCTGGTAGAGAGAAAAGGGATTCCTGTGGGTGAAAAGTCTAATGGCGGGAGCAGTTCTCAGGAAGGAACCCAAAAGCCCACAGAGGAACCAAAGTGACCAGAGGTAAGGAAAGCAGTGACAATGGGGGGTTCGTCTGGGTTGTTTTCTCTTTTATTCTTTTCCAGAAGGTGGGGGCAGGCTGGAGGAGGTGTTGGATACACACACACACACACACACACACACACACACACACACACAGGCACTTCCAGAGAGAGGGATGAACTCGTCAACGGTGGACACACAATGAGCGCAGCTGTCAGTTTTGATCCTCAGGAAAATTGGGAAGAACCTGAAAGAATTCCTCAAGGTCTCTGCCTGATTCCTGCCATGTGTTTGGGTCAAGGCAGAGGAGTGGCTTAGGTCTGACAGATGAAACTTTCACCCGACCGCAGTCCCCAGAGGGCCACCTGGTGTTCCGTGTTCATGGAATTGGACCTGCTCTGGACGGGGCAGAGGCACAGATGGCCACTCGTTTGCTCTTCTTCCTCTAAAATTATCATTTTTGAAAGTCTTGGCTTTGGTAGCATTTAAATTTGGGGCTATTTCCTGGTGAGATTGGGGTTGTTTGTTTGCTGGTGTTGTTGTGGGCTCTCCTATTGTCCAGTGTGGAAACAGAGGCGGCTGAGTCTCCCTTAGTTCTGGTGAGGCCGCCTGTGTCCTTGCTGCTCAAACTTCCCCTGTAGGAGGGGCCCAAAGGCAAACGCTGGGTGGGGATCCTTGGCCCAAATGGCGGCTTTGGGAGGCACGCGGCCACCTGGGGAGCTGGTTCAGCAGCCATTGCCACACACCCGGTGGGGTGGGAATCGACAGACGGTGAGTCCTGTACCTGTGAGTCATAGAGAAAACCTCACCTCCACGCACAGGCCGAGTGACCTGCAGGAGGCCCCTCCCTCTCTGGCCTCAGTGTCCTCATCTGTGCAAAGGGAGGAACCCCAGCCCTTCCTCCAGGGGCGGTTGAGGGAGTTCAGTGAGTTGACCCCACAAGCACCACACTCAGGACCCAGCTGTGTGTACAGTGCTCCACAAATGTGGGGCTGTTATTCCTGTTATTGGCACCACCTTCATCATCATCACTGTGTCGTTGTGTCATTTGTTTGTGATTTGTGGCCCATCTCCCCTCAGCTGGAACGTCACTCCACGAGTGGGGGACCTGGTCTGTCGTGCTCTTCAGTTTTTCCAGCACCTGAAACACTGAGTAGCATACAGCAGGTGCTCAATAAATATGCTGAATGCACTTGCCGAGTGGAAACTAGTCTGACTCCAAATCTCGCCCCATTCACTGCCTTTCCACCATTCCTCAAAATCGCAAATATAATCCCTGCCTAGAGATCTCCCCCTTCAATATGACTGTAGCTCCTGGGGGAGGGTCCTGAAAGGGTTAACCAAATGTCCACATCTCGGGGGTCCCAGGGCGGAGGAGTCACAGTTGGACAGGCTTTACAGAAAATCTCCTTTTCTGATTAATTCACAGCAGTTCTTCCCTCCCACCCCCACCAGTGAGATCAATAATGATTTGACTCTGCTCCACTATTCTCACTGATTATAATCATATTTAAAAACCCTGATGGTTTTTTTAAACTCCAGTTAATGTCAATTTGCATTCATCAAGGGTGTTTTTTTTCTTTAAAGGGGTAGTTCTCTTTAAAGGCTAAACGTGAATTGCGAAGGTAATAGGTCCTATGTCTGAAGGTAATTTGAAGAAGAAGATTAAAGGTGTCCATAATTTTCAGCCCTGTTCTGCAGGGAGCCTGGTTGTGAAGGGAAGCGCAGCATCCGGGTTACAAGCCACTCACGGTCGCCTGTTCCACAGAGTGTCTCTCGTCTCGGTGCCACACGATATTAATTTTCTTTTGGGGGATATCGGTATATCCACGAGCTCTCCCTGGGTGATCAGTGTGGGGACTGGGAAGGAACAGCACAATACACAGGAACAATAGACTCTCGTGCAGTTATGACAGTCTCATGCCTTGTTCTGTGTAAATAACAATAGCAAGGTGTTTTTACTACTGTTATTACTGTAGCTCACCATATAATTTGAGATTTCTTCGGTGGGCGACCGTGGAAAAGCAGCAGCAACTGAATGGAAGTGGCAAGGATAAACCAGCCACCAGCAGGTGCGATGCCTGGAATTATGCGGAAGAAAGAGGAAATTCTGTTCCTTGTTTTATAGTTGGTGGGGAGCACAGGCAAAGGGGTTCAAAACAGAAGTGTTTGAAAGCGGCAGAACATAGGAAATAAATGCACATCCCCAAGCTTGTAAACATCAACACGGCTGTTTGGCAACAAGACTCTTGAAATGGTATCACTTGCTTTCTGCAGATAAATGAACAAAAACATATTTTTCTCTAACTAGCATCTCGAAGTTCTATCTGTAATTTTTTTGTTAACTTGAATTTTTATTGTGATAGGTAGAACAATAAAGAATAAGATTTCACTACTCCCGGAAGACCCTCATAGTCAGGACACAAAGGGAAATCTTAGCATGTAAATAGTACCTGGAAAATGGCATTACTGGCATGAATATTAACTGAAATTTTGCTTTATAAGGAAAAACATGTTGGACTTTCACCCCAACCCGTCTCTAGCCGGTGTGGCAGAGCATGTGAGTGGCCTCCCTATTTCTGATCGTTTTTCTTAGTAATAAGAGCCCACTTTCTAGCTGGGGTGCTCTGCTGCTCTGCTAAAAGCTATATTTATTAGTTTTTATTGCAGCCAAGTAAGACCAGGTAACTAAGTTCTGGCCAAACAGATGTGAGAGGACATGATATATGCAATTTCCAAGGCATGCCCTTAAAGGGAGGGTGGGTACCCTCTCCTTCCTCTTATCTCCTTATAATTGGCTGGAATGCAGACCTAATGGCAGGAGCTGGAGCAGCCATCCTAGGCCACAAAAAAGGAAAACCTATGGTGAGGAGAGCAGAGTAGGAACCTGGATCCCCACCACACCACAGAGCCACCTTTCTAGACCGGCTACTTAAACCCCATGGTTATTTGTGAGAGAAACAAACTTTATGTATCTTTTTTAATCCATTGTTATTTTTAGTCTTTATGAGAGAAACCAAAGCTTTATCATACTTAATACCATGGTGATGAGAAATATTATAGTGCAAGAGTCTAAACTTTAGCCTATATGCTAAACCTTGGCTGTCCCCATACAACCTTGATGAATTTGCCATGTCTGCTGACTGCCAAGTATGAAGCCTTCACTATTTTGTCATATCTGCAAATTATCTGGACCAGGGACTAACAAACTACAGCCTGCAGACCAAATCTGGCCCTCCTCCTGTCTTTATAAATAAAGTTTTATTGAGACACAGCCAGCCCATTAATTTACCTGTTGTCTAGGCTGCTTTCCCCCTAAGAAGTCAGAGCCGAGTAGTTGCAACAAGACCTGTATGGCTAGCAAAGTCAAAAAAGTTTACAATCTGGCCTTTTACAGAGTTTGCCGACTCCTGATCTACACTATTAATTACATAAAAATGTTTAATTAACTCCCTTTTTTACTTAAAGATTATTTTTTAAAATAAACTTTATATTACTGCCTCAGATGGAACCCTGATATCACTTGCTGTGAGTTGCCGATCCACCATCATTTTCCTTCCTTCTCATCAAGAGAACCCCAAAGGTACTTAGTGCCCCTCTAGAATACTTCTTTCCCAGACTCCCCACAGGCAGGGGTGGCCTTGTGACCCAGCCCTAGACAAGGAGATAGAAGTAGGATTGCTGGAAGCCATCCAGAAGGCTTTGTAAAGGCATACCCCTTTGGGCCTTGGGCCTCTTCCCTGCCTGGAATGCATTCATGATGCCTGGAGGGGTGCAGCGATCATGCCACCCACCAAATAAAGGCAGAGGGTGAGGACGGTGGGGTAGGAAAATAGAAGGGTCCTGGGTCACCGGTTAGCTCCTTGACCAGCTGTACTAGTCCAGATTACCTTTCCCTGGCCTACTCGTTATATGAAAAGGTGAACCGCCTTTTTTTAAGAGCTCCTGACAAATGTATCCTAAATTGCTTCACATGTCCTAAATAGAAGATATGGCTGATTGATTACAAAAACGAACACACACACACAAAAACAGCCTCAATTATTCACCATTCCATATATCTACAGCCTTGGCAATGTGATTTTTAAGGTGTCCCATCAGGAGGTGGAGTCATTTCCCCACCCCTGAGTCTGGGCTGGTCTTGTGACTCTCCTTGGCCAGTAGAATGCAACAGAAGTGATGTTGTGCCAGTTCCAAACCTGGGTCTCAAGAGTTCTGTGTGTTCTGCTCTCTTTCTCTGAACCCATATTCTTCATTTACCTCCATTCGCCTTGCTGGCAGCCAACCAACTTCCCCACGTGGGAGTGAGGCCATCCTAGACCAGCCAGTCCCCTGCCAATCTGCCAGCAGTCCCCCAGCTGACCCCACAGATACAGGAGCAAACCCAACCAGATCAGCTGAGCCTGGCTCAAGTCAGCAGAAAGCCCAGCCAGCCCAAAGAACCTACCAGCATTAAGTTAGCTAATGCTGTACAGCAAATACATGTATTGATATTTGATATAAGATATACATATATATTTATGATGACTAATATGTTAATTTTTTGATAATTAAAATTCTTTCAGAATATTTCTTTATAAATCACAGAGGTAAATAATCTATACTTTGGGGCTTCCAATTATAACTCGTGAGGTTTGGAATGACCCGGGTCTGGGGTCAGGCTGCCTAGATTGGTAGCACTTGCTTGTGTGTACTCTCCGATCAGTCACTCAACCCCTCTATGTCTATCCTCATCAATAAAATGAGTATAATTATAGCACTTGTATTTCTGTCAAAAAGTTTAAGGGAGATGATATAGTGAGAATAGTGAGTAGCTCACGGTAAGTACCCATTGACATTAGCTAAGATTATTCTTATTAGATAATATAAGATATTACAAACAAATCCAATTAAAAGAACCGAAGTTTAAGAGTAAAGATGTTCATAATAAAGAAGGTTAAAATGAATGACTATTTAAAATAATGCATAAGAGGGCCAGCCCCGTGCCTTAGCGGTTAAGTGCGCGCGCTCTGCTGCTGGAGGCCCAGGTTAAGATCCTGGGCGCGCACCGACACACTGCTTCTCTGGCCATGCCGAGGCCACGTCCCACATACAGCAACTAGAAGGATGTGCAACTATGACACACAACTATCTACTGGGGCTTTGGGGGAAAAAAAATAAATAAAATTATTAAAAAATAAAATAATGCATAAGAAAATATAGTTGTTCCCAAATATCCCCATGTAATTGGATCATCATTTAGATATTGGGCCTTTTTCTACCTCTGTTTGTACTAAAATAAAGGAAGCATTCATTCTCCATGTCCTGCCAAATTTCATTTTACTTCCAGAATGTCACATCTGAGTCAGGCAAGACCAGTTGGTCCCATTTCAGCTCCTCTGCTGATCACTCAGAAGATGCGTTATGCTAAGGACCACATATGCCTGAGTCTAAGAGAGATTCCCCCCAAAATTTATCCCTCAGAAAATGAGGGGGTTGCCTTATAATGAAATCCTTACAAAGCCTCCCATTTTGTAGGGAACTCTCCCAATTACTCCATTTTGAATTACAAAATACTGTTTAGGAAGACACATATTAGCCTGAAACAATGCCAATCAATGCTGGTTTCGGTCACTCATGGTTATCACCTGACAAAATCGATGTGAAAAAGGTGATGGGAGGGAGGACTTGAACACAAATTTAGTCATCTTTCCTTGGCACTTGGGACACAATTATAAGCACTGGATGCCGTTGTAAACAAGTCTCTTGAAGAGTGCTTTGAAAAGCAAAATAGCACATGTTTATCTGGCGGAAATTGCAAAGAGACACCTACCTGAGAAATGAAAGCGCCTGTCCTAATGTCATGGAAATGGGTGCTTATGGCTGTGGATACATTTCTATGACAGTATTGTGCTCAGATTCTAAAAGGACTAAATCTCAAAGAACCAGGATGAAAGTGAAGACGCTGTGCTCTGAAAACTCTATTAGATGACCCAGACAAGTGGCTCTAGTGATGACAAAGGCCGCATCAAAGACGCGCTCTACGAGTTCAGCTAGAATGGCTTCCTGAAATGAGCAGAAACACAAGATCACTAAACCAATATTTTATGTGACGTGATTTAAAGGGGAATATGCAACTAGATTAATGCATTAAATATTGTAAGTAGAAATTTGCCTACTTCATCTGTATCTTCATGTTATATTTCAGGTTAGACCCAAAACCTTGTTTGATCTATGTGTTGAGAAAACAGGGGGCAGCCTTATATTGAGACATAAGTGATAAGTAGCGGCATTTCATGGCTTATAGATAATTGGTATCCTGGGTTCTTGGGTAAGTGATTTACTGGGGGGGGGGGGGGAGTGCTCCTGGGAGTAACTTGCAGGAAGTGGGAGAAGCCGGAAGAAGTTTGACAAAATTGTGATTTCTGGAGAAGTCTAGCTTCTGCCTGAGCCCACAGGGAGCTCCATAGTATGAACTGCATCACAAATCTGTCCCACAAGGGACAAAGGGCTGGGTGGTCACATTCCCCCATCAATCAGTCAGTGGCTGTGCACCACCCCCCAATGTCTGTGTGTGTGTTGAGAGCAAAGTGGTTCCCATCAGCCAAGAGCAGTGCTTTGGAGAAGAGCACAGATAAGAGACTTAAGCAGCAATACCCTCAACAGCTAGGACATGGAGGGGTAGGGGGCGGGGCTGGTGGGGCTGCCTGGCCTGAAAAGGGATCTGGGCAGGGCACCAACACCATCCACCATAACTGTTAACTTGTAGCACACAGCATGTGGAAGGTAACTGACTGCACAACTCTTTGATCTCCTCTACCTAGGAAGCAAGAGTAGGTTGTGAGCCACTCCTCTACCTTGCTTTCCTTCAGGGAACATCCCTTCTCAATATAAATCAGCTGGTTTATCATCAGCACCACCTCCCATCTCCAGGAGTGGGCATATTCTACTCGTCTGGCCAAACAGAAGGTTCCAGGCTAGGTATATGACCCAAACCTCACTAAAATAGTCAATACTGGGACTTCAATGAGAAACTTCCTCCAAAGAGAGACTTCTTCTCTTTCTACCACAAGGGTAAACAGGTCCCTGGGGCTACCACATCCTAGGGATGAAGGCCACCCAGAGGAAAGCCAACTCAGATAGGAAGAGAGATAAACAGAGCCCTGGAGACATCGTTTGAGTCCCTGGATCCAGCCAGGGCTTTTCATTACATGAGCAAACAAATTCCCTTCTGTGCTTAAACCTTTACGAGTTGGATTTTGGTCCCTTGCTATCAAAAATTGTATCCCATACCAGAACATTCTCCTGATTCTTACAGACATTACTTACTTTCCTTGTGCCCCAGAGGATGAGATGGGTGGGTGCCATGGATACCTGCTGCCCCCCTCCTTCCTAACCATATTAAAGGCAGGATTAAGAACTTACCTAATGTACCCTAATGACAGACTTAAAATTCAAATCTTGATTGTCTGCTCCCAGCCCCTAGAAAACCATCTAATGAGTCTGCTTATGAGACACCATCATGACTTTGATGAAAGAAGCCAGTCTCTTCTGTAAAGAGGCATTTCCAACAGACATTGATTAATCTACTTTCCCATTCTTCTCAGCAAAATAATAGAGAAATCATCATTTTCCTCCTTATCTAACTGCACAGATGACTGCTTCGTGACTTTTCAAATTTATTGAGTGGCAAAACTAGAAGCAAAGAGGAAATATGTCCTGTGTCCTCAGAAGCATTGAAAGCCTCCAGCTGTCTGGACCAAAGCAAGTCTTGCTAAAGCCAGCTGTGGAGAAGCCAAGGGGAGCTGGGAAGGTAAACACAGGATCAAAAAGAACCCCTGCCCCTCAAGGAGACTTCCCAAGTAAACCAGGTTAAGTGGGTTTTCTTCACTTTAATGCAGAATTACTTCAAACTCACTTAAAATGTTCCCCATTTCTTACTTTATAAAAAACAATATTTATGCATTGAATCTATAATGAAGTGCTACTTAAATGAATCCAAATTAATTGAAATTAAACACAACATAGAATTTAAAAGGTAAAGTAGATAGAGATTAATAAGTGAAAAATGAAGAGCTGTCCCCCTCCACGTAGCAGCAGACTTCAACCCCACAGAGTGAAAAGAGGAAAAAAAACCTGCAGACCCACGTGGCAGTTTTAAAAGGAAAATAATTGCTTTCACATTAAAACATACAAAACTAATTTTTTTAACCACTAATGTGTGGATTTTTAAAAATCAATATCATACTATTTTTAATCCATTTGGACGAAGATAAACGGGGACTCAGGTCTGGTTCTCAATAGTTTTCAATAGGATGCTTTTTGGAATCACCATAGCATGTAATTTCTGTTGTTTTCTCTATTAAACTTGGAGAAGCTTTAAGGTCTCAACGTTTTAGGAGATAGGAACTCAGTGAAATGTGTTTGATTTGCCGTTCAAGAAACCATTTCAAATGCATAGTAGACGCTCAGTGAAGAGCAGCTGAGTACAGGGATGATGGAATGAAGACGCCACCTCGCCCAGGGCTGGGCCATGTGCACGGAGCAGCCAGATTTATCAAAGAGACGGGGCCGTAAGAGTAGACGAGAAGTCACGTCCTCGGAGCATCAGGGCAGAAGGGCATGCCAATCAGAAGGGGACAGAGCAAATCTAGGATGGACTGGGCAGAAGGGGCAGCACCCCTTGGTCTCCTCTCCTGGTGCAGGAGTGTTGGCCCCAGAAACATATGAGAAGCCAGCCTGGAGGAGGATGCCACCAAACTGCAGACAGAAGCCAAGATGAGCCTGGAAGCACCAAGGCTGATAGAAATCTGGGCTGGTGACAAGCACACATTTGTCAGGAGGAGAGAGTAGAGTCTCCAGGGATAAGCAGAGAGAGTCCCCCCATGGTTGCCCACGGGCCATCACATTTCCACTGTGGCTTCTGAAGATTCCCTGGTGTTCGTGTACCCAAAGTGGGTCCCCTACCATATTCTCCCAGGGGGAGACGAGAAGGGTTCATTTCCCCAAAATCCATTCACCCCAAAAGAACTGTGACCACACTGGTTTCAGCATTTGGCTCAAGTGTCCTGGATGTGGGGGTGTGGATGACAGGGAGAGATGGCAGCCCAGCTCCCTCCTTCCTCCTCCCTTCTCTCCCCATTCTTCCTGGCAGCCTGTAAAGTAAAGGTCTCAAACTCCATGACTATATTTGGGGCCCAGATCAGTGTGTGTGTGTGTGTGTGTGTGTGTCTTTGAAAGGGAATTCATTACCATCATGTAAAAAGTGGGAGATATTGCTTAATGGAAAATTTTAGGTCTCTGCTTCTCTATAGAGATAGATCAGTAACAATGAGCTAGCATGCGCATCATACAGCATGCTGCTAAGCACTATTTTAAATTATCTATGATATAAATGGTATCTCAACAGCCCTACAAATGGATACTGTTATCATCACCCCCATGTTACGGATGGGGAAACTGAGGTATAGAGGAGCTAAGATACGTTCCCAGGACCACACAACTCCTGGTGGTAGAGCTCCGACTGGAACCAGAGCATCTTCCTCTTCAAGCCTGACCTCCTGTTGCTGTGCCACTGCTGCCTCTGCTGGGCAGGCTGCTGCAGGCTCTCTCCTCTCTGGCATCTCTATTTTAGAATATTTTCTTTTTAATACTTTTACGTGTGCTTTTCAAAAACATGGCCAGTTCTGAAAGAGAATCAGTGTGTTTCCAAGTTGGGAGTGGATAGAAACATCTCACATACTTGGCATAGAGAGATCTGGAAGTCCTGTTCAGTGTGCAAAGACTGGGAGCCTGAGTTTGCAGCACGTCCTGGATTCTGCATCACGTGCCTTGGGACAGGGAGCCCCGAAAAGGGTCCTGCAGCATCCGGTTTAGCACTTTCTTCCTTTTATCCCCATCTCCTCATCCTCCTCCTTTCTTCCCGTCTCTTTCCCTCCTGTCCTCAGTTGGGGCTTCGGCCTCTTCTCTTTCAGTAATCGTGTTTATTCTTGCACATCTGGGTGGTATTTATGTGAGAGCAATACAATAAAAAAACTACGTAAAACTACATTAAAAAGCTAGGGTCGCCTGCGTGCTGAGACGAGGCAAGAGTCGCTTCTTCAGCGGGGTCTTGCCTCTCTCAAAAAGCAGCAGGCTCTCGTACCAAAACTCTCCTCTCCCTTTTGGCTGCAGCCTCGCACATCCGTTCAGCCACCTGAACTCCACAGAACGTGAAATGAATTCGTGCCGAGGGGTGCCCTGCTATTCAGAGCAGCCCTCCCCCCCTCAGTGCACAGGGCCCCCAGGTGAGGCGAGGTCCAGGGCTTGGCCAGACACACACACCTGGGCGAGACCAGGGCCCCGCCGCGCAGGAGGCGAAGCGAGGGCCGCGGGGGCTCGGCCGGCGGCAGGGACTGCGCCGCCTGTTCCGCGGACCGACGCTAGGGGGCTCTCTTGAAGTTCGGAAGACAATTTCGCATCAAATAAAAAGTCATGCTTCGCTTTTTCCGGCTAATAAATTCACAGGACTTGTTTTTTAACCCCCACCAGGGTTAAAATAGTTTCATAAAAAGTTTTGGTAAATTCATGGGTAACTTTTGAGGTTATGTGAGGTTTTGTCAAAAAAAAAAAAAAAGCAAAAACACAGAGCCTGCCTCTGCTCCACTAAGACCAGAAGCACGAAGCCCGAGAGGGCGGAGGGAGGGGGGGCTTGGGGCTTTCGTGTTCTTTCTAGAAGGGGCCACGCAGAGACGTGGTTCTCAAGACCCTCTCATGCCCATCAGCGGGGGGCGGCGGGGACCCCCGGAGACCGCGGGCTCAGCCTGCGAGCTGCCTGCAGCCAGACTCCGCGATCAAAGGCTGCCCCCGCCGCCTTCCAGATCTTTCCACGGCTCCCACCCGCAGTCTGGGGCGAGTGCCGGCCGGGGCTTTCGCACTTCCTGGCAGGCAGTCAGGAATAAGGCAAAAGTTGCAGTCCCCGAGTAGGGGTTAAAAAGAACAAGAACTTGATGGGGTTGAGAGGAAAGGAGACAGGCGGCGGGAGCAACACGGCGCGGCTGAGGGAGGGGCGTCGCGCATCAACTATGATTCAGACTCAAATGCACCGAGTTCGTTTTTCAATCCGCCTTTAGCTAGGGGAAAAAAAATAAGGAAATTATAGAAAATTGAGAAACAAACATCTCCGAGAGTGCTTTGCACCCGGGGGTGCTTAATGAACACTTAATAATTTCACACGCTGGTACTTAGAAAAATGGCTTTTGTCCGTTCCCCGCACGCCAGGTGCCTCGCAGCAAAAAGGGAGAGCTGAAAATGACTGAAAATGATCACTAATGTCTACGTGGAGGGGGCACAAAAATTACTTTTTCATGTCTCTGGAAGTTAAGGAAACATGCAAGCCAAAACTTGAAGAGTTTTGGCAAAGGAAAAACCTTAGAATTAAACTCGCAGTTCTTTTCCTCAATGTATGAACTTGGGCAAGACTCCTAATCAGGACGGAGAACGGTCACAACATCCCTCCCCCCGCCCCCCACGGGGCCATATTGAAAATTAGATGAGGAAAAACATTAAGAGGAAACTCTCCAAATGCTGGAGCAGGAAAGCAGTGCTGTTGTTGGAGCAGATTCTCCATGCTCCCTGCCAGCATCCAACGTTGGGGTAAAGGCCAGGGTGAATGCATGCATTTAGCAGGAAGGCAGAGTCCCTAAGCAGAGCCCCTGGTTGCCAGGGAGGCCTGAGATGGGGTGGGGCGGGGGGTAGGGGGGGTGGGGCGTGGGGGGTGGGGGGTGGTATTCAGATCCTTTTGTCTTCTCTAGCTTTGGGGCCAGTTTCATCCCAGGGAGAGCACCATATGCATCCACGTGGTACAAGTTGAAGTGCCCGCAAATATCCTCCCAAATACCAACTGGCCCCCCATCTGAAGGTCACTGTTCCTTGACTCATTCCTTGGGCTAGCAGATGTCTTTTCCAGACCTGGGGTGGAAATTTAGTCCGAGGCACCCCCTGTCAGTCATGATAGCCACCACACCCACCAAGTCCTTCACAGTTCACACAGCCCCTTTCCACTCACCATCTCATGAGCTTCTCAACAATCTCACAGGACGATGAGTGGGATATTCCTAGACTGGCTTCATGGGGTTTTCAAGGGCCAGGTTAAGTGAATCAATGTAGGTGAACACCTCTGAAACCTATGGACTCAGAAACTGGACCCCCATTTTACAGATGAGGATCTGAGGCAAAGAGAAGGAATGACTCTTGCTCAAGGGAGTAGTAAGAGGTAAGGTCAGGAGTCAAAGTCTTCTGAATTCAAAACAAAATTTCTTCCCCTGCTTCCCTTTTAGCCTCACAGGAGACTGAGAGAGGGAGAGGGAATATTTGGCTTTCCAAGGTCTGTTGTAGGAAGGAGCTGGGGGAGATGGTTGAGAAGGCTTTGAGTTACCTGGCATAAGGTACCTGCAAAAATAAATACAATAAAAACAGAAGTGTTCTCAAATCTAGCTAGATGTTGAAACCTGACCTCTCTCTCTTCAAAAGGGAGATGACTAAAGGGTTAGCTAGGCAGGTGTTAAGGACATGTTAGCATCCAAATGAGACTTTCTCCATGATGGAATCGAGGGGCTTAAAAGGAAATTGAGAAGAGAATGACCTTCTCATTATGACTCAATGTATTTTAACGTTGGTCTATATATCATTTAAAGTTATTTCTCCTCTAGGCTCACCATTGGTGACACTGTTCTGCCTCACCTTGCCACTAACACTTTAGTTAGAATTAATCCTAAAGATTAATGTCTCCAAAACCAAAAAGGCCTTGCCCCCCTGAAGACCAGGTACCAGATGGAGGTGGGAGGGGAAAGACCCAACAAAGTGAGCTCTGAACTTTTCATAATTTTGTACCCCATCTGTAAGTTTGTTGAGCACCATACCTCAGATCGTCACTTCTCGTCCTGCCTCAACCTCTGATTCCCTTTAGCTACCAGCACTGCACCTAGAAAATTCTAGAGCAAGACCCAGCATCCTTTTGTGGGCTCTGCTGAGAAGAGGCTCTCCCAACTCAAAGGTGAGAAGGGTTTTTAGAAAGTCCCTCAAAAGCAGAACAGTCTCTATTTTGGGTTTGGCTTTGAAGGTATGCCCCTCTTTTTGTTTGTTTTTTAATTTTTAACATAAGCATTTATCCTTCAAATACCAATATTTCAACCTCTCTTTAGATGGCTGTATCGTCCTGCCCTCCCACCTCCCCACCGGAACCAGCCATGAGTGCACTGGCCGTTTTTGCCTTCCCACCTTCTGCCGGTGCAGAAATCAGAATTCAGAACATGTCGCTCCATTTCTACAGGAACCTGTTAGTGATTGCCCAGGGAAACACTTAGCATTTTAGATAAATCAGTAAATAGTAGTTAAGTGCTGTGTGTCTCCATTTCCAGCAGTTTAGTGTGTATGGCAAAAAGTCTTTATGATTCAAGGAGGGAAAAAGAATGACAGAGTGACAGCCTTTGGGCCCCCCGCATGCCGGCTCACTCCCTTCTGCAGTGGGGGCCCGGATGGAGGGGCCTTTGGGATGGGCGTCGGAAGCACGGCCCCCTCCTGGTTATGTTCCTGTTTATGCTAGCCCACTCTCGCTTCTCCGCTCCAGCCGGCCTTGTCAGGATCCCTCATTTGGAAGCTTAATCATATCAGCAAGCTTACCGCATTGCATTTGTAATGACTTGTTTACCAGTCTGCGTTGGCTCCCTCTGCCAGACTGGGCTCTCCCTAAGGACAAGGGCCGTGTCATGTTCTTATTTGCCTCTCTTCCTGCTCCCACACACTGCCTGGCACAGAGCAGGCCCCGGTAATTGCATGTGAACCTCAAGCTGTGAGACTCTAATCTATTTCCCAAAGGTGTCTCGGTCCACCAACCAGTCCCTAAGCTCCTTAAGAAGAGGACTCATGCCATCTTCTGCTTCTCTCCTCTCAAGGGGCATGAGGGGGCTCAAATGCTCACAAATGCACGCTGAATTGCGTTAAACCATGAGGAAGAGGTGGTTTGGACAACTGTGGGGCTTAACTGCCTGGTGCTCCCTTCTTTTGGGAAACCATCTCTCTACTCTGAACAGCTATAGCAGAGGTGGCCCCAACCCATCCCTCCATATGAGGACAGATGCATAACCCAGACTTGGCTGCTCAAATCTCCAGTGATGCATTCAGGAGAGACACATGGCCCCGACCAGGCCAACGAGATTCAGTTTGGGGCCTTGGGTTATGGAAAGGAGTCAAGCCAAAGTGAGTGTGGACTGGCTGGGCAGGCACCAGAAGAGCTGCTGCTGATGACCCGGAAGAAAGAGGAGCCAAGAGAAGCAGAGAAACTGAGTCCTGGTGACATCATTGGTACCTCTGGATTCAGCCAAGCCTGAAGCCATTGTCTCTATTACATTAAATAATGAATGCTTTTGTCCAGGTCAATTTAAATTGAGTCTCTTTTCTTCACAACCTAAAGAGTCCTTCCTAACACAGGCATGCAGAATTTAAATTTCTACCTCCAGTAGCAACATTTCAGAATAAGATAACCAGGGGATAATAAAACCTTGCAGAGAGAAACACGGCTATTGTATTGGCAGCCGCAGCCCTGTGAGCCTTCTCATTTTATTCCAGGAGTCTGGACTGTGGCCCCAAATCCCATAGTAAACCAGCAAGGGCTGAGAAATTCGTCTCTCTGGCTTCTGTTTATAATGAGGAATGAAGACGCTGCTCAGCCTTTGAAGCCTCACAGAGGCTGTTTGCTCTGTTGAGCTCCCGGGCGGCCTGGGCTTTCTGGCAGGGAGCTGAGTAACACTTAGGGCTCAGCCGCCTGCAAATCAATTAATCTCTTCTGCAAATTGCTAACCGGGTGTAATGAATTGGCTGGGCGCAAAGGAAGTCCTGCGTGGCTTTGTGTCCTTTGCAGTGACGGAGCAGACTGAGACGTCGTGCCTCGGCTAAGGAACAAATCTATTAATATTTGCAGAGAACATCAGATTGTACCCAGAGGACTTAAAGTTTGGTCAAGAGAAACTCACTTCTCTGTGATTTAAAAAAACAGTCTTATCATCCCTCCATGTTTGTTTCCACTGATGGTGCCTGCCTTCCTCACGGGTTGTGTGGGCAATGGACCCCCCAGTGGGGTGCAAGCTGGGGTGGCAAGGCCCTCCTGCCCACGGGCATCAAAGGGAGCGTCCTTTACCCACCTTAGGGATTTATAAAAAAGTTTGATAAGGTCAAGGAAAGAAGAGGTGCTCTAATATGGTGCTGGTGGGAATGTAAATTGGGAAGCAATTTGGACATACCTATTAAAAATGTGCAACATAACACTCGAAGACCAGCAATTCCTCTTCTCAGGTCTTCCCTGAGAAACTGTCTGCTTGGGCCAAGGAATTGCGAACAGCGTCCAAGGAGCATGATGCGGCAGTGAAGTACTGGAGATGACCACACTAGCCTCTCTTAGGAGAAGGCAACGTGAATGAGAGTGCCTCCTCTCGCGGGAGAGGCTCTGTCTCTATTCACGAGGTTGAGGTGGGTCTCTGTGTATTCACGGTGTGGAAAACCATGAAACGTTTTTGAGTACAAAAAAGCAAGCTGCACAATGGGATGTGCAGTGTGGTACCACTCATGTTACACACACACACACACACACACACAAGCGCAGAGATAACGATCTGGCGATGTGCTCCAAACTCCAAATACCAGTTTTCTCTGAGGAAGGGCTGGGAATGGATAGTTTTATCTGGTGGTGGGGGGGGGATCAGGAATGGGAGAGGGGTCAAAGGGAACATCAGCCTTGTTGCTGTCTCTTAATGCATTAAAAGCAGTATCATTAGGGGCCGGCCCGGTGGCACAAGCTGTTGAGTGTGCACGCTCTGCTGCGGCGGCCCGGGGTTCGCTGGTTCGGATCCCGGGCGCGTACCGACGCACCGCTTGTCACGTCATTCTGTGGCGGCCTCCCATATAAAGTGGAGGAAGATGGGCATGGATGTTAGCCCAGGGCCACTCTTCCTCAGCAAAAAAAGAGGAGGATTGGCAGATGTTAGCTCAGGGCCGATCTTCCTCACAAAAAAAAAAAAAAGTAGTATCATTCATGATTACATGTGTAATTAAAAACTAATAATTAACTTTCTTATTCCTCTAGGTGGATCATCACTTTTTCTAAGATCTTTTTAAACAAGAACTTGCTCAGCCTGCTTCAGGAACTTTCTAATCAGTCTCCCGATGTCCATTCTTTCCACCCCATCCTTGCTCCTCTCTGTGCCTGGAGTGATCTTTTTAAACCCAACATTGGATGGTCTCCCCCACCCCGCTTCCCTGCACCCAAATCCTTTAGTGGGTCCCCATTGTTCTCAGGAGAAAGATGAACCCCCCCACCAGTCTGCAAAGACCTGCAAATGTGGCAGTCCCTTCGCCTCCTCTCACTGCACCCTGAGCATTTCTCATTGTCCCTTCCTGCCACAGACAGCACTTCCACAGGGGGCTCCAGGTCAAAGTCTCAGAATCCTAGAAATGCAGAGTTTGAAGCTGCCTAGGAGGCCCCTGGCAGTCCCCATGTCCCCACCCCCAGGAGGCAGAGGGTCTTCAAGGAGGGTCTTTGCAGAACATCATCCCATGGGCTCTGCAGCCAACTCTGTTGAATGCAGAGTGCAAATCTATACAGGTCAAGGCCTTACAAAAGTTGAGGAAATACTAGATTAGACAATACAAGCCAGTAGGGATCCTATTGACAGAGAAAAGAGGATATGGCAGCATAAGAGTCCCAGGGAGGGGCTCAGACCCCCATGGGAGTGATTCACAAACTTAGAGTTAAATAAAACTGAATCGCACAGTGAGAAAGCTATTCTTTCTGTAATCCTCTGACTAAGGAAAGAAGAAAGTCTGTACTGGGTGCTAATATGTCTCCAACACAGCCCGGACACTTCCAAATCTCTTTTTAGCAAAGGCAGGATACCCAGGGCTCAGGGCCTTCTGCCCACTGCAGATTCTAGCTCGAATTTATGTACCAAAAATATTGTTCGTAGTGTTTTTATTCTGTAATTTTCTCTTAATGGCATGCGATACTGGCTTTCCATTTTCTGTGGTGACAGTTTCTCTTTAAAATGTATTTACGTTTTTTGTGAGTGAGCTTATAGGGTAACATAAGCAAATAATCGCATGGGTGACATGCAGAGGCAACAACATTTCTGAAGGTGGTACATGAATTATTTGAATTTAGAAAACACCGTTGACCACCAGACTCATCCTCTGGGTGGCCCTGGGCAAGTCACTGCCCGCCTTTCGGAGCCTCAGTTTCCCCATCTACAAAAAGAGAATCAGAGTCACTCATCACAGGTTTGTTGGGGGCATTAAATGTGGATGAGCCTTCTAAACTAAAAGTGCCTTCTGAGTTTAGTTGTTGGGAGATTTTCTGAAATCTCAGTTTGAAATGTAGCCCCGAACGTCACCGTGTTTACTGCTATAAGCCGTGCCAGCTGCAGGAAATTGCAAAACCATAAACTCGATGTAGTTCTTATCGTTCAATAAAACATCTCCCTCAATCAATATGACTTCAGATGTGTCATCCGGGCACAGGGCCATGCTCGGCTCCTCTTCAGTGTTCCAATTTTAGTCTGTGTACCGGCAGAAGCGGCACGACTTCCAGTGTGCCCAGCAAAAGCCCAAATAATTAACCTCAGCCACATCAATGTTCTCCATTCAGTTCCGCAAAATGCGTTTCTAAGGAAATATACAAGAACACTCTTTATACCACGGAATGTTTTAATGTATCCCAGCATCGGAGTAAATAGAACAGGTCTCAGTTAATGGACCAGGTCCTTTTAACACAAAGGATTTCTGTAATAAAAAAAGTAAAAGCTGATATGTTATCAGCTAGAGAGAAAGAGATGTGCGTATAAACACAAAAAAAGGGCAAACCTAATTATGAGATTCCTTTTTGCAGCCCAGGGTCAATAACTGTGATATTAGGAACTGTAATAAGGCTACATGCTGATGGGTTTTAAGCTCTCAGAGACTAGAAAGTCCCACTTGAAATGCAAACAGAATTCAATGATGTTGCGTTCATCCCCACTGCACCCCACGTTCTGAAAAGAAAAGTATTCATTTCGGAGCAGTGACCTCATCAGGAGAAACGCATCCGGAATTGTGTAACCACAACAAAAGAGAATCCGTACTACCTTTCGCTCAGATGGTGTCACCTACTTCATATGGACATGTGGGTTTTCCAATTGCTTTTTCTAATGGAAAAATAACACTTGAACACAAGCGCGTTTGCGCGCACTCACACATACCTGCAAAGCTTCTCTTCTTAAGTGAGACCCTAACTCAGGGAGTAAACACTAGAGAGACCATTTTCATAACAAGCCTTGGTGGTGAACTTCCCCTTAAGCTAGAAGCACTGGTCTTTTGCTGACCTACATTTGTTGGCTCAAGTTGGCACAGAGCAATTACCAAGTGCAGAACTGCCCCCCGCTTCCTGAGCCGGCACCAGAGAGACAGGTGTTCGGGTGAGATGAGGAACCACCCCAGCAGGGTCCCATCACACATCTAACCCAAATCCTGCCTTTTGAAACTCGCTGGCCCCTACACTGCCCAGAAGACACAACTCCAATATCTTAGTTCATCCCCACCACAGCAAACCAGTCCATTAAGATGTCCTAGCAGTTGTAGAGACTTAATGCCAAAACCAAACGGCATGCATGGCACAGCAAAGCAGGGACACTAAAGAATTTCTCACCCCCTCCTCAGTGGGAGTTTGCTGTTTATCTTCAGAGCAGCCCAGATGGACGGATTGCCTCTTTTCCTTCTTTCCTTTACCCCAGTGGTCCTCAAACATACTTGCATGAGAATTTCTGCTCAGAGTTGTAGATACCAATCATACTCTTATGATTGATTTGTAGAATTTTCAAAGGCAATTTTGACTACAGGTGGTTTTGTCTAAAGTGCTGGCTTTGGAAACTAATCCCCCACTTAAGATTTGGTCCCACTGGAGGGTCAGAGAGGATCCCAGGTTAAAAGACATCAAAGTGAACATCTTCAGGTTCAAAGTCACCATCTGTATCTTGCCAGAGCTTTCATCTGCAAAACTGGGGTGGCATTCGGCAGAGAATCCTTAAGGCTGAAGATGACAGTTCCACAAAATTGAGTCCAGCAAGGGGGTGGAGGAAGCTGGAAGTTTCTTTTTAGATGAAAAAGTCTCTTTTAGGCAGAAAAGAAAGATGAAGTTTCTTTTATGCTGGTTAGCACACTGCCATCCAGACTAGATACCCACTGGATTCTTCTGTTGTTGACACATCCCCAAAGCACTGTCAGAAACAAAACCTCCAGGCTACACACCCCCATCTTTGTTCTCAAAGAAGATTTGGGGATTGCTTTGATTGTCTTTTCAACTGAAGCTGAGCTTCAAGGAAGCTCAAGGTAAGAGATTTATCCTGCTTGTTCAGTTGTTCATTCAACATACACTTACTGAGGACCTGCTACCATGCTAGGCACCAGGGACAAAGGTGGAGATGACCTGTCAGCTTGGTAAACAGGGTTCTTATTAACTGAGATCATTGCCACTGGGGAAAGGTCAGCTAAAATGAATTTATTCACAATGGATCCAAAATTTCACAGGAAATAGTGGTGAATTAAGGACTTTGAGAATTTATCTTGAAAAACAATGAAACCAAAAGTTGTGAAACTAAGCTGATAAGCCTACAAAGATAAAATAAAAATAAACCTTCAGTTTGTGGGTTATAATGACAAATTCTGAGCTAACTGTTAAAATCAACAAAGCTTAATCAAGAGGTGACGGGGCAGAGTACATTTCTACACAAAATTGTGGGGCAGACCAATGGGCTATTCTTCACTTTATGTTTACTTTCATCGCAAGATCATCGAAAGGGACTGTTTCCCACCCAAAATATATTAGAGGCCTTCCTCAATTTTTCCAAGGGCTTCTCTTAAGTCTCTGACGTTCACGTCACTCTCTTGAAGTTGTCTTCATCAGTTTTCTCTTGTTCATTTGTCACCTGGTCTGATTCTGCCAATGGGTATGAATCAACCCAATGGTCACTTCCATGAAATCCATGAAATTCTAAGTCTTGAGCACGATTTGTGGTTTCACTTGGCAATCAATGTACATTATATTGTGAAAATTAACCTGAAGGGCAGGGTTGGGTGCTAATGGTAAAGAGAGAAGGAGAGTATGAGAGAGAGATGTTTGAGTGGGGTCTCCATTTATCAGCAATCAGTAAGTTTATCAAGGAAGGTTCTCACCCTGTGACAATCATTGCCTCCCCAGCCAACCCCTAACAGGGATGTCCCATACAGGATGTTTGAATTACAAGGTCTTTCCTCAAGTAGATGTTTGCTTCCCTTGGGATATTCAGTGACTTGATACCTAAGAATTTTCTTTTCACCAATCCCTTCAGTGAAGCAGCTCGAGTTTCTGAGATCAAATCCACTTAACACCGTATCTCAGCCCTGATCCTGAAGTGACTGTGGGTGAAGAAGAATGTTCTTCGTAATAGCGGTACTCCTGCCCATGGTGACACTTAGCCTGGGGTGTCTGGTAAGTCAGCTCTACCTGGTACCTAAAAAGAAACTTTCAGCTTCCCCCATCCCCTCGCTGGAAACTCGAATGGGATGGACCACTGAATTTAGGTTTAAAAAAAAAGACTCAGTTCTCAGGAGAGTCTCAAAGACTCCAATTACTACAAAATCTTATAAATTAGGTCTTTATCCTTCATAACTCCTCTGGCCTGCTGCTTGCAGATGACTTCACTGCCAAGCCATCTGTTAATTCTAATGATTAGCATCAAGCTATTGGAATAGTTTAAACGAGAGGGAAATTAAGCATCCTTTTAAAAATATTTTTCAAAAACATCCTCTGTCTCTCATCCTCATAAATTATTGACAGGAAGATTCTCCAAAAATAAAGAGAACAAAGAATCCGTTAGAACATCTTATTTCAGCCCCTGGACACAAGTATTCCTGACTACTTATTTTAAAATGTTTTACTGATTCTAGTTGGCCTACAAGGATCCAGGCCAACGGTTTTCCTTTCCTTTTCACTGGGAAATTCCTCCCACAAGTCATTCTCAATTTCTCTGTTGGATTTCATCAAGCTCCCCCAAGTACAGCTCCTCAGGTCACCCAAAAAGATCATCCTGTCACTGTACTGCCATGGAAAACAGGTCCTCCCCCCCAAAAAAATATACACACTTGCACTTACATGCACACGCACACACACAGACACGGTGAGGTCAGTCCCTCACTGAGAAGCCAGCTCTGATCTCTCCTTCCAGGACCTGCTAGGTCAAAGGAGACAAGAAAGTTGTTTGTAAGTGGTGGACGAACAAGGTCCATCTTTAGGTCACTTTGAAGTTATGGTACTTTGTCTTCAAACACCCAACACTCTCAGAGCACCTGTCACTCCACTGTGAAATATTGGTATTGGCAAGTGGTGGCAATAAAGTCCCCCATCTCCTTTGATTTCCAGGTGGTGTTTATTTTCATGCACTCCACCGCCCTCTGGCGCGATGGTGTCCATCGTGCTCTGTCCACGTCAGGCTTGCAGGTTCACCCAACCAGTCATCCCTGCTCCCACTCTGACACTTCAATGAGGAACAGGGGCCGATTAATATTCCCTGGGCCAGTGCTTAGGTCACGTCCCGCAGGCTCACACCTGCCCTTAGTGGACATCTTCCACGTCCTTTCTAATTGGGGGGGAGGGAACCCTTTGAAAATGGGCACCAGTGACCCAGGCCTCTGGCTCAACTCGCTGCTCGAATAATAAACATGAAAGTGTAGACATTTGTCACCACTCCAGGCCATTGCTGAGACATTATTACCTACGTGGGGGGCTGCACTCCCGGGGGGAGTTTGAACTATAGATGGCCTCTCATTTCTTCACTCCATGTTCAGATTTTATTTCTGATTTTTATTTTTTTTACTGTTTGGGCCTGGTTTTATCCACCATTCATTGGCACCCCCAGTTTGCTCTTAGGATTTTGGTATGAAAAGCTGATGTTGAGATCAGAAGTGTATGGAAGTGGGATTTCTCCCACCATGGAGGAAGTCTTAAGATCTCCACTGTTAGTCAGTGTGGGTGGGAGCAGAACCATTCCCTGAGGCTGAGAGAAGCTTTCAAAGGGAAAAAGGGGGTTAAAGGACGAGGAAATATCAGAGGCTTTCCAGCTGGCCTTTCCGCTTGCACTGGGGCCCCCAGGGTCACCATGAGCACAATAGGTACATGTGCAAATTAGGAGGAGGCACCCACTTCCATTGGAGGATGTATGGAAAGGTGCCCTCTGTAGGAGGAGGAGAGAGAAGCCGGGGCTCCTTGCTTTGGTCCAACACAGCCCTGTAGCCAGACCACAAGTTCAGACAAACAGGGTGGTGGCTTGATTTCAGTCCCTATTGGCACAATCCACACAGCCACACACGGAGGCCCTGCCCAGACCCCATCTGCCTGCCACCAGGCCTTCTTCCTAAAGAGAAGCCAATGGGTCCCACAGCCCAACACACCCATCTTGGACAACTCTTCCCCCAAGGATGGAACATGTTGTGCTGCTGGTGGACTGGATGATTCCATTTCAATGATTATATATTGATTTAGGTTTACAATAGATCTTTCCTACCAAAACTGTTCGCACACAATAAGAGCACAGATGATGCGCAGTTGTTCAGTGAATGTCCATATGTGCCACTGCCTTTTTCACTTAGAAACACATTTTAAGGTCACTTCTGTTGGGTCACAGATAGGGGGAAAATTGTAAAAGTGGTGTAGTGGTTGAATCTTGGCCCCCACAAAAATATGTCCAAGTCCTAATGCAGGGTACCTGTGACTAACCTTACTTAGAAAAAGCATCTTTGTAGAGGTAATTAAGCTACGAATCTCAAGATAAGATCATCCTGGATTTAGAGTGAGCCCTAAATCCAATGACAAGTGTCCTTATAGGGGAAAGACAGGGGGGATTTGATCCACAGAATCACAGGGGAGAAGCCATGTGAAGATGGAAGCAGAGATTGGAATGATGCAGCCACAAGCCAAGGATGCCTGGAGCCACCAGAAGTTGGAAGAGGCGAGGAAGGATCCTCCCTTTGAGCCTTTGGAGGAACTGCAATATTCCTGGCCTCCAGAACTTGGAGAGAATAAATTTTTGTTGTTTTAAGTCACCAGTTTGTGGCAATCTCTTCAGCAGCCCTAGGAAACTAGTATAGGTGGTACCAAACGAGAACACTGGGCTTCAGTGGCTCCCAGATCTTCCGCTGGGCCCAGTGCACACCAGCCCACCTGGACTCAACCTGCCCTCCCAGATTCCTGTTCTTGCCCCTGAGTCTTTACTCACCATTCCCCAGTCCAGAATACCTCCGTTCTGTTCTCCCTACATCTGGATCTCCTGGAGAAGCCCTCTCTCTCCCAAGAAAACTCCCCTTTTGGGTTCCTCCCCCAACACTGACCTCGTCCTCCGCGAAACAACACAAACACTTATTACCATGTGTCCCACTCTCATTTGGCACTCAGCATATGCCAGTTTTTATGCATGTTTGCTTCTTATGCTCAGTAGATAATAACAATCAGCATTTATCATCTGCTTTAGAGTCTGTAAAGCGCTTGCTGCCCTCAGTATCTCACTTCATTGTCACACTGAGCTGTTGGGTAGGTAAGACCTACATCCAAGGAGGAAGCTAACTGACCGGCCAATGTCATTCCCAATGTGATCTGAGCAAAGAGTGAACAGCTTGTTGGTCTGTCTGTTTTCACCCTGTACATTTATTGAGAGCAGAAATTTTCTTTTTTGCCCCCTCAGTGCCCAGCGCAGAGCTTAGGAACATAAACATGGAGGCCGATGTGAGTTTCCAGGGGCAGCTTGATTCAGCCCTCTTTAAGGTGCTGGGAAGAGAGCTGGTGGGAAAGTTCTACCATTTGGGCCAACTGGCAGAGTTCTGGTTGGTTCTGTTGGGTCCTATGGTGAGGGTGTTATCACCCAAGCACACCCCAATGGGCTATTCCATTGGCTGTATCTATTGGAGAAGGAGGAAAGCAATGGAGTTGAAGATGAGGGCCACAGAAAATGAAGAAAGGGCAAAGCTGTGTTCCCTGATGGCATTTCTGCCTACCCCCACCCTACCTCATCCCAGCCTCTCCCACACGATCTTAACCCTTGACGTTCCATATCAAAGACAATGCTTTTCCTTCCACAATTGGCCATCCAGTTGAGCAAATACCTACCTCGGTTTACATTCTCATGGAGAAACAAAAGACTAATCCTTGTCGTCGTCTACTGGGGCGGGCTTTGGGGGCTGTGTGGGGGGTGGTGGGAGGGGGAGAACGACAGTGCCATCTGCCTGCAGGGGGCACTGGAGCTACAGAAAGGTGGAGGGGGAAATGCCCAGGTCCTCCTGTCTGAGGGAGCGAATCATCAGTCAGACATCAGACAGAGCCCCAGGTCAGCCCTTGAGCCAAACAGACAACAACCAGCCACAAAAAGATGGTAATTCAGTCACCCCTGGCCAGATGGGACCCTGCAGCCTTCTCACAGATGGTCCTCATTTTTCCCAGTCAACACCCTGCAAGCATGCTGAGACTGGGTTCATTACTGCTGGGGACAGGGGAGAAATGGAGGGGAAATTGAGGTCCAGAGAAGTTAAGCGATTTGTCCTGGTTGCAACTTAAAATAGCCCTTTTTCCAGGAAGCAGTCTCCATTAGCTCATCCTTATTTATTTCCGAGCATGACGAAGGTGCACCTCTTACCGCTTCACATGTAAGCAACGTACCCTGAAGCTCTCGCACATAATAACTACTCAGATTGCTATCTCACGTTGACTTGCAAGCCCGTCCTGACCCATTTTAGCCTCACAATGGCCCTGTGGAAAGAATCAAGTGAACTTCCTTTGTAAAGACAGGGGAAGGGGGAGGCACGGAGAGTTCTGACTCATGTTTTCCAGGTCCTGGAGGGAAGCTGTACCTAGTACAGGGCCCAGCACGCGTGGCCAGTACTCAAGGATGTTTGTTGACTTCTCAATATTGGATTCTCAATATTCTCACCCAGTACCCTTACCACTAGTTTAGGGTCACGTTGATTATCCCACAATTGTCACTCTTTTGTCATCACCCGGCATGCATCTGTCCCCCACTGGACTTCAGGTCCCTGAGGGCAAGGATAGCCATCTCCTGCTCATCCGGCATCCCCAGCAGCCTGGTGCCTTTGTGTGCCCAGTCTGGATTCACCTCCAAGGAGAGAGTTACCTGCCATTTCCGAAGAAGCCTGCCTGAGGATCCTGCATGGCTCCAGCCCCTCGAATGCAGAAGGGGGGCAGTCTTTTCTCAGCACCCAGAGTGGCTTGCGCAGTCTACCCGCTCGCAGCTGAACACGGCTCTGCAAGAAATTCCCTTTGTACCTGTGGAACAGAGATGCACGTGTGCAGTAACCAGTCTTGAGAACAGGTGCCCAGAAGCTCATGCCCACAAAACATCTGAAAAGGCGATGCTCAGACAATAAAACCCAAGTCTCTGTGGGGAGCTGGGGAACACACGGGCTTGACCTCTAAGTAGCTTGTCAGCTCTTAGAAGCTCCTCGTCCCTCCCATCCTTATTTTCTCCTCCACGACATGGGGAGAATGACAGGACCTAACTCACGAGGCTGTGGTAGGGACTAAGTGAGACATTGCTTATGAAATGCTTCCTATGCTGCTTAGCACATAGCAAGTGCTTAATAAAGGCAGTTGCTGTAATTAAATACTGTAATTAAATACATGTGGTCTTGACTACTTAATAAACAGGCTGTCCAAAACACTTTCGGCAGTGATGGAAATGTTCTATCATCTGCATTGACCAATAGAGTAGCCAGTAACCACATGCAGCTATTGAGCATTTGGAATGGAGTTAGTGTGTCTGAGGAACTGAGTTTTATGTTTTATCTCATTTTAATGAATTTAAATAGCCACATGTTGCTACTGGCAGCCGTATTGGACAACACAGGTCTAAAGGGTCTCCTTTGAAAAAATGGGCATCACGGAATTTCCATCTAGAGAAGCCCTTCCAGACCATCTGGTCTAATCTCCAAAACAGAGTAGTCACATCTGGGAGAGCACAACAAGAGTAAAGAAAGAAAGTTCTGGAGCTTCTATTTATATTTATTTTCATCCTGGCTTTCTTATATTTATTGTTGCATGCCCTTTATAAAGTACATAATACGTTAGTAGAGTAGAACACATACATAATTTGTAAATGTACAATTATGCATTTATTAGAGTGCAGGCTCAAAATTTTTTACTAATAGAAGTGTGCAACCAAAACCAGACCAGCAAGCCAGTCTAGCGCCCCCACTTTGCAGGTGAAAGAACTGAGACAAAGAGCAGCTGCAGTGCACCCTAAGACACGCTGACTGTGTGGCCAAGTGGGAGCTGGACTCTTGACCCAGTGCTCTGTACCATTTGGCTGGAGGGCCCCATCAGTGGTCAGCTCTTTGGAAAGATCTTTGCACTGCTTCTAGCTGCCTGGTCGAGCCACAGGACTCCCTCGCTTTAGAAGCCTCAGTTTACAAGAACTCTACTCCCATGATGCTCTTCAGAACCACCTGGCTGGGAAGGACAGTGAGGCAACCTGCTTGGGCATTTTCCTTTCTCATTTGTCTGAGCCGCCGCCAACATCCAGCCGCAGTCCCCTAATCGCCAGGGCTGCTGGCAGAATTTTAAATAAGATCTGCGGAATGCAGTATCCTCTTGGGCACTGATTTTTACAGTAGCAACAATGAGAAAGTGACTTTTTATTCATCTTTTCTGGTGTCCATGTTGGAGAGAATCTCCACTTACATGGCCCTGTCGCCTCCCCTGCCTTGGGCAGGAGCTGTCATGCCCCATGGGTGCCTGCCTTGTTCTTTGAAGCAGTCCGTCCCTGCTCGTCAAGACCACAGGTTCCTAAAAGAGCTCTCTGAGCCAGGATGGGGAACGACAGGTCTGCCGTCTGCAGATCACAAACCCCTGAACCAGTCGGGGCTCCTGCTGGGCCGAGCGAGAGTGATTTCAAAGTGCAGAGACAAAGGGAGGAAGGAAGGTGGGGGGACGTGGGCTGAATTCTTCCTCTGAGTGCTGCAGCTCACCTTTGCCCCCAAGTCAGTGGGTGACTGCCACAAGCTTGCAAGTGTTAAGAATGGCACAGTTTGAACTGCAGGGAGGTTTTGCTTTTGGAGAATGGACAAGTGAGGGACTCCACTCGATGAAAATAACTAGAGGACTGCAGAAGAGTCCCAGCCCGACTTCAGGTCTCATTAACGTGGACTCTGGACCATTTCGCACTTAGGGGAGCCCAAGTTTAGTCATGGGCAGGGTCGATTTCTTTCTCTCCTGGGTTCTTCCGGAACATTCTGCGTGCAGCTCTCCTGGAGCAGCAACACCCTGGAACGAGCAGCCAGGGTGAGGCCGGGGCAGCGAGCTTGCCATCACAGTCGGGCAAGGCCTCTCGCACGCAGTTTAGCAGAGGCCATGAGGACCTCGTCCCCACCGCCTGCACCAGACTGCCATCCATGCCCCGCTGCTGGGAAGTTGGCTACAAATGACTCACATGTCCCCCTTTCTCAAGAGGATTGCTCTTGGCCGATGGGAGCCATGTTGCCTAGAGAGGCCCTCGGGGGCGGGGGGAGGCACGTGCCTGTTGCACACTCCCCTAGGAAAGGCCCCCCTAGCTATTGACTGTCCCAGAGTATGCCAGCTCAGTCCCTTTGCCTCTGAGCAGGACAACCTCTGGGGTGCATTTCACACTCCAGAGCTCCTCATAGGATCCGGCAGGACTGGACACCCCACACCACACCTTTGCTTGGTTCTTCCCTTGCCCTGTCTGAATCCCTCCCTCCCTCACAAGCCTCCTGAGAGCCCTCCCTCCGTGAATCACTTGTATAAGAATCCCTGTCTCAGGCTCCGCTTCAAGGGAACCCGACCTCATACACACGATTCTCATGTTTCCTCCTACTTCTGTCGTCCTCGCTCCCGTCCATCTGCTTTCCCCCAAGACACTCACTCAGGTATGTTTGACAAACATCCTTAAATATGCGTGTGTCCCTAAAAACACGTAGTATCCCTTTTGTGCATGATATTGTAGCACAGAGCCATTCTTTTTGTCACTTTATTTTTACTTGAGGCTATGTTTGTAAGATCAATCTAGATTTCTGTATTTATGTCTAATTTGCTGCTTTTAGCTGGCCTGTATACATTTTTTAAAATAAGCTGCCATTTAAGGTCCAGATTTTAAATTCTGATCCTACACTCAGCACACCCTCTGCTCTCTTGGTCTCTCTCTAGGTCTTCCTTTAAGAGCCTACATTATTGACACTTATGGAAGACCAACACAATTCCTTTGTTTATAGGCCTCACGGAAGACACATCAGAAAAAAGCCTTCTTACCCCACGGCAGCTCCAGCAGGGACACTGATGGCTGGTTGGTCAAGGTCGAGGGCTCAGGGGACACCAGTTTTGACGAGAGGAGGCAACGAGAGGTTTTTGCCATGTATCTTGGTGCTGGCTGAAAGCCACAGACCACTCTGCCCACTCCATCCCCACCTGCCCCCCACGCCCGCTGCCCCTTTCATAAGCCAAATCTGAGAGCAGGAAGGTAGGTCCAAGGAGCAGGTCTTGCAGATTTACACTGCCTACCTCGCACATGCTCAGCCTGGGGAGGGAATATGTGGTCTGTCCTTTGTTCCTCTCACCTTGCTCTCTGGATCCCACAGGGAAGAACAAAGCCAAGAGAAGTGGAGTGGAGGTATGGTGGACCCTCGCTATCCCACCGAGAAGGACTTGGGACTGTGGTCAAAGCTTCCAGTGCTGTGGAGAATGTGACAAAGGGTCTTGGCCACATGTAGTGGCGGCCACCACGTCTCCAGGTTTGTGTCTCCATCTCACTCCAGAGATCGTGCTGTCATTCTGAGGGCACTATCTCATGGAGTAAGCAAATTGTGTGACGACTAAAGGGAGCAGACGCAAGCCTCAGACAGACAGACACCGGCTTTATAAGGAAAAACATCGTCAATGAAGAGAATTACATTTCCAGTGCCCGGCTTTTCTTCTTTGCTCTCCCCTCAAGGCTGAATGTGTATTTTAGGGTTTACAGAGCGCCCTTCTCCCCTATAACTTCCAATCTCCTCCTCGCTCATTCCGAATCACTTGGGACTTCACAATTCATTGTCCCATTTGCTGGAAGCTTCCTAGAACAAGTGTCTGAGCATTTCATGCTTCCTACGGCACTATACACAGCTACAAATTAATCAGTGAAATCCGATTCCACGGTCCAGTGCTTGACTTGGGCCTGGCAGAGCTGTATCCTGCAAGCACTCTGAATCTCTATGCCTCTAGTTAATGTCAGGCCAATTAGACATCCAAGTACGAATTTTCTACATTTTTCCCCTTCCACTCTGAAAATGGATCCTGCATTTTCTAATCCCTCTCCTTTAACTCCCATCCTTTCATTAATGGAAACAGCCATTTTCATTTCAGGGCGGTATTTGGACTTGGCGACAAACAAAGAGATGAATGGAACAGAATGGAGGGCTGGAAGGAACTCCAAATATAAATGGGAAGTTAAAATATAGCAGATAAGTGAGAAAAAAGTGGATTAATCCAGGAGTCTGCAGGCTTTTGGTATAAAAGTCCAGATAATAAGTATTTTAGACTTTGCAGGCCACGTACAACCTCTGCCACGTATTCAAATGGAAAAACCACACCTCGCTCACTAGGGCGTACAAAAACAGGCCAAAAGCCAAATCTGACCCACGGTCCATAGTTTTCCTTATGGACAAAAATAAAAATAAATCCTTCCTTACGTTAATATAGAGAGAACATAAGAGAATATATTTTTGTATTGGTGATGTTGGGAGATTAAGAGTAAGGAAAGATTTCTTAGAAAAAAGGTAGCTCCATTTGACTACATCAAAATATATAACTTCTTGATGACAAAAGAATAATTAACAAGGTTAAAAAATAAGTCCATTTCCAACAGTACGGTGAACTAGTTACTCTGACTGACTACCAACCATACTTACTCTTATGCTGAAAACAACTAAAAATGTAGATTAAAATATAAAAATGTTTAAAACATATTTAAGGGCCGGTCCGGTTGCATAGTGGTTAAGTTCATGCATTCCGCTTTGGTGGCCCGGGGTTCACCAGTTCGGATCCTTGGTGCAGACCTACTCACCGCTCATCAAGCCATGCTGAGGCGGCATCCCACATAGAAAAGCTACGATTCTACAACTATCATACAAAACTATGTACTGGGTCTTTGGGGAGAAAAAAGAGAAAAGAGGAAGATTGGCAACAGATGTTAGCACAGGGCCAATCTTCCCCCCAAAAAGAAGGTAAGATATATTTAAAAATCAAAAACCAAGTGAAAACTAAAACCCAAAAAGGTAAGAGATCTTTCATTTTGAGGGCCTTTGCCACACCAGGTGAGCTTGATCTTCCTTCCATTTTCATGGTCTGGTGGGGTGCAGGGTACAGGACTCTAACCTAGAATCTACCCTTGGTGAGTCAAGTGACAGATGCAACCTCTGCTGTGCAAAGCTGAGACCTCAGAGGGTCAAATATATGGGAAATTAGAAATATACACTCTACCTCCACCACTTGCCCCGGGGACATTAAAAAACTCGAATCTTATCACTGAGTGAAAGAAGCAAAAGTCTCTCCTGTTAATTGCATAACAATAAGACAATCTTCTCATGGGTTCTAAACCTGAATTCACTCTACACAGTGATGTTAAATTACCTAAAACCAAGAATTTTATTTAAAATACCACCCAGCAGAAGCAAAACAAATCATTACCGGAGAAGCTCACCTCCACCCAAGTCTCAAAGTTCCAGAAATCTCAGCTCACCATCCAAAATCCAAAAACAAATAAGCAAACAAGTTATCATAAGTGAGAGCTAGTACATAAATCAGAGTCACACATGCCAAGACTTCCTGTGCTGGCATTATCATAAGCAAAATATTAAGTGTATTTTTTAAAAAGATTGAAAATAAGAGTAAAAATCACAGAGATAGTAAAGGCAATTTTAAATTCATATGGAACCACAAGAGACTCCAAATAACCAAAGCAATCTTAAGTAAGAAGAACAAAACAGGAAGCTCACTTCCTGATTTTAAAATATGTTACAAAGCCACAGTAATAAAAACAGTATGGTACTAACATAAAAACAGACATATGGACAAATGGAACAGAATAGAGAGCCCAGAAATAAACCTACATGTTTGTGATTAACTGATCTTCAACAAGGGAGCCAAGAATACACAACGGGGAAATGTTAGTTTCTTCAATAAACAGTGTTGGGAAAACTGGATAGCCACATGCAAAACAATGAAATTGGACCTTTATCTTACACCATACGCAAAAGTCAACTCAAAATGGATTAAAGACTTAAACATAAGACTCAAAACTACAAAACTCTTAGAAGAAAACACAGGGAAAGAACTTCTTAATATTGGCCTTGGCCGTGATTTCTTGGATATGATACCAAAAACACAGCACATAAAAGCAAAAATAAACAAGTGGGATGACATCAAACTAAAAATCTTCTGCACAGCAAAGGAAATAATCAACAAAATGAAAAGGCAACCTACAGAATGAGAGAAAATATTTGCAAACCATCTATGGAGTAAGGGGTTAAAATCCAAAATACATAAAGAACTCATACAACTCAATAGCAAAAAAAAACAAATAACCTAATTGTTTTAAATGGGCAGAAAATCTGAATAAACATTTCTTCCACAGAGGATATACAAATGGCCAACAAGTAAATGAAAAGGTGCTCAACATCACTGATCATCAGGGAAATACAGATCAAAACCACAATAGACTATTACCTCACACCTGTTAGGATGGCTATTATCAAAAATCAAAAGATAACAAGTGTGGGCAAGGATGTGGAAAAAAGGGAACTCGTACTCGGTTGGTGGGAATGTAAATTGGTGAATCCACTATGGAAAACAGTACGAAAGTTTCTCAAAAAATTAAAAATGGAACTACCATATGATCCAGCAATCCCACTTCTGGGTATATAGCCAAAAAAATTGAAATCAAGATCTTGAAGAGATATCTGCACACCTATGTTCATTGCAGCATTATTTACAATAGCCAAAATATGGAAACAACCCAAATGCCCATCAATGCATAAATGGATAAAGAAAATGTGGTATATATATCCAATGGACTATTACTCAGCCTTAAAAAAGAAGGACATTTTTCCATTTGCTACAACCTGGATGAACTTGGAAGACATTACGCTAAGTGAAATAAGACAGATACAGAAGAACAAATACTACATGATCTCACTTATATCAGGAATCTAACATAGTTAAATTCACAAATACAGAGAGTAGAATGGTGGTTACCAGGGGCTGGAGGGAGGGGGCATTGAGGAGGTGTTGATCAAAGGGTGCAAAGTTTCCCTTATGCAAAACAAATCAATCCTAGAGATCTATGGTACACTATAGCACACATAGTTAACAATACTGTACTGTATGCTTAAAAACTTAAGAGAGTAGATCTTATGTCAAATGTTCTTATTAAAAAAAAAAAAGGAAGGGAAAAAACCTGTAGAGATGATAGATAAGTTTAGGACATTGTGTGTACAAAGAAGGAAAATTACAGGCCAATATCACTGATGAACATAGATGCAAAAATCCTCAACAAAATATTGGCAAACTGAATACAGCAATACATTAAAAAGATCATACACCATGATCAAGTGGGATTTATACCAGGGATGCAGGGATGGTTCAACATCCACAAATCAATCAACATGATACACCACATCAACAAAACAAAGAATAAAAACCACATGGTCATCTCAATAGATGCAGAGAAGGCATTTGACAAGATACAACATCCATTTATGAAAAAAACTCTCAACAAAATGGGAATAGAAGGAAAGTACCTCAACGTAATAAAGGCTATTTATGACATACCCACAGCCAACATCATACTCAACGGGGAAAGACTGAAAGCCATTCCTCTGAGAACAGGAATGAGGCAGGGCTGCCCACTCTCACCACTCCTATTCAACATAGTAGTGGAGGTTTTGGCCAGAGCAATTAGGCAAGAAAAAGGAATAAAAGGAATCCAAATAGGCAACGAAGAAGTGAAACTCTCACTATTTGCAGATGACATGATTTTATATATAGAAAACCCTAAAGAATCCATTGGAACACTATTAGAAATAATCAACATCTGCAGCAAAGTCACAGGGTACAAAATCAGTCTACAAAAATCAGTTGCATTTCTGTATGCTAATAACGAACAAACAGAAAGA
Organism: Ceratotherium simum simum; assembly: GCF_057802395.1. Classification (NCBI taxonomy): domain Eukaryota; kingdom Metazoa; phylum Chordata; class Mammalia; order Perissodactyla; family Rhinocerotidae; genus Ceratotherium; species Ceratotherium simum. Next base: position 4,519,215 of record NC_141920.1, read on the forward strand.
GAGCTCAAAAAGATAATACCATTTACAATTGCATTGAAAAGAATAAAATATCTAGGAATAAATCTTACCAAGGAGGTGAAAGACCTATACAATGAAAACTACAAGACATTATTGAAAGAAATCGATGATGACATAAAGAAATGGAAAGACATCCCATGCACATGGATTGGAAGAATAAACATAGTTAAAATGTCTATATTACCTAAAGCAATCTACAGATTCAATGCAATCCCAATCAGAATCCCAATGACATTCTTCACCGAAGTAGAAAAAAGAATACTAAAATTCATATGGGGCAACAAAAGACCCCGAATAGCTAAAGCAATCCTAAGAAAAAAGAACAAAGCAGGAGGCATCACAATCCCTGACTTCAAAATATACTACAAAGCAATAGTAATCAAAACAGCATGGTACTGGTACAAAAACAGACACATAGATCAATGGAACAGAACTGAAAGCCCAGAAATAAAACCACACATATACGGACAGCTAATTTTCGACAAAGGAGCTAAGAACATACAATGAAGAAAGGAAAGTCTCTTCAATAAATTGTGTTGGGAAAACTGGACAGCCACATGCAAAAGAATGAAAGTGGACCATCTGCTATCGCCATTCACAAAAATTAACTCAAAATGGATCAAAGACGTGAAGGTGAGACCTGAAACTATAAAACTCATAGAAGAAAATATAGGCAACACACTATTTGACATTGGTCATAAAGAAATCTTTTCAGATGACATGCCTACCCAGACTAGGGAAACTAAAGAAAAAATAAACAAGTGGGACTTTATCAGATTAAAGAGCTTCTACAAGACAAACAAAACCAGAATCAAGATGAATAGACAACCCACCAGCTGGGAGAGAATATTTGCAAAACATACATCTGACAAGGGGTTGATCTCCATAATATATAAAGAACTCACACAACTGAACAACAAAAAAACAAACAACCCGATCAAAAAATGGGCAGAGGAAATGAACAGACACTTCTCCAAAGAAGATATACAGATGGCCAATAGGCATATGAAAAGATGTTCAACATCACTAATCATCAGGGAAATGCAAATCAAAACAACACTGAGATATCACCTCATGCCCAATAGAACGGCTATAATCACCAAGACAAACAACAGCAAATGTTGGAGGGGATGTGGAGAAACGGGAACCCTCATACACAGCTGGTGGGAATGCAAACTGGTGCAGCCTCTATGGAAAACGGTACGGAGATTCCTCAAAGAATTAAAAATAGAGATGCCCTATGATCCAGCCATCCCACTACTGGGAATCTATCCAGCGAACCTGAAATCAACAATCCAAAGAGGCTTATGCACCCCTATGTTCACTGTAGCATTATTCACCATAGCCAAGAAGTGGAAGCAACCTAAGTGTCCTTCGACTGATGATTGGATCAAGAAAATGTGGTATATATATACAATGGAATACTACTCAGCCATAAATAGACAAAATCGTCCCATTTGCACCAACATGGATGGGCCTGGAGGGTATTATGTTAAGTGAAGTAAGCCAGAAAGAGAAAGACAAACACTGTATGATCTCACTCATATGTGGAATATAAACCAACACATGGACAGAGAAAACTGTATTGTGGTTACCAGGGGCAGTGGGGGGGGGGGGTGGGCACAAGGGGTGAAGGGAGACATATATATGGTGATGGACAAACAAAAATGTACAACCCAAAATTTCACAATGTTAAAAACTATTAAAACATCAATAAAAAATAAAAATAAATTTAAAAAAAGGAAGGGAAATAATCTATAGAGATGATAGATAAGTTTAGGACACTGTATGTGGTGATGGTTGCAGGGGTGTATACTTATCTTCAAGATGCATACATTAAATATATACAGCTTTTATGTATGTCATTCATAACTCAATTAACAAAAAAAAAAGAGAAGAGAGGCGCCAGCCTGGTGGCATAGTGGTTAATTTCATGCTCTCCACTTCAGCAGCCCGGGGTTCACAGGTTCGGATCCTGGGTGCGGACCTATGCACCGCTTATCAAGCCATACTGTGGCAGGCATCCCACAGGTAAAGTAGAGGAAGATGGGCACGGATGTTAGCCCAGGGCCAATCTTCCTCAGCAAAAAGAGGAAGATTAGCAGCTGATGATAGCTCAGGGCTAATCTTCCTCACCAAATAAAGAAAAAAAAAAGAAAGAAAGAAAAGAGAATAAAGAGCAAGAGACTATAAAAATGACCAAGCAGGTTTGAAAAATAATTACATGGGACTTTTTGGAAGTAAAATGTAATATACATTAACAATTAAATTTAAAACTCGACAGATCAGTAAAAGCAGAGGGACCAATTCAGAAGCCATTCCAATAGTCCAGGGACTTCTTCTTCAGTAACTAGATTTACCCTCCCAAATAAAAAACTGGACAAATGCATGAAACAATGGTTTTCAGGACGTTGGGCATCAAGCTATGAAAGCAGCAATCCCTGAGAAAAGAGAAACAAACGAGGTGAGCCTTGTGATGGCCTCAGCTCACTGGTGGAGAGTTCCAGGTCCAGCACTGTTGCTGAAAAGGCTATTTCCTTTGAACCTTTGTCAAAAAATCAATTGACAGTATACATGTGGTCAATTTCTGTATTCTTTATTCTGTTTCATTAATCTATTTGTCTGTTTTGATGTCTGTCTCGAATACTTTAGCTTTATAGTAAGTCTTCAAGTCAGGGAGTGTAATCAAGACAGTGTGGTATTTGCATCAAAACAGACAAATAGATGCACAAATGGTGCTGGAATAATTAAATATCTACATGCAAAAATAAGAACTTTGATTATCCATTGCACCATATACAAAAATTAAGCAAAAATGGATCATAGTCCTGAATGTTAAACCTAAAAGTATAAAACTTTGGAAGAAAACTTAGGAGAAAAATCTTTGTGTCTATGAGTTAGGCAAAGATTTTTCAGTTACGATACCAAAAGCACAATCCAAAGAAAACAATGATAATTGAACTTCATCAAAATTAAAAGTGTCTGCTCTTTAAAAGACACTCTTAAGAGTATAAAAAGACAACGCAGAGACTGGAATAAAATATTTGCAAATCACACATCCGATAAAGGACTTATAACCAGAATACATAAAGAACTCTCCAAACTCAATAATAAGAAAACAAACAACTCATTCTTTTTAATGGGCAAAAGATTTGAACAGATACTTCACCAAAGAAGATACATGAATGGCAAATAAGCACATGAAAAGATGCTCAATATCACCAGTTATTAGGTAAATGCTAACTCAAACTATTAGATACCACTGCACACCTATTAGAATGACTAAAATTAAAACTAATGGCCATACTAAGTGTCGGCAAGGATGTGGAGAAATTGGAACTCTTACACCTGCTGGTGGAAACCTAAAATGTACAACCACTTTGGAAAATAGTTTTGCAGCTTCTTAAAAAATTAATCATGCATCCACCATATGATCCAGTCATTCCACTTGTAGGTATTTACCCAAGAGAATTTAAAGCATATATCCATACAAAGACTTGTGTATAAATATTTATAGTAGTTTCTATTTGTAACAGCCCTAAACTGAAACAAACCAAATGTCTATCAACAAGTGAATACGCAAATTGTGACATATCCCCCTGATGGCCTACTCCTTAGCAATAAAAAGGAATGGATCACTGATACACACGGTATCATGAATGAATCTCAAAACAGTGATGGTGAGTGAAAAAAAGCCAGGCCAAAAAAACAAAAATCAAAGAACATATATTGTGTGATTTCATTTCTATAAAATTCTAGAAAAAGTCAACTAATGTATAGTGACAGACAGCACATCAGTGGTTACCTGGAGATAAGAGAGTGGCAGGGTGGGCAGGAGAGAGAAATTATAGAGGGACATATGGAAACATTGGGGATTATGGATAGATTCATTATCTTGATTGTGTTGTTGGTTTCACAGGTGTGTACATATGTCAAAACTTTTTAAATTGTACACTTTAAATATGCATAACATTCAAATTCAATATACCTCAATAGAGCTTTTCAAGAAAATAACTAGTGGATTAAGAAAACTAGTGAAATTTTAAAGAGAGATCTGAACAAAGTGTCTAGATGATAGCACAAAGATACAAAGTTACTGAAAACAGAGGCTAAAGGACATGAAAGAGAAGATCTAAGATACATTCTCTCAGTGTTCCAGAAAGAGAGGACAGAGCAAAGGAAAGAGGCAATGTTTGAAGAACATGAATCATAAAAGCCCAATGGATCCTAATGGAATAATAAAAGAAACGTGTACCTGTATACATCAAAGAAAAACTATGGAACACCAAAGATTAAAAGAAGATCTTAAAAGTAGCCAGAGATAAAAGAACTTCAAAAGAGAGATGAGTAGACTAATAGCTGACTTCTCCACTACAAAATGGAAGCCAAATAAAAGTCCCACAATAGCTTTGACGTGCTGAGAGAAAATAACTGTCAACCCAGGACTGCATACCCAACAAAAATATTTTTGAACAACAAGGATGAAATAAATGTATTGTCAGACTAATGAAAACTGAGATTGTTCTTCTCTAAAGGAAATCCTAAAGACTACGCTTCAGACAGAAGAACACAGTCCCAGAAGAAAGCTCTGATATGCAGAAAAAAATGAAGGGGCAAGATATTTGCAATTACGCGGGTAAATATAAATGAATGGACTTAGAAAGATGAATAATAGACGTGGAAAAATATTTGCAGTCTATATAACAGGCAGTGAATATATACAAATCTAGAATATATACAGAATCCTACAAATTCTGGATGGGCAAAACATTAAAAATCTGCTAATAACAGACATTAGTAAGAACACAGTAGCAGCTGGAGGAAATGTGCAACCATACACCCACTCTGGGAGGGATTTGGTGATAACTTGTAAAGTTAAAAATGTGACTATCTGTGGGTTTGTCATATATGGCCTTTTTATGTTGAGGTACTTTCCTTCTATACTCATTTTATTCAGAGTTTTTATCATAAATGGATGCTGTATCTTGTCAAATGCTTTCTCTGCATCTATTGAGATGATCATGTGATTTTTATTCTTCATTGTATTAATGTGGTGTATCACGTTGATTGATTTGCGAATGTTGAACCATCCCTGCATCCCTGGAATAAATCCCACTTGATCATGGTGTATAATCTTTTTAATATATTGTTGTATGCGATTTGCTAGTATTTTGTTGAGGATTTTTGCATCGATGTTCATCAGTGATATTGTCCTGTAGTTTTCTTTTTTTGTGTTGTCCTTGTCTGGTTTTGGTATCAGGGTAATGTCAGTTTCATAGAATGAGTTAGGGAGCTTCCCCCCTTCCTCAATTTTTTGGAAGAGTTTGAGAAGGATAGGTATTAAGTCTTCTTTGAATGTTTGGTAGAATTCACCAGGGAAGCCGTCTGGTCCTGGATTTTTATTTTTGGGGAGGTTTTTGATTACTGTTTCAATCTCCTTACTGGTGATTTGTCTATTCAAATTCTCTATTTCTTCTTGATCCAGTTTTGGAAGGTTGTCTGATTCTAGGAATTTATCCATTTCTTCCAGATTGTCTAGTTTGTTAGCATATAGCTTTTCATATCATTCTCTTCTAATCTTTTGTATTTCTGAGGTGTCCATTATAATTTCTCCTCTTTCACTTCTGATTTTACTTATTAGTGCCTTCTCTCTTTTTTTCTTGGTGAGTCTAGCTAAGGGTTTGTCAATTTTGTTTATCTTCTCAAAGAACCAGCTCTTGGTTTTATTAATTTTTTCTATTGTTTTTTTAGTCTCTATTTCATTTATTTCATGATTTTATATACAGAAGAGCCTAAAGAATCCACCAAAAAACTTTTAGAAGTAATAAATGAATACGGTAAAGTTTCAGGATATAAAATCAACATACAAAAATCAGTTGCATTTCTATACACTAACAGCAAAGTAGCAGAAAGAGAAATTAAGAATACCATCCCATTTACAATTGCAACAAAAAGAATAAAATACCTAGGAATAAACTTAACCAAAGAGGTGAAAGATCTGTACACTGAAAACTATAAAACACTGCTGAAAGAAATTGAAGAAGACACAAAGATATCAAAGATATTCTGTGCTCTTGGATTGGAGGAATTAACATAATTAAGATATCCATACCTCCTAAAGCAATCTATAGATTCAGTGCAATCCCTATCAAAGTTTCAACACATTTTTCACAGAAATGGAACAAAAAATCCTAAAATTTATATGGAACAACAAAAGACCCTGAATAGCTAAAGGAATCCTGAGAAAAAAGAACAAAGCTGGAGGTATCACACTCCCTGATTTCAAAATATACTACAAAGCTATAGTAACCAAAACAGCATGGTACTGGCACAAAAACAGACACACAGATCAATGGAATAGAATCGAAAGCCCAGAAATAAACCCACACATCTATGGACAGCTAATCTTCAACAGAGGAGCCAAGAACATACAATGGAGAAAGGAAAGTCTCTTCAACAAATGGTGTTGGGAAAACTGGACAGCCACATGCAAAAAAAATGAAAATAGACCATTACCTTACACCATACACAAAAATTAACTCAAAATGGATTAAAGACTTGAATGTAAGACCCAAAACCATGAAACTTCTAGAAGAAAACATAGGCAGTACACTCTTCGACGTCGGTCTTAGCAACATATTTTCAAGCACCATGTCTGACCGGGCAAGAGAAACAATAGAAAAAATAAACAAATGGGACTACATCAAACTAAAAAGCTTCTGCACAGCAAAGGAAACCATCAACAAAACGAAAAGACAACCTAACAACTGGGAGAAGTTATTTGCAAACCACACATCTGATAAGTGGTTAATCTCCAAAATATATAAAGAACTCATGCATCTCAACAACAAAAAAACTAACAACCCCATTACAAAACGGGCAAAAGACCTGAACAGACATTTCTCCAAAGAAGATACACAGATGGCCAACAGGCATATGAAAAGATGTTCAGCATCATTAATTATCAGGGAAATGCAAATCAAAACTATGATGAGATATCACCTCACGCCCCTCAGAATGGCTGTAATTAACAAGACAGGAAACAACAAGTGTTGGAGAGGATGTGGAGAGAAGGGAACTCTCATACACTGCTGGTGGGAGTGCAAACTGGTGCAGCCACTATGGAAAACAGTATGGAGAGTCCTCAAAAAATTAAGGATAGAACTACCATATGATTCAGCTGGAATTTACCCGAAGAACATGAAAACACCAATGCGTAAAGATACATGCACCCCTGTGTTCATTGCAGCATTAGTTATAATAGCCAAGACGTGGAAGCAACCTAAGAACCCATCAAGGGAAGAATGGATAAAGAAGATATGGTATTTATACACAATGGGATACTACTTAGCCATAAGAAGCGATGAAATCCAGCCATTTGTGACAACATGGATGGACACTGAGGGTATTACGCAAAGTGAAATAAGTCACAGG